>NC_135663.1:74346876-74950543 GCF_964188315.1 Podarcis muralis | reverse complement strand
CCTCCAGCACCATAATTCAAAAGCATCAATTCTTCGGCGATCGGCCTTCTTGATGGTCCAGCTCTCACTTCCATACATCACTACTGGGAAAACCATAGCTTGAACTATACGGATCTTTGTTGGCAAGGTGATGTCTCTGCTTTTTAAGATGCTGTCTAGGTTTGTCATTGCTTTTCTCCCAAGAAGCAGGCGTCTTTTAATTCCGTGGCTGCTCTCACCATCTGCAGTGATCATGGAGCCCAAGAAAGTAAAATCTCTCACTGCCAAAGCAAGTGGCTGGCAGTCATGCTTATGGCTGATGTTCTGCAGCCTTGTTCATGTGTCAGAGCAGTCATATAAAGCTTTTTTTAAAAGTTTGACTTGAATTTCAAGGGCTCAGGATGGCTGTGGATGCTGATAGGTGTTTACTGCTGACTCCTGGTTTGCTTGGCTCAAGTGAATTTCTCACATGGAAGGAAGACATTGTGGAGAGCTGGAATCTTTTAATTTCATGACTGCTGTCACCATCTGCAGTGATCATGGAGCCCAAGAAAGTAAAATCTCTCACTGCCTCCGTTTCTTCCCCTTCTATTTGCCAGGAGGTGATGACACTGTAAATTGTGTTAGGATTTTGCATTCTTGCAGTCGGCTTACGCTGGAGGTAGGAAATTCTGCAATGAATGTGATGGACTAACCCAGTCCTTCCAATGTTGATACATGGAAGAATTACTTGCCCTCAGAAGAGGTAGGCCATTTTGCATTAGTCGCTACTCATGGTTTGCTTATGCGTGTGGCACTGTGGTCTAAACCACTGAGTTGCTTGGGCTTGCACAAGATGGTCGGCGGTTCAAATCCCCACGGCGGAGTGAGCTCCCGTTGCTCTGTCCCAGCTCCTGCCAACCTAGCAGTTCGAAAGCACACCAGTGCAAGTAGATAAATAGGTACCACTGTGGTGGGAAGGTCAACAGCATTTCCTTACGCTCTGGTTTCCATCACAGTGTTCTGCTGCGCCAAAAGCGGTTTAGTCATGCTGTCCACATGACCTGGAAAGCTGTCTGTGGACAAACGCCGGCTCCCTCGGCCTGAAAGCGAGATGAGCGCCGCACCCCATAGTCGCCTTGGACTGGACTTAACTGTCCAGGGGTCCTTTACCTTTTACCTCAGAACAGTGATTCACACAGAATCATAAGGGGTGGGCACCCCAGAGAATGGCACCATTCTAGGATGCTGTCTTGTCCGATATAGCCATTTCCGACCTGGGAGGAGAGGGGGTTGCGGGCTAAACCCTCCCACACTCGCGCGGGGGCCGGCCTTTGCCCCCGCGTGAACAGGGAATCCCCGGGCATGCCTCCGACCCGGCCCGCCAATCAGCGGGTCGGGGAGGTGGGGCATAGCCCAGGGGATTCCCTTAAGCCCAGGCACGCCCGGGGACCGCCCTCTTTTCCCCTTGCCAGCTGTGAGGTTTTCCCATCCCACCCACCCTGAGGTTAGGCTCCCTGAGGCTAGGCTAGCGATGACCTTGCTATGGACTTCGGTTGGTCACCGCAAGGGGCCTGGTAGGAATTTTTCCAAGTTGGCGCATTTCGAGCCTTTTGGTTTTTTCGCCTACCTCGTAGCAAATGTCACAACTTCCGCGGTATTGGCGGTTAGGCATTGGCAGGGGTTAATTGTTATGCAAATGTATGGGGGGGAAGGAAGCGCCATCACCTTCCCCCCCAAGGAAAGGGGTAGTCCGGTAGAGGACTCCGGGGGGCGTGGCCTTGTCCGAAACCTAGGGAGGTAAGGGCCTCCGGCACGCCCCCGAGCGGTGACACCCGTGGGATCCTAGTAGGCGTACTTCAACAGGACTCCCACGGCTTGTGGACAACCCTTCCCGGTCTCCATGCCGGGTAGTCGATAGGAGCCAATGCCTAAAGCCAATACCTTTCGATTCTGTAATCAATAAAGTTGTGGCCTTTTTATGCCCATTAACCTTAAATAATGTGTCCAGTGTCTTCATTTCACATGGGGGAGGGGACTTGCCACGCAACCTTTTTCACCAGCTGACCAGCCAGAAGCTTGTGGAAAGACCTTGAGCAGGATGGGAAGACAACAGACCTAGTCAATTGCTTGCAAGGATATGCAACATTGCACACAGTTCTCAACTATGGACATAGAGAGGCCATGAATCTGAAGTCTAGCAAACATGTACATCAACAATATTTATTTTCTCTTCATAAACTAATGGAGCGATTAGCCAATTACCAAGTATAACAATGAATAAAGGACAAGAAGAAACAAATGACTCGACCCAAACCACAGCTGAGTATGTGGTAAGGTGGTAAACTGTTGTTAAAAAAAACACTGAGTTTCAATAGTTCCTGTTGCTTGTATTCTTCCTCCTCCTCCTCCTACGGCTGAGTGTCTTCTGCCCTCTTTCCCCCCCTCAAGTATTTCTTCAGCACCTTCTCTTCACCTGCCCTCCTCACTCTAGCTGTCACCAACTGACTTCACTTGCACTGCATCCTCTGACCTCATAGGAGTCGGCTTCGCAAAACTGTCTTTGCATACAGAATTCATTCAGCCACCATGGCTGTCAACAATTCAGTCCTCTCTGAATCGCCGCATCTTGGGGAGTGTGAATTCGATAAGTTTGTTACTGAGAAGTGAGGAGTGTTGTTGTTTTTATTTTTTCGTCATGAATCGGCTGCCTACTGATGTGATTCTAGTTTTAGCATTAGTAGTTTTTGAATTAGGAGGGGGGGAAGGAAAATTATCTCCATGTCCACAGCATTCACAATTTTGCAAAATCTCGATCATGCCTCACCCTTAGGTGATTTCAATTTAGAAAAAAGACAACGAACATCCATCTCACTCTGCGAAAATAGTTCTTGTTGTGGATGGGCAAATTGCATGGGGCAGGATTCCTCCCGCTTCCCGTGTTATTTGCTCTGCCTAAGAACCAAGGCTAGATCAGCTTTCAATTTAATTTTATTCCCCACTAGAGTACAGTGGTACCTCAGGTTACATACGCTTCAGGTTACAGACTCCGCTAGCCCAGAAATAGTACCTCAGGTTAAGAACTTTGCTTCAGAATAAGAACAGAAATTGTGCTCTGGTGGTGTGGCAGCAGCAGGAGGCCCCATTAGCTAAAGTGGTGCTTCAGGTTAAGAACAGTTTCAGGTTAAGAACGGACCTCCGGAATGAATTAAGTACTTAACCCGAAGTACCACTGTATTTTCTTTCGAGCCATCGTCCTGGTCTGCTGGTCTGCCAGTGTGGTGTAGTGGTTAAGAGCGGTAGTCTCGTAATCTGGGGAACTGGGTTCGCGTCTCCGCTCCTCCACATGCAGCTGCTGGGTGACCTTGGGCTAGTCACACTTCTCTGAAGTCTCTCAGCCCCACTCACCTCACAGAGTGTTTGTTGTGAGGGAGGAAGGGAAAGGAGATTGTGAGCCGCTTTGAGACTCCTGAAGGGGAGTGAAAGGCAGGATATCAAATCCAAACTCTTCTTCTCTTCTTCTCCTTTTTGTCCCATTCCTCTTCTTAAGCAACAGCATGTAAAGAGGTGCTTTTAATTCGCTCCAGCAATCCAGACCTCAGAGGGCCAGATCCATTCAGCACATAGGAAGCCGAGCTCCTTCCTGGGTTACCTGCTTTGAGAAAACAGGCACTGCTGTCGGTCCTCCAAAAGAGGGCAGGCTCTCTCCTCGGCTGGCAGCTTGACCTGCTGCTACAGATTAGGCACCGGAGAACGAATCCTGCTGCCAAGTTTTAAAAATAGCAACAGGCCACAGGACTGGGAAAGCGCCACTTGTTTCGTTTCTCTGGGGAAAGTTAGCTACCTGATTTTCCTGTCCTTTTGAGGTGCTCTAGGAAAAAGTGTGCGATGAAAATTAACTTGCAGAAGACTGGGCTTATAAGGTAGAGATTTTGCAGAATTTTCTCATCAGTTCAGACTCGTTTCATTTACTTTTGTTTTAATCTGTGCGTACAGGAGACTGTGGCCTGGTTCTCATAAACAGTAAGTGTATGTCTGGAGAGGAGAAGAAGAAGAGGAAGAAGAAGAAGAAGAAGAAGAAGAAGAAGAAGAAGAAGAAGAAGAAGAAGAAGAAGAAGAAGAATTTATTATTTATACCCCGCCCATCTGGCCGTGTTTCCCCAGCCACTCTGGGCGGCTTCCAATCAAGTGTTAAAAACAGTACAGCGTTAAATATTAAAAACTTCCCTGAACAGGGCTGCCTTCAGATGTCTTTTAAAGATAGGATAACTGCTTATTTCCTTCACATCTGAAGGGAGGGCGTTCCACAGGGCGGGTGCCACTACCGAGAAGGCCCTCTGTCTAGTTCCCTGTAACCTCACTTCTCGCAATGAGGGAACCGCCAGAAGGCCCTCAGTGCTGGACCTCAGTGTCCGGGCTGAACGATGGGGGTGGAGACGCTCCTTCAGGTATACAGGACCAAGGCCATTTAGGGCTTTCAAGGTCAGCACCAACACTTTGAATTGTGCTTGGAAACGTACTGGGAGCCAATACAGATCTCTCAGAACTGGTGTTATGTGGTCTCGGCGGCCACTCCCAGTCACCAGTCTAGCTGCCGCATTCTGGATTAATTGCAGTTTCCAGGTCACCTTCAAAGGTAGCCCCACGTAGAGCGTGTTGCAGTAGTCCAAGTGGGAGATAACTAGAGCATGCACCACTCTGGCGAGACAGTCCGTGGGCAGGTAGGGTCTTAGCCTGCGCACCAGGTGGAGCTGGTAGACAGCTGCCCTGGACACAGAATTAACCTGCGCCTCCATGGACAGCTGTGAGTCCAAAATGACTCCCAGGCTGTTGCGAGTGTCTCTGTTCGAATGCTTCAGTGCTTCTCCATTCAACACCAAAGCAAACCAAAATCCTGCATATAGAAAACTACTAACCTTGGGGAGGCGTTCTGGCCTTACCTTTTTCCTGTTTTCTATGTGCAGTTAATACTTTGGTAAGAAATGTGAGTCTCCACTTGCAGTTTGAAATGAGTGGTACAGTTCTTTATTAAAAATATTTATATCTTACCTTTCTGCTTTTTAAACGACTTTATATGGCATATAAAATCATTGATTTTCTATCATTTTCTCATAGCATCCCTAAATCCCCAATAGGGATGGAAGGATCCACCAATTTTGGTTCTTTCTGTTTCTCATGTTTCTAATACTAAATTCAGTTCTCCACATTTTGCAGCAATTTACAGATATTTTTTTTAAAACCCATGAAAATTCATCAGCATTTAAGTGCAAATTTTTGCAAATGAACACGTTTTTGCATGCCAAGTGTATACATTTTTGCAAGCAACCTCCCTTAATATAATGCATTTTTCTATGTTACTTTCACCTATATCTTCATTTTTATGCACACACCCCCCCCATATATTATTTTTGTAAATATTTTTTGGCTGGCGAACTGCATTGCAAAATTCAGGTAGGTTCCAATTTCAAAGGATAGCTGTTTTTCCGTTCACATACTGGGTGAATGTGACACATTCGGCTTTGAACACGTACCAAATCATATTTCTTCTCCATCCCTAGTTTCCAAGATGCTCACTTCTGAAACATTATGTTAAAAAGGTAAATGGGACCCCTGACCATTAGGTCCAGTTGTGACCGACTCTGGGGTTGCAGCGCTCATCTCGCTTTATTGGCCGAGGGAGCCGGCGTACAGCTTCTGGGTCATGTGGTCAGCATGACTAAGCCGCTTCTGGCGAACCAGAGCAGCACACGGAAACGCCGTTTACCTTCCCGCTGGAGCGGTACCTATTTATCTACTTGCACTTTGACGTGCTTTTGAACTGCTAGGTTGGCAGGAGCAGGGACCGAGCAACAGGAGCTCACCCCGTCTCAGGGATTCGAACCACCGACCTTCTGATCGGCAAGCCCTAGGCTCTGTGGTTTAACCCACAGCGCCACCCGCGTCCTATTTAACCTAACCCAAGGGTAGAACCCTATTATTAATTCACAGTGTGGATGAGTCAGTGAAGGAATCTTACCCAGGACTAGTGACAGACGAAGGATACCCCCATTATAAAAAATGTTTCTAAAAAAATATACAGTGTCTGTTTTCAAACAAGCAACACCAGACCAGAAGTGACATTAGAAACATGAACAGGTTTAGTAAAACAAACCCATATGGCTTAAGAAATCATTTCCCCAGGCACTGCTTGTAAATAGGATATAATGAATTGGGGAAAAAATGTTTAAAATAACTTTTGTAAAAACAAACAAACCCAGAAGCCTTTTATTAGGAATTGAAGGTACCGACATTCCACAGAAAGAGAAAAGACTTTTCATGTATCTGACAACAGCAATGCGGATGCTACTTAGCCCGGAGATGGAAAGAAGTCAAAGTCCATACCAGAGAGGAATGGCAAATAAAGCTGTTGGGCTATGCCGAAATGACAAAAGTGACTGGAAGGCTCAGGAACCAAGAAGACCAAAACATCAACGAAGAATGGGAAAAAATTATAATTTATCTAGGAGACCACTGTAAGCAGAGGAAAACCTGAGCAGGATTTTAATAACACTTGTAATGTAGCAAATATTATGGATAATATGGAAAGATATAAAATATGGAATATGAAATAATATGCAGTTGAGAAGGTGGAAAATAGGATCCATGGAGGGGAAGCTGAGAAGTCTAGAGATTTGGAGAAATCTCTAAAAAAAGATATGCAATTTGGATTGTTATAATTCTATATTTGTGGAAATAAAATAAAAATTATTATATATGTAAGAAGGAAGGCTTGGGTGGTGGTGAGTTGGGGCGGCACCTTCCCATTTCATATCGGGTGACGAAACAGGATGGCACTGTCTTTGCCCGTCCCTCAAAAATGCCATCTAAGAAGAGGAAAGGAATTCCTGCAGCAGGGCACTTTCCCTCCCCTCCCCTCCCCTTCTAGAATATACAGTCTGTAAAATGGAAGTGTTATGTACTGCCAACCTTCCGATCAGCAATCCCAAGGCTCAGTGGTTTACACCACAGCACCACCCTCTCGATAGAGTGAAGACACAGCTTTTTCTCAGTGTTATGTACTGAAGTTCTCACCCTGGGCCAGCAGGGGGATACTGTAGATAGTTATGCAAATGAAGGATCGAAAGTGACGTTCAGTGATTGGATAGTTTAAGAAAGTTGTTACAGTAACGTTGTACTGGAGCTCTATATAAGCCTGCTGACTGAACCCTTCAGCTCAGTTCTGTCCTGGCCTGTGAATAAACAAGAGCTGTTTGAAGAATCGCTGTGTCGTCTGATATGTTCACCCACAACTTAACAGGAAGACCCTGCAGTATGCGGAGACCAGTCTTATAGCACACAGTCAACCCAAGTGGAGGTGACGATCTTCTTCTCATTGCCCCAGCCCCATCCTTGAAACTACAGTCTGTAAAGAGGAAAGAAGGAGACACTCTAAGCAGAAAAGGAGGAGAGAACTGCCTTCTACGGAGCTCATTCACAGGGTCGTCTTAAGCATATGCGGCGCTGGGCTGCAAAGATCCACCCGGCGCCCCTAGGTTGCCCAGAGTTGTTGACCTTTTTTTAGGGGGGGGGACCCCAAAGTTGGTGGCTTTTTTGTAGGAAATAGTTGTTTACCTTTAGAACGGTTGTGGGACACAGGGACTCACAGCGCCAATCAAAAGGGGTGCCAGCGTCCCACGCACAGGGGCGTACGAAGGGGGGTGCGGGTTCCATGCTGGGGGGACAAAATGTCGGGCGGCACGCACACTACCAAAGAAATCTAACAAGCAAATAGAAAGAGAACCTACCCAATTGGTGCTGACCAACCCCCCCCCCCCCACACACACTTGCATGCTATATAATGATAATGATGATAAAAATAAAAATAAAAATAAAAATTTTATTTATATCCCGCCCTCCCCAGCCGAAGCCGGGCTCAGGGCGACTAACAACAATAAAATAGTACAACATTCTAAAATCATTTCATTATAAAATTAATTCAAATCAAATTGATGGCAACCATTGGGCTAGAGTTCTGTGAAGATTGCCAAAGGAGGGAGTCAGGCTGTGCCCTGACCAAAGGCCCTGCGGAAAGATGTCAAAAGAACATACGGTAAGTTTCACTATCCTGTTACCCCTCCCGCCTTCTTCCCCAACCCTATGTTTTATACAACACTAATGCCTCATATCAAATGTAACTGATTTGTAGAAAAGACTTCATAATCTGAAAAATGACACAATGCACGTACTTCTGTAAACCAGGAAAACCTTTAATAAAAATTATTTAAAAACTAAAAATAAAAACTGTGTATGGGGGTCAGATCTTAGTTGGAAAATACATGTATTTCATGCAAAAGGTTCTAGGTTCAACCCTGGCATCTCCCAGGGTTGCTCTTAAAAAGCATAGCTGTCAACTTTTCCCTTTTCTTGCGAGGAATCCTATTTGGAATAAGGGAATTTCCCTTTAAAAAAGGGAAACGTTGACAGCTATGCTTAAAAAGACTTCTCTCCAAAATCCTAGAGAGCCACAGCTTATTAGCTGACTGACAGCATTTGGGCTTTGCAGGCAGAAAGCCCCTGCAGTAATATGATTTTTTTTTTTAACCAACTAGTATCTATTCATGTTTCCTTGCTGTTTTTAATAATGGGGTTTTTTAAATACTTTTACTGATTATTATTTTTTGTATTTTGTAGTATACCACCTTGATATACCTTAATGAACATGTGGATTATAAACATCTTTGAACAAACAAACAAACAAACAAACAAACAAACAAACAAACATGATGCTAGGCTTTGCCTTAGTTCCCTCCTTTCACCTGCTATTAAAAAACAACAACCCATAAATGTTAATTGCAATTAACATCACATTTAGTTTGGCCCTGATATAGGTAAAGGGACCCCTGACCATTAGGTCCAGTTGTGACCGACTCTGGGGTTGCGGCGCTCATCTCGCTTTATTGGCCAAGGGAGCCAGCGTACAGCTTCCGGGTCATGTGGCCAGCATGACTAAGCTGCTTCTGGCGAACCAGAGCAGCGCACAGAAACGCCATTTACCTTCCCACCAGAGTGGTACCTATTTATCTACTTGCACGCTGATGTGCTTTCGAACTGCTAGGTTGGCAGGAGCAGGGACCGAGCAACGGGAGCTCACCCCATCACGGGGATTCGAACCGCCGGCCTTCTGATCAGCAAGTTCTAGGCTCTGTGGTTTAACCCACAGCGCCACCCTGACATACAACTATGTTTAATTTGTATTTTAAGTTCCTGGCAGTTAAGGAAGCAAAACTAAATTATTTCCCGGAACAACCAATGTCTCAATCAGTTAAGAAGGCAGGGCAAGAATGTGAAAATAAACATACAACAATTACAATGTAATATAAAATATAATATAGCTTAAAGCTGCTAATACTTCCCTTTAGTTGAAATCTAACAAAACACAGCTATTTCTTGTTATATGGGAGCCTGCTCCAGGCTTCTTACGATCACCCTCGGTTTTCCGCTTTTTCCTTCCTGAAATCACTGCTTGTAAACAACAACAAGATGGGGCTCTGTTGCAGCAAGTCCCAGTCAATTAATTAAGCCGGAGGCAACTTGAGAGAAGCCATAGGGAATCCAGAGCATCTCTTGCGTCGGATAAGTAGTTGATGGCAAGGGAGATGTGCTTGTTTCTCTAATGCTGGCCTTCCCAAGGATAGATCGCAAAACAACACATCTTTTTTTAAAAATTGGCCTTCTGTTCCGGTTGGTGTCAGTTGCCACTTCGTTGCTGACTACCTCCCTATATGATACCTCCTTATGCTATGTGCCTCTGTAATCCACGCTGCAGTCACAGTTTGTACTGAAAATAAATTAATTGTGCCCATGTTTGCCAGCATAGGAACTTTAACCACTTGCAGGTATGTGCCAGGATTAATTAAGGGACTTGCAGATAGGCTTTCCTGCTGTAAACAACAACAACAACAACAACAACAATAATATAAATAAATTATACCCTGCCTGGGACACGGGTGGCACTATGGTCTAAACCACTGAGCCTCTAGTGCTTGCCGATCAGAAGGGGTGAGCTCCCGTTGTTCAGTCCCAGCTCCTGCCAACCTAGCAGTTTGAAAGCATGCCAAAAAGTGCAAGTAGATAAATAGGTACCGCTCCGACGGGAAGGTAAATGGTGTTTCCGTGAGCTGCTCTGGTTCGCCAGAAACTTACTCACTATACAGTGGTACCTCGGGATAAGAACTTAATTCGTTCTGGAGGTCCGTTCTTAACCTGAAACTGTTCTTAACCTGAGGTACCACTTTAGCTAATGGGGCCTCCCGCTGCCGCTGTGCGATTTCTGTTCTCACCCTGAAGCAAAGTTTTTAACCTGAGGTACTATTTCTGGGTTAGCGGAGTCTGTAACCTGAAGCGCCTGTAACCTGAGGTACCACTGTAATTAGCTGGTGGTGGTAAGGAAGTGCAAAGTGTAATGATGTCAGAACATGAGATAACTTGGGCTTAGTCTATGCATACCACAATATGAGGTGGTTTGAGGTGCTAGAATGGGCTGCATCATTTCAGATGGGGATGACATTTCTGAATAATCCACTATGTTATAAATTCCACACAAGCAGAAAATCAACACAGGAGGCAAGGAACTGCACCAGAACCTTTCCTCCTGACAATGCTACTTTCCTGTTTGCAGGCTGATGTTTTGTTAGGGGAACATTCAGAAATTAAATCCCTCACCTGTGCTCTTTAAGTCCATTATACTACCTCTGCATTCCTTCTGATCTTGCTGTATATGCAGAACTGGCCTAACTACAAGATGTCAGGAATGGTGAGCTGTTTTCAATAGCAGTCCCATGTTTCGTGTAGCATTTAATTCAGCCTTGGCCACTTATTAGCACTGATGAGTGTATGCTAATCTTCTCTCTTTGCAGTTTTTCGAGACCTTCAAAAATAAACCAGAGAGGAAGAGAGGAAGAGAATTTAAATGAAGGATGGTTGCTATGAGCTAGGGCAATTTCCACTGAAAGCCTGTGGGAAAATAAGCCTATTTTTTTTTAAGTGTCCAGAAAAGTAGATTTGCATGATAAATGACTTCATATAAATGGCTGGCATTATTGATAGGTGTTGACCCTGCCCAAAATTAGGAACCATTAGTGTAAAACCAGCAGGCAGCTGAAAATACATTGTGTGAAGGAAGTATTGTGTTAGGATGAAAGATCTCGATTCACATGAATTCCAGAAATGAGAATTCATCTCCGTGAAGTAAATCATTGGCCACTTACTCTGGTGTCATCCCACTGAAACTGTTGAGATATAGAAATATTCTGTTATCTGTCACCTAGGATTCAGACTCAGAAGTGCAGCCTTAACTTATGGGTGCCTCTCCAGAGTAAATTTGGTGGGATTTGCCCCATGGTAACTGTGCATAAGGGGACGCGGGTGGCGCTGTGGCCTCAGCGCCTAGGGCTTGCCGATCGAAAGGTCGGCGGTTCGAATCCCCACGGCGGGGTGCGCTCCCGTTGCTCGATCCCAGCGCCTGCCAACCTAGCAGTTCGAAAGCACCCCCGGGTACAAGTAGATAAATAGGGACCGCTTACTGGCGGGAAGGTAAACGCCATTTCCGTGTGCTGTGCTGGCTCGCCAGATGCAGCTTGTCACGCTGGCCACGTGACCCGGAAGTGTCTCCGGACAGCGCTGGCCCTCGGCCTCTTAAGTGAGATGGGCGCACAACCCTAGAGTCTGTCAAGACTGGCCCGTATGGGCAGGGGTACCTTTACCTTTACCTAACTGTGCATAGGTGTAGATTTACTTCAGCAAACAGCCCTACTCAAGATAATGGGACTACTTATGTGGCAGAAAAATGAGGTCAAGTCTATGGCTGTGATCCAGATAATTGTGCGTTCCGCAGAAGGCTTTTCAATTGCTGCTGCATTGGCAGTTTTCAAAGTGTGATCACGACTGGAGAGCTGGAGCAAGCAAATACCTAGGCTAAGGCTGGGAGTCTCCTTCCCTCCATTTTATTTTATTTTTTACTGGTTTAGTAGAACGCGCACAAAAGCCTAAACATTGGTAGGTTTGCCAGATCTCTTGAGGATCAAACCAGTGGCGTAGCGTGGGTTGTCAGCACCCGGGGCAAGGCAAGTAATTTGCGCCCCCTAACCCGTGGATTTGCGCCCCCTAACCCATGGATTTGCGCCCCCTAACCTGTGGATTTGCCCTAACCCCAGATGTTGCGCCCGGTGCGGCCGGCCCCCCTGCACCCCCCACGCTACGCCACTGGATCAAACCCTGAGATGCAGGGAGTGGCTTCTGGGAACTCAGAAGTGGCACCTGACAGAATGAGGAGAGAATGGGCTTGGGTGAGAGCAGCGCACGGAAACGCTGTTTACCTTCCTGCCAGAGCGGTACCTGTTTATCAACTTGCACTTTGACATGCTTTCGAACTGCTAGCTTGGCAGGAGCAGGGACCGAGCAACAGGAGCTCACCCCGTTGCGGGGATTCGAACCACCAACCTTCTGATCGGCAAGTCACCCACCAAGTCACAGCGCCAACCACATCCCTATTTTGAGGGGTACATCCCATTAAAAAAATGTAGCGGGTGAGAATTTGAACCCAGGTCTCTTCAGTGCAAGTCCAGCCCTGGATTCATTCTACTCAACTGGTCCTCGATCACTCCTGCTCTCAGTTTTCCCTACGGTTTGGATCGTGCGATTAGCCTGGGGATATTTTCCTCGCCATTAATTTGTGGGAATAGATTCAAGTAGAAAGTGGCTCATGAAGAATGCTGCTCTCTATTTCAAGCATCAAGGCATACGATGCTATTCCATTGGCCTAGTTTTCACAGGTGCTGAGTAACCATACCTTTGCTCTTAAAGTCAATGGGAGCTGTAAGTGTTCGGCTTCAGCATTTTCAAAAGCCCAGGCTGTTCATGTCAGCACAAAACACTTAACAATCATTCTCTAGTCTCCTATAGCACAGCTCCCAACAGAGAATCGTCTGTGTAAATAAAGCGGCTTTTTCCGTTGCTTGTAATTACAGATCATAAAGCTCATGTATCACAGATACCCCCAACTGGGTAAGATTAGCTTTTTTTTGGCCTCTCCCTCTTTTGAGTGCTTCATCTGCAAGTTTGACAATGTTTGTTCGCTGTGGCATCATTCTATAAATTCATCAATATACTAACATGATATGAAATATTCTCTCTGTGTTATGCGTAGTGTACTGATCTTCAAAGTTAATTTGTTAGCTTGGATTCTAGGGACAAGGGTGCTATTTCATGGACAGTCAAGCTGGAATGCAGATCACCTCTAATTGTCAGAGCGGATACAATTCGATCACTTCTTGTGCAGAGTTTACATTTCAGAGATGATGTGTATACACAAAAATGCGTATACCCAAACCACCACCCTTAAACCTTAGAAATTAATAAATGGCAGGATTTTGATTATTTGGAATATTAAGGGAGAATACAAGATACAGAGGAATTCCTGGGCTAACCTGTGCAAAATGACCTGAACAAACTAGGGCCATTAAGAAACAATACAGTGGTACCTCGGGTTACATAAGCTTCAGGTTACAGACTCCGCTAATCCAGAAATAGTGCCTCAGGTTAAGAACTTTGCTTCAGGATGAGAACAGAAATCGTGCGGCGGTGGCGCAGTGGCAGCGGGAGGCCCCATTAGCTAAAGTGGTACCTCAGGTTAAGAACAGTTTCAGGTTAAGAACGGACCTCCGGAACGAATTAAATTCTTAACCTGAGGTACCACTGTATAAGATGCTTTTAGCAAAAAGCATCATCTGAAGCATGGAAAAATATGGTAAGTCATGGAAAAGGCATTGGGAGCTCTCCAGGCGCACAGCCCTGATTCAGTTTTTGGTCCTCTACAACTACTTTTGGGACGTGGGTGGCGCTGTGGGTTAAACCACAGAGCCTAGGACTTGCCGATCAGAAGGTCGGCGGTTCAAATCCCCACGACGGGGTGAGCTCCCGTTGCTTGGTCCCAGCTCCTGCCAACCTAGCAGTTCGAAAACACGTCAAAGTGCAAGTAGATAAACAGGTACCGCTCCGGCGGGAAGGTAAATGGCGTTTCTGTGCACTGCTCTGGTTCGCCAGAAGCGGCTTAGTCATGCTGGCCACATGACCTGGAAGCTGCACACCGGCTCCCTCGGCCAATAAAGCGAGATGAGCGCCGCAACCCCAGAGTCGGTCATGACTGGAGCTAATGGTCAGGGGTCCCTTTACCTTTAGCCCCCAAAAGCCATCCCCTCTCACCTCTCCCAGATGTTCTGCTAGCAAATAGGAAATATACTCACAACAAATGTATGAGGGGTGTTAGATTAGGTTTTCAGAAGGGCTGCCAAGTAATTAGGAGGGGGGGGACCCCACTGACCTCCCCCTGTCCTTTTAATTAGCAGCTTGATCTGACGAAGGCAGGACATGAAACAGGGGTGTGGCTCGTGAAGGACCCAAGGCACAGGACCACAACACAAATGTGCATTTATCTGCATAGTTGTCTATGGGCAGTTTAAGATGGTGTGTGGTTCGCCAGCATTGTGTCATGCTCTGTAAGCAAAGTGGGTATGGAGGGGCAAGAGATCTGGGACTTGGCAGAAAAGCCCATACCAGAGAGGAGGAGTGTGCAGTGTACACGGGAGCAAGGTCCCTGGGAGGCTTGTGGCAGGGAAATTATGCTTCATGGAATCATAGGCTTGTAGGGTTTGAAGGGACCCTGAGAATCTAGAACTTTCTTTATGTATGCTACAACAGCAGCAAGGATACTTATTGCAAAGTATTGGAAGACACAAGATCTACCCACCAGGGAAGAATGGCAGATGAAGGTGATGGACTATATGGAACTGGCGGAAATGACCGGCAGAATCCGAGACCAGGGAGAAGAGTCGGTGGAAGAAGATTGGAAGAAATTTAAAGACTATTTACAGAAATATTGCAAAATTAATGAATGTTAGAATGATGTCGGAATGAAGTTAAGTGGTTTTTAGCAGCAATCTTATAAAGGAATATGTAAAAATGGATTGTTAACAGGTGATAATCTAAAGTTATAATATATTAAGATAAAGGATTAAGATAAAAACAAAGAGGGAAAGGATTTGCTGAATTAACTAATTGAACTGGAATACAAAAAAGGGAGGTGTGAGGAGGTCAGGGAAAGAAGCAAACGAAAGACAAGATATGGAAAATTTGATTTGTTTTTAACTGTTTTTATTTTTTCTGTACTTCGTATTTTTTTCCTTTTTTTCTTTTTCTTATTTTTGTAACATTTTGAAACTTTAATAAATATATTTTTTTAAAAAATGAAGGGACCCTGAGAATCATCTAGTCCACCCCCTGCAATGCAGGAATGAATATGCAGCTGAGCTGTCCAATGTGGGGATCATACAGTGGTAGCTCGGGTTAAGTACTTAATTCATTCCGGAAGTCCGTACTTAACCTGAAACTGTTCTTAACCTGAAGCACCACTTTAGCTAATGGGGCCTCCCGCTGCCGCCGCGCTGCCGGAGCACGGTTTCTGTTCTCATCCTGAAGCAAAGTTCTTAACCTGAAGCACCACTTTAGCTAATGGGGCCTCCTGCTGCTGCCGCACTGCCGGAGCACGATTTCTGTTCTCATCCTGAAGCAAAGTTCTTAACCCGAGGTACTATTTCTGGGTTAGCGGAGACTGTAACCTGAAGCGTATGTAACCTGAAGTGTATGTAACCCGAGGTACCACTGTACTTGCATTCTTGGCATTATCAGCACCATGCTGTAACCAGCTGAGCTGTCCATATCTAACTGAGCTACCTCTCTTCAAAAACATGTGTGTCAGGTTTGGAGACTAGTCACATGCCATAGCCTTTTCCGGTTCAGTTCAGGTATCAGCAGTGTTAGCAATTTTTCTGGAGCAGCACTTCCCCTCCCCGCGCTGATGATGCTTCTGCAGAATGTGACCTGTTTCCCAGGACAGAGATAAGCATCATGACTTTCAGGTCAAACTGGTATTATAAAGTCACAGAAGACTTTAATAAAAATGTAAAGGACGCCTGACAGTTAAGTTCAGTCGCAAACGACTCTGGGGTTGCGGTGCTCATCTCGCTTTACGGCCTGAGGGAGCCGGCGTTTGTCTGCAGACAGTTTTTCCGGGTCATGTGGCCAGCATGACAAAGCCGTTTCTGGCGAAACCAGAGCAGCGCACGGAAATGCCGTCTACCTTCCTGCTGGAGCGGTACCTATTTATCTACTTGCATTTTGACGTGCTTTTGAACTGCTAGGTTGGCAGGAGCAGGGACTGAGCAACGGGAGCTCACCCCGTTGTGGGAATTCAAACTGCCGACCTTCTGATCGGCAATCTCTCTCTCTCTTTTTTTTATAATATTTTTTATTGCTTTGTTTTCCAAGGTCCAAATAAATCAACAGTACATCATCAATAACACAACAAATGCTGTTTTACAAAAAGAAAGAAGAAATTAAACAACAGAAAATTCATTTTTCCAAATCTTTTTTCATCATCAATTGGACTTCCCCACATCCTCCATCCCTGCATTCCTTACAATAAAAATAAACAGCAAATTAATACCTTGTTTCATGTGTTTTTGTATTTTCATCTAGTTATTTACTCTAAAAGTTGAACTTTTCTCGGTCATAACTTAGTTTCAATCATTTTCGAATTCAATACTGAAGCATGATTTTCTCAAAACTTAGCAAATTCTCAACATTCATATAGCTTATAATGTTTTTGTAAATAGTCCTTAAATTTTTTCCAGTCCTCTTCCACTGTCTCTTCTCCCAGGTCTCGAATTCTGCCTGTCATTTCAGCCAGTTCCATGTAGTCCATCAGTTGCGTGTGCCACTCTTCCAGTGTGGGTAACTCCTGTGCCTTCCAGTATTTAGCTATAAGGATTCTTGCTGCTGTAGTTGCATATAGAAAGAAAGTTCTGTCTTTCTTTGGCACTCTCTGGCCTACAATGCCCAGGAGGAAGGCCTCTGGTTTCTTATGAAAGGTATACTTAAATACCTTTTTCAGCTCGTTATAAATCATTTCCCAAAAAGCCTTCACCCTCGGGCATGTCCACCAAAGGTGAAAGAATGTTCCTTCAGCCTCCTTACATTTCCAACATTTATTGTCAGACAAATGATATATCTTTGCAAGTTTGACTGGGGTCATGTACCACCTGTACATCATTCTCATAATGTTTTCTTTTAAGGCACTGCATGCCGTAAATTTCATACCGGTGGTCCATAACCTTTCCCAGTCTTCAAACATAATGTTGTACCCAATATCTTGTGCCCATTTTATCATGGCTGATTTAACTGTCTCGTCTTGAGTATTCCATTTAAGCAACAAGTTATACATTCTTGAAAGCACTTTCGTCTTAGGTTCAAGTAATTCTGACTCTAATTTTGATTTTTCCACCTGGAAACCAATTTTTTTATCCTTTTTAAAGATCTCTAAAATTTGGGCATAATGAAACCAATCTCGCACCTTTCCTTTCAATTTTTCAAAACTCTGCAACCTCCAAGTGTCACCCACTTTTTCTATTATTTCACAGTATTTTGCCCAGCTACCCCCCATATTAAGTATTTTTGTGGCCTTAGCCTCCATCGGTGACAACCACCTCGGAGTCTTGTTTTCGAGTAAGTCCTTGTATTTAGTCCAGACATTAAACAAAGATTTCCTGACAATATGGTTTTTGAATAACTTATGAGATTTTACCTTGTCGTACCACAAATATGCATGCCACCCAAAAGCATTGTTAAACCCTTCCAGATCTAGGACATCAGTGTTTTCTAACAAGAGCCAATCTTTCATCCAGCAGAAGGATGCAGCTTCATAATACAACCTTAAGTCCGGCAGGGCAAATCCCCCTCTTTCCTTTGCATCTGTTAATATTTTAAGTTTTATTCGGGGCAATCTCAAGGCTCAGTGGTTTAAACCACAGTGCTACCATCTATATAGAAGAAGGAGGAGAAAGAGGGGGAGGAGTTTGGATTTGATATCCCGCTTTATCACTACCCTAAGGAGTCTCAAAGTGACTAACATCCTCCTTTCTCCTCCTCTCCCACAACAAACACTCTGTGAGATGAGTGGGGCTGAGAGACTTCAAAGAAGTGTGACTAGCCCAAGGTCACCCAGCAGCTGCATGTGGAGGAGCGGAGACGCGAACCCGATTCACCAGATTACGAGTATACCACTCTTAACCACTACACCACAATGGTTCTCCACTAGAGTGAAGACACAGCTTTTTCTCTGGGCCTGTTGTGTTCAAGCTGTGTTTTAATGAAGCTTTGGGTTCCTTCGTTAGATAAGAAATGTAAAGGAAAATACAGTGGTGCCTCGCAAGACGAAATTAATCCGTTCCGCGAGTCTCTTCGTCTTGCAGTTTTTTCGTCTTGCGAAGCATGGCTATTAGCGGCTTAGCGACTATTAGCGGCTTAGCGGCTATTAACGGCTTAGCGGCTTAGCGGCTATTAATGGCTTAGCGGCTTAGCGGCTATTAACGGCTTAGCGGCTTAGCTGCTTAGCGGCTATTAACGGCTTAGCGGCTTTAAGAAAAAGGAAACAAACTTGCAAGAACTCGCAAGACGTTTCGTCTTGCGAAGCAAGCCCATAGGGAAATTCGTCTTGCGGAACGACTCAAAAAACGGAAAACCCTTTCGTCTAGCGAGTTTTTCGTCTTGCGAGGCATTCGTCTTGCGGGGCACCACTGTATTCTCTGAAAGACAACTTGTCTACCAATACTGGAATTCCTCTGCAATCAGCAGATGCTTATAAGCAGATGCAATAAGATAAGATGCAATAAGCAGATGCAATAAGCAGTACTGGGTTTGTTGGGGGATTCATCTGTGACGGCATGGCCCAGGAAATAAGGTCAGGTCCATGCATTAACTGAGGTCATAGGCATGCCATATATTTCAAGCGCATGGCTTGCCCCCAAAGAACCCTGAGAACTAGTTTGTTGCTGTTGCTCTGTGGGGGATAAACTGATTCTAGCACTCACTTTGGGATTATTTCCTGTTATGGTCAGTATCAGCTAATTATTCACTCTTCCCGCATCAGAAAGATACAGACCTGCCTGCAGCGCATTTGGCTTCATTAATCTACCAGGTGTTTCTAATTAGGTCACCTATTTGGCACTGTCTTAGTGTCACAACATACACACAGTTGTTACTAGCCAAGCAAGAAAGGACAGTTCAAACGAAACTTAATTTTCAGCCTGCCAGCAGGCTTAACATATTGGTGTCAAAGTACTCCTTCTTGCATTTGAACAAAAACCAGGTTAATCACCTTAAACCACGGGTGACCAATCTGTGGCAGGGGATTGCAGCATACCTGTATGAGGTCTTTGCGGCAGAGACACTCCTGCATGCCTCTGCTATGCCATCACAGCAAAAATCTATCAAGGCATGAGAGTCTTCATGTACACTGTTGAGTGCATTGCTGTAGAACTGCCTCATAGTTTGGCACATGCCCCAAAATAGCTACCTTTGCAAATTTCAGCAGTGGAATAGATGCTATACTAGGTGATTTTTTTTTAAAGAAAGGTAAAGGTAAATGACCCCTGGATGGTTAAGTCCAGTCAAAGGCGATTATGGGGTTGCGATGCGCATCTCGCTTTTCAGGCCAAGGGAGCCAGTGTTTGTCCACAGACAGCTTTCCAGGTCATGTGGCCAGCAGGACTAAACCGCTTCTGGCGCAACGTAACACCATGATGGGTGCCAGATCGCACAGAAACACAATTTACCTTCCAACTGCAACAGTACCTATTTATCTACGTGCACTGGTGTGCTTTCAAACTGCTAGGTTGGCAGGAGCTGGGATGGAGCAACGGGAGGTCACCCCGTCACACAGATTTGAACCGCCGACTTTCTGATCGGCAAGCCCAAGAGGCTCAGTGGTTTAGACCACAGCACCACCCACATCCCTTTACCAAGCTATACTAATTGTACTGCTAAAGACATAGTCAAATAACAGCCCGTGGAGCCATGTATTGTGTGCTTGGGGTAATTCTGTTTATAGTCTCTTTTCTCAGCCCTTGTCCATCATGACTAATTGCATTTTGCTGGGAAGATTGGCTGTCTGGTCATGGAGATAGTTAATCCCTGCCTAAGAGAATGGGGGTGTCCCAAAGAAGGCAATTTTGAAGCTACTCCTGGAGGAGGAATCATTAGTCTATCAGATGGTCAATATTATCTTCTCAGGTGTGTGATGGTCAATTAGCTCCAGGCATTCTCTAATGAATCTGATTATCTAAACCTCTTCAGTCCAGTTTTCAGCCTGGAATTGAAACCAAAAGAGCCTCTTTGCCCTTTGCCCCCATAGATTACTTTAGTCAGGAAACGGAATAGGTCAGTGGTGTCCAAACTTTTTTCAAAGAGGGACAGATTTGATGAAGTGAAGGGCCGTGGGGGCCAACCAAAGTTGTTGACTTTTTTAATTATTTTACCCCAAAGTTGTTGAGCTTTTTTAGGGTTGGAGTTGCTGAGGTTTTTTTAGGATTTCACCCCAGGAAATAAACTGCCACAGGGGCCGGATTAGGCCCCCGAAACACACTTTGGACATGCTGGACTAGGTATTGTGTCCTTGCTTGTTCCCCTGGAGTTCCCATGGTATCCCACCCAGTGATTTTCTTCTAGAAAAAAAGGGTGACAGTACTCATCATGAGGTTGTTACAGTAAGTGCCACATTTTTAACCAGTGCTTTTCTTCTAGAAAAAGGGTGCTGGTACTGCATACACTTGAGTTTCACCAGAAAAAAAGGACTGATCCTACCATACTTCTTGTTTGCGATGGTAACTGATCTGGAATGTGACTGATCTGGAATGGATTGGTGCCTATCTCACTGCTCTATAGAGCTAGGAAAGTTCCTTTTTTAAAAGGAACTAGTTCTATTCAAGTTCAAGATGTCCAAAAAGTTCATGTTTCTCCCTTCACAAAACAGAATAGTAGATGAACTAGTCTGGTTCATGCTCCTTTCATAATTCCATTCAAGTTCATCCAAAGGATTCTCAGAAATTTCGTTCTCAACATTCAGAATATTACGAGCTCCTTTGTGGAAGTATAAAACATACTTACACTTAAGAAGACTAAGAAAACATCAAGCCACACACGCAGTGAATGTGAATTGTTTATTTTTCCTAACAATTATGATAGTTAAGCTTCAAGGCCTTAGAGTAAAAAATACATGCAAGAGAATGAAGCTGAAGATGAACTAGAAAGCATTCAAAATTTTACCTCAAAATGAACTTAATTCACTTTCCGTTCAGTTAGTAATTATGGAAAGCACTTTTAGGTGAAGTTCAGATATTTTTGAACTAAATCAGTGAACTTCATTGAATTAGTTCATTCCAAGCACTGCTGCTCTTTTCCAGCTGTTGCTCTGCTCTTTGGCCAGTAGGAAATGGACAATTTTGGTAACAACACCTCTTCTTTAGTCGAAATAAATAAAAAAATTATCCAGTAGCACCTTAGAGACCAACTAAGTTTGTTCTGGGTATAAGCTTTTGTGTGCATGTACACACCCAGACAAACTTACCGTAGTTGGTCTCTGAGGTGCTACTGGACAATTTTATTTATTTATTTCGACTGCGGTAGACCAACTTGGCTACCTACCTGAACCTCTTCTTTAGAACACTCTTCACCTGTTCATTTACCAGGCTTCCGCTGCTAACTTCCAGAGAGAATTTGAAGATGTCAATCTTCTCTTTCGCTTGAATTTATTGTTTCTGAATTGTCTGTTGATTGTTTTATCTGTTGCAGCTTTACTAATTTATTTTTCTCATCCACCTTGTGAATGCTTGCGATTAGGAGAGGTATCAATATTTTAAATAAATATGATGGGAAGTGGGAAGGCAATTCTATTAGAAATAGGTTAGTCTTTTAAGGTGCCACAAGATGCTTTCGCCTTTTTGGGCTGTTCCCGGAGATTGGAACTCCCTCCCCAGAGAAGCTAGACTTTCTTCCTCCTTGCTGTCCTTCCATCAGCAGGTGAAGACTTCCTTGTCCCAATAGGCTTTTTGGGAACAGACTGCTCTTAGTGAGGGGGCTAGTACCGTTTTAATTTTTATTGTAAATATACGTATGATTTGAATAGATTCTGTATTCATAGAATCATAGAATTGTAGCATTGGAAGAGACCCTGAGGATCATTTGGTCCAATCCCCTGCAATGCAGTAAAATGCAGCTGTCTCATATGGGGATTGAACCTGCAACCTTGGTGTTATCAGCACCATGCTCTAACCAACTGAGCTATGCTGAACATATACAGTGGTACCTCGGGTTACAGACGCTTCAGGTTACAGACTCCACTAACCCAGAAATAGTACCTCAGGTTAAGAACTTTGCTTCAGGATGAGAACAGAAATCGTGCTCCGGCCGCGCGGCAGCAGCAGGAGCCCCATTAGCTAAAGTGGTGTTTCAGGTTAAGAACAGTTTCAGGTTAAGAACGGACCTCCAGAACGAATTAAGTACTTAACCCGAGGTACTACTATAGTTTTAATTCTGTCCATGTTTAATTGCTTTTAATGAATTTCCCCTGCTCCCAATTTTTTTTATCTGTAGGCCACCTTAAGTCCCTGTCGAAGTAAAAGGTGGGTTATAAGTAAACATATAATAATAATAATAATAATGATGATGATGATGATGATGGATACTTTCTATTTGTAGGTTAGATAAATGCACCAGTTCTGGAGGCCTTCTTATCTGCGCTACAGACATTGCCCATTAGACAAGACTATTACTCAGAAGCAGCAATTTGAAATACAGAGCGGTAAAAGGTTTGCCCACAGCCTTTCCATTTGTCTTCTGCCTGAGGTTTCATCCATCGTTATTACTCTAGAGAAGCACTTTCTTTCCCCCTCCTTATCTGTTTATGTTACGTGTGGAAAATAGAGGGAAAGAAATGCTTAATTCATAGAACAGTAGAGTTGGAAGGGACCTCGATTTAGTCCAAGTCATTTAGTCCAAGCCCCCTGCAATGCAGGAATCTTTTGCCCAACGTGGCTCTCGAACCCACGACCCTGAGAGGTGGAGAATCTGAAGGCAGAATCTGTTTAGGGAAGTTTTTCATGTCTGATGTTTTATCGTGTTTTTGATATTCTGTTGGGAGCCGCCCAGAGTGGCTGGGGAAACCCAGTCAGATGGGGGGGGGGGCGGATAAAAAATATGATGATGATGATAATGCCTCAACGGAGGCCTTGCAAGTTTTAAAAGCCAAATCCTGGACTTGAGAAGGATCTAACAAGGAACCTTATATGGCATGAGCCACAGAAAATAACAATTTTGTTGTTGTTTTTCCAAAAAAAATTTATTGGTTTTCACAACATTATAAACAAACAAACAAATACATAAGACAAACATAAATCATAGCCTTATTGAAAATTATTAACATTGTTAAGTGACTTCCTCGCTTCCCCTTGGTTGAATTTCATTGCATATCCTTTTAACGGTTTTCCAAATCACAGTTCTTATAAAATTTAACTTAAACATTCACATCCTTAGATCTCCACATTATGAAATTGTAGCACCCTGCTTGTGGTTAACGCTTAGCTGGAATGAAATATTCAACGCAGCAATAGAGAAATTAAAATAATAATTTATTTGTCAGACAAATAAATGAGAGGCACAGTGGTATATGGTTACCAAGCTCTGGCCTGCCTCCTGCCATTATGGCCAGCACTTATATTTCCTTAATCCAGCCCCCTTTGCTCCTCCTGTGGCTGCCTCTGTCCAGTCAGCCTGGTTGGATTTCCTATTGGCTGATTGCTATAACTAATCACAAAAAGATACACCCATATCCTCCTGTCCTTATATGGAACACAAAGAGCTATATATAAATGACAAATAAGTAATAATATATCTTACATGGAATCTTAATTACCAGCTCACCTCTTGCCCTCCTTGCCCTATTGCCTTCTAAAACAAATGGTTAATCTTAAATTTTTATCTTGAACAGATGTCAGAGACCTTGGGTTCATATTCTCATGCATCATCAATGAAATATCTCCTTTTGGAGGTCTTTAAACAAAGGCCTGACAACCATTTGTCAGGAGGGCTCGATGGCGTCTCCTTGTCTGGCAGGGGGCTAGGCTGGTGGCTGACTTAATTTCAGGATAAATACAACTCTTACAACTATATGAAATAAGAATCTAGCATTTCTTAAATCCTTTGCATAATTACATCTATGCCAATATACTTAATACACAACACAGGCAGCCCCTTGAACTCAGTAAAAAAACAGCTTCAAAAAGAAGCCTCTCCAGTCTACACCCCCCCTTCAGCCAGTTGTTTTCTCTTCCTTTGCTCTTGGCCTTTTGTCCTGTGGCTCAAGTTTAAGAGAGGCCCATGGTATCATTTTACTATTTGCCCATTCCTAATTATGTTTGGTCTATGTAACCTTGCTCTTGACCTGTAATTCCCTTTTTTACGACTTTGAGAATTGTTTTCTGCTATAAATCAAGGGGGGCCCCTTGTCTTAGGAGAATGGCCAAGGTTTTCTCTGCCTGGCATGAAACATTTGTGAATTTAAGCCCATTTTAGACTTTATGAACCTGATCAAGATATAAGCCAATATAAGTCTTGATTAAAATGCAGTCTATATTCAGATGCCACAAAATTAAACATATTAATTCCTCACTTCACATAAATAAAATCCTAAGCCAATTAAGTATCTGCAAGCTGTTTTCGGTTCATTTGACTTAACATATTTAACTAAGTAATCATTAAATTTAATCCACGCTTCCTGATACGCAGCAAATAACAAATTTGAGGCGCCTCCAGGGTCGCCTATTGCGCAGCCCTAGGCTTGGATGGGAAGGCACAAGCATCTGCCTCGCGAATAAACGGAAGGCCATAGAGGGCTGGAGAAATAAAATGATGATGTCTGTATTAAGGACCCTCCCCTTCATCTATACCGCCCGGCGGGCCGTCTTTTTATTTTATTTTATTTATTTAAAAAGCAGGGGGGAACCCATGCGCATGCCGGAACGCCAGTGCTGGGGGGTGAGGTTTCCGGCCGGAGCTTTAGCCCCAGCCGTACCTCCTCCTCCTCTCCTCGCGGCTGCCGAGGCCGCTTCCTTCCGGCCGCCATTTTAGCTTGAGCCTTCCCTTGCCTCTCTCTCTCTCTCCCCATCTCCCTCTCTCTCCGCGGCCTCCTCGCGGCCGCCTGCCCTGCCGCCCCCGGCCATGTCCAAGCGCCACCGCCTCGACCTCGGGGAGGACTACGGCTCCAACAAGAAGCGGCTCGCCGCCCCCGATGGGTAAGGAGGAGGAGGAGGAGAAGCGGCGGCGGCGCCTCCCTCCCGCTCGACGAGCACATTCCTGCTCTCCGGCTCCCTCAACGCCGTTGTTCGGCGAGGAGGCCGCGCTGGGCGGAGGGAGCGGGCGGGGAGCCGGCGGCCCCTTCTCCCCGCCGGACGCGCTTCGGCCTCCCTGGAGGAGGCTGGCCCGCAGCCAGGCCGGGCCAGCGGCCCCTTTGTGTCCCTCGGCCTCGGCGCTGCCAAGGTTCCCTTTCCGCGCGGGCTCCGTACGCGCCCCCGGCTCCCTGCCTGCTCGCTCTTAAAACCGCCAGTTCTTCGTCGCGGCGGCGGCTGCTGCTGCTATTATTATTATTATTATTATTATTATTATTATTATTATTTATTATCTCCCTCACGACGGGAAAATGCAAATTCTTACTCGCGGCTGCTGCTGCTATTATTATTATTATTATCATTATCATTATCATTATTATTATTATTATTATTATTATAGTCCTCACGACGGGAAAATGCAAATGAGAATCGACTAAAATATGGGGGCGGGCAGACATAATCGATCTCAAGACTCGGCACATGCGCACCGTCTGAATGACCATGCCCATCCACTTTAGGGGGAGCCAGCCTCCTTAAATATTTTTTTGGGGGGTGGGGAAAGAAAGGGACCTCGGCCCTTAGGAGTTGGTTCTTATGATGACAATATAAAATGCATAATCGAAAGTTTTGTGTTCCCCACATAACCCCCCACCTGCCATATCTGCTTCAGGCAACTAAAAGACCAGCAAGGCTTCAGAAAGCACATGGTTTTGTGTTTCTGTGTTTGTGAGACTACAGTTCCCATCAACCCTAGCTAAGCAAGGCCAGTGGTCGGGGGTGGTGGGAGTTGTAGTCCCCACAACAACGGGGGGGGGGCAGGTTTGAGAAGCACTGAATTGTAGAGGGTGTTGCTTACGCATTGTGCCAGTTTTATGGAGGAAGGCTGTACAGTGGATGCTTGGGTTCTGAACGTGATCCGTGCGAGAGGCACGTCTGCAACCCACAGCGCCGCATTGCACACGTGCGGGTTGCTATTTGGCGCTTCTGCACATGCACAAAGCGCGATTTAGTGTTTCTGCGCATGTGCGAGCGCCGAAACCCGGAAGTAACCCATTCCGGTACTTCCAGGTTTTGGCGTGTCCGTAACCCGAAAACGCGCAACCTGAAGCGTCTGTAATCCGAGGTATGACTGTAGTGAGAAAACCAGGGTTCAGCCTCTCTTCCTTGTGCAGCTGGAAAATGTTTAGAAATCTGGAGAGCCACTTCCATTTCAGTGTGGACACAACACTTACGCGGGTGGGGGGAATAGATTATTGTTCTAACAGAGGGTAGCTTTGTTTTTCTTCTTCTGCTTTGGAGACGAGCATGTTTCGTAGATAGGAGCCCACTTCACCCAGTATTTTACGTTACGTTGTTGGGAGTGCAGCCATCATTGTCCCTGACCGTTGGGCCAGACTGACTGGGTCTGATGGGAGCTGCAGTCCCAACAAGTATCAGGAGCACCACAGGTTCCTCACCTTGGTAAGTGTGTGCACCCATGTATTTTCAAGTACAGTGGTACCTCGTGTTACATATGTTTCAGGTTACGGACTCCGCTAACCTAGAAATAGTACCTCGGGTTAAGAACTTTGCTTCAGGATAAGAATAGAAAAGGCGCGACGGCAGCAGCGGGAGGCTCCATTAGTTAAAGTGGTGCTTCAGGTTAAGAACAGTTTCAGGTTAAGAACGGACCAGCGGAACGAATTAAGTACGTAACCAGAGGTACCACTGTACAGAGATAAAAGGGAGTGGGGTGAAGGTGTGTTGTACAGAGTTAGGCAGAACGTTTAAAATAGTGACATGAGTGGCTCTATGGTCTAAACCCTGACCATTGGTCCTGATAGCTAGGGATGATGGGAGTTGTAGTCCAACAACTGCTGGAGACCCAAGTTTCAGAAAGGCTGCTTCATCCTATTACTGCTAAGTTCACTCAGGAACCTTTGGTGAGGGACTTCGTTGAAGTACAGGCTATGATTATTTTATGTGTGTTCGCATGGTGGCCTTACATGTGCTCCACTGTGGGTTCAGGATCGTTGCCTGTATTAAATGTCCATTGGATAACATCTGCAACACAGCCAGGATATGGATATTATGTTGTTCTGTGTAGGTTTGTATGGCATATACTAGGCATTTTCCTTTTGCATGTCACTTTATTCATGAACGGAAACATTTTCATATGTTGCAAAGCATGTGTTGCACAGGTATTGTACAGGGCCTTGGTTATACCTGACACTGATAGTTCGATGTTGAAGCCAGTCATCAGGACTCCATTAATTCTTTTGAGGGAGGCCAGTAACACTTGTGTCCTGGAAGTGTTGGGGTAACCTTTAATAATAATAATTCTGCAAAGATCTTTTCATAAATGGAGAAATGCCAATACAGATGGGGGTCTTTGTATTTCAACAGTGTGAATATTCCATAATACTAGTGCCCCCAATACAAAAAGGCTCGCCTCTGAATCACCGCAAGCCAAAAATCATTAGGTTGTGGCAAGACTAATTGGGAACCATTTGATCTTAAACTTAATGCCCTTAACAAGCTATTGGGTAAGGGGAAGGATTCAGTCATTCAGGTAACCTGGTTCAGAATTGTTTAGGGCTTTGTAAGTATATAATACGATCTTGAAATAATTTTAATGGCTAATAGGCAGTTAAGATCCCTGAGGATAAACATGATATGTTTTCATAAGGACCACCTCTCAGACTCTGGCATTATGGACCAGCTGCAGCCTCTGGACCATCCATAAGGAAAGCCCCATAAGGCTTTCACAGTAGTCTAAACATGGGGTATTCCTGTCCAGTAAAATGACACAGTTTATATACTGGAGGAAGCTGGCAATAGGCACTCTTTGCCATGGAGATCACTGTGTGTTTGTTCCATCAGAGGGAGTGCAGTCCCATCTAGAACAGCCAAAATGCCTCATTCTCTGACTGAGAACCACTACTGATCATGTCTCTGACTTAAAGGTAAAGGTAAAGGGACCCCTGACCACTAGGTCCAGTCGCGGATGACTGGGTTGTGGCGCTCATCTTGCTTTACTGGCCGAGGGAGCCGGTGTACAGCTTCCGGGTCATGTGGCCAGCATGACTAAGCTGCTTCTGGCGAACCAGAGCAGCGCACGGAAACGCCGTTTACCTTCCCGCAGGAGCGGTACCTATTTATCTACTTGCACTTTGACATGCTTTCGAACTGCTAGGTTGGCAGGAGCAGGGACTGAGCAATGGGAGCTCACCCCGTCGTGGGGATTTGAACCACCGACCTTCCAATCAGCAAGGCCTAGGCTTTGTAGTTTAGACCACAGCACCAACTGTGTCCCCTGTCTCTGACTTAGCAGTATTCAATTTCAATTTATTAACTTAAGTTGGATTGCCAGCTATTGTTGTTCTTGAGTTGGGATAGCCTGGCTTCAGTTGTTCATGCTCTTGTGACCTCCCATCAGGACTACTGCAATGTGGGGTTCATGGGGCTCCCCTTGAAAATAGTCCAGAAGCCGCAGCTAGTAGAGAAAATGGCTGCTAGGTTGGTAAGACCCAGCGCTGGCTGCCGTTGTGCTACCAGACCCAATTCTAAGTACTTGGCACTTGGATAAGTTAAAAGGTAAAGGGACCCCTGACCATTGGGTCCAGTCATGACCGACTCTGGGGTTGCGGCGCTCATCTCACTTTATTGGCCGAGGGATCCAGCGTACAGCTTCCGGGTCATGTGGCCAGCATGACTAAGCCGCTTCTGGCGAACCAGAGCAGTGCACGGAAACGCCGTTTACCTTCCCGCTGGAGCGGTACTTATTTATCTACTTGCACTTTGATGTGCTTTCGAACTGCTAGCTTGGCAGGATGGCACTTGGGTACTAAGCCTTAAATGGGTCCAAGTATCTAAAAGAAACCTTCCCTGGAAATACTTGAAATACATGCCCAACACTGCTGGAGCAAATTCCCTCCCTCACTGAAATATGGTTGATAATATGCTTACGAATATTGAGAGGCAGTTGGAATTTAAACTTCCATCTTGCACACTGGTCGTATAGGTCTGCACCGTTTCAGTGATGTAGCTTAAATGTTGAGTTGTGTGAGTGAACTAGGTTGCCTGACAGCCAGGTTCCTATTATAACTAGGATTGGTGTTTGGTCAGAAAAAAACTTGGTTAATGGACCATTCAAATATTCTGAATTTTTTTCCCCCGCTGGGGGACAGGAAGAGTGAGTGGGGTGGGGAAGCTGTCAGAGGGTGGTGCCCATGATACCCTCTCAAAATTCCTAGTGACCCACATCCTCAAAATGATTGGGAACCCTTGCTTTTGTACACATTTGTGTGTGCTGTGACATCAAAAGTGGTTTGGCTGGAGCATTTTTAGGCATTTCACCTTCCACTTCAGGCAGCTGTCCAAGAGGGTAAAATTTTGACTGGCTAGTACAGGCTGGGTATGGGTAGCTGACTTGCCTAGAGTTGCACCAGTTTGATGGCGGGTTGTATATGTTTTATGCTTCTCTGAATTTTGTGTTGTTATTCCTGTTCAGAAATGCATGTAGTGTTTGTTTTTATGCTATATTTTAATCCTTCTTTTCCCCCACAGAGGTCAGGGTGATATATGAGCATTTGCCACAGGAAAGTTGTAGGTCAGGTAACGCGTGCACATTAATGAGAAACTTATAAAGTCCTGAATGGTGCAGGGCTTGGGAACAAGGGGCTTTCCATTGTACTGTAGCTGCCATGCCAGATGATACCACAAAAATGTTACTGGCCACTTAGCAAGTACATTCTTAACTTCAGGGAATATTTGATAGTACATACATGTGGCCTAATAATAATAATAATAATAATAATAATAATAATATATTATTATTATTATTTGTACCCCGCCCATCTGGCTGGGTTTCACCAGCCACTCTGGGCGGCCTCCACAAAGACCAAAAATACACTAATATGTCATATATTAAAAACTTCCCTGAACAGGGCTGCCTTAAGATGTCTTCTGCATGTCAGGTAGTTGTTTATCTCTTTGACATCTGATGGGAGGGCGTTCCACAGGGTGGGCGCCACTACCGAGAAGGCCCTCTGCCTGGTTCCCTGTAGCTTTGCTTCTCGCAATGAGGGAACCGCCAGAAGGACCTCGGCGCTGGACCTCAGCGTCCGGGCAGAATGATGGGAGTGGAGACGCTCCTTCAGGTATACTGGGCCGAGGCCGTTTAGGGCTTTAGATGTTTGGTTGAATATTGACAGCTGATCAGTTCCAACCATTCCACCATGCTAATTAGGAGGGAGATGGAACCGCAGGGCCTCTCTATCCACTCTGCTGATAGACCAGCAGCTTTAGGTTCTTACCAAATCATTCTATTTCAGCTGGTATCAGTACAAGAGTTGGCACCTGAGCATGCTTCTATCTCCCTCCCTCCCTCCCTTTTCCATTTGTTTTGTGTCTTTTAGACAAGAGAGCCTTAGGACAGGGACTGCCTTATCATGGAAGCCTTTTTTGACTGAAAAGCAGAACAAAAATAGCTTTAAATATTTATTTTTTTACCAGTATTCCAATCCTGATTTACAATACTGATGCTTCTTAGTAGTTAGCTGTTAGTTATTCACTCTGAGCAAATGGGCTATTTTGAGGATAATACTTTCAGACCCACAACTGTATTTGGTTGCTGGTATTCACACAGTCCACATGTAATGGAAAAGTAATGGTTGCCACCATGAAAGCAAGTCACCGGGAGCATGCCTTCCCACTGCAAAAGGAAGCAGCTTCTGTTATGCAGCTGTGTGGAGGACACTGAAAGTTTCTATTTTATTTTAAACTAACCACCTTTCCCTGTGATAATTGAACTTGGGGAAAATGTGGTCTGCCCAGGCATGGGCAAGCTGTGTCCCAAGAGCTGCATGTGGTCCTCAGCCTAATTCTCCCTCTGGGGATGCCCAGAGTGGAAGGTGAGGAAATACGGGGGGTATACCAGAAATGGATGGTGCAGTGGAAGGAGGATAGGGAATCCTCTGAAAGTGATTAGTTCAGACCTGTGGTAAGAGCAAGCTGTCCTTTGGCAACGGCTGGGCAAGGAGGGGAAGGGAAGAGAAAAAAGGAAAGCGGGTGGCAGAGAAAGGAAGAAAAGATGACCCCATCCACTTTTTACTCTGGTCTTGTACTTACTTCTACCTTGACAGAATGCAGACCTTGACAGAAAAGTGTTTCCTCTCCCTGGTTTAGTGGCTAGTGAAAAGAGGCCAAAATTAAAGGGTGGTGTCAAATCCTCATTTGGTCTCCAACCATAGTTTAAAAGAATCACACTTCCCCAAGGCTTACAGTTGTTCTTTGTGTTATTGAGAAACAATGATTTCCTATTCTGTTTCAACAGAACCAGTGGGTATGTAAAAGGTATATGTAGAGGTGGGTAATTGACTCTTTACCCACTTGCATTGCATGTGGCATGTTTGCAGTAGTTCATACTCATGTGGTAATGTTGATGTGCTGCTGTACTAATAGAGCAGGGGTCCCCAACTTGTGGCCCATGGGCTGGAAGCGGCCCACGGAGGCTGTTTAACCAGCCCATGAGCCGCCCCCAAACTGAGCCGCCCACTCGGTGAGCCCCCATGTGCTGCGCTAAAGTGGCGCAGCACAGTGCAGAGACTCTCTTCCATGGCGCCAGAAATCACTTCTGCACAGGTGCAATTTTCGGCATGTGGGCATGTACAGAAGTGATTTTTGGCACTGCAGATAAGCGCAGACGCAACTTCCGGCATTGCATTGCACCGGCCCGTACCATGGAGGATCTCCGTGGGGGTGACCCGGCCCATACCCAGTAAGCCTTGCCGACCCCTGTAATAGAACATCCTGAGTCTACTCATTTTGGTTGCACACAGCCATACATACATAAACTGGTGTAGGTGAAGCAGTTTCTGCAATTGGTCCTATATAGTTTGCTTATTTAAAATATTTATATACCACTTGGCAGGTGGATCTCACAAATTGATTTTGTTTCCTATCAGTGGGGTCCCTTCTTGGTATGGTGACCCACAAGTCCAAATGTGCTTGGCATAGTGACCCATTGTTTTATTGTCACATGAATTTTTGAGCATTGGTCTTCAGCAGCCATTGATTGTGTGCATTTTAACTACAAGGTTACCTATGTTATAACCATTACCTGAGACATCCAAGAGGGGAAAAAACTGAACACCCCTATTAATGTGGAATTTTTTGAAATATTTATAGTGCTTACAAAATTATTCAGTTTTCTTATAGGAGTGTAAGAACACCAAGCATCTGATAGCAAGATATTGCTTCGTAAGCTATAAAAATATTCTTAAAACATACAGCTGCACAGGCAGTGCTAGATATAGCAAACTTGGAATATTTTTAATAGTTTTATTCACTATAAAGTCCATTTTGGCAAGTGTAAGTGGTACGGCTGTGCTTTCATTTTGCCAACAAGTAGGTCAGTGTGGGGTTTGATGATTGTGAGACATAGTCTCAGATCATTATTAATGTATAAGATAAAGATATTATTTCTTATTTCAACTAAGCAAACTTCAAATACCCTTGACTTAACTATTGGCTGATCCTGGCAGTAGATCCCGTGACAGTTCTCAGGAAGGTGCTTGTAGAGGGAGTTGTTTTGAGTGACTATAACAGCTTGCTTCTTATGGTGTGAGTATCTTGTGATGAACTGTTACTAGATCTGTTGTCGGTCGCCAAGCATTAAAATATAAGACTCAAGCCTTTCTGCTGTACAGTTACAAGTGTCAACGCAGCGTTATAATATGCCTTTACCTTTTAAAAAATAATATGCCAAGAAGCTATAAGAGGTATTCATCACACCAGTTAAGGATTAAAAGCCATAATTATCTGGGTTATACTTGTAAAGACTGCAACCCATTTGTAGAGGCATTGCAACCAACTAGCAGGTTGTGACACACAGGTTGGAAATACTGCTTTAAATGGCTTCAGCAAACAGCTAGAGTGGACTTCGTACTTCACATTTGTAACTGCGCACCACCTAAAAAGTAAGGAGTAGCACTAACAATAATTTTATGTATGTATGTATGTTATAGAATAAATCAAATGAAGTTACAGCATCAGTTGATCAATAATATCAACTGTATACTATTACCAGTGCATAACACTTGTATTTAAAGCAGGATGGTCATCTTAGTCAGTTGGTTGAATTTGCATTGCAATATAAGCATAATCTTGCCTTTAGATCATGTATATGTGAGTGTTGTAGTAGCATAATCTCAGGTAATCCCCTCTTTTGTCTGAGAGAATAGTAAAAGCCTCTTTTAAGATGAGACTTGCCAAGAGAGAAGTTAAAACATCTGCTGCCTAATTAATCAAGCATTTTCCTGGAAGTTAATGCCACATATAATATTCACCAGTGGTTTGAAGGAGGTGGGTTGAACTAGGTTGTGCCTCCATCATAGTTAGTTAACAGCATCACCACCACTGATTCTTTGTTTCATCTACTTTGTTGAGCTTTTCTCATTTCCTGGCTCTCTTTCAACATCTATGGAAAGAACTATAAGTAGCCCTATTTGGAAAGATGAGGATAAAAACATCCCCAGGTCTGACTGCTAAGATACACAGTGATATACTCACCACTCATATTCTATTGCTGTTGATAATATGCTGGTCTATTATGGTGTACAGACTCCTAGTAAGATTTAACAACTTATTTGTTTCTACCACTAGTCTGCTGTCAAAAACTGGTTGCTTATATGAATAGTATTTTTACTTAGAAGCAGATACTCTTTTCCCTATTAGCAGAGAATAGCACCACACAATACTACCATATACATAAAACACGGGGTTGTTGCAGAAGATGCTATCCCATATCCAGTTGATTTCCCTTGTTCCCATAGCTGGTAGGATTCCTTTTTCTGTGTCATTGTCATATTGTGTCTTCCACTGACATCTTTGGCTTGGAAGTGCAGAAAGAGAGCCAAACACAAATCCTTAATTTTACAGTTGCTCCCGTGTCTTTAAGCAAATTGGAGTGCAAAAGGCAGATGTTCTTCATTATGAGAATTCTTGGATTGTGGTGCTAGGTAGTATATAGGCTGTATGTCGTTGGATGTGGGTGTTCTCTTGTAACAAATTTAGTATGCAGGATTGTTCAAGAGATCTATGAATTGAAAAAAAATCACACTTGATTTATATCAATAATATACATATCCACATGACCAGTTTGGATGCTTTTCAGTAGTTTCTCCAGTGATTGCAGACAGCTTCCCTTAAACACAAGACCACTGCAGAGTGCCTCTTGAAACAGGCAGTTTTGGGTGTGTTATAGATGTGCTCTCCATTCATGTGGAGCAATGGTGAAGCCCAAGAAACATGGCCAGTGCCCTGATTGTTCACCCTAGAACACCTGTAGGAATCATGTCCCTTGCCTAGGGATTCAGTTGTAGATCTATGGAGGTTCCTTGGCAGATGTCAGTGTGGAAGGAATTTCCTGGGGTTGGGGCGTTTGAAACCCTGGCACTTAATTCCTGAGTGCTTATCTGCTTCAAATAAAAAGCTTTCAAGCCCTGCATTGGTATTTTCAGATTTGCAAAGCAAGGCAGAACAGAAATTGAATACCCTAATTTTTATAGGCATAGTTCATGACGAAGCTGTTCTGAAAACCCAGAATGACTTGTCTATCTTTGGTTACCATTATCATGACCAATCATTCTGGAAAATCTTACGTAGAGGGAAAGGTAACTTAGAACCAATAGAAACGTGGGCTTTATTTCCAATAAGGAAATTTTGTAATAGTCTTTACTATGGTTATTTCAATGTAACTTATCTTTCTTTGTCCTGGAAATCATTTAGGAAGGATCGAGATCGTGAAAGGGATCGTGATGACCGGTCCAAAGACCGTGACAGGGATCGAGATAGAGACCGTGACAGGGAAAGAGATAAGGAAAAGGATTTACGCCCATCAACCAATTCTGCACTCCTTCCTGGTGTTGGGTTGCCACCTTTAAAGCCAGCTGTCCTTCCACAGGGTATTAATCCATTTACAAATCTACCACATACACCTCGTTACTATGAAATCTTAAAGAAACGACTTCAGCTCCCTGTCTGGGAATATAAGGAAAGATTTACTGATATTCTGATCAGACACCAGTCTTTCGTACTTGTTGGTGAGACAGGTTCTGGCAAAACAACACAGGTAAGTTATTTTTCCCAACCTTTATTCATTTGTAAAGATTTTGTGGTGTGCGGCAAGTGTTAAATGTTTGGAAGGATTCTGTGAAAGTATTAAGTGTTGTACTAGCAATATTTCAGTGTCCTTAACGAAATTCGTTGTGCAGTGACACATCACAGGTCTTACCCTTTTGAGCAAGATCTGTTTAATGAACCTTTCAGTTGCTTAATGAGTAGAAAATGATGTAATGAGATTTCACTCTCCTCCCCCACCTCTGGTAGTCTGTCTGTCTCTTCAGGGTCTGTTACCTTTTCATAAAAGGTTCAGTGATTTTTGAATTGCTCAATGCAAGCCTGTGTTAATCTACAAATAACTGCTATTCTGGTTACTTGGATGTGATGAACTTATAATAATGGTAAGAAAGTATGGGAAGCCACTTATTCAAACCGTATTTTTCTGAAACTGTCTACTGGCTTCATGGAAAAAACCAATGTATTCCAATTCTTATTCATTGATAGCAACTGAATTGCTTTGTTTTATATCCTTTGACAGTATAAAATGACAGTTTGTTGCCTATGTAGATTGCCGTCTGGTTTGTAGAAGTGTTAGATCCTATCCTCTAGAAAGCATTATGTCGCTGATACAGGTGTGGAGAACATATTGCTCTCAAAAGTCATAGGTGCAGCGCTCATTGTTCTCAGGGAGTTCACATAAAGGACAGTATTTTAAATGCTACACAGAAACAGACTTGTTACAAGAACAAAATGTTCTGGTGTATTTGGTCTTAATTTTCAATATACAGTATATATATAAATCTCCTCATTTCATCACCTTTGCAACCATTAGTCCTATAGGTATCAGTGAGATTTCTGACAGTGGTGAAGAATTTTCTGTGCTTGAGCCCTTTGTAGTCTGTCAAAGGGAGATATTCAGAATCATAGAATTGTAGAATTGGAAGGGACCAAGAGGGTTATCTAGTCCAACTCTCTGCAAGGCAGGAATCTTAAGAAAGCATCCACATATGCTGGTAAAGGAATGCTTCAGTACTTAATATTCAGTACATTCAGAGCTATCAGTTTTGGGGCATGGCCGTGAAGGAAAGAATATGGCAGCTGAAACTTTGAACTCTACTCCAAGGCCCAGAAAAACAGCTTGGAGCAAGAGCCTGCTGTCCAAAAACCCCAAACCTTGTAGAAAGGAGAGAGGAATGCGAAAGGATTCAGAAAAGCCAAAAATGAAAGGCCTCACTCAATTTTTTCTGCACATAGATAGAAAGCTCACTTCCCCAAGGACACTAATGCAGGCCGAAGTCAAGATGGCACCTCTCTCGAAAGAGGTGTGCTCCTCACTGGAGAAAGAAAATGGTAAAAATGTCTTAAGAGAAGAATTTGCAGCCCAACAAGAAGCCATAAAGGAGCTTATTAAAAATACTCAGAAAGAACTACGCAATGCTTCCGGTGGAAACGAAACTGGCAGAATGTAACAAGAGGCTTTACTCCTTAACGGAAACAACTGCAGCAACAAAAGATTAAGGCAAATCTATGATAAAACGTTCAAAGAATTGCAAAAAGAAAATATAGATATATGAAGATGCAGAAAATCAAAATAGGAGAATTAATTTACGTTTTCATTCTTCTGAAGAGGGAGTGGAAGAGAATGATCCTTCACTATTTATTGCTTCTTGGCCTAAATCACTGCTTCCAGACCTCATAATCTCTGCTGATGATTTTGAATGGTTACACAGAGCACTTGAACCCAAACTGAGAGAGGGAGCTCCCCTCATGGTATAATTGTCTGCTTTGCCCGTTACAAGAAGGAGGAAATGTGGAATAAACTGAGGAACCTAATACCCATAACATAAAAACAGCCCAGTTGCGGCGATGGAGGAACTGGATTTTGGAACACTCAAGAAAAGGAAAAACACTCTGTGCTTGCACGATTAAGGAAGAAGCTGGAATTAAATAATGCTTGGGCTTTTCCTTCTGTCTTATCATGAGAGGATCAGCACAGCTCACAGCAACAAATAGACTCGAAGCAACAGATCTCCTCAACAGTCTTGGAATCAACCTGCCTCTGGCATGGCAGCTAGGAGAAGCAGTGGAAGAAGAACACTCTGACCTTTCCAATGGAGGTTGGGAGGATGCAAACAGGAGAAAAAGATCTCGCAAAAGCCTGACATATAACAGCCAAGGAGACCACCACAACACACCAAGAAGATTCCTGTGTCCTGCTTCCTGAGACAGACGGGTGCCAACAACAACCAACATCAGACCAAGAAATATGGACTAAATCATTGGCTAACCCAATTATCAGTAAGGCAGCCACAAGACCAATAGCCTCATTTGAAAGACTTGTAAATTCCTTCAGAGGATAAGGTCCAGATGTAACACCCACAATCTATATAGAATTCTACTCAATGCATTGGTGGGTTCACTTGACCCAATTGAACATCAACATGAATGGGATTTTGGTTATAAATTTAACCCAGGTCAGTGAAATAGACTTTGGGGGGGGGAAAGCATTTTAAGTCTCTTTTGGCAAGCTATAGAGAATTAACCCTACAACTCATATAGGTAGTATATATCCAGCTGACAGTGAGAGCTGGACCATAAAGAAGGCTGATCGCTGAAGAATTGATGCTTTTGAATTATGGTGCTGGAGGAGACTCTTGCGAGTCCCATGGACTGCAAGAAGAACAAACCTATCCATTCTGAAGGAAATCAGCCCTGAGTGCTCACTGTAAGGACAGATCCTGAAGCTGAGACTCCAATACTTTGGCCACCTCATGAGAAGAGAAGACTCCCTGGAAAAGACCCTGGTGTTGGGAAAGATGGAGGGCACAAGGAGAAGGGGACGACAGAGGACGAGATGGTTGGACAGTGTTCTCGAAGCTACCAGCATGAGTTTGACCAAACTGCGGGAGGCAGTGGAAGACACGAGTGCCTGGCGTACTCTGGTCCATGGAGTCATGAAGAGTCGGACACGACTAAACAACAACAACAACAATCCAGCTGACAGTGCTCCATCCCAGCGCCTCACCACATAACTGGAGGGGCTGCCCCACACCTGGTATATATCTCCACATGTTGTGGGAATATACAGAAGTTCAACCTTTCTAGAATTTGATACTTCAGTAAATTAATAAAATAACAGAAAAATAGATGTTGAACCAGAATTAGCTTTATTAAATGCATTTGAAGACAACAGTCTGGATTTACATAATAAAGAATTAATAAGTCATTTATTACAAGTGGTGAGATGCAACATAACCAGATACTGGAAAGACCTTTCTGGTAGAACGATAGACGATTGGTACAAAACAGTTTGGGAAACAGCCCTCCTTGAGAGATTAAGAAATAAAATACAGTTGACATGTGGACAGATCAAGAAAAACGGCTTTCCTCTTATGTGGTTTAAAATTTCATAACGTATGCCAGTATTTCAGAAAATGAACAATCCCCCTCATCAGCATTTGGCTCAATCTGGTTGATTTAAATTTAAGCATAAATTATTATCTTAACTTTGAGTCAATATACTAACACTTTATACTGTTTCATTGGTAACATATAGGAAAAATGACTATTACTCATACTTAATCTAAGCACAACCACAAGGGCTCCTCATGGGCATTTTAGCTATGTGGTATTGAATGTTACCTGTTTTATCTTGTTCCCCCCTTTGTTTTTTGTTTTTATTTTAACCTGTTCACAAACCAATAACTTAAACATGGACTTTTTGAACCATATATTGTAGATATTACTCCAAATTGTTATTCCAGAAAAAAGTGAAAAATCAGTTTTGTAGGAAAGAACTCAGCTCTAAAACAAAGAGGAAAAGTATGATACAGTGAATATTTGTGTTCTTGTTAAAGAGTCTTCAGGGTCTAACATCTTGGGTATCTAAAATATAGTACATATTTTATTATAGGCTAGGATGTTATGACTATCGAAGTAACTATCAAAGCTATTCATCTTCTGCATTCTCTGATGAATTCGGAACAATTTAGCCTTTTCTTTCTTGTGGAGGCATCTAGCTCCCATGAATACAGCAAAGAATCAGGGTCCAGATGATTGTTTGCCGAGTGGTAACATGTGATGCAGGTTTTGTTAAGAGTGTGGGACCAAAAATTCTTAATGATCTTCTTGGCAGAGTGAGGATTTGGGCCTGTTCCCCTGATTCTAGCCCAATACTCTTCTCACTAGACTGATGTTTTCTAGTGGTGCTAAGTTTTGTGAGTGAGTAATTCCTTATGCTTGTCATATTTTTGTTTCAAGACTCATTGTGTAGGGATTGTGCCGGCTGCCTCCAGATGGCTGGCTACCAGAAGTATGCACTTTTTCAGTGTGTACATTACACTATATGTTCTGTCCACAGCATGACATTCTGCTGTAGATCAAGCCATTTGAGGTTCAACACACATACAATAGAACGTGCATGCTAGGTGCCACCATCCCCCCTTTAATCAGTAATTAAATTGATTAAATGCTCTTGCATCATAAATTACTGCTATAGCAGCAGGGTATTACAGCACTGCACTTCTCTTTCAAAAAGTGTTTTAGCAGAAATTTAAAAATTGTTTTTTTAAAAATAAAATGGCATTTATATCTGGAAATGTCACTTCCCACCTCTTAAACACCCCCTTTGGAAAAGACAGAAGAGTAACACTTAAAGGCATCTAGTGGAGATTGAACTACTCTTCTATTCTTCTAAAAAAGGGCAGGCTTTCTTCCAGTCTGAAAAAAGATAGAACCTCAGGGGCGATACAGAATGACAGTGATTAGATGACACTGTTGTATGGTTATACAGTAAAAAGTGAATGAAGCTTAGGAATTCCACACTATAGATACCTAATGTGAAAGTAGTGTGGTAAGTTGTATGATACCTTATGTGAAGTGAAGGTCTGCCTGAAAAGTGATATATAAATTCTGTAAATAATAATAATTGGGATCCTTACAGCAATATTTGGATTTTATTTTGACATATTAGTTTGACAGGGTATCTGTCCTAAAGTAATCTTCATGCAGTTCTGCAAAAACTCTTTCATAATTGCACCAGACTAAACCATTGCCAAAAACATACTCCTAATTGATATTATAGCTGTTGTTCTGGCTTGCTGTTTGTAGCTATGTCTTAAATAGCCAGCCTGTTAGTTTTAGGAACACACACTGCCTCAGCAAACTGACAGGGTATAACACCTGCTTTCATAATAGCCACATTTAAAGAAATGTAAAGTATTGCACTTGGGCAAAAACAATGAGAGGCACAAATACAAGATAGGTGACACCTGGCTTGAGAGCAGTACATGTGAAAAGGATCTAGGAGTCTTGGTTGACCACAAACTTGACATGAGCCAACAGTGTGACGCGGCAGCTAAAAAAGCCAATGCAATTCTGGGCTGCATCAATAGGAGTATAGCATCTAGATCAAGGGAAGTAATAGTGCCACTGTATTCTACTCTGGTCAGACTTCACCTGGAGTACTGTGTCCAGTTCTGGGCACCACAGTTCAAGAAGGACACTGACAAACTGGAACGTGTCCAGAGGAGGGCAACCAAAATGGTCAAAGGCCTGGAAACGATGCCTTATGAGGAACGGCTAAGGGAGCTGGGCATGTTTAGCCTGGAGAAGAGGAGGTTAAGGGGTGATATGATAGCCATGTTCAAATATATAAAAGGATGTCATATAGAGGAGGGAGAAAGGTTGTTTTCTGCTGCTCCAGAGAAGCGGACACGGAGCAATGGATCCAAACTACAAGAAAGAAGATTCCACCTAAACATTAGGAAGAACTTCCTGACAGTAAGAGCTGTTCGACAGTGGAATTTGCTGCCAAGGAGTGTGGTGGAGTCTCCTTCTTTGGAGGTCTTTAAGCAGAGGCTTGACAACCATATGTCAGGAGTGCTCTGATGGTGTTTCCTGCTTGGCAGGGGGTTGGACTCGATGGCCCTTGTGGTCTATTCCAACTATGATTCTATGATTCTATGAAAGTTATTTTCAAATGCACAAACACAACAACAAATATTTCAGATAGATCTTCCCCACAGGCATTCATTCTTCTTTGCCACAGGTCAGGATTTCATTTTGTCAATAGTGCTTGCCAATCATTTGTGTCAAATCTCCTTATCCAGGAGCATATAAGTAATAAGACTAGAGTAATTCAGTCTCCTTCCGTAATCTTTATATGGGATACGATTGTTTTTCCTCTCGAAAGAATGCTAGAGGAAATGTGTAGAAAGTTGCATAGCTGAAAGCTCTCCTTAGCTTGCTAGGAAGAGGCTATAGCAGATTTTTCCACCACTAGGGAAGATCTTGTTAACCAAAGGGTGGTAGCCAGGATGTTCTTAATGGTAGGATTAAGCATTCATTGGAATCCTCACTTGATATAGTCTCCAGTTTAATCAGGACATTTTCCAAGTACTTGCCAGTTGATTGAGTACCCGAGTTGCGTTAAGTTATTTTAGTTCACATCTCTCATCTTCCTTGCTCATATATTGAAGCATTAGGAGTCATAAAATGAAAATGTGTATCTTCTCTTCTTGAAGCAGTCACTTAAAGATCATGATGGTTTATCTTTAGTTGCTGGCTGTAGCATCACCATTAGGTCTCTGTAGTTTAAGGCTACTTTGCTTAGTCCCCGCAGAACATCCATATGAACTCCATTGTTCTGCTGTTTCATTAAACAGCTTAATTCAGGTAAAGCTTCAAATTCCTATCCCTGCATTTTCGCATAGTCAAGATAGATACAAGGTAGTCTTTTATATGAAATTGGGGAATATGTCTTCTTTTATTGCTCCTCCTCCTCTGACTGTCTTAAATAGGAATTTAGCGCTGCATGCAGTCCTTTGCCTCTCTCCTCTCAGTTCAACAGCCACTTGTCTCAAAGATGAATGTATAATACTCTGTTTCTAAAAGCAGCTTTCAGAATGGCATTAAACATACCATTCACACCCCAAAACCTGCAGATTTTTGAGCCACATTGAGTTGAACCCATTATATTCTGTTTGTATTTGAGGGAAGTTGTGTGTTTTACATGCTGATGCTCTCATATGAAATAGCGTTGCATTCAATGGCTGGAGGTTAAACAAGAAGACACTGGAGAAAAATTAGTACTTTGCTTTTGAGTTCACTTAATTTGGTTTAAAAAATTTCTATGTCCCTTTTGCTACTGTGTATCCTAGTTTATCTCTTGTTAGGCTGTACTAAACCAGTTACCTTAGTATCTTTTAAAATGTCTTTTGCCCTTTTACAGAAGCACTTCTTTTCATATTAGTGTACAACTTTTCACAGTAATATGATCCAAATTTTTAGCTATTGTAGTTGCAAACGGAGCGCTTTGTCATAGATTTACACTTTCTTTGAAGACAGTAACTGTCTGAAAGACTAATATTTATCTTCAGTAAATATGGAGGTTAAATGAAACACTTCAGCACTTCATAGTTTCATAGTCATTGGTGGCTATTGTATTTGGTCATTTTAATGTGCATTGAACACAAGTTCCTATGACTGTTGTCCCTTTCTTCCCTGCTTGTGTCAGTTTAATACAAGCTTCTTGAATAAGGGCCTATTTGTATTTATCATTTAACAACTCTGATACATTTTAGAAATATAAATAATATACCGAAGATTTTCCCTGATAGATTCCTCAGTGGTGCGTCGATTATATGCGGTCACTGCCGGGGCCAAAGAGAGGCGTTGCTTGTACCCAGCCCAGAAGAGTTGCCGCAATGAGTGTGGCCCAGCGTGTTGCTGATGAGATGGATGTCATGTTAGGACAAGAAGTTGGGTACTCTATTCGATTTGAAGACTGCAGTAGTGCAAAAACTATTCTGAAGTAAGTATTGAATGCCATCTTTTCCTAAAATCAACCATCTTGGGGGGAGAGGCTTTCGAAATTGCTTGCTCGCTAGTTCATATTCCGGGGAGACATCTCAGCTTGGGAAGAGCTGTGAGCATTCATATGTCTGTTCTATTCAGTGCATGTGGAAAGTAACAACTTCACTATCCTGTAGTACAGTATATCACATTTATTTGACCATGGTGTCTCTCAGACCACCCAGTCTGTTCCTGGAGGTTCTCTGAACCTGTTCTCTGGTTCCATGGCTTTTAAAGGGGAAAAGCTGTGTTCAAAACCTGCATGTACTATGGGTGTCCTTGCGTGAATGCAAAGAGATGAGGGTTATAAAAAGAAAGAAATAAAGAAATGAGGCTAGAACAGCAGTTCCCAAACACTGTGCTATGAGAGAACGGTGGGAGTGCAGTGAGGAAAAAACAAATTAGAGGTTTCTTTTGAGACCCATGTACCTATCCACAAAGTATGACTCATTGTTCTGGCCCAGAACAGAGACACTTGCTGCAGCACAAGCGGATAGGTTCTACTCAGCACAGATAAGTTTACATTCTCCAAAAGCAGACAAGTATTGCCTGTCGGAAATGCAAAGACCATTGACCTGGGGTGTCTGCAGTATGTTTTTAATGGCTAGGCTAAAGAAAAGAGGTCTGCCCTGTAATTTTTAGTTGGTTGGTATATATACTGTACCATAAATATGGTCATGATAGAGAGGGATCTGTGTGGTATTTCTTGCTTTCATCCCTGTCAAACAGGAAAGCTGGCAATGACATTGCACTTCCCCTAAGCAGCTAGACATACCTTGCTGCCATTATTAACATTATTAACTCATGACTATATCAACCAAGATTGCAAGGGAGCAGTAAGTGTGGTGCTAACACTGACAAAAAACATTGGACTGTGTACAGTTTAATCCTTCCAAGTTCAGGAAGAAGCAGATAGGAGAAAGTTAAGAGCATTTTCTGTATGAAGTAAGGGAAGAAGAAAACCATCCTGTATCTGGGATTAAAATATTGGTTTCCTGTTCAGGTACATGACTGATGGTATGTTACTACGTGAAGCTATGAATGACCCTTTGCTGGAACGTTATGGAGTAATAATTCTTGACGAAGCCCATGAAAGAACACTGGCTACCGATATTTTGATGGGAGTTCTAAAAGAGGTTGTAAGGCAAAGATCTGATTTAAAGGTCAGTAGTATATATCAAATGTAGAATGTTGGAAAATGCATTTGTAGAAGATGTTCTCACTACTGGATTGCTTTGCACATGGTTAAATAAGGTTTGCATTTTGTATGTGTGCTTGAAATTTGTTCATAGTGGGAACTTTTATAATTCATGGAAAACCTTAGGTTATAAGTAATATTTTAGCAACTTTGTTCACCCCTTTCTTCCCCAATGTGTGTATTTATTCAAAAGCAAGTCTCAGTGAATTCCCAAGTGAGTGTACATAGGATAGTAACTTAAGCAAATGCGAATGTGAGGGTGTGATCATGTTGGTTTTGATATTCACGTTGCATTTTAGTGTACCTAAGAATTGGTATGTGGGAGCCAACTTCCAAATAACACCTTTCCCCTTTAATATTGCAGGTTATAGTTATGAGTGCAACTCTTGATGCTGGCAAGTTTCAGATTTATTTTGACAACTGTCCTCTCCTCACTATTCCTGGCCGTACGCATCCTGTGGAGATCTTTTATACCCCAGAACCGGAAAGGGATTACCTTGAGGCAGCTATTCGCACAGTAATCCAAATTCATATGTGTGAAGAGGAGGAAGGAGATCTTCTACTTTTTCTTACTGGGCAAGAGGTATTTCTGAGATTTTTTTCTCATAAAGGTTGCACATGAGGCTTTTGCACTATATTAGATCTTAGGAGTTACTAACTACTTATTTTTCAACTGTGGCAGAGTTTCATAAGAAAAGCTCTGTGGATTACAGTTGAAATGGACAAACAGTAGTTAAAATGTAGACTGAGAAAAATAGTACTTGCATCTCAAGGTGAATGTGGTTTCTCTTTATTAATTTTTGCACAACCTCATAGCTGGCACCTGCTCAGGACTCTATACTCAAGAGGGTTTTTAAAAATTATTTAAAAGGTTTCATTTCAAAACGTTGCATTTACTGGAATCAAAGTCATAAGAGGCTATCTATGAACATACTTCACAAATGTAACACCTTAGATTTTATTGTTAAATTCAGAAGGTTCCCCCTTGCAGAATGGCTGTTTCACTAGTGGGATGAAATTTGTGCATGTTACCCCAAATAAGTTTATAACCAATCTAAACAAAAGATTGCTTTTAAAAGGCAAGATTGGAAAAGAGATTTCTATTTCTGTAAAAGTTTCTAATTTGCTGATTGCCCTCTTTAAACCTTTCTAGATGTGTAGTGTTATTATTTAAGGTGATGTGCAGGCCACTTTTCAAAGGTTCTAAATGTGTAAACTGCGTGTAGCATATGTGTTTAATTCTGTCTTCTTACAGTAAACTCACAGTGTTTTCCACTTCTGAACTACCTCATCTAGGTCCTGTAAGCAAATCCCTTATTCATGTGAGGTTTCAGTTATGTCCTCTTTGTACTCTAAAAACAGATACAGAGAACATATAGACAAAGCAAAAGATGTTGTGCTCTGAATATGGTGACTCCCCCAAAGTCCTGATCTGACAGCGAAATCAGCAGCACAGCTGTGAAATAATGCTATTGCATGTACTTAATTTGGAGGAAGTCAAAGACAATTTGAAAACAGTTTAAAATAGTAATGGTGGAAAATCCGATAAATAGCATAAATAAATTATTACAGAAGATGGAAGAATTTGGAAGGGTAACAAAGACAAAACAAAGATAATGGTCAAAAATATGAACGAATTAGAGAAAATGAATTTAGAAAAAAACAAGTGGTCTGCAAATTGTAAAAAAGATAAAGTATCTGGGGATTTATATAACAATGAAGAATATTAATTTGTTCAAGGATAACTACATAAGAACATGAAAAGAAATAAGAAATCAATTAGAAATCTGGTAGAGATTAAAATTATCAATTCTTCACTGTTCTGCAAGAGAGATTCCCACATATTTTCTCTTTCACAACATCCTCGCAGTCCAGTATTTGGTCCAGATCATCCCACTAGGTTGCAGATGGGATCAGGAGGAATCCATCCTGTATCATAAAATGACCCATAATGAAATTCCTTTTTCTTTCTGTTCCAACGAGTTCCAATACTTGAGGAATCCAAGTTGCTACTTTCTCTGCAACAAGATAGGAGGATGCAATTGAAGTGGGAAAACCTGAACATTTTCTGCTTGACAAAATATCTGCAATCCCTATCCACAGTCTTGGAATATTGAGGCGGGAGGTGGAGTGCTTTATGGTGGCAGTTTCTGTGGTTCACTGTGTGATTGTAGATAGTAGTGAACGTGCTGAGGTGTCCCTCCCCTACGGCTTTCATTATCTTAAGTCTCTTGCTGCACGCTGGCACATCTGAGTTGGGAGCAGTCACCCAGTGTCCTTAGTCATTTGATTCAGCAGTATGGTTTCCCCCAGTTAAAGAAGCTGTGCTCCTAACTGGCTGGACACATGAAACAGCAATTCAATTGCTCTCTCCGTGTGAGGTGAGCTGTATGCTTCTTCGTGTATTCTTTCAGTGCGAAAGAAGCTAAAGGGATAAAGAGCCTGGTGTGTGGAACTCCCATTTCTCTAACGTTCCAGGGATGTGATTGCAGAACCCGTTGCAAAAGCGAACCCTGGCTCTGGTGCACGGGGACAAGGTGTAAAAGAAGATGTTGTTTTTGGGACTTGCATTCAGCACAGTATTAGTATTTCCCTCCCTGACACGCCACCTTCTGCAGTTGTAGTTGCTGAAGAAGTTCTTGATCTGTTATAGCCATTTCTTTTTGATTAGGGGGCTGTGCTCACCTTCATATACAATGTCAGAAGGAATGAACAGATCCCTAGATCTTGTAGTCTGTTGCAGCTATTTCTGACTTAACTGTGGCTAGAGATACGCAGTATAAAAAGCCGCACTAGCCTTTAATGTCCTGCAGATACTGAAAGATCTGGAGCAGGTTTGGCTGGGGCCCTGATTTGGAGCAATATCTGTAAACCACATTTCTTCCTCCTGGATCAAATGGAACAGATTCACCTTAGCACAGTCAGCTGTGTGACAGTAAAAATAAATTTCGATATAACAGGTTGTGCTTTGCCGGTAATACTTCACGGCACAACCTGGAGGTGCAAGAAAATAGCTTTATTTTGTGTATTCTGCTGATTTTTGAATTAATAGACAGGATTGCTCTAATGTGCTGCTGATAAAAACCTATGCCCATGAGACATGTTGGCTTTGCTGCTTTAAACTTTAGGTGTGCAGTTGCCTCATTTGTCAGACATTGTAAGCATATATGTCAGAAGAGACTTTCAGAAAGACAGTTTGAAATTTGTAACATTTTTCTAAATTGTATGTGACTAGCAGCAAGACAAGAAACATCCTGCACAAACAACTACAGTAAAGACAGAGTAGGACCTGAGGAATAAATCTTTTTGTAAAAACATGTGTAGAAAGTGAATTGACCGTTCAGCTTATGCACTGCTCTTTGATGTAAACCGCAAGAGAGATGGATATACTGCGAAGATTTCTTCCGTTGCTTTAAATTGCCTAGCAAATGACTTGCTTTCCATACTGCACCCTTGTGTACTCATTACAACTAGACACATAAGCAAGCCATTTCAGTTGTCCAAATGTTCAGTTGCATCTTCTCATTTTTAACTTTCCAAGGAAGCACCTGTACTAACACAGTAGCCCTAAGTACGTTTAGGACTAACACTAATGTGTTCTGACAGTCAACTAATGTATTCTGCTGCAGCTGAAGACAAAAGGCATTTATTTGATGGCAGATTGAAGTATCTATAGAAACCTTAACTATATTTCCATCCTTGGTGGAGTTGAAACCCAAGGAATTGCATATACACTACATAATAATTAATTCTCCATTGATTTTATGATCGATTTAGAGGTTAGGAGAGGCTAATTACTGTTATAAAAAGTAACCTTTAGTCCAGATAGTCTTAATCTTTTTATTATATTCTGAACCATTTTCCTATATAGATATTCTTTTATGTTATGACTGTCATGTGGGAAGACAGCAGGGGAAAAAATCTGAATTAAAATTTGGCTGCTTCTGCACTGTGGTATAGCTGGTATTATGTACTTCAGCCAAAAGACAGAGCTCACAGTATGAAGAGAGGGAAGGCATTGTTAGAGATCGTGTAGCAGTCAAATTACTACTAGTCCATTGATTCTTAAACTGCAACAGCCGCATGGTAGGTTGCTTGAAAGACCTTTGTGGCGGCCATTACACAAGACAGTTGCTCACAGTGTCAATTGCTCTGATGGTGCCTTTTCAAAGACTTTACAGAAAGAACTGCTTTTCAGCATGTTCTTTCAGGTGGTTGGTAAGACAAGAGCATTAGACTGCTTGTGGTCACTTGGGCTGCAGTTTAGGAAACACTGCTCCAGTTGTATTCTGTTACCTGTTAGGGGGCTTCTGCGGCAACACTTTCCACCTGGCTATACATATTCAAATGTATGCACAGCGTGTCAGCAATGAAAGGCTATTATGTGTATATTTGCAGCTTGTGCCTTTTACATGTTTGGAATTGGGAGCACTGTCACTGTTTCCATGCCTAAACTCAGGGGTATACCCAAGTACAGAATGTTGCATTAGAAGCTATTCTTGATTAGCCAAATCCCTTGGGCAAAATGAATCTGGGCAAAAAAATTAATGATATTTCGAAGGACTTCCAAAGATCTCCTTGTGAGAAATACATTAGCTTTTTGTAAAAAGTCTCATATCCTACTGCGGTTTGTTGTTATTGCTTTGGGTTCTTATCATTTCCTGTCTTCCCATCCAATATAGTTGATAATATCGACTTCCGATGTCGGAAGCTTTGAGCTACTATAGACCGGTGCTGCATATGTAAATGGGCATTTTATTTAAATGTCAGGTACAAACCAGCATGTTCACATGTTGATGTGTAATAATGTGAATTACTTCAAGGCTGGGACTTCCTCAGCCTTGTTCTCCATAGTTGAGGTGTCCTGGAATTAGAAACTTTGTGGTTGCTGGTCAACAGAGTAGACGTACAGACGCTCCTCAAAGTGTCTCACAGGAAGAAAAGGCTGCTGAGCAAAATACTTTCCTTCCATTCTCCTTGGGGAGCCAACACTTCAGCTCATTGGTGTGCCCAGAAGAAGCAAATATCTTAAGAGTCTGTCACTGTTGCTTAGCAACCTTTCTTGGAAGTGCAGAGAGTCCTATGTCGTAGCTTTGGTGGCCCTGTTTTCCACTCTGTGCTGTGGAAGAAAGATGCTTGTTCATAGTAGCACTTGCTATTCCAATAGTGCCTTTGCGCTTTTCTGTAGCAGCAATGGCAGGACCCAACCTTGCCAGTAATTGAGGGGGCTTGCTGTGACCTCTTATTTTTGTTTCCTAGCAGATTCTACGGCTATCCAAAAAAGCAAACTGTAGAATCTTGCTCTGATTCTAGCACATATTTGGAGAACTGAACTTACTATAAGATCATCTGGTCATTAACCATGAAACTACCTCCCTGCCCATTTTGAATTCATCTTTTGTGTTCTTTTAATCTGACATCTATAGGTTTTACAAACCTACTGCGGTGATTTCCACATTCTAAAATGGAAAGTTCAAATTGTTCTGTTTTAATACTTAATATTTTAATAAATATTAAGTATTTATTTAATATTTAATCAACAAGTATTGAACATGTCTGTTGAGTGAGCACTTTTATATAGAGTCTTGGGTTCCACCAAATAATCTTAACCACATTGTCTGATACATTTGAACTAATGTGGTCACAGTATGCATTCACTATGATTAGAACACATAAAATACCCATTGTGAAGCAGGGGATATTAGAATGCATGGCTTATTGTTTCTGTTCTGTAGCAAATTACTATGAGGCTAACAAACTGCACGTTACTGGATATATATCATAAGTTTATTGGGTTTTGGCTTCACCTGTTTTGAAACTATTTTTGTGACGTAACTAGAAAGTTGTCTGAACTTTTTAAACATTTCAGCAGCTCAAAATACCTAAACCATAGCTTTACACAGTAAGAATATTTTTTGTTTCTAGTTTAGTAGACCAGTAGGGGGCGTCCTAACCCAGAGTGATAGAGGTATTTCTTTTTACATTGAAATCATTTTTTGCAAGAAAGCACTAAGAAACTAAAAAAAGGTTTCTGATTTCAAAAAGGTGTTCTTGCCATTCCAGTCCCCCTCTTAATATTTTAGGGTTTTTTTTGTAGCAAGTTCTATTGAAGTATAAAGTGATCAGTAGGTGGTGTGATTCTAGATTGTTGAATAGACCACGAAACAAAAGACAACTACATCTTCATTGAAGTCTGGATTGGAAAATAAGTGGTAGAACCATAATTTCTGTAGCAGCTCTCTGTATAAAGTGCATGGTTCATGCTTCACTATATCTTGCCTTTTAGTCTTGTTTAAGACAAACTACTGCTCCTCATTCATCTTTTTCATCCGTTTTAGTATTAAATAATGTGGTAGTAATGTGACAATTCATGTTTTTCTGTATTTCCCACCATAGGATTGGTTAATGGGTGAGACTAGCTCAGAACTTTAGTAATATCTTAGCTTGTTGATAAATACCTTGAAGTTCAATAACAGTGTAGCCTTCTCCATGGGAAGATACAAAACAATTTTTAGTAAGAGTTCTGAGGTCTTTCATAAACCATGTTAACTTGGACTGAGAGGGGGCTGTTTCTTGAGCATCTATGTTTATACTGTAAAGGTGTTTGTTCTCATTAGATACAATGAAGCAAATCTTCCATATAATTGCATTAGTGATACGTGACATTAAAGCTTAATTGGCTTATTTAAAATATCTTGCACATCAATTTCTTTTAGATTCTGAAAATTGAAAAGGTCATGAGTGCAGTTTAATATTCCTGGGTGAGAGATTTCAATTTTAGTACAATTTGTAGAGAATTAATTAGGAAATACGACTAAAAGAAAAAGGGTGTTGAATGCAAATAAGGCTGTTATGCACATTGGAATAAAGACTATGAGGCATCTTGGACTGCTGTGGAAGTCCCATTGAAAATTCAACAAATGTCCAAATTAGTTTAAAAATAACTTGTTTTGTAGCAAGTCGTCTTCTTTTTTTTAAAAAAAGCTTTCATAGCCATTAAGCTGGAAAAAAGTTTAAAGTTTTCATGGACTCTTGTTTGTGTAGGAAATAGATGAAGCCTGCAAGAGGATAAAGCGTGAAATTGATGATCTGGGCCCTGAAGTTGGTGACATTAAAATCATTCCATTATATTCTACACTTCCGCCGCAGCAGCAACAGAGGATTTTTGAGCCTCCCCCTCCCAAAAAAACAAATGGTGCAATAGGACGAAAGGTAAAGTTATGAACACTATTATCCTATACCTGTTTAGGTGAGAGTTAGTCACATTGAAATCAGTGGAACTTATTTCTGAGTAGACATGTATAGAATTACACTGTAAACATTTTATAGCTTGGCATATATTGCCGTAATCTGGTTACTGTGCATCGCAAAAGAACTTAGCTTTGAGCTTCACATGCTAAAACATCTAGTATTTGGGAAATGTGGTCCAGTTTCTTTTCTCATCTCTCACCCTTTGTGTCTTTCCAGCTGATTTTAGGGTGCTGTGATGTTTAAGTTCATCACTTGTGATTTCCACAGTGTTCTTTTCTTCCACGTGGAAATCGGAGCGTTTAGCTTTGTCCTGTAAACAGGAGTGAATCATGTTGTTTAATTTTAAAAAATAAAGAAATCAATGAACTTAATTTGTAATCATTAATGCATTAACTTTAAATGCATGATTTAAAAGATTTCAGTGAGGCAGAATTTTAGAAATAGTTTCAATAGAGGGATGGGAAAAGGAGAAGTTTAGGGAGTTGCCATTGATATGGGAATATGCAGTTTGAGAATTGGATCGTTGTGTTATTTCTCAAACTGATGGTTCAAGGCACCCTGTGGGGCCAAAGCAGCCTTGGGGGTGATTTGGCAGACTTATAGTTGTGAGTGTTATAATTATAATGAGGTTTTAAGTTCAAAGTAGCCAGAAGCCAGAATGAGTAATCTAATACGGGTTTCTTCAACCATTTCCGTTCTGGGACCTGCTTTTAATCCAAACATGCGTTGGGGGACCCAAGTCTTAATTGTTGACCATATATTTGCATGGTGGTAGTGCGCCTGTTGGGACCCACCTTGGATCAGGGCGTGACCCACAAGTGGGTCCAGCTGCACCATTTGAAGACCTGTTATCTAGAATAAAGATGTGAGATGTTCTTATCTGAGCTGCATTCTTTCAAGGCTCTGCTTTGTCCTCCCAGCTTCAGCGGTTAGAAAAAATGTGGGGCTTGGGATAACAACTAACAGAGCGGTCACAACTATAATTCCGCTCATGTTAGCATGCCCCAAATTGTTGTTCAGCAGTGGGCTGAAGGAAAGGTCTCCCTGAAAATAAGGTATGCTTGCTTGTGTTGGGAGACCTCAGCAATGTTGAATGATGCAGCTGGGGTTACATAATGTGGCAGTGCTTATATTGCAGGTGGCAACAGAATAACAGTGAAAGCTATTCTCCTTTGCAAGCAGAAACCCTTGTAGCATGACCTATTTGCATTGGCTTTCCCAGTCAGGCTGCCAGGCCATTCTGGGGAAGCCACACAGACTATAACTGATGTAATACATGACATCAGAGATGTGGCAATGGCAGAGGAAGGGGGGGGGGGGAGGAGGATGATTTAGGCAAGAGCGGAAGAGGGGAGGGTGAAGCTGAGAATCGCCTCTCCCCACCCTAGAGCTCTACTAAGGTACACACTCCCAGCTCCTTTTTACAGGGCTTGTTTAAACCTCTGAGGCTTGAAGGAGGTTACAATGAACAGTGTGGGTGGAAAGTCCTTTGCAGAGCTGATTACAATGGGCTTTCAAGCAGCCCGTGCTGGCTTTGAAATCCCGGCAAAAAGGCTTCAAAGTTCGGCAGCACCTGACATCACTATACATCATTTTTGCCCTATTTGTATCATTCACAGAAGAGATTTCTATTCTATCGTTCAACAGGTAGTTGTGTCAACTAATATTGCTGAGACATCATTGACAATAGACGGCGTTGTGTTTGTCATTGATCCTGGATTTGCCAAGCAAAAGGTAAACACAGATTATTTCATATGTGCTAGATTATTTCCCTGGAAGTTAAGATGGAATTACTTAGAATTGACCTGTCTCTGGTCTTCTTTTCTGCTTTTTATGGTTAACGGGGTTAATTGTGTGGATCCGTAAGTGGAAGAAAAAGTAGGTAGAAGTGCTGTGCGACAAGTAGGCCAGTGCTATAAGAGTTCATGTTGTAGCAGTCCTCAGTTTCTGGAAGAATATTTCTGATAGCACGTGGTGTTGATAATGCCAGGATTGCAGGTTTGAGTCCTGTATGAGATAGTTGCATATTCTTACGTTACAGGGGGTTAGACTAGATGATTCGCAGGGTCCCTTCCAGCTCTAAGATTCTCTGAGTCAATGATGATTGAGTTACACTTAGTTACAAAACTCCAGTGCAGCATGTGAAAAGCCATTCTCTCTCGCTTTAAAAACCAGTTGTGACACCAGCCTGCTTAGTAGATTCTACTTCGAAAGTGAATAAAATAGTAGTAGATATAGGTAGTAGATAAGGGACGCGGGTGGTGCTGTGGGTAAAAGCCTCAGCGCCTAGGGCTTGCCGATCGAAAGGTCGGCGGTTTGCATCCCCGCGGCAAGGTGTGCTCCCATCGTTCGGTCCCAGCACCTGCCAACCTAGCAGTTCGAAAGCACTCCCGGGTGCAAGTAGATAAATAGGGACCGCTTACTAGCGGGAAGGTAAACGGCGTTTCCGTGTGCTGCACTGGCTCGCCAGATGCAGCTTTGTCATGCTGGCCACGTGACCCGGAAGTGTCTCCGGACAGCGCTGGCCCCCGGCCTCTTGAGTGAGATGGGCGCACAACCCTAGAGGGTGCACAACCCCGTACGGGCAAGGGTACCTTTACCTTTATAGGTAGTAGAAATGGCTTAGTTTTGTTCCTTGTTTAACGAGCCACCTGTTGGAATGGATTTCTTCTTACGTATTTCATATTTGAACTTTGAAGTGTGCAGTACTCATACTAGTTTTCTGTACTTAACTCTTCCATCAAATAGGTATACAATCCTCGTATAAGAGTTGAGTCTCTCTTGGTGACTGCAATAAGTAAAGCTTCTGCTCAGCAAAGAGCTGGTCGTGCTGGTCGTACTAGGCCAGGCAAGTGCTTCCGACTGTATACGGAGAAGGCTTACAAAACCGAGATGCAGGTGCGTAAATTCCTTTTTTAAAGATCTACCACATTTTTCGCTCCATAAGACGTATCTAGTTTTTAGAAGAGGAAAACAAGAAAAAAAATATTCTGAACGAAACAGTGGATGTATGATTTTTGCGGTTCATGCTGTGGCCACAGACATGTGATTTGACGGTGAGTTTGGGGTAGCCCAATGCAAAAATCCTGAGAATCCATGTGGATCCGTTTTTGCGCCATTGCAGCCCCACACAACAGTGGGTGGGTGATTTTTTTGGTGCAGGCTGTAGCCATGGACATGCTATGTGATCTGATGGTGAATTTGGGGTGACCCAATGTAAAAATCCATGGGCTTTTACCTCCCCCCTCCCAGGCAGCCTCCTTTATCAATAGCGGCCCTTATCTCTCTCCCTGATCAGCAAACTATCAGTGGCTTTGTTTCAATACCCACTTCCCCTTTTCAAAAAAAAGGAGCATGATCTGCTTTTTGCCCCTGGGCAATTCGATTCCAGGGACCACGCATTTGCTCCATGAGACGCACGGACATTTCCCCATACTTTTTAGGAAGAAAAAAAGTGTGTCTTATGGAGCAAAAAATACGGTATTTTAGAAGCCAATTATTACACTAGAGTTTAATACAGGGTGTCCAGATTTTTTTTTAAAAAAAATTCATCATCAAAAGATGTAATAATAGTCTCCCTTTGGAGCTGCGAACTATGTATCATGGTAGAAGACTTGACTGTCAGCCTTGTTAGATTATTTTGGTTGTGGAAGGTTGTGGAGTGTGATATTACTCTTCTGATACTACTACTGCTTCTCGGATTGAAGATATTCAACATTTTCATTTGCCTTGATCTCAAGTATAGTGCAATTCTGAGTGCGTCTCAGGTGGGGTGCAAGGAGGCAAGTCATCTGCTACTGCCAAAGTCCTGCTAGTTTGTGCCAGCTGAGGCAGGAGGTTCAGGGACGGATCCTGACTTGCCTCCCGCCTCCTTCTCCCATAGGGATTCTTTTTGTGTGGGCAATTCTCTCCCTTGGTTTTCAGTATGAGAAAGCTCCAGGCTGGTATGAATGAGGGGCTTGATCCTGGAGCCTCTCCGATGAACCAGTCCCTGCCCTTCCCCTAGAATACCCAATTCTAGGTATTTTGAGGTATTTTGAGTTAAATTGCTGGCTGCTGCTAATGGGAACATCACTGGTGGTAGTTTTATGCCCATGGAACTTTACCATTGAATACTTAACAATTGCATACACACATAAAGTACACAGATCTACGCATCAACAGTTGTGGCCGTTGTTGTCATGCAAGGTAGAAGTGCCTCTGTATGGATTTTGTAAATAGGAATATTAATAACAGTATAAAAGGGTCTTTAATCCTGATTGCCCTGTAGTAGACCAGTATTTCTTAGCAAAAGAACAAGCCAGCATAAATTGAAATAAAGCTCCCATTTCTTTTCTTTACATTTCTGGTATAGAATAACTTAAGTACACATAATTTTGCATAATTTTTGAGATGTGCTATGTAGTTTTGTCATCATTTTACTTCCAGATACTTTTCTAAACATTAATTTTTTAAAATGACCTAGGTCTTGTATCCATTTCATTGTAAAGTTTAACTTGCTCTGTTTTACAATGATATTCCAATCTTTTTAGCAGATGTTGGACACAAAATGTTTTGTATTGCCAGATGTTAAGTTTTTCTCCCCAAATACACCCAGTACTTCAAAGGCAAATACTGTTTTGTAATTTCTTTATGTAATCTTGCAGGTTGATAAATTTGACATCATTATCGTAATGATATAGATTAAATCTATTTTGACTTGTTTTTAAAGGGGTGCTTCTTGTGTTTATATCTTCAGCATGATGCGTATACTTCTGTGTAATACAGTTTTCATTGCATCTATTATTATTTTAAATATATAATTAAATTTCTATAACGCCCTTCATCTGAGAATTACAGGATAGTTTACAATTTAAAAACACAAAAATGCATAATTTAGTAACAAACAACAACAATGGTCTCTCCCCCCCCCCCCAGTCTAAGTCCTGTTGAATAAGTGAACATAAGTATATTAATGGACAGAGAACTATAGTTTAGTTGTGTCTTGGGCCATTGGGACAGGTATAACAGTACCACATTTACAACCCCAGATATGGCCCACTGAGGCTGTAGTCGTCTGTGCCAGCTGTGGATGCAGTCTTCATGCTTTTTGATCATGGGAAAATTAGAGATAGAATAATAGAATACTAAAGTGGAACCAAAATTAATAAAACATTTGTTTTCCAGGACAACACCTATCCTGAAATTCTAAGGTCCAACTTGGGTTCTGTGGTATTACAGCTGAAGAAACTAGGCATAGATGATTTGGTTCATTTTGATTTTATGGACCCACCAGGTATGTTTTTTGTAAAAACTTTAAACATTCAGTAATATAATAAGCAATATCTAGATCGTTGTTTTGTCAGGAACTTTGCCGTAGCCTGAAATAAATTCGTTCCCTAAAGAGAATATACCACATTATCAGTATAAACAGAAAGATGAGTAAGAAGTCCAGTACAGTGGTACCTCGCAAGACGAATGCCTCGCAAGACAAAAAACTCGCTAGACGAAAGGTTTTTCCGTTTTCGATTTGCCTCGCAAGACGAATTTCCCCTATGGGCTTGCTTCGCAAGACGAAAACGTCTCGCGACTTTGTTTTCTTTGTCTAAAAACAAAGACATGTTTTGTTTATAAAGTTAATTTATTTTCCCTTCAATTTTTGAACTGCTCTTTACAGTATGTGTGACTTTAAAGAGCAGTTAATAAACTGTTGTTGTACCAAATTTGGCTTTGTTTGGACTTTTTTTGACCATAGGAACGCATTAATTGATTTTCAATGCATTCCTATGGGATTTCGTGCTTCGCAAGACGAAAAATTCGCTAGACGGCAAAAATTGCGGAACGAATTAATTTCGTCTTGCGGGGCACCACTGTAGTAACTGATCAGAATTCTTATGTCATGCGTAAAAAATGAAAGCCTCAATGTCTTTCCTAGCTTCCTGCTGAACTTGTGAATGTATGGCACATAAAAATGCGAGACAGGTGTTCTGATGATGAACAGCAGACTATCTAGCACAGGGAAAAAGAAGAAGAAGAATGAATTCCTATGCCCCACAAATAACCCAGAGATGCATTTTAAATAAAAGCACACATTCTACTCATTGAAAACACCAGGCAGACCCCACAAATAACCCAGAGGTGCATTTTAAATAAAGGGACACATTTTATTCATGTAAAAACACACTGATTCCTGGACTGTCTGAGAACCGGATTTAGAAGGGCCGGATCCAGCCCCCGGGCCTTAGTTTGCCAACCCATGATCTAGCACAGGGGTCAGCAACCTTTTTCAGCGGTGGGCCAGTCCACCGTCCCTCAGACCATGTGGTGGGCTAGACTAAGTGTTTAGGGAAGGGCCACATCTCAGTAGTAGAGGATCTACTTGCCTGCATAAGGCATCAGGTTCAATCCCCGGGTATCTCCAGGTATGGTTGGAAGGGTCTCCAATCTGAAATCGTGGAGAGCCACTCCACTGCCAGTCAGTGCATACAGTCTTGAGCTAGATGGATTAATGGTCTAACTCAGTAAAAGGCAACTTCCTGTGTTCCTGTTGAGTCTGATGTATCCCTCCCCATGTGAGTAATGACTGAAGAAGGCTTGCAAAAATTTTTTTATCAAAAGAAAAAACTTGCCATAGGTTTTGGCAAGTATTTTATGCCAAATTCAGTTTCATCAATATCCCTACTTACAAATGTATGAAATGGCTAGAAGAGACTCTGCAGAGCAGCGTACCTGTAGTCGGTCCCAAAATTGCTAATCCGAAAACAGATGTGATTCTTGTTGAACAAAACCCTAAAGCAAATCTGAGTTTTATTTGATTCCTTGGTGGCTAGATCTCGGTAACTTAATTTTCTGGTAGATTGTATTCTGGATTTTGTCAGCTACAGAAAATGAGATTGCTTATAAAAGTGTACTTACATTTTTGCTTCCTAAAGGCGGATTAATTTACAAGAGTATGTTGGTTTTTTTGCAGCTCCAGAGACCTTGATGAGAGCACTTGAGCTTTTGAATTACCTAGCTGCTTTAAATGACGATGGAGACTTGACTGAACTGGGATCCATGATGGCAGAATTTCCTCTCGATCCACAGCTGGCTAAAATGGTTATAGCAAGTTGCGACTACAACTGTTCTAATGAGATTCTATCTATTACTGCCATGCTGTCAGGTAATAGCAGGGACAGAGATGCCAATCAAAACACAGATCTCCAGTTAGGGGAAGCTTGTATTATTGTTCCTGCAACAGGACTTATAACTTCTAAAAAGTTTGAACTGTGCCTTTCCAAGTTATTGTATAGTGTGATACATAACGGAGTAAAGTTTATAAATGAAATCAACACTGAAGCTAAAGAAGTCATTGTGTGTGAAATGGTCTAACTTCTCTCATGGCAGCAAAAAAATATACCTACTAAGGATTCCAGATCATAGGAGTTCATTTCTGTCTCTTAAATTTTTAACTTATGCCCATTTTTTTTTTGTTACCAAGTGATTGATAGTCATAATAATCCACTTTATTTTCAGCCCTTTAACTTGTGGTCGCCACTTACATAGCTAGTATGTACCAGTTTTTCTGTAGAAGAATCCTAGCATAAACGTCTCAGGTTTTCATTGATAAAAGAGAATGCTAGGCGGAGAAAGCATTTTCTTAGCGTTAATGCGTCACAGTTTTATAAAGGGTGGCCGATGCAGAAATTGTAGTGCGGACTTGTCTGAGCAGCAGTCTTTTGTTACAGTGGACAAGTTTTCATTAGGGCTGGAATCCAAAGAGCTGCCTGGATGGATCCGAGGACTTGGGCCTGCTTAGTGGGATTTTTAAAACTTTGAGAAGCATCCCCAGCCATATCGCATGTTGCTTTTGAAAGCTGACTTCAGTTTCAAAAGCGGTTTGCACAGGGATGCTGCTGTTTGAGAAGCTCAAGCCCGGAGCCCTGTTTGACCTGTGGAACTAGTATTTTCTTTGGGTACCAGCCTAAACCTTTAAAAATAACCTGCTCAGAATCTGTGCAGGTAAGGCAAGAAACACTTATTTTGTATGTGCTGAAACCCTTCCCATAGTAACTTCTCATCGTATTGTACATTCAACAAGATGTCAACAAGATGGCAAGTAAGATAAAGGTTTTGAGTAAGACGACCCATCACTTTATTATTGCAGCATATTAACAATATTTCTCGAAAAGCAAGCTACAATGTTTATTGCAGAATTTTGACAGTTCAGACTCAGAGCAGCTGGGCAGGGCAGAATCTAATTGTTTCATGTAAATTGTTGTTTTATCTGCGGAGGTGGTGGTAGGTGGATGCCTGCCTTTTTAGGCCATGAATTTCCATCAAACCAGGCAAAGACTTGATGCGAGCTCTTGCTTCCAACTGCATAGTATTAATTTCTTTAACTGCATATGTCAGTATTTTGAAGGAAGACATTTTACTTTAACCTTGCCCTCTACAAATACTTTACAAAATATTTATACCTTCATGCTTTTAAAATTAAGAATGGGTGCACTCATTATTTGTTACAGTATTTTATTACTAGCACACAACCTTCAAAAAAAAAAATCTTATTCTGAGGGATAGCTATTTTCTTGGATGCAGTTAAGGTGCAGTATTCTAAAATCATGTTGCTTTCTAAAGTGTCGCTAACAGAATCAATAAACATAATTACAGTGAACAAAATGTGAAGGGAGACATGACGCCCTGGGTTTAGAGTACAGGACTATACCAGTCTACTCAGAAGTAAGTCTCCCTAAGTTCCAGGTGTATGGGTATAGATGTGTGCAAACAATTAAATGGACATAAGTGTTAGCTAAAATGAAAGAGGAAATAGTACTGCTTACCAAAGCTACCCAAACTGAAGTAATTTTGATTCTTTAAACTAAAGCCATAATAAGATGCCTTTAAGCAGATGATAAAAAGTACAGCTTTTCATTCTACAACTTACAGTAAGAACACAACTAATTTTTATTTGTAAGTACTAGTTAATACATCAATGAATTAATGGATTTTTGCCATAATGCTATTTATTAGCCTTAGAGCCAAATAATTCAAAGAATTTTCTGTCTTTGGAGTACTATCTTTTGTAGAATGGACTTTGGTTCATAGTTTTTTTAAATTACGCACTGTAAACAGTGTGGTTCTTGCAGTACTTCTGTTGGCATATTGCAGTTGTGCAGAATATTAAATTTCCGTATTGTTACCAATCTTTTCCCAGTGTGTCTGCGTAGTTAGGAGGCTGATAGACCAATTTAAAAGTTGTGTGTATTACTTATTTTACAAAATAGTGATAGGAGCCTTTACCAGCTTTCGTTGTGACCGAAGCAAAAATACAATGAAGTTTAAATGGCAGGTAGACATTCATTCTGTTCTTTCATCATCCATTATGTTTGGTTTTAGTTAAACACGTGTAGGTTTTAAGTAGAATATTTGCACAAAATTTCTAGGGGAAAGACTTATAAGCATGTATGAAAGACATACACAGACATACATAATTTCTATAAGTCAGAGAAGCTTGTGCTAGCATCAAATGAGCTGCTTTATGGAGAGTTTACCTACTATAAATAGTAAAATCACTACTTGTGGTTATTAATTACCCTTCATTTTGACATTTTAAATTAAATCAGAAAAAATGCATTGTTTAAAAGAGTTCAATGTGTAAAGAGCACTTGTAGAGTCACAATGCACTAAATTCAGATTTGCTTGTTAAGGTCTGAAAAAGCTGCTGAGCAGTCTACCTTCCACCACTGCCGCAAACCTCAGAGCCCTGGACTGCTATACACGCGTACACACGTTTATATCTAAATATGCTTATTCACATATGTTTCTGTCTGCCAGTGCTGATAGCAATGCCTGCTGTTGGTGACAGAGGCGTAATACATCTTAATATTCTCTTATGAGTAGATTAGGTGTTGGCATAACGTTTTACAAGGGTTGCTGTGTATCTTGGTCATTGGCCATAGGCTACTTATTTAAACATTCGTTGGGTTGGATCCAGAGTTCCCAGGGGACATTCCTGCTAGAAGGGTGGGAAGCAGGTTTCTCCTATTCTTCCTTCTCCCTGCAGTCCTCTGTGACCCCAGAAAAAGGGTGGAGGTCCCTGGAATATGTGGGAACTGAAGGAGGTTGCAGAGAGAAGGGGGAATCAGTGAAAACCCTATCCCCCTTCCTCCATCTGGTATCAGTCCCTTCCACAAGTAGAAGCAACTCTTCCATTTGAGGGAGGGACGCTGGATCTAATTCACTGTCTCCACTGCAAGGCAGAGCTATCAGCACTTGGTTTTGTACCGGGGTCACACGATCTTTCCATTACGTAACTGGAGCTTTGATGGCCTTCAGGATATATTTTTTTTGATGCCTACTTCTAGTCAAAATAATCAGGCATTCTGTAGCTTTGAAACCCTCTTGTCTTGCAGATGTGGTTAGGTGTTGATGTACCAAATCAAGGTAGTAGACAGTCCAAGATGCAGTTGGAGGCCATCCTGCCCTGCCCTATGCTCTGTGAACTGACCTAGCTAGGCCTTGTTCCTCTATCTGTGAATGCGTGACTCATCGATATGGGCGTTTGTGTTGGGCCCATACCAACCTTGTTTAGTCCCACAGTGTTTTGTGCGCCCCACGGAAGCCAAGAAAGCGGCGGATGAGGCCAAGATGAGGTTCGCCCACATAGATGGAGATCATTTGACGTTGCTGAATGTCTACCATGCTTTCAAACAAAGTAAGTAGAAACTGGCGGGGCTGCTTGTGTTATTTGCTATAATGATGATGATGATTTATTATTTATACCCCGCCCATCTGGCGGAGTTTCCCCCAGCCACTCTGGGCGGCTTCCAATCAAGTGTTAAAACAATACAGCATTAAATATGAAAAACTTCCCTAAGCAGGGCTGCCTTCAGATGTCTTTTAAAAAGAAGATAGCTGCTTATTTCCTTCACATCTGAAGGGAGGGCGTTCCACAGGGCGGGCGCCACTACCGAGAAGGCCCTGTGTCTGGTTCCCTGTAACCTCACTTCTCGCAATGAGGGAACCGCCAGAAGGCCCTCAGTGCTGGACCTCAGTGTCCGGGCTGAACGATGGGGGTGGAGACGCTCCTTCAGGTATACAGGACCGAGGCCATTTGGGGCTTTAAAGGCCAGCACCAACACTTTGAATTGTGCTCGGAAACGTACTGGGAGCCAATGCAGATCTCTCAGGACCGGTGTTATGTGGTGCCGGCTGATATATAGTGTTGACAATCTGATAGGTCCGTATTCACTCCTGCTGTAGATCTTACTCTACTGCATTGTTACACGCTACTGCTTATAAAAGAGAGATTATCTGTAGGATGAAATACTTTTAGCCAGTGTGGCATAGCGGATAATAGACTGTGTACAAATCAGGAAGGCCCTGGTGATGATAGTAGTAGTAGTAGTAGTAGTAAAGGGACCCCTGACTGTTAAATCCAGACACTCTGGGGTTGCGGCGCTCATCTCGCTCTATAGGCCGAGGAAGCCGGCGTTTGTCCGCAGACAGCTTCCGGGTCATGTGGCCAGCATGACTAAGCCGCTACTGGCGAACCAGAGCAGCGCATGGAAACGCCGTTTACCTTCCTGTCGGAGCGGTACCTATTTATCTACTTGCACTTTGACGTGCTTTCGAACTGCTAGGTTGGCAGGAGCAGGGACCGAGCAACGGGAGCTCACTCCGCCGCGGGGATTCAAACCGCCAACCTTCTGGCTGGCAAGCCCTAGGCTCTGTGGTTTAACCCACAGCGCCACCCGCGTCCCTTGTAGTAGTAGTAGTAGTAGAAGAAGATTGTTGTTGTTATTTATATGCCACCCATTTTACTGGGTTGCCCCAGCTACTTTGGTAGCTTCCAACAAATTAAAATACAGTAAGACATCACACATTAAAAACTTCCCTCTGTCTCACGGTTTCAGCATAAGCTTTCTCTCTGCACCAAAGAAATAACAAAACTTAAAAATAAGGCAAAACCTGAAAGTAATGGTAAAATATAGTTTGTGTGGTGACCAGAGTCCTAAATAATTGCTAAGTAAAAGCCGCAGGGACCTTGGCCCCTAGGAGTTGGCTCCTAGGAGTTTGAGTCAGGCACCTCTCCTTCACTGGCCCTGAGGCCTCTGTTAAACACATGTGGCTTTTGAAGATGAACTGTGATACCTGAAGTGGTGGTTATTCTCTTCTCTATAATCAGGCCAATATGATAACTTGGGTTAGGAAAGAAACACTTTGCTCTGGGCTGGACATTACAACTTTTAGTGTATTTTGTGTGTGTGGCTTCACCTGCTTCAAAAATAATCTATTTCACACTTACTCTAAAGTTTTCATGTATATTTCACTATATTTACTGGACTGTGTTATTCAGCCATAGGCAAACTCGGCCCTCCAGATGTTTTGGGACTACAACTCCCATCATCCCTGACCACTGGTCCTGTTAGTTAGGGATGATGGGAGTTGTAGCCCCAAAACATCTGGAGGGCCAAGTTTGCCTATGCCTGGTGTTATTGCTGTAAAGATTCCTAAGATAATGCTTGTGAAGTGTAGCAATCCCCTGGCACTATAATTGTGACCCTATATCTCATGAGGGACGCGGGTGGCGCTGTGGGTTAAACCACAGAGCCTAGGGCTTGCTGATCAGAAGGTCGGTGGTTCGAATCCCCGCGATGGGGTGAGCTCCCGTTGCTCGGTCCCTGCTCCTGCCAACCTAGCAGTTCGAAAGCACGTCAAAAGTGCAAGTAGATAAATAGGTACCGCTCCGGCGGGAAGGTAAACAGCGTTTCCGTGCGCTGCTTTGGTTCGCCAGAAGTGGCTTAGTCATGCTGGCCCCATGACCCGGAAGCTGTACACCGGCTCCCTCGGCCAGTAAAGCGAGATGAGCGCCGTAACCCCAGAGTTGGTCACGACTGGACCTAATGGTCAGCGGTCCCTTTACCTTTACCTTATATCTCATGAACCAGTTTAATACTGTACCCCCAATTCCCATTCCTTCAAGTCTACCCAGAAGGATACCATAGTTGTAATGAATACTGCTGAGAGGATCAGGAAAACCATTATGGTCTTGCTTCTCTTATCTCCTAGTGCAGATCATCCAAATCAAAAGTTTTAAAAAAAGATAATTTCACGTGCTGCCTAACACAGATAAATCCCGTGTTTAACCCTAACTTCACTCTGGATAAATTGATATTTGTTTTGAAAATCCATATACAATTGCCGTAATATAGTGTGAGAGGACATCGCAGCTAGATAGTAGAAAATAATATTTGGCTGCCAAGGCCTGCCAGAATTTGAGGACCCCTGGCTATACTTAAAAGGAAATATTTAATGTATTTTTCTGCTGATGACTGAAATGAAATTAAATCTGAGTGTTCTGTTAATAAGAGACCAATCAATCTCCATTATTTAGAGATCCTGGATGTTAAATTGGCGAGGAGGACATAATGGCTCAAAGTTGGAATTTTTGTTAGGGACATTCTGAGAATTTCTAGGTGGGGAGGGGGAAAAGTGAACTGGAATTCTAGATTAAAATGCAGACTCAAAACGTATTGTACTCCTGAATATGAGGCCAGTCGCAGCTAGCTGAAGTGCCTGAGTTTTGGAATGCTACAATTATTCTGAATGACACTGAGTAATGGGTAGATAGGTGTTCATTCAGAAGACAGAGTATTTGTGATAACTTTGTCACAGGGATATTGTTTGCTTCTTGAGTGTTGTCTGTACTAATGCGTTCAATCTTCCAATAACATCACTCTTTAGTCAAGTCTATGTAAGAAGTAAGACCAAGATCACAGTGACAAGAGAAGATAAACCAATTCTCTCTTCCAAAGAATTACTGTGAATGACACCCTAGCTTTCAATTCTTATTTTCTATCAATGGCTTTCATCTCAAAACTGATCCCTATCTCTATGAAATAGTAAATTACTCAGCTTCCTGACACAGAATTTACCTGACACAGAGGTTGCACTTCCTTGCATAATCTGTAAATTAAAATTTGAAAATAGTGGCTTGGCAGATGGGAAAATAGCTCAAAATAGATTCGTTCTTCTCCCAAGTACTTGAAATAAGCAAAAGCGAAGAGCTTTTAATGTTAAAATGGAAGATCAGAAGTGTAATGGCAGGTACCAGTTGGATTTTACTGTGAGAATTCTGTGGTAGAAAATGTGTTCCTTATGGTTTGAAGTTTTATAGTTACAGGGTGCCTATTTATTCATTTGTATTACAGCTGTTATGCACATTCTTCATCTATAGTTTGAATATCCCTGTGTGCTCTCTGAAGAGCTCATAGATGGTCTTCAGATTTCTTCAGCAGGGCAGATCTGTTCTATTTGATAATACCAGCACATTTCCACATTGAAAGAATGTGAAGGGCTGATAAAATTGCAGTATTCCTTAGGCTTCATGGTACTTAGCGCTTGCGTTTACTTACGTGGGATCTTAATCTTTGTGCATTCAAACCTTGTGTGATTACCGTGAGAGGGGGAGAGTGGGCCCTTCCTTCTCTGGCATATGCCCTTCACCAGCTTCATTCATTGCCTTCCACATTTTGGAAGGTGCAATTCTCCACGTGAAAAATTAGGGTTCTAAATTGTGTAGGGGGCCTGCAGGAACGCAGCAGACTGATCCAACAGGCTCATCTTGGCTCTCACTGTAATGCAATGGTGTGTGCTTGTTTCTATAAGAATAACTGGAGAGGGATATTGTCCCATGCAATTGCACTGGTCAATCCAACAGGCAAGGTTGTGTGCATGTAGCCCTCTTTAGAAAGTTGAAATAGTACTAACTGGGTGTTTGTGTGCATTTGTGAATGCACGTTTTTCTAAGCTTCCTTCAGAAAGGACTAGGATTGCAATAATTCCAGCTGCTGCACCTGTGTGCTAATGGATCAGAATAAATGTTCTTTAGACATTTTTTCCTAGAAAGTAGCAGCTGTCAGCCACTCCTTAGCCTGAAGAAAACAGCTAGTTTGTTCTTATATGGTTTGACAAAATCTAGAAATGAGACACGTATAGAACTTTTTAAAAAGTAACCCATTGGTTGTACTACCCTATAATGACTTTCTACTGTTTAGCTTTTCTCCCATCAGATTTCTTATTCTCTCCTTGATCTAATTTTTGAAAAACTTAGCAATTTAGTAGTCTTTATTTTCTTTGTGGTCCCTGGTCCGTCCCCCCCCCCCCCCCATTCTAGCCACTGCAGTTCTTGTCCACTTGTCTTTGTAATCTTATTTACCTACTGTGGACGCAAATTAAGAGCAGCTGAAAAGGTGTAGCAGTTGCTGTTTAAATAAAACAGTGTCATTCGGGTTTTTAATCGGTTCAGTGGGTTGACCATTCAGCTGGTTTCTCTTTGTGTACTTGTTTTAATTTGGTAAAATGTTCATTTTTAGATGATTCATGACTTTTTTTTAACATTGCAGATCATGAATCGGTTCAGTGGTGTTATGACAACTTCATTAACTACAGGTCCCTGATGTCTGCAGACAATGTACGCCAACAGCTGTCACGAATCATGGACAGATTTAATTTGCCGCGTAGAAGCACAGACTTCACAAGCAGGGACTATTACATCAATATTAGGAAGGCTTTGGTTACTGGTTACTTCATGCAGGTATGTTGCATATAAAATACACAGAAATCTGCAATTCCTCACCCCTTCGAAATGATTAAAAACGTGTTTAGTATTTAGCTATGATTTATACAACCTGATTATTGGGCAACTCTGACAGACAGGCAAATAGCATAGGGAAATTCTGAAACGGCACATTTTGAAAAGTACTCCTCTCTCTGTCTCTCCATCCGTTAAAATAGAGACTGTGAGGCTCCTTAAGATTGGGACCTGTCTCTTTTCTCATGCAATTCTTTACATTGGTGGCACTATGCTGCTTAGTTTTTGCCTCTGGTAGTTGCCTTCTTGCAGAGTAGATACTCATTTTAAAAATAAATACACATACTTTGTTTAATGAAAGATTTAAGAGATGATAAAAAACTAGCGGGCTTTTAAATTGCATAATTTTAGAAATGTGACCTACGGGGTGTGTGTGTTTCCAATTATATGTTATATGTGGGTAAATTATTATAGCTGGGTGCTTTGGTTTAATGTTTTCTTAAGTTTTGACCTATACTCTACAACTGAACTGTTATGGAATAGCCGGATCCGTACTTTATTAAATGCAGGTTGGACCATAGTGAATGAAAGCCGATTGTATTTTAAAAGTGGTCGCTCAAGAACGTAAGAACAGCCCTTCTGGATCAGACCAAAGGCCCAGAAGTCCACATTCCTGTTCTCACAGTGACCAACCCATGGGAAACCTACAAGTGGTTTATAATGAGTTTAAGCCATAATATGAGCTACCATTTTAATAGAAGGCAGATTATCTAACCCAGTTACAGGGAGTTTAAAAGCAAGGGATTGTCCCATTTGCACAAAGACTTCTTCTGTTCCTGGGGGTCGGTCACCCTTAATTCCCCAGAACAGAATTGGGTGGGGACATGTAAGGAGAGGAACTCTGTTGTACAAGCAAAAGCCATTGTATGAACGTTTATAGATCCAACCCTTAAGAATCTACCTGAGATTCTGGATTGGGGCAACTGTGGCATATCTGCCTTGCACAGAATTATTTAACCCTGTTGACTGATTACAAGGGTTGCATCTCTGTTTTCTAATGCCTAATTCTATTGCTCATAGTTTCATCCCCCGCTTTTAATTGTTGTTATAAATACGTGCTGCTTTAGACTCTAAATAGCATTACATTTCAGATTATCTTCGTATTATAATTTCACATTTCCAATTATTTTAGGAGATTTTTAATTTGTCCAGAATTCAAGCCTGTGTTCCGAGGCTGGAAAATGCCCTGTTGCCATGTATGGTTTTGAAGCATAGCTGTCAACTTTTCCCTTTTCTTGCGAGGAATCCTATTCGGAATAAGGGAATTTCCCTTTAAAATAGGGAAATGTTGACAGCTATGGTTTGAAGGTTGTTGCGCAGTTGGGGTTTGGGGTGGCTAAGCTTTGATAGAGAGTTGCTGGCGCAAGAACAGCCAATTGCAGTGCCTTGATTTTCCATATTTTCCAAGAGGTTTAGTATCATGGGAGAAGCACAGCAGGCATCACATTTCTGATGTGAGTGTGAATGTTGTCAATACAGGTGGCACATTTGGAACGGACAGGACACTATCTAACAGTGAAGGACAACCAGGTAGTGCAGTTGCATCCTTCCACAGTTCTTGATCACAAGCCTGAGTGGGTACTTTACAACGAATTTGTTCTTACCACGAAGAACTACATCCGCACTTGTACAGACATCAAGCCAGAATGGTAAGCCACCTTCTTTGAAACTGTCTCTTATTACGTGTCTTTTTTCTCTCAACACATTACTAATTTTTAAAGTACATTTTCATGTATGTTTTTATGAAAGTTTCCTGAGAGCTGTAAGGAAAAACAAAAAGGATTTTAGAGCCCTAGGCCACTAACAACACTAATTAAAAACCTTGCTTGAAACATCTCCTTTCTGGATCTTCAGTTTCAATTATGCTTATAAAAAACCGTGTTGTCTTTTTCCTTGTTCAAATGGCTGGTTTTAAACATTCGCCTGCCTGGAAGTTGGAAAGCCCAGCCTTTCTGCTGTAAACAGAAGTTAGGTTCCTTTTGTTTTTTGCAGCAGCAGAAGCAAGCGAGCAAGCAGGTTTTAAAAAAGGAACTTTTATTGAGGAGTACTATACTCCTGTTGCTACAAATATTGGGAGCTGGGGAGAGTTTCTGAATTTCAGGGCTTGATTTAAAACACTGCCAGCTTTTCTCACAGTGGTTAAGGGTGTTGAGATGCTAAGCAAATCGTGCTGAAAGTGGTGGTGGTCTTAACAGAAGAGAGCAAGTGTGCAATCGTGCAGTCCGCTCCTTTAATTCTAGTTAAAGGACAAGCTCATATTACACCTGCAAGTGCCACCCCTTTTTTTTACATTTACAAATGTTTCCAAGTTGCTATTTTCCTATTTGTTCTGTCAGTAGCCACAAGTATGCTACCTTTGGCACATGCAATTTTGATTAGGGTTGATAATTAAAACTCGAATACATATGGAATTTCGACTAACAATTGAATAGCGGCCAAATCTCAGTTGAAAAAAAGCAATGGTAACAAGACGTGTGTTCTGCTTTGATAGATAGTCTGGCCCCTGTGGAAGAGATCATGTTCCAGAAAGATGCAGAAGGGAATGAAAGCTTAGAAATAGGAGTCACTTTTCACTTCTGCATCTGCTTCTTTAAATAATGCCACCTTCATTTCCCCCCATTTATTATCCTCGTTTCTTTCGTAGCTGCGCCTAGGATGTTGCCTTAGATTGGGTCCGACCACTGGTCCATCTTTCTCAGTATTGCCTATACACTTGTACCTCAGGTTACATAAGCTTCTGGTTACATACCGTATTTTTCGCCCCATAGGACGCACCTAGTTTTTTTTGGGGGGGGGGAATAAAGGAAAAAAATTATTCCCCCCCCCCCCAGGCACGGGGCTGGCGCGGGGGAAGCCCGAGCTTCCCCCGACCCCAACCCCCAGAACAGGCTGCTGCCCCAAGCCTCGCGCGCCCGGCGGGACCTCCCGCCGGGCGCGGGAGGCTTGCGGACACCTTCCCGAAGCACAGGGCGTCCTCCGGAGGCCACCCTGTGCTTCGGGATGCAGGCTGCCGCCCCAAGCCTTGCGTGCCCCGTGAGACCTCCCGTCGGGCGCGGGATGCTTGCGGGCACCTTCCCGAAGCACGGGGCGTCCTCCGGAGGGCACCCCGTGCTTCAGAATGCAGGCTGCCGCCCCAAGCCTCGCGCGCCCCGCGGGACCTCCCACCGGGCGCGGGACGCTTGCGGGCACCTTCCCGAAGCACGGGGCGTCCTCCGGAGGGCACCCCGTGCTTCGGAATGCAGGCTGCCGCCCGAAGCCTCGCGCGCCCGCGGGAACTCCCCCGGGCTTGCAAGGCTTGCGGATAGCTTCCTGAAGCCTGTAGAGCGAGAGGAGTCGGTGCGCACCGATGCCTCTCGCTCTCCAGGCTTCAGCAAAAGCCTGCATTCGCCCCATAGGACGCACACACATTTCCCCTTCATTTTTGGAGGGGAAAAAGAGCGTCCTATAGGGCAAAAAATATGGTACATAGTACCTCGGGTTAAGAACTTTGCTTCAGGATGAGAACAGAAATCATGCTCGGTGGCGCGGCAGCAGCAGGAGGCCCCATTAGCTAAAGTGGTGCTTCAGGTTAAGAACAGTTTCAGGTTAAGAACAGACCTCCAGAATGAATTATGTACTTAACCCGAGGTACCACTGTATATCTAAAATGGGGATCAAACCTGTGACCTGGGTGTTATCAGTACCATGCACTAAACAATTATAAAATGATAGATTTGGGTGCCCACCTCCGGAACGAATTAAGTACCTAACAAGAGGTACCACTGTATTCACTGGCAACAACTTTCCTGGGTTTCATGCAGGAATCTTTTCCAGCTCTGTTTGGAGATTCCAGGGACTTAACCTAGAAACCTTTGCATGCAAAGCATGCACTCCACCATCAGCTATGGTCTTTTTCCTTAGGCGAGAAATAGCAGAAATGATCTCTGCTCTTAGATTCACTGAGAGGTTATCATCATCAGCTTGGGCTTGCAGTTACCCACCCTGCTTACATCTGAATTGTACAAATGGTACTTTGCCTGAAAACCAGAACTATGGAAACTGTGGTTTGTACATGCTTCCCAGTTATCCATATGCCCAGTTCATTTGTAATGGCAGATTATAAAACCAGGAAGTCGGGATGGGAATTTGAATGCTTGACAGAAGGGAACATGCATGCTCTAGGCCAGTGTTTCCCAACCTTGGGCCTCCAGCTGTTTTTGAACTACAATTCCCATAATCCCTGACCACTGGTCTTGCTAGCTAGGGATGATGGGAGTTGTAGTCCAAAAACAGCTGGAGGCCCAAGGTTGGGAAACACTGCTCTAGGCACATTCTCAATCCTCCAGCTGTGTTTTCAAGGGTCGTCAATATTGCATCTAAACCAGCTCATAGAATTTGACAATACTTAGACTTTTTGATAAATCACTTTTAAGGTTGATGCTTGTAATTTTAGCCCCAAATGTGAAAACAAAGGAATAGAAAGAAGTGTTTGTTCCATTAAAGGCCCTGCGACAAGCCCCTTTGCTTTTCAGCGAAGCCATAATGTTTGTTCCTGTCGGTTCTAAAACGTCTGAATGCAGAGTCATTGTTCCTATATATTTTCATCATGCATTTGTATTATTGCCTGGAACTTGGCTTACAATCAGAGATTCCTTCTGTGATGCTGTACTCTTATCTATTATTTAATCTAGCTGTTGATAACTAATGTCTACACTGTTTACAACTACATAATTGACTTTTGGTTGAAGTATCCAAATATTGTCTCCAACTTGCGTATTATTCCAAGTCAATAAAAGTTGACTTTTCATTTTAATGAATGGTAAAAACAGCTTTCTTCATATTACATATACACAAGATTTTTAAACCCTCCTGAAAATCACTGCGTGTTACAAGCCTTTTGATTGTTTGAATTTTGTAAGTTTCAGAGTAGTAAGTATATATACTACTTGGAGGTGCCTTTTATTTTGAAAAGGTCTTTTCAGTAGCATGTTTTTTTTTACAGAAACTGGATTTCCATATTTCCAGGCATTATTAAGGAGATTGATAATCTAATTATCATAAGTAGATACTAATTGGGCCACTGCTATCGCCTGCATGATATTCAGATCTGTGCACAAGTGACAAACCTTTCTTTCTTTGGCAGGTTGGTGAAAATTGCCCCTCAATATTATGACATGAGCAATTTCCCACAGTGTGAAGCAAAGAGACAGTTGGACCGCATCATTGCCAAACTTCAGTCCAAGGAATACTCGCAGTACTGAATTTATTATTTGAATTGAAGTTGCTCAAGAGGACAGCTTTAAACAATAAATGAACTCTTAAGTTCCAAGTTGTGCTCTTTGCTTTGGTTCAATAATGGCCTTTATTTGAAAGCTTTTTAATTTTTCTTTACAGTAAATATTCCATTCTGATTTCATAAATTAAACGCGTATGCCTCCCTTTTGTGTTCACACTGTAGCTCATACTGGAAAAGCTGATCAATGTTTTGCAGTTTATTGAAAGTAGTTCTCTATATAAATATAAATATATAACAATGTTATAAGCATTTCTTTAGAAATGGTTGAAAATGCTTCTAAAATGTGATTATCGACCATGGCATGCATGATCGTTGTAATTGTTGACATTCCTTTTAGAAGTTGTGAAGTGTTACAACATGCTTATGTAGACACAATCTTCAGCTTCAGTACAGAGGTACTGACTTCAATAAAGTCTATTTATACTAACGTTTTGGCAAAGTAACTTACTGTTTCTGTGCCCTTGGTGAAGAAACGTTGATGACACATTCAGGTTGAAATCTTTCAATCTATTGAACATAGTTTTCAGATACGTCTGATAAGTAAGATTTGTTCTTATGTATAGAGCAATGCTAGTCAGCTCATGCATATTGCTATTGTGCAGGCATCCCCAACCTTCGACCCTCCAGATGTTTTGCACTACAGTTCCCATCATCCATGACCACTGGTCCTGTTAGCTAGGGATCATGGGAGTTGTAGGCCAAAACATCTGGAGGGCCGCAGGTTGGGGGTGCCTGCTATTGTGTATCACATGTTATCCCATGCCAACTGCCCGACTATTTAAAAAAGAGCTATAAACTTGCAACCAGTGTTAGAAACTCAGATATATAAGCTAGGCGCCAAATGGTTCCTTGAACCAGGGTTACAAAAACGGAATGCCTAGCTGCTTTTTGGGGGGCCAGACTGCTCTAAAGTATTTTTCAGTACAACTTTTTGGATCCTAACATTCATTCTGATTCTGCAGCTAAAACATAACAGATAGAAATCCACAGGATGTGTTGCTGGTGTGTGAAAATGGTCGAGATTCAAGGATCCCCTGGGATGTACCTCCAGATGATGGAGATGTCAGGCACTATCCTAGCGCCCGGGCATCTTCACTAGTCACTCTTAGGCAATGTTTCAGGGCATTCTTAAGGAGCGTATCTGCAAAAGCTACTTTGGGGAGCATCTTTAATGACCAAAACACAGACCAGTTTTGCTTCAGAAATTCAGATTTTGTTCAAAACTGGCTGTCGCTTTTAATAAGAAGTTTGGATCTTAACTGTCAGTGGACAAGGTTGTCTAATAAAAAAAAATCTGGGCTTCCTCTTCTGAAATGGCTATGGAAATATGTTCTTTGCATAAAACAGTTTCCTCTCTTCAAATAAGTGCTACGTGTTCTAGTATCTGATGATGAAAGGGGGCTGGTCCTTGGACTTAGGCGCATGGTCCAGATGTTTTTGATTCTCCACTTCTTTTTGCAATGGACTGAACTTGGAGAAGAAGCAAAGAAGGTCTCACCTTGGTTCCTTCTGTATACACAATTAATTATGAGTAAATGATTGCCCCCAGGAATAGGAGTGTTTTAACATATTAATGTATTATATATGAAATAATATATAAAATATTTTGGTTTTGCTTAGGTAGAGCAAGCATAGGCAACTGAATTTCTGAAATGTGGGTGTATGAAATTGGGTGCTTTTGTTGTTGTTTTTAAACCTTTTCAGTGTTATCTAGAAGAGCCACATTGTAAACTTTTCATTTTACCAGGCTAGCCCATAGGCTATATCTGACTTTGTTCCAACTTTCCCATCGGTTTTCAACATTTCTGTATGGAGAATGTTGCAGAGCCTTGACTGAGTCATTGGTTCACAAAGAGTAATGAGACAACCTGAGAGGGCGCCGTTGAGCACATCTAGTGGACCTCTAAGGAGAGAACTCACTAATAAGGAGTAAACCTGTCTACTATTAAAGAGTCTCTAGTATTAACGTTCAAGCTTCGAAGCCTGGTTTTTTTGAAACTGTTATTTAGACTAAATTGGGCTAAATTTAAGGAGACTTGAAGGGTTAGGAAAAGTTTGTAAACCAACATTTCCTCCTTTGAACATCTCAGTCATATATTTAATAGCTTGCGAGCTGTTTTTCACTCATGCATCTAATTTTTGTTTGTTTCTAGTGGGAATGTGACTTTTAGCATCCGTGGTTTGGAAAGCTACGAATTATAATTGTCCATGCTATAAATAGGTACCAATTTTGATTGCATACAGTGCAACTGTGTGCAATTCGGTCCACAGCTTTCAGGTCTTTTTTTTTTCCTTGGGAGAGCACTTTCTATGATGTGTGTTTATATGTTCTCAGTACAAAATAAAAATTTTGACTTCACAATAATGCATATGCAACAAGTGCCCCGCTAGAGATGCAAATGGCGAAACATCTGATTAATGCTAGTAATAAATATTTAAAGCTGTCAACCAGGTTTCAAAAAGTTGAATATTGATCTTCCTTTTAACCAGTTGAGACTGCAACCCTACGTTGCCCGGGATCCTCCTTCCAAATTAGGATCGCACTGAATATTATCCCAACCTCAATGCCAGTTTGCTTGAGATGCTGAAGGAGGAAACATGTGAAAACATAACCTTTAATACATGGAAGATACCACTTTTGGATAGAAGGCTACCTATGATACTTGTTGGGCGCGGGTGGCGCTGTGGGTAAAAGCCTCAGTGCCTAGGGCTTGCCGATTGAAAGGTCGGCGGTTCGAATCCCCGCGGCGGAGTGCGCTCCCGTTGTTTGGTCCCAGCGCCTGCCAACCTAGCAGTTCGAAAGCACTCCCGGGTGCAAGTAGATAAATAGGGACCGCTTACTGGTGGGAAGGTAAACGGCGTTTCCGTGTGCGGCTCAGGCTCGCCAGAGCAGCGTTGTCACGCTGGCCACGTGACCCGGAAGTGTCTGCGGACAGCGCTGGCCCCCGGCCTCTTGAGTGAGATGGGCGCACAACCCTAGAGTCTGGCAAGACTGGCCCGTACGGGCAGGGGTACCTTTACCTTTACCTTATCATACTTGTAAAATTCATTCTCTTATCAGCAGTACAGTTGAACTGAAATAGTTTCAATAAGTGTTCACTCTTAAGATCCAGCAATTAAAGTGTTAGCTGATTAATCTAATTAAACCAATTCATTTGTACCCTAGACTACCTCTTATGGATCTCTGTTGTCTGTTTTTGTGTTAATGCTTTTATGTAAAGCATGCATGCCTCTGCTTTACATTTGAATTCTGTTTCTGTTCTTGTGTTCCTCTTTCCTAACCTCATTGCTCGAAGCAGCAGAAATACATACTTTAACCATCCTGCAATTACTAGGCTTTATGCAGTAAAGAGTTCCCTGTGTACCTGCCTATTTCATAAACGCTTTCGTCAATTCACATTTTCAACTGAGTGATATAAACAGCTTCTCATTTTATATTGGTAAATGGGTTTTACCCTCTTGCATGTCAACCTTTCCGGCTCTCCAGAGATGCTTGTTTTCAACATCAAAATTCATCAAAAGCAGTTTAAAATGCTACAACTTGAAACTAGGTTTTTGACATGCAGACCTCAGAATGATCTAGTTCACATAAAGTTGTTTTTCCTTTTCAGGGGCCCTTCAGATACGTTAAGATCTCATGGCACAAGGTTAAAAGCTGGTGGATGCACATATGTTTGTAGGTTATATCGTAGGGTAGTTTTTAAAAACCCTGAATAAATTAGGTTTCATCCACCGATGTGAGTTGTCTATATAATTGATGCTTTTAGATACTTGTCATTTGATCGCAATTTGGAGGACTAACAGGCCGGGGCCACTAATGGAAATCCAGAGACCCAGCATACCTTGCATGTGTGCATGCAGACCAAAAATACTTCTGTATACGTCTGTTGCCCTGGGCAGCAGGAGCTACAGTTTCCATGATGTACATTCAAGGCTGTGGACATGAACGGAAGCATGTAGGTCTCCTATGCATGCTGTAGTCTCATGCATGGCATGAGTTGAGTCTTGTCCATCATCCCATGCTCCGATGATCCCATTCCTACCATGGAGGGTGTAGTCTTCAGCAGTCCCATGTATTTTTGGTGAGCACCTGAGTCTCATTAAAATGTAAGGCCACTGCAGTACCATCCTTCTTTCTATAACATTCCTGCCACAACTGAACCACAAAACGTAAGCAGAGTGGCTGGGGCAACCCAGTTAGATGGGTAGCATATTATTATTATTATTATTATTATTATTATTATTATTATTATTATTATTCAATTTGGCAGCAACCCCACTGGTGAGATCTCTGATATCTTTTAGTAGTTTTCAGTGGTTGCTTAGGCAAATGACAAATTGATTCATGGATTACCATAATCAAGCAATTAACCAGGATTTTATTTTAATAATTATTGCCATTGAATAGAAAGCTGGCCACCCACATTAATGTGATGGGTTCACTAAGACTCTTGAGCTACAGTATGATTATTCCTGCTACTACTACCACTACTAGAAAGTTAATATGAAAGGCCTTTTGTGTGTTGAGGGAGCAAACTTGGACCATATTGTTATCCTTCTCCTATCAGCCCATTCTGTTTGCAGAGCCCAAGTATAGAACGTCCATTTGGATGGTGGTCTGGGAAGGAAACAATGGTCTTGGGGAGGTAGGAAAATTTGGGGACTCGGGTGCTGTGCATCTTTTCTGGTTAAGATGAACTTTTACATATGTTTGGGGTCACTACTTCCTCATATATAACATCACCCAAAAATATACACACTTTCCCATTAACCCACCTTGCTTATTTTAACAGGAACTTTAGTGTGGATTTAGACTTCCGATATACCTGTCTGGAGGGCACTGTAATACATATTTTTAGCAGTAAAGCATGCTATTTTGCTACCATATAAAGGGTTGCTGCTTAAGTAATGCGATTTGAGGCTTTGACTGCAAGTCTGCTTTAATGGCATAATTGTTCATTTTTGCCATTTATTGGGGTGCAAAAGACTAACCATCAATTACGCTGATGGAGAAGAGCTGTTGAAAGGCCTGAGGAGGGCATTCAATTATCACTTCATTTTAATAACCACAGTAATGTTGAAAGTTTCTTATTATGGGTAGGTTATTAGACTCATCAATGTTTGCTTCCACTTGAACAGACAAGACGTTTATCCAGCTGCACACTTGATCATGTAGAATCCAAAGAGATCTTTATGTACCTTGAAAGAACGACGACAACAACAAAATCCATTTATCTTGTTCTCTTATCTCTTGGCAGTTTTCAATTTGCTTTCTAAGAATGTTTCCGCTGCTTATTTGCTTCCCACCACCTTAATTTTCAGTCAAGAGCAATTCATATGTTGCTATTCAGCTGAATAGTGAGTATTGATCAGCTGCTTTCAACAACGCATCGGTGACATTTTGTATTAGGTACAAATGCATGTTTCCATTTCTCCTGCAACACTTAAGATTCTGATATTTGAAGAGCACCAGATTTATACTAAAGGCTAAATATGTTTCTGTGCGCTCTGCAGGGTAGAGAAAATCTTAGCTTTTATGTTAAATCATAGACATACCCTTTGAGAGAAATATCATGCCTTAGATGAGTAGAATGCCTATGAGAACACCGCTTGTACAGATTTTAATAGGTTTGTCTTCCAAATATGGCCCTGTGTTGTATCCAACACAGGGACCTCAGTGGACCTCAGTGTCCGATCTGCCCAGACACTGAGGTCCAGCGCTGAGGGCCTTCTGGCGGTTCCCTCACTGCGAGAAGCCAAGTTACAGGGAACCAGTCAGAGGGCCTTCTCGGTAGTGGCACCCGCCCTGTGGAACGCCCTCCCACCAGATGTCAAAGAGAAAAATAACTACCAAACTTTTAGATGACATTTGAAGGCAGCCCTGTTTAGGGTAGCTTTTAATGTTTAATAGGTTATTGTATTTTAGTGTTTTGTTGGAAGCCGCCCAGAGTGGCTGGGGGGAACCAGCCAGATGGGCGGGGTATAAATAATAAATATTATTATTATTATTATTATTATTATTATTATTATTATTATCCAATGAAGTTTTTCTGTTCACACAGTGACTTCTTCTTGTACAACAGATTTTTTCCTCCTCTGCCATCTCCAGAAGGTTGAGGCAGGGCCAGCCCTACCATGAGGTAGAATGAGGCAGCTGCCTAAGGCGTCAAATCCTGAAGGGCAGAAAGGGGCTGGAACGGCATTCCATGTAGTCTCTAGCTTGCTGCCCTAGCATGGCCAGCACATCAATGAGGCAGCATGAGGCGACCCACCTCAGGCATCAGGCTCCACTGAGGGGTGAGAGATCCTGATACGGACTTTGCTTTGGGTTAGCCAAAAACTGAAGATCGGGAGAGCACTGGCAGCTCCTTGTGGAATGCGCCATTTCCACCTAAGATATTGATAAATAAGGGGGCACCTCTGTAGAGTGGCTGTGTTGTCACTGGTCTCTGGCCCTCCCAGGGCGTGGGCCTGGATCAGGAAAGAGGGACATTGGTGGCAAATCTTGCCTCAGATTCTAAATGGGGTTAGACTGGCCTTGTTCTGGGCAGGGCGAACGCAGAGCAGATTTGAGGGGTGCACAGGGGAAGGAGAAGAAAGGGAACTTCTACTGCACATGCAGAACTCACTCTGTGAACGGAACGGCTTCAATGGATACAAAACCTAACCTTTCCAGTGAGTTCCTATCTCTTTTCTGTTCCCATTCGGCTTATCACAAAGTCATTTCCCAAGTGTTCCCCTTAACTCTTAAGAATAACCAGAAGAGTTTACCCTAACCTAGTTGATACACTCAGGGACGCGGGTGGCGCTGTGGGTTAAACCACAGAGCCTAGGACCTGCTGATCAGAAGGTTGGCGGTTCGAATCCCCGTGACAGGGTGAGCTCCCGTTGCTCAGTCCCAGCTCCTGCCAACCTAGCAGTTCGAAAGCACATCAAAGTGCTAATAGATAAATAGGTACTGCTCTGGAAGGAAGGTAAACGGCGTTTCCGTGCGCTGCTCTGGTTCACCAGAAGCGGCTTAGTCATGCCGGCCACATGACCCGGAAGCTGTACGCCGGCTCCCTCGGCCAATAAAGCGAGATGAGCGCCGCAACCCCAGAGTCGGCCACGACTGGACCTAATGGTCAGGGGTCCCTTTACCTTTTACCTAGTTGATACAATCATTACATCTTAAACGTTATGTGGTAACTGGACTTCTCCGCTAAAACACAGTCATGGACATAGCAGGGGGGCAGCTGACCCCCCATCAAGTAAATAAATAAAAATACTTAACTAACTGTCCTATCGCCTTGCAGATAACTCAGTTCTGCCAACATGAATCCTAGTTAGGCCCATGAACATAGTCCACACTTAATTAGATGATTCCACAAGTTTTGAAATGCCTGACCTAAAATATTTAGGTCGCAAGTTTTATAAGTCATAACTAACACCTGGAAGGCTGATCGCCGAAGAATTGATGCTTTTGAATTATGGTGCTGGAGGAGACTCTTGAGAGTCCCATGGACTGCAAGAAGATCAAACCTATCCATTCTGAAAGAAATCAGCCCTGAGTGCTCACTGGAAGGACAGATCCTGAAGCTGAGACTCCAATACTTTGGCCACCTCATGAGAAGAGAAGACTCCCTGGAAAAGACCCTGATGTTGGGAAAGATGGAGGGCACAAGGAGAAGGGGACGATAGAGGACGAGATGGTTGGATAGTGTTCTCGAAGCTACCAACATGAGTTTGACCAAACTGCGGGAGGCAGTGGAAGACAGAAGTGCCTGGCGTACTCTGGTCCATGGGGTCAAAAGAGTCGGACATGACTAAACGACTAAACAACAACACCTGGAAACTGGTGGGGGTTATGTTCTGGGCTCCTGTGTCCATAAGCAAAAAATCACGAAAGTGGGAAGCAGCACCTAAAAACTTCTAAATTTTTCCTGATCTCCAATCTTCTCCTGATCTCTCTCCACACAACTCTTCAACTGTAGCTGAAACTTTGGGACAGGCTGGAAGCGATTTCACCACTCCATTCTGTATGAGCTGCAACTTCCATGCCACCCCACTTAAGTGCATTGAAGTCCTCTAACCGGGAGGTTAGTAGGGCATGGACTATTATGGTCTGCCAGGAATGGTCACAGCTATCAAGCCAGCTGCAAAAGCATTCTGAACCACAGGCACCAAACAAGGCCAGTTAAGCCTGCTCTCTTTGGTCACTTTCCATCTCTTGAGAAATCCTTCCATGCTACTTTTTTAAGAGGAAAAGTTACAGGGACCCAATTAAGCAGCTTCAGTAATTTTGTATAAGGGAAAGGGCTAAGCTGACTTTCCCCTGACAACCAACCTACTTGTAAAAAAATAAATAATTTGGGGAGAGAACCACACAGCATGTAACACAGAGAGCTTTTGTTTTGTTTGTTCCTCAGCTGTAAAATCTATTGCTATACAGAGGAATACGCAGTAAAGAAAATAAAAATGTGGAATTGCAAACATTCTTAGGTAGGAATGTTCTTCGGTGGCACAGATGGTGCATGTACCTGTGGGCAAAAGACAAGAGTAAAATTTGCATGGTTAAGCAGAGATGTACTCAAGTTCATTAGGGACTGGAAGGAGGATAAAGGAGTATAAAGGCACATACGTCTCCAGCATATTTTAAAGCAAATTCTGCTTGGACGACATAAACTAGAACATGCCCTATCCTAGAGGTACAAACAGAAAACCAAATAGAGGAAGACAGGATATGCAGATAAGATCATGCAACAATATCAAAAAGCATTAGCTTGAATATGTGCTGGAAGCATCAAGGGTACGAACTTGGCTGTTTCTCTCACCCACAAATATCCAGTGTTCTGGTCTTCCAAGCTGTGTGTCCGAAAGATAACCCAGGGATTTGTGTGCGCGTATATATGTGTGTGGGACGTGGGTGGCGCTGTGGGTAAAAGCCTCAGTGCCTAGGGCTTGCCGATCGAAAGGTCGGCGGTTTGAATCCCCGCGGCAGGGTGCGCTCCCGTTGCTCGGTCCCAGCGCCTGCCAACCTAGCAGTTCGAAAGCACCTCCGGGTGCAAGTAGATAAATAGGGACCGCTTACTAGCGGGAAGGTAAACGGCGTTTCCGTGTGCGGCTCTGGCTCGCCAGAGCAACGATGTCACGCTGGCCACGTGACCCGGAAGTGTCTCCGGACAGCGCTGGCCCCCGGCCTCTTGAGTGAGATGGGTGCACAACCCTGGAGTCTGACAAGACTGGCCCGTACGGGCAGGGGTACCTTTACCTTTACCTTTATATATGTGTGTGCAAATATAATTGTGTGCATTTTGGGGGGGTGGGGATTGAAAATGATGCGGATTGCTGTTGAAACTGAGTGTGCATGCAGAGAATTTTGGTGGGGCAATGAAGCAGGGACACGGGTGGCGCTGTGGGTTAAACCACAGAGCCTAGGACTTGCCAGTCGGAAGGTCGGCGGTTCGAATCCCTGTGACGGGGTGAGCTCCCCTTGCTCGGTCCCTGCTCCTGCCAACCTAGCAGATCAAAAGCACATCAAAGTGCAAGTACATAAATAGGTACCGCTCTGGCAGGAAGGCAAACAGTGTTTCTGTGCGCTGCTCTGGTTCGCCAGAAGCGGCTTAGTCATGCTGGCCACATGACCTGGAAGCTGTACACCGGCTCCCTTGGCCAATAAAGCGGGATGAGCACCGCAACCCCAGAGTCGGCCACGACTGGACCTAATGGTCAGGGGTCCCTTTACCTTTACCTTTAATGAAGCAGTGAAAGGGGTGTGAAAATTGCAGGGAGATGAATGGCTTATCAGGGAAATTTAGAAGGGAGTGTGTCCAAGGTTGCAGTCCTTGTACTTAGAAGTCTAAATAAAATCGGATAGGATGGGACTGCATTTTTAGAAATCGTGGTTATGAGTTCTGCTTTGGTGTTTCCATTATATGTATATATTAAAATAAGCTGGGTGCTTTTAAATAAGCTGGGTGCTTTCGGAGGTTTTTAAGTAGAGGTTGGATAGCCATCTGTCATGGATGCTTTAGTTGAGATTCCTGCCTTGTAGGAGGTAAATTTGAAATGCCCTTCTTGGTATCCTCTCATTCCTCACCCTCTTGTTCTTTAATTCTTAGAATTTATTAGGGCTCAGATTTTAGCAATCACCTTTTCTTGGCTGATGTTTCTCAGCTGTAGTTTCCACCTGCAGCTGGTACAGGAGCTGGGTTCTGCTGTTCATGTTGGCTGTCATTTTTGCTTTTAGAAGCAAAATGAAATAAAAATAAAAATAAAAAGTTGGAATTGACTTTTTGTCAGGGAACTTTCAAAAATTAGAAGACACAGCAAAGAAATTCACTTTATTTTGCCTCTACATGGAAATGGGAATGTATACAGGACAGCACAGGGGCTTAAAGGAGAAGTGGAACAGATTATCATTAATTTTATTTATAAGATTACAGCACAATTGATTGTGTGTGTGTGTGTGTGTGTGTGTGTGTGTTCAGAAGCCAACCCCCCCCCCTTGAGTTTAATCGGAGTTATCTCAGCATAAATGTGGATAGGACTGCACTCCTTGTTAGTGTGAGAGAAGCCCCTTGATATATCTATTCACCATTTGATCAAACTACCTCTTTCTCCAGCTGCATCTTAGGGTGAATAACCAGGCCACCTTTATTCTTTGAGGTTTTCCTAGAACGATTATTGCCTTTTACAGTTACATACAACATTTCTAATTATATGCTACTGTTTACTTGTGTTGTTGTTATAGTAGTCGTCCTTTGTTTAGACCTTTCACCTTTAAAAAAGTGCATCGAAGCAACGATGAAGAGCCACAAGGCTGTAAGCAGGATTTGTGACCTTAGTGCACGCTTGCAAGAAAACAGACGCCTTGTGTGCTAAGTAAAAAGGTAGACCCCCGCTTTTCTATGGAGAGAGCTCTGAAGCAACCTAAGAAGACTGCTCCATCTTTGGGTAATTGTGATTTGGCGTGGGGAGAGAGAACAAGGGCCATGCTATAAATGCAACAAGAAGCTCGTTTTGAATGTTCCCTTCCCCGGGAGCCTTCAGCTGCCTGTCTTCACCGCAATGAACTGCCTGCCAGGTGCTATCAATAAAGAGGAGAAAGCCGGCTTGCACACCAAATGTTTCTTACGATAACAGGTTGCAGGGAGGCTCTAAGTGAGAGAGCTTGACCTCTGTTGCTCTGTTATTATTATAATAATAATATTTTAAGGGCGGGGGAGTGTCGCGCTAGGAAAAGCCTTTAGCTTTCTCTGCCATTGGAGGCTAAGTTCTTCTTTTGATGTGCGTGTTTATCTTTGGAAAGGAACTCTGCCCCGAAGAGAATACCTGCCACTGAGGCTGCGATCCTATTAGACACGATAAAAATCCACTGAACGCACTGGAACCTGCTTCTGAACGTCCCTGCATAGGATTGTGCGCTGTTAGCTTTGAAAGGGAAGCAGCGTCAAGTCCTCCTTTCCCAAACCTGTGGCTATTTTAAAATACACGTTTTCTTTAGCAGCTGCACATCGGTCCCTCGGGCGAGGGATGGAGCTCCCCACCCCTCGCTCCGGCCCTTTGCTGGACGTCCACGTCTGAGTCCCCTTTAAATCCCTCGGTGGCGAGATGAAGGGGATCAGAGACGAGAAACGCGACGAGAACATGCCCCAGAATGTTCTCAGAATGCGTTGCTCTTGGGGGGGGGGAAGGGTTTTCTGGCTCTTGGCTTCAGACATCTATCCCACGAAGCCACCTGCCGAGCGTCACCCTCGGCTCTGGCCTTTCCTAGAAACGGAAGGGACCCCAAGGGTCGTCTAGTCCAACCCCCTGAAATGCAGGAATCTTTTTGCCCAACATGGGGCTGGAACTGGGTTCCAGAGCAGCGCCATTGAGGCTCCTAGCAGATGCGCGCTTGTGTGTGTGTGTGTTCCAAACTGGGAATTTGATCCAGGTGAAATAAAGCCCAGTGTTTTATGGATGGTTCCCACCCCCCCTTTTGGGTTCCATTGTCTTAAATTATGCCACTAAAGAACGAATGAACGAAGCCTCGTTTCGCTCCTGAGGATGGCACCCTGTGCATGCTCAGGAAACCGCGTGGAGCCAGGTGGCCTGATGGCGCAAAATCAACTCAGCACATGCTCAGAGGCTCTCTCTCTCGCTCTCTCAGCTCAGTCATTTGGTGGTGGTCGGGGGAAGAAGAAGCGGGACCAGGCACTTTCGCGCGGGAGAGCCAGATGCACTCTGCACATGCACAGAAGTTCCCAGCTGCGGCGCCAAGCTGCAACCTGATGTTTGCAAAATAAAAACAAAACACACCGGGCGCTCGGGCTGAAAACCTGCCAGCGGGCGGCAGATTCTCCAACTTGAGCTTGTTTCCTCTCTCTCCTCTCTCTCTCTCCATCCCTCGTGCGCACCCCGACCCTCGCCAAGCCCTCCTCCCTCCTTCCCTGAACCGGGCCCCCCTCCCCAGTCCAAGCGCGCATCCCTAGCCCTTGGCGCAGTTGGAGCCAGCCGGCTCCTTTTTACGCATCGCGCTCGCCTGGAAAGGAGGCGGCGACGGCGGGCACCGAGCACGGGGCGCTTCTCCGCGTCGCTTTGGCAGCACCGGGCTGTTGGTCACACGCAGCCTGTGTGTCCCCAGCAGCGGCGGCGGCGGCGGGCGGGCGGCGGAGGGAGCGCGCCCACGTGATTCCGGCGGTGGCTCCTGACGGCGCCTCTCCAAAGAGCCGCACACCAGAAGGAGAGCGTCCAGAGAGAGCCCCGCCGTTGCCGCTGCGCTCGCTCGCCAGCCTCTCCCTGCGCCTCCAGGACGCCGAAGAGTTTCGCCCCGGCTCTGCTGCCCAAGTGCCGCGCGCGCCGCTCGAGCGTCTCCATCTCTCTCCGTCTCTCTCTCTCACCGTGGGCAGCGAGAGGGAGGCATGGCTGGCTGCGGGCTCTCCGAAGATGCCGCCTTCTCCCTCTCCTCCTCCTCCAGCGCCGCCGCCACCTCCTCCTGCTCCTCCTTCTGCAACCTCGCCGCCTCTTGGGAAGCCCCCTTCAGCCACCAGGTAAAAGAAAGGGGAGGGGATGAGTAGTTTTGGGGGGGTGGGTTGAGAGAGAGGGAAGCGCTCTCCTCCTGGGGTCGGAGGGCGGCGTGGGAAGGGGTGGGGGAAATAATGCCCGTGTTGCGCCTCGACTCGACGCCTGTTGGTCTCGCTCTCGGCCAAGCTTGGCTCGGCTTCTTTTCCTTTGGGTGGGCAGTTTCCAAAGGGGGACACGGGAGATATTGGGGGGGGCGGTGGTTTCACGCCCCCTTTTCTCCTCCGAGGTGCGCGAGAGAGGGAGAGCGCGCGCCCTTTCCCGGGGTAAATGTGCGTTCGCCAGAAACAACTCCAGAGCAGACCAGGGGAACTCGAGCAGAACCTTCCCCAAATCTCTCTCTCTCTCTCTCTCTCTCTCTCTCTCTCTCTCTCTCTCTCTCTCTCTCTCTCTTTCTCTGGCCGAGTCCTTCCCCTTCAGAGTGGCCAGGTGAATTTGCTGCTTGGGAGGTCCTCGACACTTTCTGCCCTTTCCTCCAAGGAAAAAAACCCCAAACAAACGTGCCCCCTTCCTCAGTTTCCTCCATCAATTTCGGCTTCCAGTGCTTTCTCTCCTGCAACTTCCCTAGGATGGCTGAAGATGCCCACCTCGTCCACATAGGAAGGCTGGGCCGCACTCTGATATCATAAGCATCCCCATCCCCGTCTCTCTCTTTCCCCATCTCCCTTCCCCAACCCTCACACTTAACTTTGATGACTGTGCAATGCAGAGCTTGCAGCCAAACAAAGCCCTTCCCAGTTTCTTCTCATCCCTGCTCTGGTTCCTGAAGCCCACAGAGAACCCTTTAAAAACAACACCACAGCGTTGGAGAGAAGGGAATAGTAATAATAGTATTATTTCTGTGGGAAATCTTGGATATTGGTAAAAGAGCTCCTCCAACGTCTCTGGAATTAGCTGATGTGGTGGGCTTTTGCTGCCCCTACTGCTTGTTCGGTGAAAGTCTTTGGCCCACCGAGTCATGTCAGAAACTATCTTGCAAGTGAGCTCTGGGTTTTTTTGGGTTGTGGAGGTTTGTCTGATGGGAGAAAAGTTGACTTGGTAGAGGGAGAGGCTTCTGGAGAAAGTGAGATGCCCCAGCAGGCAGAGACGACAAAGCAATATCGGAGAGGGAACGGCAGACAGACAATCCTTCCGCCCCTTTTCCTTCCCTAGCCTGGTGGAAAGGATGGAGCAGGGTGGAATCTCTTTGGCACTGTGCCTGCCTGTCAGGTGGTGGTGGTGATGGTGACCGGCTAGGCTTGTGCGCTCCCTTTCCTTCTCTACTGGGGGCAGAAGTGTTGCTTAGCTCATGGAAAAACGTGCAGCTCGCAGCCCTGGTTTCCAGGAAACTAAAATCCCCAAACTAGCAGTTGCCAGTTTAAGGTTACATTTCGCAGCGCAGGATCAAGAGACTGCACATTTCTCTCTCTCTCTCTCTGCCTCCAGGAGTTGTTAATACGGAAGGCTCCTTCTTCAGCAGCCAGTCTGAGAGCTTTAGACGTTAAGAGAAAGAGAGAGGGAGAGAGAGAAGGAAAAGGGAGCTCAGGGGCACAGAGTATTATTATTGATGGGGGCTTTTGGAGCCCTGACAACTGTGTTGTGTTTCCCAGTAAGCAGCGGAATAAGTATCGAACTCTTTAGTGTGTCTCTGGGTGGGAGGAAATATTTATCAGCACCCAATGAGGAAGGCACCTGGTGTCAGGTCAGCGTGATGGATGACTGTACAAGTCCACACTGGGGGAAAAGGAAGGGTTGCTAGATAGGGATGGGAATCGCTATTGCTGATGTGTTTTACCTTCCAATTCCACTGGCCTGGCATTCAAAGCAAACATTTTAAAAATGAACAGAAACCTAGCTGATTTCACAAAGTTAGCTTTTGCAAAGATGGATGCATCATGCAAGTGAGAAGAACCATATAGTCCCTGCCTGTGGAAGGGGTGGGAGGGGGGGGGAGGAATCCATTCTGTGGGTCACGCTGCCATCTTTTTGCTTTTTCATGTTTGCCCCTGTTGAAAAGGCTAAAATTGGCATTATTTAGCTGCCAAATACAAATGCTTACCATATCAAATGCTTACCATATTCTTTATATCTGTAACACAGTATGGTTTGCTGAGCACGTCTCAACATGTCTGTGCAGCAACAGTGTAGTTTATGAAAGACTTACTTGTGGTTTGTACAAACACAGAAATTCATTAGGCTCGGAAAGGTGTTGGTAAAAATGGTTTCCCTAAATAGTTCCAAACTTACAGAAGTGGATAAATGTGAAATGTTATGTCCTCTCTAATGTGTATCTTTTTAAAGGATTTTCAGCTGTAAAGTAGAAAAATTGCTGGTAAATCTATAGCTGCTCACTTCATAGAACATCTGACTAATTCTGCATTTTATTTCGGGCAAGAATCAGAGAGATAATTTGGGAAGATGATCTATTTTAGTAGGTCTGTAAACTCTTGAAATGTAGTATACAAACTACAGTTAAATATGTATAATGCAGGAAGTTGTCCCCTGTTCTTCACAATCATATTATCTCATATGGTCAGTCGCTTATATTTCATCCAGTAGAGAATAGCAATGTGATGCTCACTAGCAATTTGCAATCAGAAACTAATTGTGAAAAGGTGCAAAATGACTTTTTATAAGTGATGTTTTTTTTCTTGCTGAAATATAGCACTAAATGTCAGACATGGTTTAGAATTAAATGTCAGGCATCACTTTTTGCTTAAAGTGATGCTAAGAGTATACAAGCTATTATCTTTCCTCTCTAAATATAACAGCAGCAGTTACCCAGGGAAAAAAATATATCTTGTGTAGTAGTACAATTTTGTGTAGGGGAGGAAATCCTCAAATTTCAATATACCACAAAAAGGGCAGGCAAGCTATAGTGGGGGGAAACAGCTTTTTATTCCTAGATCAATATGATGCACTCTGTGAACATCTAATACCATATAAAAGCATCCTTTGTAAATATCAATATAAGTTCAACAAGGACTTGCTAAATCTGTTCCTGGCATAGCAGGATATATATTGTAATAAAACTGTGCATAAACAAAGCAACACTTGCATTGTATAAACTCCCAAGTAGAAAGAATGAAGGGAAATACTGTGCAGCTTTGAAGCCCTGCAACACAGAGTAAATTGTTCTGATTTCTAACTTCTGATATCACACTGTATGTTTTATTTATTTATTGTGATTATTATTTTGCATTTCCATGACATGAAACCTTCCTGGTATCTTTCAGCATCCAGATGTAGAGCATGATTTTTTGAGAGTCTTTTTGGAGGAAACTACTCTTTGTAGTCTGCATAGAAGTGTCACACAAGAGCTGTAGCTGGGAAATTGCATTTGATAATACAAGTGTCAAGCTAGCTGTTCCAAATTAAAACCCTGGGCACCCAGCACTAAGAAAACTAACTGTTGAACCTGGTCAGGATCAAAAGTGCTTCTCCGGATATGCACAAGAACTTGCAGTTACCCAGTGAGGATGTTTTAGGGTCCCCAACCCCTGTCTTTCAAGGGACGCGGGTGGCGCTGTGGGTTAAACCACAGAGCCTAGGGCTTGCCGATCAGAAGGTCGGCGGTTCAAATCCCCGCGATGGGGTGAGCTCCCGTTGTCTGGTCCCTGCTCCTGCCAATCTAGCAGTTCGAAAGCACAAAGTGCAAGTAGATAAATAGATACCGCTCCGGCGGGAAGGTAAATGGCGTTTCGTGTGCTGCTCTGGTTCGCCAGAAGCGGCTTCGTCATGCTGGCCACATGACCCGGAAGCTGTACGCCGGCTCCCTCGGCCAATAAAGCGAGATGAGCGCCACAACCCCAGAGTCAGCCACAACTGGACCCTAATGGTCAGGGGTCCCTTTACCTTTACCCCTGCCTTTCAGGATAACTGTGAGGGGATTATAAGTGTACTTGTTGGACATGAGCCTAAGCTCAGAATAATTTTCTTTTCTTCTTCTTCTTCTTCTTCTTCTTCTTCTTCTTCTTCTTCTTCTTCTTCTTCTTCTTCTTCTGTGTCAATCCATTGTAGAACAGGCGAGACAAAGCAAAATGTTCAGGGCACCAGTCTAACCAATCACTTTGTGAGAAATCAGCCGACTCCTCCCTTTCAGTGATGTCACAGCTGTTTACAGAAGCTGTGCTATAGAGGGAAAAATAGAATCGCACTGGCACCTATCGTTGGGAGAAGGGACTTTCTGGTTCATTTTGAAGCTTTTTTTTTGGTATTTTTGGAAAGCAGTTGCTCAGGTAATTCTTTCTGAGAAATCCAGGATTTTAGTGCAGCTATCATTTGGCAGTTTCATACCCACCCCAAAGCCAAAGGCAGCTCTACCTAATCCACGTTTAATTTTATGCAGAAATGTTAGTTTTTTGAGAGTTTGTAAACTCCCTTCTACTTTTTCATTTGCAAAGGCAAATAAGTTCCTTGATAGTATATGCATACTGCAGTGGGAAGAATGTTGTGATTTAAACAGTTCTGTGAAGTGACTCATTTTGCTGGGGAGTCAAAAGAGTCGTTTACAACAGCCCTGCAGTGTAGTACAGTGCTGTGATCTATTCTATTGCTGGTATTTCCCCCCCCCCCCCTTTAAGGCAAATGTAATAGAATAGAATAGAATAGAATAGAATAGATTCTTTATTGTCATTACACAAGTGCAACATTGCACAAGTGCAACGAAATTGGATGCCATCCCTTAAAAACAACAAAAGCAAAACAACAACAACAACCAAACAAACCACATTCCAGCCACACCCACACCAACACCCATCAAACTCCCAGGTCACACTATCGAGTTACAGCATTCAAAAAGGCCACAGCTCTTGGATAGAAACTGTTTTTCAGTCTATTTGTCCTTGACTTGATGTTTCTATATCTCCTGCCAGAAGGCAGTAGTGCAAACAGACTGTGTCCCGGGTGAGATGAATCCTGCAGGATGTTGTTTGCTTTCCTAAGACAACGGGAACCGTACAGTTCTTCCAAAGATGGGAGAGGATGACCAATAATCCTTTGGGCTGTGGTTATGACCTTCTGGAGCACCTTCCTCTCCCTAGCTGTACAACTGGAGAACCAAGCACAAATACAGTATGTAAGAATGCTCTCTATGGAGCCTCGGTAGAAGGACACCAGCAGTCTCTCACTCAGATTGTTCTTCTTTAAAAGTCTGAGGAAATAAATTCTCTGCTGGGCCTTCTTCACCAGAGCAGTGGTATTTGCGCTCCAAGTCATGCCCTGATCGATAGTTACTCCCAAAAACCTGAATTCCGCCACCCTCTCCACCCGTTCCCCGTTGATATACAAGGGCTGAATGTCCGCCTTTTTTCCCCTGTAATCCACCACCAATTCCTTGGTCTTAGCCGTATTAAGAGCCAGATTGTTCTCTCCACACCAAACACAGAGCCGCTCCACCTCGTCCCGATAGGCGGACTCATCCCCTCCTGAAATGAGCCCTACCACCGTAGTGTCATCAGCAAACTTGATGATTTTGTTGCTGGAATAGATGGCTGTACAGTCATACGTATAGAGAGCATAGAGCAGGGGACTCAACACACAACCCTGTGGTGAGCCGGTGTTAAGGCTAAGGGCTGTGGACATATGTGACCCTATTCTAACCCTCTGAGAACGTTCTGACAAAAAATCCAAAACCCAGAGACAGGTGGAGGGACTGTTGATTGTATCAGCAAAAGCAGGGATGGGATGATTAATTGCATACCCACCCATGGGCTGTGGGTCTTAATGTACAGGATGTTACTTCTGGAATAAATGTGCAGATTCCTTTTTCTTAAAAAATGAAAAGAAAAGGGTGGCTGTTTGGCCTGTGCTAATAACATGACCAGGGGTCAAGCAACTTTTTCCGACGTGGACCAGTCCACCATCCCTCAGACCTTGTGGTGGGCCGGATTATATTTTTTAAAAAAATAATGAATGAATTCCTATGCCCCACAAATAACCCAGAGATGCATTTTAAATAAAGGGACACATTCTACTCATGTAAAAACACGCTTATTCCTGGACTGTCCAAGGGCCGGATTGAGAAGGCGATTGGGCCGCATCCAGCTCCTGGGCCTTAGGTTGCCTACCCCTGAACATGACTACAGTGGTACCTCAGGTTAAGTACTTAATTCGTTCCAGAGGTCCGTTGTTAACCTGAAACTGTTCTTAACCTGAAGCACCACTTTAGCTAATGGGGCCTCCTGCTGCTGCCGCGCCACTGGAGCCTGATTTCTGTTCTTATCCTGAAGCAAAGTTCTTAAGCTGAAGCACTATTTCTGGGTTAGCGGAGTGTGTAACCTGAAGCGTATGTAACCTGAAGCGTATGTAACCTGAGGTACCACTGTATAGTTAAAGCCTTAGCCCCTGTTCACTTTGCTTGCTAACTCTATCTATGCCCCACACCCAGCCCCTGGCTGGATTATTTTAGTTCATTATAAGATGCCTGGAGTTAATCGTAAATGGTTATGGAAAGACGTCTTGAAATAGGAGCAGAGTCCCCATGCCCCAATGAATCCTTGGGGTCTTCACCCTCATCAACCTCTTTGCCTGCAAACTGAGTGTCTATCAAATTGGAAGTGGACTGGTGTCACCCAAAAGATTTGATGGATTCCCTAGGTGAATGGGAATATATAAGTTTCTAAAGAGATTTTATTTATTTAAAAACTGAACAGCCTGTCCAGGACCTGTGAGCTTCAGGGATCTGAGTAATGTTGAAGATGTCAGTTGGGGAGTGGGGACAAGTAATTTTGTGGTTTAAGCCCATATTATTGGTCATGTCTGTAAGTCCCTTCCCCAATTACCGTACATGGCTTAAATATGTTAGGATTTCTTATTATTTTTTTCCATGGAACATGATGCAGATAGACCATTAGCTCCAGTCATGGCTGACTCTGGGGTTGCGGCTCTCATCTCGCTTTATTGGCTGAGGGAGCCGGCATACGCTTCTGGCAAACCAGAGCAGCGCACGGAAACGCCGTTTACCTTCCCGCCAGAGTGGTACCTATTTATCTACTTGCACTTTGACGTCCTTTCGAACTGCTAGACTGGCAGGAGCAGGGACTGAGCAACGGGAGCTCACCCCATCACGGGGATTCGAACCACTGACCTTCTGTTCAGCAAGTCCTAGGCTCTGTGGTTTAACCCACAGCACCACCCACATCCGAAATTTTACTTAGGGGAATATTAAATTAAACCTAGGTCTAAAATTACCGAGACAAGAAAGCTAAGTTGCACAGGTCATAAAAACTTTCTAGAAATACAATTTTGACCCTGTGTCCCTGTAAGAACTTTGTTTGAATGCTGCTATTATTTGTGTTAAGTGTGTTAGTTTTCCAGAGTTGCATACTGCATAGGAAAAGGTGGTGAGTGGTTTGGTGTTGTTGTTTTTTAAAGTGTTCATTCCTTCTTGAGAATAGATCCACTAACGTTTACTAGACAGCATAAATGTCTTGTTCCAATAGCCTGAAATGAAGCAAATACATAGAAAAGCTTGCATGTCTGGTAGCTTGCAGGTGATTTTTTGTTGCCCTAGGCAATCAGGCAAACTACTATTTACAGGTCTGTGTGGGTTGTTCATTTCAACAAAACAATTCACATCTAGAACAGGATATGCACCTTTAAACTTAAGTGTAGAAGATGTATCCATGCTCCAGAGGAAACCTTGGAAAGGTAGTGCTGTATAAGAATACGATGCTAATTCACAGTAATTCAGTTTACTAAATTAAAAAGTAGCATCTCTCTTCCCACCAGTAGATGAATGCATTCTGGAGTACATACATACATAAATTTATTTGTTTGCCACTTTTCCACAGTTCAAACCATCTCAGGGAGGCTTACAGCATGAAGAAAGCATAACCACAACAAGTGAAGTTATGAACTATAAATAAAACATTAAGAAATACACAACCAAACAGAACGATTTCCACACAAAGCACAATAAGATCTAAAATAAAGATACAAAAGGGCAGCCGCAGCAACAACAACCCTTCCCCAGATGGAGTCTGTTCAGCAATCTCAGCTTTTGTAGCTGGAGTCAGACAGGGCCTCACTCTCCCAAACCAGGTGAAAAAAGGCCTGCAAGGCAATAGAATTTCAGTGAGGCTTACTCCTAGTGGATTTACTTTTTGTCCATAAGTAGAAATTCCAAGTTGAAACATGATGGTCTAAAAATGTTTTCATTATTTTATGTAGGCTGGAATCCAGAATTTTACCTGCAAGAGAAGGAAGACGTGTTAGTAGTAACAGTTATGTAACTAAATGAAGAGGGCAGGGATTTCTTAACTGGTCCAATGTTCAGGTGGGTTAGCAGAAATGTAAAAGTGCAGGGTTTGCATTGCAATGAGAATGGGGTCATCCACCCTTTGTACTCATCATCAGGGAAGCAGAACCTTCTTCCAGCGTGGCCATAGGAAATCAATGAGTAGACTATGCTAGTGTAGAGATAAATGTGTACCGCTGAAAGGTATTAAATATAAAAGGGCAGCAGTGGAGTGATTTACTACATTGTGGCAGAATGATTTGTTTTTGGTCAACTGAGAGAGGATTTTTTTAGTTTTGGACCACAGTCATTATATTCCAAATGTTTCAGTGTTATGCCTCTTTTTAAATGTAACTTGTTTACCGCAAAATTAACAGGTTGCAAAACTACTTTTGCTGCCTAAGTCTCTGTGTTGATTATCACTTGGAAAGATTCTTATGAAAATAAAAAATGTATGTGAGAAATGTTTGCTTCAATGGAAACAGTTGCCCTTTGAGAATATTGTGTTTTACTCCCAAACCACTTTGGTTTTACTGTGATCTTTAGATTTGAAACATTTACTATAAAGTGGCTGAGGGTGAACAGAAAGTTATGTTTCTATGCGCAGTTTATAAGAAATAGACGTCGGTCTTCTGAATATTATCCATGGTTTACAGGCAAAATTATGGTACCATGATCTATGATTCTTCTGCTGTGTATAATGGGATGATATTATTGACTTTCAGTATTGCAGCAAGAGAGATCAAGAACAGTATTTTAGGCACCCATTCTTCATACGTTTTAATTAATATTTGGTGCTAAATTATGTTTATACCCCTACCAATCTTTTAAGGTAACCTTGCAAACTATTTGCTAACAAGCTTGAATTGGTACATCCCTCCTTCTGATAACTGAGTGCAGTGCTTTCTTTCTCGGGGGACGCATACCCCTAAACATTTTGTGAATCTAAGTTTGACCTCATTGAGGGGCAGTATTTCAATATGAGTAGGAAAATGAGAGTACCCCTAAACATTTTTTTTAGAAAAACAAACAAACCACTGACCAAGTGTAATTTTTTCCAATTACCTTCGTACCTGGTTTTGAGTCCAGAGCCTTGGACGCTTGACGAAAAGGACGCTAGACAAAGCTCTTTGCGCATGTGCATGGAGCAGTTTGTGCCTCTGCGCATGTGCGAAGCACGATTTAGCGCTTCTGCACCTGTGCGGGCAGCAAACCCGGAAGTAACCCATTCCGGTACTTCCGGGTTTGCCGTGGACGTCAGCCGAAATGGAAGCTGGACAGGGCAGAGGTACCATTGTATTGCCATCAGAATAATAAGAGCTACCATATAGTGCAAACTATAATGAATGTACTTTAGTCTGGAATATCATGACTCAGCCATGGCGTACAAGGTTTCCATATACTCTCACTATGTAACTGGGTGCACTTTCTCAACCATTGCTTTGCATAATCTTCAACCTTTTTGCATGTTTTGCTCTTTAATGCCCTTTAAAGGAATCTGATCAACTTACTTTGTTGTTGTTGCTGAACAAAAGCTAGGTGCCTGGGCCTCCTGCTGTCTGTGGGCCCACAACATCTGTAGCCCAACCGGCTCTTGGGGGCCTTGATTGTGTGTGTGAGATAGATGATACCTGACTCTATTTATTAATATACTTAGGACTGAGGATTACTTTAATTTGGCTCTGGATGCCAGGACTGGCCACCACACAAATAAGAGTACTGTATTGTTGTAAGCATTTATTAACTGGTTCCCCAAATACTTTTGAGATTTAAGTGTATGCTTATTCTGTGTAAATACAGAGATATATGTAGGCCATGACTGTCTCACACATCAGGGAAAATAATAGTTTGAAGTGGGTCTGAGGCAACCTGGTTTATGTACAGTATAGTTTGTATTAGTGCACATGTTAACATATTGTTGTTGTTGTTGTTTAGTCGTTTAGTCGTGTCCGACTCTTCGTGACCCCATGGACCAGAGCACGCCAGGCACCTCTGTCCTCCACTACCTCCCGCAGTTTGGTCAAACTCATGCTGGTAACCTCGAAAACACTATCCAACCATCTCGTCCTCTGTCGCCCCCTTCTCCTTGTGCCCTCCATCTTTCCCAGCATCAGGGTCTTCTCCAGGGAGTCTTCTCTTCTCATGAGGTGGCCAAAGTACTGGAGCCTCAGCTTCACGATCTGTCCTTCCAGTGAGCACTCAGGGCTGATTTCCTTAAGAATGGATGCGTTTGATCTTCTTGCAGTCCATGGGACTCTCAAGAGTCTTCTCCAGCACCATAATTCAAAAGCATCAATTCTTCGGCGATCAGCCTTCTTTATGGTCCAGCTCTCACTTCCATACATCACTACTGGGAAAACCATGGCTTTAACTATACGGACCTTTGTTGGCAAGGTGATGTGTCTACTTCTCAAGATGCTGTCTAGGCCTGTCATTGCCCTTCTCCCAAGAAGCAGGCGTCTTTTAATTTCGTGGCTGCTGTCACCATCTGCAGTGATCATGGAGCCCAAGAAAGTAAAATCTCTCACTGCCTCCATTTCTTCCCCTTCTATTTGCCAGGAGGTGATGGGACCAGTGGCCATGATCTTCGTTTTTTTGATGTTGAGCTTCAGACCATATTTTGCGCTCTCCTCTTTCACCCTCATTAAAAGGTTCTTTAATTCCTCCTCACTTTCTGCCATCAAGGTTGTGTCATCTGCATATCTGAGGTTGTTGATATTTCTTCCGGCAATCTTAATTCCAGCTTGGGATTCACCCAGCCTTTCGCATGATGTATTCTGCATACAAATTAAATAAGCAGGGAGACAAAATGCAGCCTTGTCGTACTCCTTTCCCAATTTTGAACCAATCAGTTGTTCCATATCCAGTTCTAACTGTAGCTTCTTGTCCCACATAGAGATTTCTCAGGAGACAGATGAGGTGATCAGGCACTCCCATTTCTTTAAGAACTTGCCATAGTTTGCTGTGGTCGACACAGTCAAAGGCTTTTGCATAGTCAATGAAGCAGAAGTAGATGTCTTTCTGGAACTCTCTAGCTTTCTCCATAATCCAGCGCATGTTTGCAATTTGGTCTCTGGTTCCTCTGCCTCTTCTAAATCCAGCTTGCACTTCTGGGAGTTCTTGATCCACATACTGCTTGAGCCTTCCTTGTAGAATTTTAAGCATAACCTTGCTAGCGTGTGAAATGAGTGCAATTGTGCGGTAGTTGGAGCATTCTTTGGCACTGCCTTTCTTTGGGATTGGGATGTAGACTGATCTTCTCCAATCTTCTGGCCACTGCTGAGTTTTCCAAATTTGCTGGCATATTGAGTGTAGCACCTTAACAGCATCATCTTTTAAAATTTTAAATAGTTCAGCTGGAATACCATCACTTCCACTGGCCTTGTTATTTGCAGTGCTTTCTAAGGCCCATTTGACTTCACTTTCCAGGATGTCTGGCTCAAGGTCAGCAACCACACTACCTGGGGTGTACGAGACATCCATATCCTTCTGGTATAATTCCTCTGTGTATTCTTGCCACCTCTTCTTGATGTCTTCTGCTTCTGTTAGGTCCTTACCACTTTTGTCCTTTATTATGGTAATCTTTGTACGAAATGTTCCTTTCATATCTCCAATTTTCTTGAACAGATCTCTGGTTCTTCCCATTCTGTTGTTTTCCTCTATTTGTTTGCATTGCTCGTTTAAGAAGGCCTTCTTGTCTCTCCTTGCTATTCTTTGGAAATCTGCATTCAATTTCCTGTATCTTTCACTATCTCCCTCACATTTTGCTTGCCTTCTCTCCTCCGCTATTTGTAAGGCCTCGTTGGACAGCCACTTTGCTTTCTTGCATTTCCTTTTCATTGGGATGGTTTTCGTTGCTGCCTCCTGTACAATGTTACGAGCCTCCATCCATAGTTCTTCAGGCACTCTGTCCACCAAATCTAAATCCTTAAACCTGTTCCTCACTTCCACTGTGTATTCATAAGGGATTTGACTTAGATTGTATCTTACTGGCCCAGTGGTTTTTCCTACTTTCTTCAGTTTAAGCTTGAATTTTGCTATAAGAAGCTGATGATCTGAGCCACAGTCAGCTCCAGGTCTTGTTTTTGCTGACTGTATAGAGCTTCTCCATCTTTGGCTGCAGAGAATATAATCAATCTGATTTCGATGCTGCCCATCTGGTGATGTCCATGTGTAGAGTCGTCTCTTGTGTTGTTGGAAAAGAGTGTTTGTGATGACCAGCTTGTTCTCTTGACAGAACTCTATTAGCCTTTGCCCTGCTTCATTTTGAACTCCAAGGCCAAACTTGCCAGTTGTTCCTTTTATCTCTTGATTCCCTACTTTAGCATTCCAATCCCCTATTATGAGCAGAACATCCTTCTTTGGTGTCATTTCTATAAGGTCTTGTAAGTCTTCATAGAATTGGTCAATTTCAGTTTCTTCAGCACCAGTAGTTGGTGCATAAACTTGGATTACTGTGATGTTAAAAGGTCTGCCTTGGATTCGTATCGAGATCATTCTATCATTTTTGAGATTGCATCCCAGTACAGCTTTCGCCACTCTTTTGTTGACTATGAGGGCCACTCCATTTCTTTTACGGGTTTCTTGCCCACAGTAGTAGATGTGATGGTCATCCGAACTGAATTCGCCCATTCCCGTCCATTTTAGTTCACTGATGCCCAGGATGTCAATATTTATTCTTGCCATCTCATTTTTGACCACCTCCAACTTACCCAGGTTCATGGTTCTTACATTCCAGGTTCCTATGCAATATTTTTCTTTACAGCATTGGACTTTCCTTTCGCTTCCAGGCATATCCGCAACTGAGCGTCCTTTCGGCTTTGGCCCAGCCGCTTCATCAGCTCTGGATCTACTTGTATATGTTAACATATACCCGTGGTTAATTAGAGGGACGCGGGTGGCGCTGTGGTCTAAACCACTGAGCCTAGGGCTTGCCGATCGGAAGGTCGGCAGTTCGAATCCCTGCAACGGGGTGAGCTCCCGTTGCTCGGTCCCTGCTCCTGCCAACCTAGCAGTTCGAAAGCACGTCCAAGTGCAAGTAGATAAATAGGTACCGCTCTGGCGGGAAGGTAAACGGCGTTTTGTGCGCTGCTCTGGTTCGCCAGAAGCGGCTTAGTCATGATGGCCACATGACCCGGAAGTTGTACACCGGCTCCCTCGGCCAATAAAGCAAGATGAGCGCCGCAATCCCAGAGTCGGTCACGACTGGACCTAGTGGTCCTTTACCTTTACCTTTACACGTCACTTTAATAGTCATGGCTCCTTTTACCTTTAATCATAGGAAATGAGAGGGAATGACCTGTAAACTCTGGTTCACAGAGAGCCACTGTATTTTAGAAATTGGAGGCCCCTAGGCAGACCAGTGATACACCCTCATATGAAATTCACTATTTAGGGCTGAGATTTCTAAGACCCTTAGGAAACCATGTTGCATTTCCATTTTCAATTGAGAAACTGGAATTTGTATGTTTTTATTCATTGTATGTTAGAAGTATCCATGGGAGCACAAATAATAGAACAAAAGTCTTACATACTTTATTCTTAACAACTTTTCTTCCATCTCTCTCTGTTTCTTGGCTTCATGAAAAACCAGTTTATTTCCTCACTTCTCAGATAACTCTTGTCTCATGCTTTTGCTCTCTCTTCCCCCTTATTTAATCTATTTTATTATTTATTTGCAAGAGCAGTTTTAGTCCTTAATGTTAACAATGAATGATTATGATTCTCTACTTCCGTTTACAGCATAAATTAGCATTTTTGTTTTCCATTACAGCTTTTGAATGAGGAATTATAATGTATAATTTGCTGCAAATAGATGTTATCATCTTGCTGGAAGAGAACAGCCACATAAACTGGTACAAGTGATAAAAATGGAATCAATTACTTCTCAGATGGAAGCAGTTTACAAACCTCCACACAGAAAAGTGGCAGTGATAGTGATTGTATTGTGACAAATAATTAGATTTTTTAAAAACAACATTTATTGAATTCTGTTGACACTTCTAAAATTGTTCACAGGAGTCTGGAATCCTCCCCCCGATATAAAGAAATGAAACATAGAAGATTTGCATTAGTTACCTCCAGGTTGAATTAATTTGAATTTATATTTATTTAAATGCATGGCCCTTTTAAAATAAAGGGGCACAGAGGAGAATTTGCCCTAAGAATAGTTATTAGAAAAACTAATGATTCATGAGACATGTGTCCAGTTGAAACAGTTCGCTCAAAACAGTGGGGATCATTCTGTTGGCTTGTTCTGTTATGGTAAAGAATATCCCAGAAGGCCGCAGTTCATCTTGAGCGTGTTAATTAGATTTATAGGCAAGTGTAACATTTAGGCATTGACAATAAATAAAACAGAAACATAGGTGGGTGTAAGGTCACTAACCTTAATATGCAGTTGTAAAGAATTAAGTCTCTTGTTATGCTTGCTTGGGGAGTAGGAGAATTTTGAATACTTGGATGGTAGGATTAGCTGCTACTTTGAGCATCCTCTTATTAGCCTTGATTAGCTGATGTTTTTGAATGAAAACTGTTAATAGCATCAATTATGCAGATTTATGGCACTGTACAAATGAAAGTTTGCATAACTGTGTAGCTTCTTTTAGTGATCTGTCCATGCCTCCCATATCATCATTCAGCCCTCTGTGTATTTTTCAAATAACTCAAGTTCCCAAGTTGTGTTGACCATGGAGAAACTCCTTTGTATACAGACAGTGTGCCCACATTTGGGTGGATCAGGGATCAGCAACCTTTTTCAGCCATCCACCGTCCCTCAGACCATGTGGTGGGCCAGACTATATTTTGAAGGGGAAAAAATGAACGAAGTCCTGTGCCCCACAAATAACCCAGAGATGCATTTTAAATAAAAGGACACATTCTACTCCTGTAAAAACATGCTGATTCCCGAACTGTCCACGGGCTGGATTGAGAAGGCGATTGGGCCGCATCCGGCCCCTGGGCCTTAGGTTGTCTACCCCTGCGCTGGATTGAACCCTTATTATATACAGTCATACCTCAGGTTACAGACGCTTCAGGTTGCGTTTTTTCAGGTAACGGACGCGCCAAAACCCAGAAGTACCAGAACGGGTTACTTCCGGGTTTCGGCGGTTGTGCATGCGCAGAAGCGCTAAATCGTGCTATGCGTAGAAGCGCTGAATCGCAACCCGCGCTTGCACAGACACGGCGCTGTGGGTTGCGAATGCGCCTCCCACACGGATCACGTTTGGAACCCGAGCGAGTCTTTCCTATAAATAAGGCAGGAGGAGGAGAAAGTAAACTGTCTCGCCAGAGTGGTGCATGCTCTAGTTATCTCCCGCTTGGACTACTGCAACACGCTCTACGTGGAGCTACCTTTGAAGGTGATCCGGAAACTGCAATTAATCCAGAATGTGGCAGCTAGACTGGTGACTGGGAGTGGCCGCCGGGACCACATAACACCGGTTCTGAGAAATCTGCATTGGCTCCCAGTATGTTTCCGAGCACAATTCAAAGTGTTGGTGCTGACCTTGAAAGCCCTCAACGGCCTCGGTCCAGTATACCAGAAGGAGCGTCTCCACCCCCATCGTTCAGCCCGGACACTGAGATCCAGCGCCAAGGGCCTTCTGGCGGTTCCCTCATTGCGAGAAGTAAGGTTACAGGGAATGAGACAGAGGGCCTTCTCAGTAGTGGCGCCCACCCTGTGGAACACCCTTCAGATGTGAAGGAAATAAGTAGCTATCCTATTTTTAAAAGACATCTGAAGGCAGCCCTGTTCAGGGAGGTTTTTAATATTTAACGCTGTATTGGTTTTAATACTTGATTGGGAGCCGCCCAGAGTGACTGGGGAAGCTCAGCCAGATGGGCGGGGTATAAATAAGTGGAGGAGGAGAAAGACAAAAAGCTTTAATTATTGACGGTGGTATACTTTACTAATGAATATGCAGGAAGATGTTCAGAATTTCAGGATGTCTTTATCTCCGAGTGTGGTCCAGGTGATGAGATCAACAAAACAGCTCTGCCCAGTTTCAGAAGCACAGCCTTAATGGCTTCGCCGTGTAGCAGCAGGGCTGGCCCCTTAACATTAAGGGAACTTGTGGAATTTAGTCCTGATAAGCTCTGCCTCTAGTTAAGCCCTAACTGATGGGCATGGAAGATATTAAGAGACCAAGAATGTTTCCCTTGTGAAACTTCCATGGCGTTCTTCACTATTTAGCATGAAATTAGACTTCCTGTGTAGTTTTGCTTTGCTAAATGTGTTAAAAAGCAATGATAAGGGGTTTCCACACATCGTATTTCTGAAGATATTGGGTGAGGTCCAATACAGTGAGATCAAATGTCTGCCCCCTCCCTTGTAATCGCTCAGTGCCCCCCAAATTTGCTTCATAGGGTTGAGGACTTCCAGTGTGCAAACGAGAGGGAAGACATAATTGAACGTCGACTATCAAGTGAGATAACACAAGGTTTTGAAACTATTATTGGTATTGGCTGTGTGTGTGTGTGTGTGTGTGTGTGTGCTGTCAAAACAGAGAAAGTAAGTGTGTGTGTATACATACACACACATACACACACATACATTTTGATAATATTCATTCATACAGGCAGAGTTGCTGTTTCCATTCTGTGTGACCTCCAGTCATTTTCACACCTTTATATCCTTGCAGCTTTCTTCACTAAATGCTCTTTTATACTTTGTGGCTACAACGCAATGTGCACAATTGATATTCTCAGCACTGTGCAAATTTAATAATCTGACATGAAGGTATGATTGGTTTTGGAGTTGAGCAAATGGAGTTGAGTTGAGTTGTGTGTTGTATTGGTTTGTTTTGTTTTAAAGCAGGCATAGGCAACCTCAGCTTTCCAGATGTTTTGGGACTACAACTCCCATCATCCCTGACCACTGTCCTGCTAGCTGGGGATCATGGGAGTTGTAGGCCAAAAACATATGGAGGGCCAAGTTTGCCTATGCCTGTTTTAAAGGGAGGGGGATAAAATACATCTCTTGTGTTATGGGGTACATCACTAATTTCCATCGTACATGAAGTGGGTTTATTGTGGTTTCACCCTTTTATGTATGTTGCCTTAGGTGCTTTGAGTTGGAAGGGAAATTAACAAAATAAATTCTTAACTTTTGAACAGGAGAAGCAGTCAGAGGGTTACCTATTTCCAAACCTGCTCATATGTCACCGGAATGGACTTCCATTTGCAAAATGGGTCTTCTTTTTTTTCCAGCTCCCCCTCTAGCAGTCGCCTGTGCACTCTCAAAATAACGGAGGGTTATATGAATTAGTGTTGTGCAAATGGCAGTATGCTTGCGTAATGTCAGTTTCTTTTAATAATGTTTCCTGGGATAGTCTAGTCTAGATGAAAATTTATTTTTTGCTTTGCTAATAAAAAGTGTAATGAGTAGAATTTCATTCTTGTAGATTATTTTGCTTTTTAAATAAATCTTGCAATGGCAAATGTGTGGTTATTGATTTCAGGAAAACTTTAAAAGAGTGGAAGTTTTAATAAGTGGTTCTTTCTCATTCTGGTCTTTTAGGTAGTATACTGCCCCTTGTTAAAAATGTTAAAACTCAAAACATTGGGTTTTTTAGGAGTGTAAGTAAGGTAATGCAAAATGCATCACTTTGTGCATTGTTTAATATTTATTGAAATGAAATTTGGTTGCTATATGTATGGTCTACAAGCATGTTTAAATTTAAAGGGGAAAGCCCTGTATATAATTGCCACCAATAAAGAGATCTTTAATATGACACATAATTAAATATTGTGTCTGTTTAGAACAATGAAGCAGTGAATTCCTTGCCAAATTCGTTAGACAAAACAAAAATAACACTGCATTTGCTGTTATTTTTTAAATTGGAGTCCAAAGGGTTTATAAATCCTTGAGGATTAAAATTATATGGAAATGTACCCTAGTGATAAATAGGACCCACAGTGCAGTGGAAAATTGGCTGTGGTTAAAAAGTGCTGTGACACACACACACACACACACACACACACACACACACACTTTGCTTGTCTTTGATGCTACCTTTGGATTTAAACAATAGGCTGTATAACACACACACTCTTTTTAGGAGTTATTAAAGGCCTTTTCTCTCTCTCTAAAGAGCCTTGGCAACTTTATTAATTGATTTCCTGACACTCATAATAACAGTTGCATTGCAAATAAATTTATAAAGGGACTTTCATTATCAGAGGCAGAAGCCCTGGCGAATTTGTTGTGAAGAAGTGGATAGAGAATGGATTAATTCTACATAAGCATTCTTAGAGAATTATAATCCCCTTGATTGGTAAAACTGCTCCTCTGCTCCTTTGTATATATTTTTTTAACTGTGCTGTAATATCATCTCTATGTTGTGGCTTCTTTGTGCTATAAATAACTCTGGCTTTCCTCAGATCTTGCTGTGGCGTATTTGGTCATGTACCAGTTGTGATTGTGTAGTCTAAATCTTTCAGAACTTTGTGCTGCCAGCCAGTGGGGGAAGCCCTCTCTAGCTGTGAGTTCAGATGTGGTTTATTAAAAAGTACAGGTAATAGGGACGTGGGTGGTGCTGTGGGTTAAACCACAGAGCCTAGGACTTGCCAATCAGAAGGTCGGTGGTTCGAATCCCCGTTACGGGGTGAGCTCCCGTTGCTCGGTCCCTGCTCCTGCCAACCTAGCAGTTCAAAAGGACGTCAGAGTGCAAGTAGATGAATAGGTACTGCTCCGGCGGGAAGGTAAACGGCGTTTCCATGTGCTGCTCTGGTTCGCCAGAAGCGGCTTAGTCCTGCTGGCCACATGACCCGGAAGCTGTACGCCGGCTCCCTTGGCCAATAAAGCGAGATGAGCGCCGCAACCCCAGAGTTGGCCACGACTGGACCTAATGGTCAGGAGTCCCTTTACCTTTACTTTACAGGTAATACGTAGTTTTACTGAGGAATGAAGCAAATATTTGGAAGGCAGAGAAATAGGCTTGGTAATGAAAACAGGCGCCATTGAGAGACAGCCTTGTTGATAAGACTGACTACTCTTGTCAGGAATGAGGAGGTCTTCCCCCGAAAAAAACACTCCAAGCAGCTTGCCTCCCTACTCCCCATAGTTGCTGGACTCTGTAATTAACATCTACTGTTATTTTTCTTTCAGAGATCTTAACATGCGGGACACAACTCACCCACCTAGAAATATACTTTGCCCCTTCTGTGCTTCCTCCCCCACCGATATTTTTTTTCTGCTGTCTCCACTCAACACTTCACACACAGAGCCGTAGTAATCATGTTTGCAGTTGCCGCTGCATCCAGTAATTCACACAGTAGAAAACATGCACATGTTGCATCCGTACACTTGTGCATTAGGTGTGCACCTTGAAGTGTGCTGCGCGATACAATTATAAGGGGATCCTGAAACGGAATCTGCAGAGAGATAAGAAGAACTGCAAATCGCTAAAGCACTGCTGGGAGGAAGAAAAAGAAGACTGTAGTAGCAAGGCATACTTGAAAAGAAAATATGGGAGCAGGGTGAAATAAATGGATAATGGGGTCACATATTGTTTTTGAGGCAATGGGAGCTGCTAGTCATAAACTCATAATGGTATTAGTGTTAGATACTACTGGAACTGCTTCAAGTGTCTGAGGCGGCAAATGATTTCCCTGCTGGGGTAAGTGAGTCATACTGTCCCTGTGGAGAGAAATGTATTAAAAATGTGGAAACTGGTAAATTATGCTGTTTGGGGTGAAAATGCTGAAATATATCTTATCTCCAGTCTGCATTGTTGCATTTCAAGTAGATGCCTACCTGCAGCCTAAATAAATATGAGAGCAGAGTGATTTTCTTTCTAGATGTAGCTGGAGTGTGTAATCGGACATTTTCAGAAGATGGAGTGCGCAAGCAATAAAGGATAGAGGAGGGAAATGGGCAAATGATAAATTAAGCCTGCACCTTCAGAAGTGATGTCATCCCTACAAGCTCCTCAGGAAAGGGGAAGGGTATTATCTTCTCCCGCACTTCAGAAATGAGAATGGCAAAGCGCGGGGCGGTGGAGAGGGGGGGGGGCAATCATCTCAATGCTCTAATACACCTGAGACCTTGAAGAGCGCCAGTACACTTCACTTACAGAGTGCATGTCCGCTAAGGAAAGTTGTTTGTGCCAGAGAACGTTTAAAATTTCAATGTAGGCAAAGGTTGAAGGCTTGCGAGGCTCCGTTCTGTTGCAGATGAGAGGAACGAGTTGGTCTGTGGTTAAGGTTCACAATTGGAAGGTGTGCAAGGGCCTACAAAGGATGGCTTTCAACACTTTCCAACATTTGAAGACTATTTCCCCACCCCAATATTTAAGTTTTATATAACCTCAAGTGTTAAATAATGTTTACATCTCTTTTTTTAAAAAAAATTCAAAATGTGTGAAAACGTGAATTTTGGCTAATAAGATTCATATTCTCTCTCTCTGTGTGTGTGTCTACAATTCAAGGAGAGCCAGTGTGGTGTAGTGGTTAAGAGCGGTAGTCTTGTAATCTGGGGAACCGGGTTCGGGTCTCCGCTCCTCCACCTGCAGCTGCTGGGTGACCTTGGGCCAGTCACAGTCTCTCAGCCCCACTCACCTCACAGAGTGTTTGTTGTGGGGGAGGAAGGGAAAGGAGAATGTTAGCCGCTTTGAGACTCCTTAGGGTAGTGATAAAGCGGGATATCAAATCCAAACTCTTCTTCTTCTCCTTCAAGGCTCTGAAACAGCCATGGTTGCCCTGATTGGGAGAGAGATGGGGAATGTGACGCCGCTAGTTCTCCTTGATCTGTCAAAGGCTTTTGATACCACTGACCATGACATCCTTCTAGAACAACTCAAGAAGGTGGGAGTTGGAAGTACTGTGTTACAGCAGTTCTGCTCCCTTGGGAGAAAGGGTAAGATACACATTCTAACAGCCATTTTTATTGCACATAGCCAAGGGCTGCCGCAATGTACACAGAATCATTCAACAATTAAAAGAAAGTAGTCTGGATTGATACAAAAAACTTAAAACATTTATATTATCAAGACATTACCTACTCTAAACATAGCTATAAAAGTACCTTCATATACAACTTAAGACATTAAACAATAAAATTTATAAGCTAAAATTATTACATGGCCACTAATATATTAGAAAATAATGTTAATTAATACAATGTGCAATTATATTTGGAATTTGGCGATAAAGATAGACTATAGCTTGATGTAAAGGTAAAGGTACCCCTGCCCGTACGGGCCAGTTGTGTCCGACTCTGGGGTTGTGCGCCAATCTCACTTAAGAGGCCGGGGGCCAGTGCTATCCGGAGACACTTCCGGGTCACGTGGCCAGCGTGACGAAGCTGCTCTGGCGAGTCAGCACCAGCGCAGCACACGGAAACGCCGTTTACCTTCCCGCTATAAAGCGGTACCTATTTATCTACTTGCATTTAGGGGTGCTTTCGAACTGCTAGGTGGGCAGGAGCTGGGACCGAAAGACGGGAGCTCACCCCGCTGCGGGGATTCGAACCGCCGACCATACGATCGGCAAGTCCTAGGCACTGAGGTTTTACCCACAGCGCCACCCGCGTCCCTATAGCTTGATGTAGATAGGGTCAAATAAATTCATCTCCTTGGCTACCTTCGCTATATAACATTCTAACAGTAATAAACACGGTATAGGATGTGGTGCATGTAGAACCAAGGCAATCAGTGATTGCACCACTTACGAAAAATGTCAAAGCAGGTTTTGAAAACAACCCGCCTGTTTCATAGCTTGCAAAAAGGCAGCGAGACAAGGTGCATCGCGGCAGTGAGGAGGTGCTGAACTTAACTGATTTCAAGGATAAATTAGTTGCTTAATTATTTATATTTCAGTGCATTTGTAGGCCAGTGCCTCTTCATCTCTAAAAGGCATCCACAGAGACTTAGGCTGCGTTCAGACAGCACTTTATTGTGCTTTCCCGACCTTTAGTTACCTTGTATTTTTTGCTGTTTATGTGATCTTTCGCATGACTTAAAAGCCACTTCAGGAGTCTAGTGGAAGTTGAGCACTCCTAGGTTGCTTGCTGCCTCCTTCCTCACTCCTTTGATTTAAAGCTGTTTATCCAAACCGCCCATAGCCTGAGCGGCTAGTGAGTGATACCTGTTGCGCATCGAGGTCCCCCAGGCCACCCCAATAACTCACACTTCACACATCAATTTTTGTTTAAGGTTTTTGGCATGAATTTGGCCACAACTTTATTTTTTTTTAAATAATATTTATTAAGTTTTCAAAGGAAAAAAATTACATAAATAAAAAGAATAAAAAAGGACAAAAACAGAAATAAGAAAAAAAGAAAATACAAAATACATAAAAAAGATAAAAAACATTTAAAAAGAAAACACATCAATCTTTCCATATCATATATTCATAACCTTGCTTCCCTGACCTCCTCACACCTCCCTTTTTTGTATTCCAATTCAGTTAGTTAATTCAGCAATTTCTTTCCCTCTTTATTTTTATCTTAATCCTTTAACTTAATATAATATAACTTTGAGTTCTCACCTGTTAATAATCCATTTTTCACACACCTTTATAACATTGCTGCTTAAACCACTTAACTTCATTCTGACATCATTCTAACATTCATTAATTTTGCAATATTTCTGTAAATAGTCTTTAAATTTCTTCCAATCTTCTTCCACCGACTCTTCTCCCTGGTCTCGGATTCTGCCAGTCATTTCCGCCAATTCCATGTAGTCCATCACCTTCATCTGCCATTCTTCCAGGGTGGGTAGATCTTGCGTCTTCCAATACTTTGCAATAAGTATTCTTGCTGCTGTTGTGGCATACATAAAGAAAGTTCTATACAACTTTATTTAAATACACACACGTGAGTGGTTGCTTAGGCATTGGTTACGACTATCTGTCCTTGCCCCAGGGACAGAACTGACTTCCGGATTCCAGTGGAAGCCAGTCAGGGAGAACCATATTGGGGAGAAATGAAGCTGGGCATCAGTCCCTCATCTCTCACCCTCATGCCCCCTGGGGCTTGCACGGCCCAAGTGCGATGCCAGGGACTAGGACGAAAGGGATGGCAAGCCCCTGGATTCCTTTAACGGAATTCCCTTTCAGCACCACCATTGGAGGGGCAGGCACTTACCCCTCCACCAACCAATTTTAACCAATGCCTAACCGCCAACCTTACAAGTTGTGACGATTTGCTACGCAGTAGGCAAAAACCAAATGGCAACAGCCAATCAGCCAAATGGACAAAATTCCTACCAGGCCCCTGCCCCAAGGCAGACGACCCCATGACAGGCATAGCAAGGTCAGAGGACAACGAACCCCCCCCCCCTTTTCAGGGAGGGTGGGCAGGAGATCCGGTGCACGCAGCCCAAGAGAAGGCCCCAGGCTGTGAGCCCTGTATTTAAGACCTCTGACCCCTCCCACACTTTAGCAACATAACATTCTCCCCAGCAACACTCCTTGCCCAATCACGGCATGTGGCCAATTCGCCCGGCAACAGTGGGGTGGCCTTTTTGGCCCCCGCCACAACACGTGCTCTCTATTATGGAGAACACGCTTTGCTGATGCTTACCTCGAATGGGGAGCAATGGGGCTTGATGCTGCTATTCATTTGCTCTCAGAGGAAATTGTACGGGGAGTGAAAACACCATGGCTGATCCCCAGTGCTATTTTTCTACAAAAAGAGGTGCCGGAACTCACCATGAACACCTCTCGTTCTCCTAAAATGGCAAATGGAACTCACCTGAGAGGTGCCAGAACTGGTGAATTCCCCCTGAAGGAAATAAAACCCCCTGACAAGTTTCCCTCAGCCAGGCACTGATACCAGGAGTGACCTAGTTGATAGATGAGCACTTAGGAGGGTGAGGTTGCAGCGAGATAAGCAGCAACTGGATGGTTCAACACTCTTCACTTTTGTATATCTTTAGCTCCTTTAACTGTAGCTGGTTCTGATTGGTTGTCTTATTAGCCCTAATTGCAAGCTTGAAGAATACTGAAAAAAAAGTATGATATGGGAAATGCCCCATATTAAATCTGTTTGGTTGTGATATATTTTAAAGATGCTGATTTCTAAGCTGTGTTGGGAAAAGTTGGGTAGCTCACATAATGTATTTCAGCAGGCACAAGAAGTGTGTGCAATTTGTTGTCAATGAATGGTAGCAATCAGAATAATCATAACTAAACTGCCTACTTCTGATCAAGTGAAGTGTTTTCTGCACACAGTGAACACACACAGTAAGAATTTTAAAAAATGGCTGCCTCATATTAAGGAATTAAAAGTGTTTAGGGTTGGGAAGGGAAGCAGGAGAGGACTTGCAAACAAACAGGAAGAAAGTATGTAGTTAAGACTGGGCGATATGTCAATATATCATCCAAAACTGGTTTGAAGTCCATATTGTGGTATCAGTTTCATAGTTTTTGACCTGGTAATATATTGTGAATCATGGTGTGTGGGTGTGTTTGTGTGTGTGCAATGTAAAAATCACAGTGTGGGGAAATCCATGAATAATAATAATAATAATAATATCTTTATTGTCATTGCCCCCTCTCGGGGACAACGAAATTACTTGGCTGCTCCACCCACCCAGGTAGGGCACTCCACACAAAATCAAATCAACTATAAAAACACTAATTAAAACAATACAGTATAAAACAGCAAGGAAGATTAGATGACTTTCAAAGTCCAGGCTTCCCATTCAGGGCCGAGATCGCTCTGGAGAAGAAGCTGTTCTTAAGACGGCTTGTTCTTGTCTTCATCGTCCTGTATCTCCGTCCCGACGGCAGGAGCTCGAAGAGACAGTGACCAGGATGCGATGGATCTTTTACTATGTCCAGTGCCTTCCTATGGCACCTTGTGGCATAAATCTGCTCTAAGGTGGAGAGTGGGCAGCCAACAATGCTCTCTGCTGCCTTAACAACTCTGCACAACCCCAACCTGTCCCGGGTAGTACAGCTTCCATACCACACACATAAGCCATAGGTGAGCACGCTCTCAATGGCACAGTGATAGAAGGCAAGCAGCAGTTTCTGCGGAAGATGGTTTTTCCTTAGAATTCTCAAAAAGTACAGTCTCTGCTGCGCCTTCTTCACAAGCCCCCTTGTGTTGACACTCCAGGACAGATCCTCTTGTAATTCAATGCCCAAAAATCTGAACGTTGTTACCCTCTCCACACAGACCCCATCAAGCAAAAGTGGCTGGACATTGCTCTTCTGTCTCCTGAAGTCCACCACAAGCTCCTTTGTCTTCCTTGTATTTATGAGCAAGTTGTTAGCTCTGCACCACTCTGTCAGCCGCTCCACCTCATCTCTATAGTCCATTTCACCCTCCCTTTCAGAGATGAGCCCAATCACGGTTGTGTCATCTGCAAATTTGACAGCCAATATCTCCATCCTTATTTCAGACTTTGTGATGTATTGCTATAAGCACGTCAAAGTGCAAGTAAATAAATAGGTGCCGCTCCAGCGGGAAGGTAAACGGTGTTTCCGTGCGCTGCTCTGGTTTCGTCAGAAGCGGCTTAGTCATGCTGGCCACATGACCCGGAAAAACTATCCGCGGACAAACGTCGGCTCCCTCGACCAGTAAAGCCAGATGAGCGCCGCAACCCCAGAGTCGTTTGCGACTGGACTTAACTGTCAGGGGTCCTTTACCTTTACCTTTTTATGTTTAGCTGGTGATGTGTCACAGTGTTGAAAACCAGACACCGCCCAGCCCTAGTCAAGCGGTGAGGGCCTCATCTCTGCTTGCCCATGCACAACACTGTTACGAGGAGGCATGGCGGATAAAACGTGAAGTGTGTGTGTGTGTGTGTGTGTGTGTATATATGATTGTTAAAATTTAAATTGGATATTTAAATTCATTCTTCCAGGAGAAGAATGTAGTACTACTTCCACTGTTACTAGAATACAGTGGTACCTCGGGTTACATACGCTTCAGGTTACAGACTCCACTAACCCAGAAATAGTACCTCAGGTTAAGAACTTTGCTTTAGGATGAGAACAGAAATCGTGCTCCGGCGGGGTGGCAGCAGCAGGAGGCCCCATTAACTAAAGTGGTGCTTCAGGTTAAGAACAGTTTCAGGTTAAGAACGGACCTCCGGAACGAAGTACGTACTTAACCCGAGGTACCACTGTAAATAAAAAAAATATAATCGTTGCAGACTAGATTATATAGAAGTATGAGAGACAATGCACATGTGCTTAGTTTACCATTTTGGAAAGTATGGCCCAGTGACAAAAGTTTTAGAACTACTGTTCTAATATGTCAGAGGAAATAGTCTCAGGTCTTAGCTGCAACCATAAAATGAATAATAATGGAGGTCTGAATCAGATATAAGACATAATTTCAGCACCCATCTATGTCAGCACTAATTCGGTAAGCATCATAATAAGCCAGATAAACTCCGAAGGAGGTCATGGCACAGAGAAGGTAAGAAGTGCTTCAGTTATACAAGAGCGTTTAACTCTGGCAGCTGAAATGAATGTTTTGACTCGTAGTTACTGGCTACATTCTCTGGTGCAGAACCAGAGGCTCAAAGCAGTTGAATGCCAATGTGGTTTTGGTTTGTTTGACCTGCCACTTTGTAGCTTTAGCTTTCTCACCCTTTTATGAATGCTGTCTGAGCTTTGTAAGAGTGCAGAAATGAACTTGTTTGCTGAAGACACACTCCCCAAGAAACACTCGGTGATCACGCCTGGGGTCCAGTGGCAACAGTGTCACTTGAAAGAGTTTGTTTACCCTAGAAAGCAAATATATCAGTTTCTACAATGCTTACTTCTATATCTACGTGTGTGTGTGTGTGTGTGTGTGTGTATGTATGGAAGTGAGACCATAAAGAAGGCTGATCGCCGAAGAATTGATGCTTTTGAATTATGGTGCTGGAGGAGACTCTTGAGAGTCCCATGGACTGCAAGAAGATCAAACCTCTCCATTCTGAAGGAAATCAGCCCTGAGTGCTCACTGCAAGGACAGATCCTGAAGCTGAGGCTCCAGTACTTTGGCCACCTCATGAGAAGAGAAGACTCCCTGGAAAAGACCCTGATGTTGGGAAAGATGGAGGACACAAGGAGAAGGGGACGACAGAGGACGAGACAGTTGGACAGTGTTCTCAAAGCTACCAGCATGAGTTTGACCAAACTGCGGGAGGCAGTGGAAGACAGGTGTGCCTGGCGTGCTCTGGTCCATGGGGTCACAAAGAGTCGGACACGACTAAACGACTAAACAACAACAACATGTATATATATATATGACACACACTATAGCGCAGAATCAGAAGCCTCATCTTTCTAAGGGGAGGGCCATCATTTTACTGAGGGGTTCCCAGGAATATCTGGTTGGCCATGACGGGAAAGACGATGCCTTGAGGCTCTGTTTATTTTCTCTGTACACCCTTGGAAGGTGATGGACTCTCCTTCATTGGCAGTTTCTAAAAAGAGCTCGGATAAGATATTGCACAGACATACATTTACTATATATGCTGCCTGCTAGAGTTCACATTAGGAATGCGGGTGGCGCTGTGGGTTAAACCACAGAGCCCAGGATTTGTTGATCAGAAGGTCGGCGGTTCAAATCCCCACGACGGGGTGAGCTCCCGTTGCTCAGTCCCTGCTCCTGCCAACGTAGCAGTTCGAAAGCACGTCAAAGTGCAAGTAGATAAATAGGTACCTCTCCGGTGGGAAGGTAAACGGCCTTTCTGTATGCTGCTCTGGTTCGCCAGAAGCGGCTTAGTCATGCTGGCCACATGACCCAGAAGCTGTACGCTGGCTCCCTCGGCCAATAAAGCAAGATGAGCACCGCAACACCAGAGTCGGCAACGACTGGACCTAATGGTCAGGGGTCCCTTTACCATTACTCCCTTGGAAGGTGATGGACTCTATTTCATTGGCAGTTTCTAAACAGAGCTCGGGTAAGATATTGCATAGACATACATTTACCATATATGCTGCCTGCTAGAGTTCATATTATTAACAGTTGTTATGAATTCCAGACTAAAATATGATACCTTTCTTAAAACAAACAAACAAACAAACAAACAAACAAACAAACAAACAGGCCAGTCAGTAAACATCTGGCATGATTAGTCTTGGCTAGTTGATACTTTCTGCTGCACAGTAACAAATGTCCACAATTCTTCAGCACCTTTGTATCTTCTACCGTGTTCAATTGGGTGCTAGTGCTGTCTTGCCCCTGTTGATACTGGTTAGACCAGGCATAGGCAAACTCCGGCCCTCCAGATATTTGGGACTACAATTCCCATCATCCCTGGCCACTGGTCCTGTTAGCTAGGGATAATGGGAATTGTAGTCCCAAACATCTGGAAGGCCGGAGTTTACCTATGCCTGGGTTAGACTTAAATGATTTCTGCGACCCTTCGCCAATATCCACAATGGAGTTTGTCCCTTATTCTGAGACATAGACTTATAGGGACAAGCAATAGCTCTAGTTATCTTCTCTTTTTCTCAGGCTCCTGTTCTGTATACAAGATTTGCTTGTACATTTAATGTACAGATTGGCAATTTAACTACTTTGAAAATACCAGAAAATTACCGCATTTGGACTTGATATTTAACACTGGGTTTAGTATTACCTAATGAACCTTGTGAGGATAAGGAAAGAAGCTTTTGCAACTTTCAAAAAGTAATGAAATGAAATTGTCAAATATGCCTTATATCTGCTGTAGGGGTTGGCCATTTGGATATTGCAACATAAGCATTTAATTCAGATGCCAAGACCTTCATAACTACTGTTGACTCTTCTGTCTTTATTTCTTGTTGGGCATTTGGTGTAACTGAAACCTGACAGATCAACCATACCTGCTGATTGACTTGACATATACCTGGAGAACTGCCATTTTTAAAGTTTTATTTTATGAAACATATATTCTACCCTTCCTCCAAAAGGAGTCCAGGGCAGCTTTCTTTGTTAGCTCAATCTTTCACTACAATATATCTGTTCAGAACCAGACCTGCTTCCTCTATATGGTTGAGAAAGAATCAGAACTCATGGTATTAAGGCCTACTTCATATATTACTAGTACAGTGTGGCTGCTTCTTGTCCAGCAACAACAACAACAACAACAACAACAACAACAACAACAACAACAACAACAACAACTAATTTATTATTTGTACTGCGCCCATCTGGCTGGGTTTCCCCAGCCACTCTGGGCGGCTTCCAACAAAGATTAAAAACACATTAAAATGTCACACATTAAAAACTTCCCTGAACAGGGCTGCCTTCAGATGTCTTCTGAATGTCAGGTAGTTGTTTATCTCTTTGACATCTGATGGGAAGGTCTGTGAGATCTATTTCTTTTTTTTTTTCCCATACTAGAACACCAAGATTCATGAAATGGAGCCTTATGAAAAACAAACACACTTGGAAATCAAAAACCCAGGAATTGGTTCTGAGTGCCAGAACTGCAGTTCATCATCCTTCCACACAAAACTTCCCTCCAGCTCCCTCAGCAGAGGGGCAGGGTTATTTTTTGTTGTTGCTGCTGCTAAACAATTGGGAGACAGATCGGTATCTACTGTTATTTCTGTCACCCTTGATTATGAGCACATATGGTACCAAGAGGTTCCTGCAGATCACATAGTTACAGATGGCACGCAAATAATTGTCCTGCTTTTTCCTTTCAAGCTAATTCCCTGTCTGCTTTTGAAATGAGAGTTCAGACCCTTTGCATTTCAGATTAGGGGCCACTATAGAGGCTATAGAGACTTGAGAGTCCCATGGACTGCTAGAAGATCAAACCTATCCATTCTGAAGGAAATCAGCCCTGAGGGCTCACTGGAAGGACAGATCCTGAAGCTGAGGCTCCAATACTTGGGCACAAGGAGAAGGGGACGACAGAGGACGAGATGGTTGGACAGTGTTCTCAAAGCTACCAGCATGAGTCTGACCAAACTGCGGGAGGCAGTGGAAGTCAGGAGTGCCTGGCGTGCTCTGGTCCATGGGGTCATGAAGAGTCGGACACGACTAAACAACTAAACAACAACAACCTTTGAGCATCTTGAAAATACAAATTCCAAGATAATACAATCAACTATGAAACAACTATTAACATGTTAATCCAAATTACTAAGATTATGATACAAGAAAGAATTAGTCATGAAGTTTCTCAAGCAGAATATTATTCTATTCAAGTTTATTCAAGACAAGATAATTCATTCATCCATCAGTTTAACATTATTATCTGGTATGTACTTAAAGGGGTTATCTGTGAGCAACTGCTTTCAGTTGTGCCAAGTAATGATGGTACATTATGGATGGTTCCCCAGATTACGAGACTACCGCTCTTAACCACTGCACCACACTGGCTCACACTGCAAGAAGATCAAACCTATCCATTCTTAAGGAAATCAGCCCTGAGTGCTCACTGGAAGGACAGATCCTGAAGCTGAGGCTCCAATACTTGGGCCACCTCATGAGAAGAGAAGACTCCCTGGAAAAGACCCTGATGTTGGGAAAGATGGAGGGCACAAGGAGAAGGGGACGACAGAGGACGAGATGGTTGGACAGTGTTCTCAAAGCTACCAGCATGAGTCTGACCAAACTGCGGGAGGCAGCGGAAGACAGGAGTGCCTGGCGTGCTCTGGTCCAGGGGGTCACGAAGAGTCGGACACGACTAAATGACTAAACAACAACATAGAGACTATAGTGGTGTCATTGCCATGCAGGTTCTCAGATTCTTTGGCCCTTGAGAGTTGTGCAGTTTAAGAATGACACAAGTAAGGCACAGATAGTTGGGGGTTGCCAAAAACTGGTATCTGTCATCATCAAAAAACTGTGTGTGTGGATAAAAATGTAAAAAAACTTCTACACTGCATTTTCTACACCCAAGGAAATAGAATTAGAATTAAATATCACATAGAACAAGATAACCATTTAATTAATGTGTGTTAAAATGTCATTTAACAATAAAAAATTAAACATCACAGCATCCTTTAAACCGGTCATGCCAGCAGACAAAAGAATCACAGCTAGATGTTTGTGGCTTTACAGCTCTTGAAGAAAGGGAGCGAGAGAGACAAGCAGGTGTTGAGTTCACCTGAAACTCATTCTGTGTCTTGGGGCCACTGAAGCAAGTCCTCTGCTCCAGGCCACTGATGCTTTTACTTCATACATGTAAAAGTTTAGGACTAATTCAAGCATGTAGAAATAGCCTATGGTGCATTTCTTCCTAGAGTACGCCATTTTAGACTGCAGCCATTTTGAATGCTTCCATGCGTTCATGGAAAACCCTGCTTCCTTCGTGTGTAAAAGCAGCATGCCGATGAAATATGTCTTATTCTAGTCTTCTTCCTAGGGACGCGGGTGGCGCTGTGGGTAAAACCTCAGGGCCTAGGGCTTGCCGATCGCATGGTCGGCGGTTCGAATCCCCGCGGCGGGGTGAGCTCCCGTCGTTCGGTCCCAGCTCCTGCCCACCTAGCAGTTCGAAAGCACTCCTAAGTGCAAGTAGATAAATAGGTACCGCTTTACAGCGGGAAGGTAAACGGTGTTTCCGTGTGCTGCGCTGGTGCCGACTCGCCAGAGCAGCTTCGTCACGCTGGCCACGTGACCCGGAAGTGTCTCCGGACAGCGCTGGCCCCCGGCCTCTTAAGTGAGATGGGCGCACAACCCTAGAGTCGGAAACGACTGGCCCGTATGGGCAGGGGTACCTTTACCTTTTAGTCTTCTTCCTAATGCCTTTCCATGTGCAGCACACATTTTTGCCTTTTGTTTGTTTTAAACATGTAACATTAAAAGATGCAGTTCCTCACGTGTGTGCCAAAGCTTGCTATTTTGACTGTCCAGCTCCTTCTTTAGCTGATTCAGATGCTTTGTCTTCATCTTGCAGTAGTCTCTAAGTTATGACTGTGAGGACAGAAAGGAAAGCACTTATATTCAGCATTGTAGGATTTTCATCTACCTGAGCTTTTTTTGAGTATTGCATTCAAATCTTGCCTGAATGCCGTGATGGTTGCTTGAGGCAATGACAACAATAGACACTGACCTTAGTCATAAAGTGACCCAGTTAGGCCTTGAAGGGAATAAAAGTACTGAAGCAGGAATAAAAAGGTTGGGAATGGCAATGAGATTTCAAGAGAACTTAGGTGGTACGGTAGAGGCTTCATTGCTCATTTCCTTCGCCCCGTTATTGTTTCTGGTCAGTGTTCCTGAAGCGGCGCAAATCCTGTGAACGAAGATAACAGTGGGGTGATTCTGAACCCCACAGGCAACAATAGCTCTATCATACCACTTCCAATTCTTTGAAGAGGAAAAAAAATGTATCATCTGTCTCTCGCCAAAGTTTCAGCTACAACAGATTGTGAGATCTGATGCCTGTTGTCTTAAGACGAGTATTTCTTGATGTGAGAAGCTGAATCAGCTAAAGCAGCAGCTGGCAAGACAAAATAGCAGGCATGCATCAATGCATTTGTCTTGTTTGTTCGAAAGAAAGAGGAAAAAAAGCCACCATGTGAGGTCAGAATGGATGCAGCTATCCCCAAGAAATTTAGGAGCCGGCAACAAAGAGAATAAAAATCATACACATTTGCATCCAGAGTGCTCTGGTAGCAATCGTGTGAAAGAGCTGAAGTCCTCTCCCTTGTGGAGGCTGTAGTGGTGGGGTGGTTCTAGAAGCTATGGAGGGTTTCCGTGAGAAAGCAGCTTGTGGCGTAGCGGTGGACTCGTAATCTGGTGAACTGGGTTCGATTCCCCGCTCCTCCACATGCAGCTGCTGGGTGACCTTGGGCCAGTCACACTTCTTTGAAGTCTCCCAGCCCCACTCACCTCACAGAGTGTTTGTTGTGGGGGAGGAAGGGAAAGGAGAATGTTAGCCGCTTTGAGACTCCTTCGGGTAGTGATAAAGCGGGATATCAAATCCAAACTCTTCTTCTTCTTGCTCATCATTCTTTTCTTTTCCGGAATGCAAAGCTACAGGTGTATGTTGGGTGTATTTTACTGAGTTTATGCAAGGTGACGGTATAGTTCAACAGGCCTGCCATTGCCCTGTGTGAAGTGTGTGCTGGTGTGTTTGTGTGTCCTACAATCCTCTGCCAATGCACAACCAACAATCCTCTGCCAATGCACAACCAACAATCCTCTGCCAATGCACAACCAACAATCAACAGAGAAAAAATTAAAGTCTTGCATTTAGGTACCCAAATAAAAGAAAATAGATCAAAGGCAGAAGTACTGTATGGGCAAGACCTGGTTTGGCAGCAATACAAAAGTGCACGAGCCTGCAAGCTTCTTGGAGTTTGTTCTTTTAAAGCTAAATCATATTTTAGTTTAGTGTTATGTCTGAAGTGATCAAATGTAGAAAGAATTATCTTTGAAAACTACTGTGCAAGTATATAAAAAAAGGTTGGCTGACTAGGCTACATGCAGCTCTTGGAATTCAGCTGACTACCTGCTGAGTCAGCTGATAACTACCCATATGACTAGATGGCATAGTTTAAAAAGACACAACCTAATGCCTTGCTCCTGGAAACCCAGTTGAAGCACACTTTGCTGTGTCCGTAGCAATAAAGTTCTTCTCCAATACCTGCTTGCAGCAGCCTTCATCTGGGAGCCTTTGGAGTTCCTACTATCTCTTGGTATAATTGCCAGAAGGAATATAACCATGGCAACAGTTCCTTTGGTGGGGTTATTCCCCCATGTGGTGCTAGAAGGTAGCCCGGAGCATATCTTTGCTTCTACAATCCACACAGATCACCGAAGATGACGCAGCGAGAGGTAGATAAGAAGTTTAGAATGTGGGATAAAAAAATACAACGCTTATTTTTTCACTATCATTTTGGAAAGCTTCAATTTATCTATCTATCTATCTATCTATCTATCTATCTATCTATCATCTATCTATCTATCATCTATCTATCATCTATCTATCTATCTATCTATCTATCTATCTATCTATCTATCTATCATCTATCTATCTATCTATATCTATCTATCATCTATCTATCTATCTATCTATCTATCTATCTATCTATCTATATCTATCTATCATCTATCTATCTATCATCTATCTATCTATCTATCTATCTATATCTATCTATCATCTATCTATCTATCATCTATCTATCTATCTATCTATCATCTATCTATCTATCTATCATCTATCTATCTATCATCTATCTATCTATCTATCATCTATCTATCTATCTATCTATCATCTATCTATCTATCTATCTATCTATCTATCTATATCTATCTATCATCTATCTATCTATCTATCTATATCTATCTATCATCTATCTATCTATCATCTATCTATCCATCTATCTATCTATCATCTATCTATCTATCTATCTATCTATCTATCTATCTATCTATCTATCTATCATCTATCTATCATCTATCTATCATCTATCTATCTATCATCTATCATCTATCTATCTATCTATCTATCTATCTATCTATCTATCTATCTATCTATCATCTATCTATCTATCGATCTATCATCTATCATCTATCTATCTATCATCTATCTATCTATCTATCTATCTATCTATCTATCTATCTATCTATCATCTATCTATCTAATCTATCTATCTATCATCTATCTAGCTAGCTATCATCTATCTATCATCTATCTATCTATCTATCTATCTATCTATCTATCTATTTATTGATAACCTTTGTCTTTCAAATTAATTAAAATAGAAATGTATTCGGTAGCTTGATGCAGCCAGCTGAGTTTTCCAACCATGTCCCACTTCTGATTTCAGTAAAAGGTAAAGGTAAAGGACCCCTGACAGTTAAGTCCAGTCGTGGACAACTCTGGGGTTGCAGCGCTCATCTCGCTTTACAGGCTGAGGGAGCCGGCGTTTGTCCGCAGACAGTTTTTCTGGGTCGTATGGTAAGCTTGACTAAGCTGCTTCTGGCACAATGAAACACTGAAACCAGAGCAATAATAATAATAATAATAATTTATTATTTGTACCCTGCCCCTCTGGCTGGGTTTCCCCAGCCACTCTGGGTGGCTTCCAACAAAGATTAAAAGTCACACATTGAAAACTTCCCTGAACAGGGCTGCCTTCAGATGTCTTCTAAATGTCAGGTAGTTGTTTATCTCTTTGACATCTGATGCGAAGGCGTTCCACAGGGCAGGTGCCACTACAGGGTGGGCATGGAAACGCTGTTTACCTTCCCGCTGGAGCGGTACCTATTTATCTTCTTGCACTTTGATGTGCTTTTGAACTGCTAGGTTGGCAGGAGCTGGGACTGAGCAACAGGAGCTCACCCCATCACAGGTATTCAAATCACTGACCTTCTGATCGGCAAGCCCAAGAGGCTCAGTGGTTTAGACCACAGCATGACACAAATTTGTTATGGAAAATGCTGCTTTCCTTGTAGCAACCTAGTGAGCTCCTGAGTCAGATTTTGAATCAGAAGTGTCTTGGGTTACAGCTCACAGTCTTTATCCACAATTCTATACCAGTTGTCAAGAAGATCAGACAAGCACATTTTTTAGCGGAATATTGTCTGGACAAAGATATCTATCAGATTAGTTTCTCTTGATTTCACAATGACATATGCTGGTGTACACACTCCCACTCCAAGTGATCTGCACATGTTCAAGTCATGTATTGAGATATATTTAGATATCTATATCTATATCTATATCTATATCAATCTATCTATGATTTGTGTTGATAACAACAGAGTGGTTGGTTTTCATAGCACTTAATTTGCTGCATGCAACATGCTTCAAAAGTTACTGAGGATTTTATGCTTCTTGCCTCGGAGGCAAAGGAAAGATATTGACAAGAAAATGCATTATTTTAATCTCCAGACAGTAGGCAGTTTATAGCACACAGCCTTTTATTCTTTTGCTGTATTTCGTTCAACAAGAGAGTGAAAACTATGCCAGAAATAGTTTTTAAAACATAGGAAGGTGACAGCGTACGCAGATCTAATTGAATAATTAACATGCTATGCCTGAAAACAAAACAAAACGTGATTGATGTTCAAAGCTACATTGCCTACGATGCAGTGATCTCTGTAGATTCTGAACAGCATCACTTGCATCACATGGAAACTGCTTCGATGTGATGACTTCTCCCCATCATGGCTATAACGTGTCACCACTAGCTATCTTCCAGTACCTGGCAGAGAGAGAATTAACGTCAGCCTCTCTCACCTTTCGGAACTGGCAATGTTGACGTGAAACCTTTCTGTACCAGGCAGCAAGAAGCCCTGTGCTTACACATTATGATAGTGGCCAGAAGTCATCGTGTGGAGGCTGTTTTCGGCAATCTCCACAGGATGCTAGTAATGTGTTCTCTGGCCCTAAATGTCCATAATTGGACAGGAAAATGTCCTGGTGTTACAGAACACTTTAAAAAGCCATCTGTAGTACTCTATTTTTGGACTAACCTTTCTTGCATGTATAGCAAGAAACACAGCAATCTCGGTTTTAAATATATGTTCTTTTTCTATTGCATATAAAAGCTTTAAGGTAAAATGCTTTCTGGTTCCAGGGCAATAGGTGTTGACATATTGCTAATTACTGTCATTATTCAGCACCGTCGTATGCTGAGCACAACATTTGTATTGCAAACATTAGTAAAGTTCTGTTGAGTTTAGTGATTCTAGTTTCATAGTAAGAATATCTAGGTGTGCACCTTAGGCTTAGTTCTCAAAAACAGCAAATATGTTCAGGGGTTCCTTTTTCCTCAATCTGGAAATATTTCATCGTGTGCAGGTCAACAACACTTTTACCATCCCTTTGCTGTTAGTGTGGACTAGGTCCTAATTTCAAACACCTTTCTGAAAGGCAGACCTCTATCTCTCCCTTTGGTGACATACGCCTAGGGAGTTTGTTCTCCTATTCCTGTTCCTGCTTGGTTTGTTCCACGTGTGTCTCCTAGTTTTTCATCCCTTCCTTTCTCTGCCCAACTACAGGGTTGCATACTCCTTTAATACAGGAGAAAAGCTGCCTCTGCTAAGTCCATTTACCAAAAATAAATGTCCCTCTCTGCTCCCCTGCGCGGTGCTTGTTTCAGGCTCCACCTGCTGTTAAGAAGCTGAAATGTTGCAAGTGGAATATAGATGGAATCATTCTCATTTCTGGGCCTCAAGTCCTGGTAGAGACAGGACTCAGCCAGTTGAGGAGCAATGGACGGCGGTTCTAGTGCAAAAGTGAGGGAAAGAACTATAGCAAAGGCTAAATAGTTAAACGGAACTAGATCAGCTGGCTGTTGAAGCTGAACTTTAGTAATTTGTTTATTCCAGCTGTAGAAATGAGTCTTGATATAAGTGACTTGCACAACACAAAAAAAGAACGTCAAATATTTCAATTGAGCAGGGTCAGTCTAGTTTTGTAATTATAGTACAACCATAACTTTTTTCCATATTTGCCGCTCAATGTAGGGGTTAGAGTGTTTGACAAGGAACTGGGAGACCAGGGTTGCGAATCCTCACTCTGCCATGATCTTGTTCAATTCACTGTTTCTTAAACTAACCAACCTCATAAGTTTGTTCTGATGATAAATTGGGAGGGAGATGAAACATGGAAGAGTGATCTACACCAGTGTTCCCCAACCTTGGTCCTCCAACTGTTTTTGGACTACAATTCCCATCATCCTTGACCACTGGTCTTGCTAGCGAGGGATAATGGGAGTTGTAGTCCAAAAACAGCTGGAGGCCCAAGGTTGGGGAACACTGATCTACACCATCTTCAGCTCATAGGATGAGAAGTGGGAGATATCTCTAGTAGGAGATATACCGTATTTTTTGCTCTATAGGATGCACTTTCCCCCCTCCAAAAATTAAGGGGAAATGTGTGTGCATCCTATTGAGCGAATGCAGGCTCCTTGGCTTCAGCGATAGCAACACGAAGCCTCCAAAGCGCAGAGGGAGCGCCCCCTCCATGCTCCGGAGGCTTCACGTTGCTTTCGCTTAAGCCTGGAGAGCGAGAGGGGTCGGTGCGCACAGACCCCTTCTCGCTCTCCAGGCTTCAGGGATAGCCGCCTGAAGCCTTTGGAGTGCAGCGCGAGTTCCCGCTGCACTCCAAAGGCTTCGGGTTCCTTTTGCTGAAGCTGGGAGAGCAAGACTCTTCTGGCTTCAGCAGAGAGGGAGAGCTGCGCAGCGCCCCTTCAGCGAAGCGGGAGGAGAAATGGAAGGGGCTCCGTTTCTCCTGCCGCTTCGCTGAAGGGGCGCTAAGCAGAGAGAGGGAGATTTTTTTTCCCCTGTTCTCCCCCTCCTATGGTCCGGTGCGTCCTATAGAGCGAAAAATACGGTATATAGTAAATAGACTTGTTTGAGTTATAAAGAGGTGTGTAAATAAACTAAACTAAAATACAGTGGATGCTCGGGTTGTGAACATGATCTGTGCAGGGTGCACGTTTGCAACCTGCAGTATTCACAACCCGCGTCTGCGCATGCGCGGTTGCAATTTAGTGTTTCTGCGCATGCGCAAAGCGCGATTTAACGCTTCTGTGCATGCACGGCTGCCGAAACCTGGAAATAACCCCTTCCGGTACCTCCGGGTTTCGGCGGTCCATAACCTGAAGCGTCTGTAACATGAGGTATGACTGTGATGAATACTAATATTTTTAAATGCATGGAAAATGTGAATGATTAACACTTGCACAGATCAGGACAGCAGCTTTCTTCAACTACTCTCCCGCATTGCAGCTCATTGGCACTTCAACATAGTGTATTCCTCCTCCCTTCAAAAAACACACACAATATATAGCTTGTAGCAATCAATGAGATATTTTCATCCTTGTATGACTTCCATGAAGTCGCTTAGCAGTGTGAGTCTTTGCAGCAGGGAAGAAAGAAAGCTTTTATTTTTTTCCCCAATAGAAAATAAAATCACATACCATTTTAAGTATATTTAATTGGTAAGGAGGAGAGAAGAGTGCTGCCAATCAAGAGGCTTGATGCAGTGTTCAAAAGGTAAAATACAGCAATGTGTATAACCAAACTAAAATAATTGCAACAGATTAAGCTGAAAACAAAGCCGTGGTGCAGTTAACTATATATAGAGATTTTAATTACCGCCCTATAAAGGCAAGCCTAAACACACACAGAGTGAGTTTATAATAGGCTCCAACATAGATGATAGTGAGAAAAGTAAAAATTTGATTTATTAGGGGAAGTCAGCTGAAAAAAATAGTACTGATTTAAAAGGAAAGCATAGCTAGATTCATACATACACAGTTAGATGTTCTAGCTGGTGGGTTTTTAGTGCTTGATTGCAAAGAAAATTATCCAAAATGTAAGCCGTAGAAGAAAAGAAAATATGATAAAAGGTAGAGGAGAGACCATAAGCCCTTAGTGTTCTCACCCAAGACAAACAGAAGGCCCCTGAGAGATCGCTCTTCTAAAAGATAACCAATTAAAAGACATTACTTCCATCCACAAACAAGGTTCCCTAGGAAAAGAAGGTGAGAGAATCTTCATATACGTTCATAAACCTGTGAAGAACCAGGAGTTATTACTGGGGCAACAGAGAACTTAGGCATTGCACTGGGCCATCAAGGGAAGTAAGCCGAGTTTCCTCAGCCATTATGAAATTGCTAAACAGAACTTAACATATAGGGCAACAAAGAAAGGAATTTGGAGAGTTCTGCCAAGTGACAACCTTCCAAACATACAGATACAAGAGATTTGAGCTAATGCACGCACTCCATGTCTGAATGAACAAATGGCCCTTCAAAAAATTGGAGTCTTTTCAAACAAACTTATAAAAGATGTAAACCTGTGGTAGAAAAGGTCGCCCCATTGAATTCAGGTGCCATACAGAGAAGATGGTATGTAAAATTTTGCCAATTGGAAAATCATTAAAGGAGTGCTCTGGAATGGGAATGCATAAGGCTGTGTGGAGATGGAGTAGAGTAACACTTGAGGATACAATGAACAGACAGATAAATATTCTTTGTGAAGATGGATACAGTAAGCACCAAATGGAATTGGTGGAACTGCTTGGCAGCAGGAGAGGTCATGGAGGTGTGGCCAAGTTTTGTTTTTCTCCCCATCATCCTCCCTTGTAGAGATACTGTGTAATTCTTAATCATTGAAACTGTTTGCAAAATTATTTTATGCAGTAACATGTGTCCCATTAGATCCTTTGTGCCATGCCATCCCCAATGATATACAGTGGTACCTTGGGTTAAGTACTTAATTCGTTCCGGAGGTCCGTTCTTAACCTGAAACTGTTCTTAAACTGAAGCACCACTTTAGCTAATGGGGCCTCCCGCTGCCGCCGCGCCACCGGAGCATGATTTCTGTTCTCATCCTGAAGCAAAGTTCTTAACCCGAGGTAATATTTCTGGGTTAGCAGAGTCTGTAACCTGAAGTGTATGTAACCTGAAGCGTATGTAACCTGAGGTACCACTGTATACATATAGAATTTGTGGCCTTGTTTGTTTGTTTGTTTGTTTACCAAAAATGAAACCAGCTCCAATGGTCCTCTACTTCTTTGGCGATCACTTGTAGCCGCGTAGGATTGTCTTCCATGAACATAGTCTTATTCTGGATCCACACGTCCTTCCACAGTGCGGACATAGGTCTCCAGGCGGGAGTTGATCACGGTGAGGGTTTGCCAAACGTGCCTTCCTCTTAGCTCATTCCTCCCTCCGCCCTGAGTTCGAGTGTCTTCAAAGTCCATGACACCTTTGGTAAAAGCTGTTCTGTAATTGGGGCACTCGTAGGCCAGTGTTTCCCAGTTGTCGGTGTTTATACTACATTTTTAAAAGATTTGCCTTGAGTGAGTCTTTAAGCCTCTTTTGTTGACCGCCAGCTTTCCATTTTTAAGTTTGGAATAGAGTAGTTGCTTTGGAAGACAATAATCAGGCATCCTAAGGAGGATAAAATTATTCTCCTGGGTTATTTTAATGCAAGAGTTGGGTGAGATTTAGATCTGTGGCCTGGGACTATTGGGAAAGAAGGAATTGGCAACAGCAACCAGAACAGAATCTTACTTTTGACCATATGTGCAGCACACAACCTTGTTATTACCAACACACTCTTTCTCAAAAAAAATTAAATTAAAATTAAAATTAAAATCCAATGGTAATACAACAGCAGCACTAAGCAACTAAAAATGGACATAAATGTGACCAGAAACTTATCAGGTGTACAGGCACACATTCCTGCTGCAATCCTGTAAACATTAATTGAGAGTAAGCCACATTGAACACAGTGGGATTTGCTTTTGAATAAACATTCATATGATCTGGTAGCGATGGAGAAAGTTTTATCTGATCAATTTTTACTTACACAAGAGCAGTGTGTGTGTTTGTGTGTGTGTGTGTGTGTGTGTGTGTAGAAAGCAAACAGAAAGCAAACGAGGAGACTCGCCATTACTGGGAACCATGCAGCATAAGCTAAAAGGCTTTCCTGTACTAATGTTCAAATGCATGAAGAGTAATCCTTAAAAGCTGACTGAGCAGGAGGAGGAGGAAGAAGAGCATGGCAGCCTGAAACACACATAAGCTGTTCACAGTCCACCATTTATCCTCTAAATCCAATAATAATAATAATAATAATAATAATAATAATAATAATAATTATTATTATTATTATTATTATTATTATTTATTATTTATACCCCACCCATCTGGCTACTCTGGGTGGCTTCCAACCGTATATTAAAACCAATAGAGTATCAAACATTGAAAACTTCCCTAAACAGGGCCACCTTCAGTTGTCTTTTAAAAGTAAAATAGTTGCTTATTGCCTTGACATCTGCTGGGAGGGAGTTGCACAGTGCGGGTGCCACTACCGAGAAGGCCCTCTGCCTGGTTCCCTGTAACCTCACTTCTCACAGTGAGGGAACCGCCAGAAGGCCCCTGGAGCTAGATCTCAGTGTCCGGGCTGGACGATGGGGGTGGAGATGCTCCTTCAGGTATACAGGGCCAAGGCCATTTAGGGCTTTAAAGGTCAGCACCAACACTTTGAATTGTGCTCGGAAATTTATAACCTGCTGCTATAACACAGCCTGTTCACAAAAAGAAATGCAAATAATTTAAAATGTAAAAAATAGATAAATAATATAGAAAGAGGCTCACACTGTGTCCATCATCCCTTACTCAACCAATAATTAGAGGAGGAGAAGCTGCTCAAACTTAACTACTATTCATTGTATCAAATTTCAACAGAAGTAACTCATAAAGTTCAGCAAATGAACAAAGCAGAAGACCCAGTGGATCAGATCATTCTCCAGTCAGTTCATGCATAAGGTCCATCCATGGAATGGTGTCTGTTCCACCTGTCTGTTCATAAAGTCCAGACAATCCACATGAAAGGTTGTTAAAAAGGTAAAGGTACCCCGTAAAGGTACGGGCCAGTCGTGTCCGACTCTAGGATTGTGCGCCCATCTCACTTAAGAGGCCGGGGGCCAGCGCTGTCTGCAGACACTTCCGGGTCACGTGGCCAGCGTGACAAGCTTCCCGCCAGTAAGCGGTCCCTATTTATCTACTTGCACCTGGGGGTGCTTTCGAACTGCTAGGTTGGCAGGCGCTGGGACCGAGCAACGGGAGCGCACCCCGCCGCGGGGATTCGAACTGCCGACCTTTCAATCGGCAAGTCCTACTCACTGAGGCTTTTACCCACAGCGCCACCCGCGTCCCACAAAATCCTTTCACAGTTCCACAAAATCCTTTCACAGAGTCTAGACAAGGATTTCTGGAATATTGGCCTTGTTTCGCCGTCCTGGGCCTCATCAGTAGTTAAAGCACATATGTGATATTACAAGACAGTGGATCTTACGGCATAGTAGTAGCCTAGACTCTTAGGCATGTATACCTTATTTATCTAAGAACACAGCCAGTTATGTCTCGTGTGTTTATTGAGGATGCTTTACGTGACCATAGGTTTGTTTGTTGTTGTTTTGCCTTGGATCTCCAGTGGTTTTTAGACTACAACTTCCATCAGCCCTAGCTAACAGGATCAGTGGTCAGGGATGATGGGAATTGTAGTCCAAAACCAGCTGGAGACCCAAGTTTGCAAAACCCTGCCTTGAGAGTTTGAGGAGCACAGAGTCAGAGTTATAACAGGCTTCCTCAACCTCGGCCCTCCAGATGTTTTGAGACTACAATTCCCATCATCCCTGACCACTGGTCCTGCTAGCTAGGAATGATGGGAGTTGTAGGCCAAAAACATCTGGAGGGCCGAGGTGGAGGAAGCCTGATCTATAACAAACTGTCCGAGACTTCTCGTAACTTGAGAGATTTTATTTCACTTCCTTCTGTGTTCAGGAAGTGTTGACCTGTTTATGGTGGTAGGAAGACATTCAGCACTTGTGATTACCCTCCTGCTTCCAATTGTGGACCCCTTCCTACTAGCTCTGAACTGAGGCACCACTCGATTCCAGACTTCACACAGGTACATTAAATAGATATGGCATAAAAACAAATCTAAAGTTGCTTGTTGCTTGGTTCTTGGCTTGAACTACTGACCCAGAAGTGAAACACTTCATATTTCATTACTCTTCTCCTAAGCCAGCTGCTCCCCCGATATAGCCGTTGATGTTGATAGCAATGAGTGGCATGCGGTGTCATTGCAAGATGACAGGCTACAGCGAACTGAAAAATAATCCCTTGGACATGAATTCCATGACACCAGAGCAGCAATTAACAGTCCTGTCTTTCGTCACCAGGGGATGATTAATGTTTAAATTATAGGCAAAGTATTGTGTTAAAGGGGGGGGGGGGAGAAAAGTAGCCTAACTGGGAAGAGTTCTTGGTAGTTTTGCATTATCTTCCTCCTTAGGTTTAGCACATGGAGGGTATTTTTGGATAAAGAGAATAACAATTTTCATTCCAGAAGGGCAGAGATAACACTGAGAGGTGACCACGAGACGCAGAAATTTCCGCTTCCATCCATCAGCGAGATATTAAACCAGCATTTGACTGGCCACGTTTCTCATTGAGGATATGTCAATGGCTGGATGGAAGAGTCCTAACACAGATTACCTAGATTCTTTGTCATTTTGTCAATAAGAACTGTATAACAAAAAACAGTAGGAAGCCACCAGGAGCTGGGATTTTCTAGGCTAAAGAGACACTTAATAGCATATTAAAATTTATCAGCAGTGTGGCGGGGGACTCAGGAATCGTGGGGTTTTGGAGGAGGACAGAGGTGAAGAAGTTGCCCATTCTTTAGAGTTGGATTTTTATGGATTTGACGAAGAATTTTCTGTGTATTGGCATTGTGGAATTGTTTTGTTATATTTAATTCTATTGTATTGTTTTACAGTGGTACCTCTGGTTACAAACTTAATTCGTTCCAGAGGTCTGTTCTTAACCTGAGGTACCACTCTAGCTAATGGGGCCTCCCACTGCCGCCACCACACAATTTCTGTTCTCATCCTGAGGTAAAGTTCTTAACCTGAGGTACTACTTCCGGGTTAGCGGAGTCTGTAACCCAAAGTGTTTGTAACCCGAGGTACCACTGTAAATTTTAATTGCTGTAAACTGTTCTGGGGTCTGATTCTGAAGCAGTATATAGACTCTTAAATAAAACCTCTTAAACATCAAAATATTTTTGTGTTGCATGTTTTGTTGTTGTTGTTGTTTAGTTGTGTCCAACTCTTCATGATCCCATGGACCAGAGCACGCCAGGCACTCCTGTCTTCCACTGCCTCCCGCAGTTTGGTCAAACACATGCTGGTAGCTTAGAAAACACTGTCCAAATATCTCGTCCTCTGTCATCCCCTTCTCCTTTCCCAACATCAGGGTCTTTTCCAGGGACTCTTCTCTTTTCATGAGGTGGCCAAAGTATTGGAGCCTCAGCTTCACGATCTGTCCTTCCAGTGAGCACTCAGGGCTGATTTCCTGAAGAATGGATAGGTTTGATCTTCTTGCAGTCCATGGTACTCTCAAGAGTCTCCTCCAGCACCATAATTCAAAAGCATCAATTCTTCAGCGATCAGCCTTCTTTATGGTCCAGCTCTCACTTCCATACATCACTACTGGGAAAACCATAGCTTTAACTATACGGACCTTTCTTTGCAAGGTGATGTCTCTGCTTTTTAAGATGCTGTCCAGATGTTGCATATAAGGTATAATAAATGTGCATGGTTCTGAGGACATACTCATGATGGGGTCTATGAAATTATTGCTGCTACGGATTCATCTGCAGGAAGAGTGGTCAACTGGTGTGTTGCTAGGACAGATGTATTCCCAAGTCTAATTTTGTCTGCGACTCTACATATTATGATAGTGGGATTTTTTATATATTTTTTTCAACAATAATCTTACCCTCAGAAATGTTACATATGAATGCAGCCACATGGTCCATCTTTCAAACATTAGATCTAACATAAAGGTAAAGGTAAAGGTACCCCTGCCCGTACGGGCCAGTCTTGCCAGACTCTAGGGTTGTGCGCTCATCTCACTCTATAGGCCGGGAGCCAGTGCTGTCCGCAGACACTTCCGGGTCATGTGGCCAGTGTGACATCGCTGCTCTGGCAAGCCAGAGCAGCACACGGAACACTGTTTACCTTCCCGCTAGTAAGCGGTCCCTATTTATCTACTTGCACCCAAAGGTGCTTTCGAACTGCTAGGTTGGCAGGCGCTGGGACCGAACGACAGGAGCGCACCCCGCCGCAGGGATTCGAACCGCCGACCTTTCGATCGGCAAGTCCTAGGTGCTGAGGCTTTAACCCACAGCGCCACCTGCGTCCCAGATCTAACATACTCAGGCACTTCTCCACTGTATCATCTCTGGAGCAAGGTAACTCCTTAATTATTCATTTATTTGCTTCATAGAATTCCTACACTGCTTGATTGTAAAAAACACACACCGTCAAAGCAGTTTACCAAAGATAAAGCAATAAAATAGAGAAAAAAATTGCAACCATACTTTAAAACAGGGTTTCCCAAACTTAGGTCTCCAGCTGTTTTTGGACTACAGTTCCCATCATCCCTAGCTAACTGGACCAGTGGTCAGGGATGATGGGAGTTGTAGTTCAAAAACAGCTGGAGACCCAAATTTGGGAAACACGGCTTTAAAATACACAAAAGTTAAAATACTGAAGCAGATTAAAATTACCTCAACTTTCTAAGCATCTGGGTAAGCTTGTCTAAACGATAATGTTTTTAAGCAGGCCCCATGTTCATTTTTATTCCATGGCTATCCCACTAAAACGGGATTGGTGCTAGAACCAGTATAACTGATATAAGATGCACTCCACTTGCAGTTATAGCCAGTCTTATAAACTGTCTTAGTAGTGGTCATATTCTTGTCTTGTAAATGAGGAACACACCTATGGAATCCTTTTTGTGTGTGTGTGTGAAAATGAACTATGCACAACCATCCAATAGCTTTTTATTTTGCCTGAAAAGAAAATGGTCAGCTAGGCTTTCCTGAGGTCAGCTTCTACCCAGGCAACTGATTGAAACGATCAGACTTTGAAAATTGCTCAAGATCCAACTGCTTTCATCATTCACAATCGCCACAAAGCACTGTTTAAAAAACTCTGCCTTTATTATTTTAGCAGCTTTGATTAAGAGTGTGAGTCCTCTACTACAATGTTCTTAACAGGATGGCTTATAGGGAGATTATGAAACCATGGTGCTAAGTTAATACAAAAAGTTTCAAGATTCATACCATGCCATGTAATAAAATACAGAGCAGTTGAATTTCTGGGTATTTAATACAGTTGCTCCCTTCTGCTGTGAAGGGAGATCCTGTAGAGATTTGAGCAAATTCCACTAATTCAACTCTGAAGTGTTGATAGGCATACCATAGACTTCAGAAATCTTTCTTCCTCTATGTTTTTAAAAACATCCTGAAATGTTCACTCCTCACAGATTGTAATGGAAAGAAGAGAAAGACCCCACTTTCTAAGGTCTAACACTATGTAAAAATCATGTAAAGTTCCTTATAAATGTTGCCGTTACCACACAATGTTGGTCTTTTGGGTGGGAGTGGAGAGAATTTACTGAAAATTACTCTCTCATGTGAAAAGGGACATAATGATATCATAAAAGGAGGCTAAGAATATGAGATAAGTACTGAGAGAAACTGGCACCTTAATGTGCATATCTATTGTTATTATTATTGCCTTATCTCAAGGCAAGTGTACAAAACACAATAAAAACAGAAGAGAAAAAACAACAAAATATAAATTTTGACAAGAAGTACTAAGTAAACACCAATGGAGGAGACCTATTCACCCCTCTGGATGGCCTCTGTGGTTATTGCTTTCACCTACATGGGGATTGGAGTGATTTTAAAGCCAAAAGAGACAGGATGAAGCAAACATCAAGATTGCCTAAGCTTCTATAAGAAAATTGTGAAAAAGTTAGTTAAAAGATGCAATGGGCCAACAAAGATGTAAATATTACTTATCTTGGAATAAAACAGACTTTGAAAACTTGGTGTTTTCACATGGAAAGAAATGACTATCAAAATTTATATATGATTTTCAGAACATTTCCAATTCAAATATAAATTTAATATGTCACTAAATAGAATAGATATACGGTGTGCTGAATTGGTTTTCCCCCAAAGAAATCATGCTTTTCAATGGCAATTAATTGTAAAGAAAATTGTTTTAAGATGGTCACATAGTGGTTCTTAACTGCTTGGAAGAAATATGGAAAAGGGAAGGGACAGCACAGGCTGTTCCAAGAAATATAGAGAAGACTTTAGGCATATGCAGTGTGTGTGTGTATGATGGTGCTGTTGATTTACAGAATTTGTCAGCTTAATTCAACACAAGATACAATTATGTGTTAATTAGATTTGTTCAAAGTTTTGTATCTTCCAGAATACAACCTCTGGTTTTATATATTCTCACAACTGTGAGAACTGAGTACAAAAAAACTTAGAAAAGCAATTGAAAATCAAGTAAAAGACAATTACAATGGCTGCAGTCTTATATTCAGTTACCCCAGAGTCCTATGTATAGAATACTGTAAGGAAACTGGGAACAAATCCAAATGGCTATCAGCTCTTGAGAAATGTTTACAGATACAGAATTAGACTGTGATATGTCTGAACCCGCATCTTGCGTTTTCTTTAGAATTGTCACATATGTTTACTCACTGTTTACTCCCTGGGTCCTCACATGACTCGTGGTTTTGACTGATGATCAATGCGGATGACCTAAATAAATAAAGTGATCAGTTATTTTAATTATGTTTTCCCCATGTCTGGGGGCCGTCCAGCTCTCTCTGCAGAAGCTACAGACATAACTGGCATGAAATGCCAATGTTTATAACATGACTGGGCTAAAAAAATAATTCTCCTAGCTGTTTCATCCATATTGGTCTGGATATTTTCCTTTCAAGTACAGTGCTATTACACAAGGTAAGTATTTTCCAGATAATTTTAGAAGATACCTGGCGGGATAACGCTGGAGAAAGTAGAAGAAAGTGCATTGTAACAGTTTGATCATTTATGGCCAGAGCACATTATTGACTTCGCAGCCACACATCAGCTGTTAGCACCAAACCATGCTTAACCTGTAATATGGGTTTTTAAGCTCACCGCTGGTCATTATCTGTTTGGTAATGTCTTGAGGAAAAAACTATATTTTATGGCTGTTATGAACAGTTCTTGTCCTATTTTCAAGTTCCTATTTTACAGAGTGGCCACTGACATTGTCAGCAAAGGATTATAGTGCTTGACAGGGCAATTTTGTGGGTGGGTGGGTGAGCAGCACAAGTATTTTGTGCAGTTTTGTGTTGCTGTTTTGAAGATGCAGACGTACACTGCCATCCCTTGTTTCTTGCACGGTGGCAAAAAATAAATAAATCGGTTATATTAAGAAACGATATATTCTCTTACTTACTCCTTAAACCAGGAAGTTCCCTTTTCTTTTTGTTTGTCTTTCATAATTTATTAGGGTTGTTATTTTTTCCTTAAATGAAGCTTTAGTTTCAGTGACAGACAGTTTGGATTAATGTGGCTAAATTTTAACAGCACTTTTATCGTTTTGAATCAATGGAAACAATTTTGGTCTCTGTAAAAAAAAAAGTAGTCAGGAATTACAGAAGGCCTTTCTTCTGGCAAATGGGGAACATAATTTATTTGCTACATTTACACCAAGTTCAATATTGAAAAAATGAAACCAATAAGCCGATATATGTTGAGGTTCTGGACCAGTTTGCAGATCACAGTCCTGGCTTTATAAGCCAGAACTATTTACTGTGTGAAGAAGTTCTTCCTTTTGTCTGTCCAAAATCTCAAGTCCCACAGCATCATTAGGTGATTCTGAGATGTTCTGAACTGAGCTGCTGCAGCCCTTCTGAAGGAACAGGTACATAGTCTGGGTTTGCTCCTGGAATCCCCCCCTTTTGGAAATAAGTGAAGTACCCAGGAGCAGCTAATAGATGCAATTACTGCTTTTTAAAGAGGGCACTATGTATGGAAGTGAGAGTTGGACCATAAAGAAGGCTGATCGCCAAAGAATTGATGCTTTTGAATTATGGTGCTGAAAGAGACTCTTGAGAGTCCCATGGACTGCAAGAAGATCAAACCTCTCCATTCTGAAGGAAATCAGCCCTGAGTGCTCACTGGAAGGACAGATCCTGAAGCTGAGGCTCCGATACTTTGGCCACCTCCTGAGAAGAGAAGACTCCCTGGAAAAGACCCTGGTGTTGGGAAAGATGGAGGGCACAAGGAGAAGGGGACGACAGAGGACGAGATGGTTGGACAGCATTTTTGAAGCGACTAACATGAATTTGACCAAACTGCGGGAGGCAGTGGAAGACAGGAGTGCCTGGCGTGCTCTGGTCCATGGGGTCACGAAGAGTCAGACACGACTAAACGACTAAACAACAACAAAGAGGGCACTGCAAGCTAGATCAGGAAAAGCAATCTGATGAGAAGCGATTATTAAGGTACTGGGGTTTGTTATCTAGTTGGAGATATGTGTGGGGAAGGAAATGCTTCTTCTTCTTCTTCTTCTTCTTCTTCTTCTTCTTCTTCTTCTTCTTCTTCTTCTTCTTCTTCTTCTTCTTCCATGGCTCCTAGCTAGATGGGGGGAATTTGATAGGTATAAGAATAGCACATAAATAATTATGCTTCTTGTTATGGAACATCCAACAATCTCTGTTAGCATCATGACATTTTTTTCTTCAGGAGAAAAATTAGACAGGAGATATGGCCATGGTGCTTTCTTAAGGGAATGTTAAATAAATGTTTGAGAGATGGCGGAATTTATTTACTTTACAATTAAGTGCATAATCCCAGGGAAGTATTTTTTAATGTATGTGTTAATTGGGAAGTGACATTATAATTATATGTATAATTGAGGAAACTTATAATCTACCTTATTTACTTGCGCTCAGGAAATTAATCTACAGAGATCATATATTAGATTGCCTGTTCATTAAATGGGACCTCCTGTAGTTAACGAACAACTGAATTAGGTATAAGCTGAACAAAACTGCCTTGTAAGTGATATCTAGCAGGTGTCAACAGTTCAAATCTTTGAGTGCTTATTGATCTGGATTCAAACACTTCATTAATCTAAGCACATATTATATAGATTTTTCAATGTGATTTTGAAAAGGTTGAAAAACTGTATTAAGGGATGAGAGGTGATAGTCAAATTATATCTTTATAGTATATCTCTCTTGGGTTCTGACACATCTGTGCGAGAACAGTTTGCAAAGAATGACAGTAGATAGCATTTCCCCTCCCCCCTATTTGTACAGTATACCAATAAGATTTGTTAGTGTGAAAACCCTAAGGGATATTTTGAATGCTTTGTGAATCAAAAATTCAGAAAAAAGGGGCAGGTTGTAAGTTTCTGAATTCAATCTGAAGAGAAAAGAGGACCTCACAGTATATCTGGAACAGTTAATTCTGGGGAGGAAGGATTTATAGCTCATCATTCATCATGGTCATTTTTAGATATTGGCAGGAAGGAAAATGTATTGTAGAAGTGGACTTGGACAGAAGATAGATGATCAAAGGTTTAGGGTGGTTGAAAAGATGTGGAAACCACATAAAGATAGCAATTTCAGGTGCTGTATAAATAATAAATAAAACTCATGGCCCACAAGACTTTGGAGAGATTGGCTCCCTGCCAGTTTCAAAGTGCAATTCAAAGAGCTGGTTTTAATAAGGAAAGATCAAGACAGAGCTTTGGACCAGGGGAACTCAAGGGAATGTATTCTTTTGTATGAATCTCCTTAAGTACTTCAAATTAGGCCCTGCTTTGGATACCTTAGACAACTGAAGCTGTGAAAGCAGGGCCTTTTTACTCATTGCATCCATTTTGTGAGTCTTTCATCATGGAAGCCAAATTAACTCCCTCTTTGATTCCTCTCAAAAGGTTGATAGAAATATTTTTGTTCTGAAGAGCCCTGGCGGATGCTCCTTCTTACCGTTCTAGTTCTTTGTTTGCTATTCTCTGTGATTTTAGGTTTTATGTTAAATAAAATTAAATAAATAAATACAATAGTAGCTGAATACATGAAAATAGTTGGAAAGCACACAATTCATCAAGAAGAGAGAATTGGTTGAAAAGAGTAGCAATCAAATGAGCATTTCGCAGTAATTTTGGCACTTAAGACTTATGACTCTTACACCTAGTATGATTCCAACTGTTTTTTACATGAACATGCAGATATTGCCATGTGCAGTCATATGTGCTTATCATATGTGAAGGACCAGCTTGGGACATGACCTGTTCCAAAATTGACATGAGAATAACAGAACAGTATGGATAGGACATCATCAGAGCAAAGCAACGCACTGCTTCCTCCTTACCCAGTTATATATTACATTTCTAGCATCTATGATTTGAGAACCTGGAAAGTAAATAGCTTTTTGCTCTCTAACCTCTTGAAGAAATTTGCTACCCCGAATTGAAGCTACAAAGGCCCTGAAATTTGTGAACTGCTTAGTCATATCTTTTCAATGTCATGCAAATCGCTCTGTCCTTGTTTTATGCACATTCTATCCCAGCAAATATATTTGTATGTTTCTGGTTTGGTTAGCAAATACTTTTATTTGTATAAAATCAAAAATAAAAACTCTGAAAGTTCAAACTACATAAAACATTGCCGTTTTACAAGGGAATAAAGAGCAAAACTGTTAGAAGTGGGTTTTGAATTGGGGCATAGGTTTTTCAAGAAGCCTCAACTTGCCTGTCAAGATAATACAGATGGAATTTTATACATCTGCAGCAGAACACAAAATTTATTATGAATGAATTTGACACTGTTCATTATTTGTGGGATTTTATGATCCTTCAGTACTCCGGGAAAAATCAAATCAAATAAGTTGCAGTCCCAAATTCAATTTGTAACTGTATTTCATCTAGAAATACTAATGTATGTTAAATATCAATTAGAATGGAAACACTTTATATCATAACCCGACTTTAGAATAAAGTTCAAGCGAGGTGGCATGGTGATTGAAAACAATGCTGTGAACTGAAGAGGGTCTGCCTACTTCGTAGACAATAACATAATAGTCTGGGATGAGACTTGCAGTAGTAGCTGAATTGTCCATGGATCTGGTCACTATCATCTTGCTACCTACATTCCTAGCATGTTTGCACTCCTGTCCCAGCAGCATCAACTCTCGCCTGGTCATGTCTACAGAATGGAAGATGGCAGGCTCCCCAAGGATGTTCCTGCCTTCAGGCACCAGGCCCATTGGCTGACCAACTAACTCTGTGTTACAAAGAAATCTGCAAGCGAGACATGAAGACTGGCAACATCAGCTCTGCTGTATGGGAATCCTTTACAGACGGCTGTAGTGCCTGGAGACAGGTTGTATACCCATAGCAGTGACCAGAGGAGGAAAGACCGCTGGGAGGAACACAGTGAGAAGAAACGCCGTGGTGCATTTGCAACAGCACAACTGGATGCCTTCATCTGCCCCAGCTGCAACAAAACATGTCTTTCCTGTATCGGTCTCTACAGCCACAGCAGGTTCTGTAACCTTTATACAGTTTGAGCTGGACTTCAATCGCAAAGGCACACTCCTCCATTGTCTCCTGAGACAGATGGATGCCAACCAACTTTAAATCCAATGATAAGTCTCTCTTGCCTTAAACATTTCTTTGACTCATCTCTCCCTTGTTCTCTAGCACCATCCTCGCTCAGTTTTCGAAACTCCCATTGTTCTAGGCACATTTTGCGACAGGGAATTTCATAAGCGAGCAGTTTCTGAGCTCTGGGCGCAGTACTGCGGCTAAGATTTCAGATTAAAACTGTGGAGTGGAAGGAAAGGAGGACCTTTTTCTGCATCCCTGCTTCCAGCTACTCTCTGAAGACTGGAGAAGAGACCCTCTTAAGAATATTAGGGGGGTAGGGCAGGGGAAAGACTAGACCTTATGAAAAATGAACATAATATTTTAGCTGCAGTTCATTCATTTTCAGCTTTGTATGCTTGTTATTAAAAAAAGTGCACCTGGCGCACCTAGATTTTGTGTTCTCCTTCATGGATCACTGCCTTGCCATGGCGAAGGGGCTTGAATAACTCAGAGAAGCTATGAGCTATGCCGTGCAGGGCCACCCAAGATGGACAGGTCATAGTGGTGAGTTTTGACCAAACGTGATCCACCTGGAGCAGGAACCGGCAAGCCACTCCAGTATCCCTGCCAAGAAAACTCCATGGACAAAGACAACAGGCATATAAAAGTTATGACGCTGGAAGATGAGCCCCTCAGGTTGGAAGGTGTCCAACATGCTACTTAGGAAGAGCGGAGGACGAGTACAAGTAGATTCAGAGCTGGGCCAAAGCTGAAAGATCACTCAGTTGTGGATATGCCTGGAAGCGAAAGGAAAGTCCAGTGCTGAAAAGAAAAATATTGCATAGGACTGGAACGAGATGGTTGGACAGTGTTCTTGAAGCTATCAGTATGAGTTTGACCAAACTTCGGGAGGCAGTGGAAGACAGGAGTGCCTGGCGTGCTCTGGTCCAGGGGGTCACGAAGAGTCGGACACAACTAAATGACTAAACAACAACAAGACTTTGTGTTGTTGGCGCCCATAACCTAGAAAATTATTATTAAGCAACAACTCATGCATGCATCATCTAAAACAAAGTGCATTTTGGTTACAAAATTATTGTGTTATTAATATGCAAATTTATGCAAATTGAATTAATTGTTGAGTTGGCTGAATGTCATACAATTTAGCTCCTAGCTTTCATATCTCAGTTTCTAACACTGTAACTCGCTCCTTCATCTGTTGTCTCCTTCCCAAGAATAAAACTTCTGATTTCTCCTCCACAGATGCCTTCAACCTTTTTCCTTGCCTAGTTCTTCCTCTGAATGCATTGCAGGGGTTTGGACCAGATGGCCTTTGGGCATCTCTTCCAGCTCTATGATTCTATGACATTTCTTTACTCTGAGGCCCATTTACTGCTCTTTCTTGAGTCTGCTTTCCTAGATTGCCACCACCCTCTTATAGGCAGGTCTTCTCCTAGCTGTTATGAATTCTTGCTGAGTCTCCTTGTTTGCACTCTGCCTCCCTCACCCACTCCTTTAACCGTTTTAAGGGCTGGCAGAGGCAAAAGTTTTCAATGTCTGAAAAATTGCTTATGCCAAAATAGCCTGTGTTTGCCTGGAGATAGATGTGCATGTGCTTGAATAAAACTTGCAACATTTATTCCTCCTTTGGTGAGCATGCAGAATCTGGTTTTCTTAGTCACGGAAATGCATGGTTTGATACAGGGGTGGTTGAGACTTACCTGCCTATATGCTGTTGTCAGAGTAGCACACCAGCTATATACCGTATTTTTCGCTCTATAGGACGCACCCGACCATAGGACGCACCTTGTTTTAGAGGGGGAGAACAAGAAAAAAAATTCTCCCCCTCTCTGCTCAGCGCCCCTTCAGCGAAGCGGCAGGAGAAACGGAGCCCCTTCCATTTCTCCTCCCGCTTGGCTGAAGGGGCGCTGCGCAGCTCTCCCTCTCTGCTGAATCCCGGAGAGTTTTGCTCTCCCAGCTTCAGCAAAAGCAACTTGAAGCCTGTGGAGCGCAGTGGGAACTCGCGCTGCACTCCGCAGGCTTCAGGTGGCCATCCCTGAAGCCTGGAGAGCGAGAGGGGTCGGTGCGCACCGACCCCTCTTGCTCTCCAGGCTTCAGCGAAAGCAACGTGAAGCCTCTGGAGCATGGAGGGAGTGCTCCCTCTGTGCTTCAGAGGCTTCGCGTTGCTATCACTGAAGCCAAGGAGCCTGCATTTGCTCCATAGGATGCACACACATTTCCACTTAATTTTTGAAGGGGAAAAAGTGTGTCCTATAGAGCGAAAAATATGGTAAGTACTGGAGCTAGGCAGCCGCAGACAGGTCAATCCTGCAGCCCTTCCCTGTTCACTGTAGAGGGGGCAGCAGAAACACCATCCCTAGAGCCACGGGAGAGGACCAGATGGACTCCCACAGCTCCAGCTAATATCTCCAGTGAACAATATCTGGAGGTTCAACCTTGACCCTGAGTCTAATGCTCAAATAGCTGAGTGCAGTCCATAGGCAAGCAAAGAGTCCAACCCCCAAAATTTGTCCATGAGTGGATGTGCAGGTAGATAAGCAGTTGAGTGACTTTAATGGGTAAGAGGGTTGTGAAGACTCCAACCATCTACTGATGTTTAGTTGGAAAAGAGCAGAGGGATGGTCTGATTTGTTGGTCCAGTATATCCACCTCCATCGTTCTACCCAGACACTGAGGTCCAGCGCCGAGGGTCTCACTGCAAGAAGCCATGTTACAGGAAACCAGGCAGAGGGCCTTCTCGGTACTGGCACCCGCCCTGTGGAACGCCCTCCCACCAGATGTCAAAGAGAACAACAACTACCAGACTTTTAGAAGACATCTGAAGGCAGCCCTACTTAGGGAAACTTTTAATGTTCGATGCATTAATGTATTTTAATTTTTTGTCGGAAGCCTCCCAGAGTGGCTGGGGAAGCCCAGCCAGATGGGTGGGGTATATATAATAAAGAATTATATTATTATTATTATTATTATTATTTGGCTCCTTGGCTGGTGAGTTTTTCCCTACAAATTTCTGCTAGTTGCCCATATTTAGTTTCTCCCTCTCACTAGGTATGATGTAAGAAAGTAATCTGATCTTGACTCCCAAGGCCCAAGTTTGAGTACTGCAGCATTTGACACACTCTAAAAGCATCAGAATTAGGCCCGCCATATTCAGTCATTTAGATGAATCAATTAACCTTTTGATCAACTAAAAAGGTGCCCCCAATTAATTGGGCTGAAGGTTTTTTTTTGAAAATTATTATTAAGCAACAACTCATGCATGCATCATCTAAAACAAAGTGCATTTTGGTCACAAAATTATTGTGTTATTAATATGCAAATTTATGCAAATTGAATTAATTGTTGAGTTGGCTGAACTTCATACAATGAACTGGCTGAGACTGCAGTCAGAGGTTCATTTGCCTCATTGAGACTTTTCATGCGATGTACCTGAATTTTTGCTGCAGTGCATACTTTGGTCTAGTTTATTCTGGAATGAGCTAATAGGTGCTTTCAGTACTTTGCAGCATTTGAGTTTATTTACAGATATACAGGTTGAGCACAGGTGAAGTCGCAGCTTAAACCAAGGGTGGGGGCAGGATCCAGACTGTGGAGCCTTTGATCTGACCCTTGATCTCTTATCTAATGAAGAAATACCCAATTACTATCCTTTGCTTATGGAAAGTTCTGGATTCTTGTTAAAGTTTAGCATGAAGGTGCCTACGTTGTGCCTCTCTCCTTCCTGGCGACGCAGCTGACAGGTGGGTGGCAGCAGCCCCTCTGGATTGCCCTGGTATTAGGCAACCCGTCCAAGGTATTGGCACATTCCAAACCTGGCTGGTGCCCAAAGTGAATTGAAAGTGTGCACTAGCATATGGTCTAGGTTCCTTGAAAGAAAAATCAATGTGGAAAAAATGCCCTTTATCCAACTGGCAAATTGGCACCAGCCACTTGGTTTTTTGCCTACCTCGTAGCAAATCGTCACAACTTTTTGGATATTGGAGGTTAGGTATTGGAATATGTTTGTGTATTGGAGGGCAGGGTGTGGCCATCGCTTACCCCTCCACTTTTGGGTATTCCGTTAAAGGAATCCGGCAGTCGTGGATCCTGTCCGATGCCCTTGCTGGGGGCTAGGGCCATGGCACGACCCCCAGTGACATCAGGAGGAGCTGCCAGTTGTATTTGCATCAACAAGCTCCTCCTACTGGTGGTTAACCCTTGATAGACTCACCCCTCCTGTTGTTTTATCCAATGACTAAGCCAATACCACTCACATGCTGTAATCAATAAAGTTGTGGCCTTTTTTAGCCCAATAACCTAATATACTGCGTCCTTGTGTCTTTCTTATCCTCAAGTGTTATGTACTGAAGTTCTCACCCTGGGCCAGCAGGGGGATACTGTAGATAGTTTTCACTCAGGTCCACATATGCAAATAAGGGATCGAAAGTGACGTTCAGTGATTGGATAGTTACACAAAGTGGTTACTGTTGCGTTGTAGTGGAGCTCTATATAAGCAGGCTGGCTGAACCCTTCCGTTCACTTCTGTTCTGGCCTCTGAATAAACAAGAGCTGTTTGAAGAATCGCTGTGTCGTCTGATATGTTCACCCACAACTTAACACCAATCTTTCTTATCCTCAAGTTCCTCGACTCACAAGTAGGAGACCTGCGTCATAATATATTCCCTCAATATTCATTTGACACTTCCTTCTCATAGTTGGGTTGGATCTGGTTATGTGAGGGCTATCTGACTTCAGCTTAGACCAGTGTTTCCCAACCGGTGTTCCGCGGCACACGAGTGTGCCGTCAGACGTTGCCTCGTGTGCCGCGAGATGCCTGGAGGGAGGCGGGCGAGTCGGGCGGCGAGAGGCGGGGCGGCGGCGGCGAGGAGAGGCCGCGCCTCCTGCTGCTGCCTGGCGCTCCTCCTCGCAGCCGGCAGCGCTGCCTGGGCGCCTCCGCGCGACTCTGCCTCGCTGGGTTTGGTCTCCCAGCAGAGACGGGTCACACGCGCCCCTCCCTCCCTCCCTCAGCCTGCGCGGAGGGAGAGCCAGAGAGAGGCATCGCTCCTGCGCGGCGGGAGAAAACTTTCACTTTTGTGCGTCCCTCCCGGCGTGACGCTGCGCGCTGACGTCACGGGGCGGGGCTTTAATGGTGGTGTGCCGCGAGATTTTTTTTCAGTAAACAGGTGTGCCGTTGCCCAAAAACGTTTGGGAAACACTGGCTTAGACTATATTTGCTACTAGATGCCACTCTTGCCCCACAGAAGAACTGACATACTTCCACGCCTTAGTTTGTAGTATTAAACATGCACATTTCATTTTGTTAAGAGCATCCCTAGTGGTTTCTGAACTGTGAACCATAAACATACAAATGGTTGAAAATGAGGTATGCAGTAATTTAGGAGTTTAGAACATTGTTAATGAGGCTGAGAGTACTGCATTTGTAACCATTCTAGAACAGAAGAATGTGTAATAATGTTTGTTTTGATGATCCGTAGAAGAGAAAGAAACTGAAGCATCTGGGTCACCACCTGCAGAAAGCAGAGAGGCAAACTTCATTGTACTCTGAAGGCTGATCTCATGAAAGTTGCTTAATACTATAAGTTGAACTTCCCAACTTGGTATTTCTTTTTCTGAACAAGTTTCCTGTTGCTTTCTTAAGAACCACTTTGGAAGCTGTGTTGTGAGAATCATCTTGGTATTACGGTTTGATCTTGTGTAAGCTGTGTAAGCGGTTCGAATCCCCGCGGCGGGGTGCGCTCCCGTTGCTCGGTCCCAGCGCCTGCCAACCTAGCAGTTCGAAAGCACCCCCAGGTGCAAGTAGATAAATAGGGACCACTTACCAGCGGGAAGGTAAACGGCGTTCCGTGTGCTGCGCTGGCTCACCAGATGCAGGTTGTCACGCTGGCCACGTGACCCGGAAGTGTCTCCGGACAGCGCTGGCCCCCGGCCTCTTGAGTGAGATGGGCGCACAACCACAGAGTCTGTCAAGACTGGCCCATACGGGCAGGGGTACCTTTACCTTTACTTAAGCTGTGTACAGCTTAGAATTACTTTATATATTTATAAACTGCGTAGAAGTTAAATTTACAGTTAAGCCATACAGTGGTACCTCAGGTTACATATGCTTCAGGTTACATACGCTTCAGGTTACAGGCTCAGCTAACCCAGAAATAGTGCTTCAGGTTAAGAACTTTGCTTCGGGATGAGAACAGAAATCGTGCTCCGGCGGCGCGGCGGCAGCGGGAGGCCCTATTAGCTAAAGTGGTGCTTCAGGTTAAGAACAGTTTCAGGTTAAGAACGGACCTCCGGAACGAATTAAGTACTTAACCCGAGGTACCACTGTATATAATTTTTGTTACTTTTTGGGATGTTTACTTGAAAATATTTCCCGCTATGTTGTAAGGGTCGGCAGTTCAAATCTACCCAACGGGTAGCTTCCGTTGCTTGGTCCCTGCTCCTGCCAACCTAGCAGTTCGAAAGCACATCAAAGTGCAAGTAAATAAATAGGTACCGCTCCAGTGGGAAGGTAAATGCCATTTCCGTGCGCTGCTCTGGTTCGCCAGAAGCGGCTTAGTCATGCTGGCCACGTGACCCGGAAGCTGTACGCCGGCTCCGTCGGCCAGGAAAGCGAGATGAGTGCCGCAATCCCAGAGTCGGCCACGACTGGACCTAAAGGTCAGGGGTCCCTTTACCTTTACCTTTAACAAGTCCCAGCACCCTTAACAAACAACAGCCACCAGGATTCTCTGAGGGGATGCCATCGCTGTTTAAAGTAGTACAATACTGCTTTAAATGTGTAGTGCTGATGTGTTTAATGTGAAGCACAATCTTCTGCATGTATACTTGGAAGTAAGTCCCACTCAGTTTAGTGAGGCTTACTCCCAGGTAAGTGTGCATAATAGGAATGCAGCCGAAGATTCTGTGATTGAACCCTTGAATAACTTGAGTTCTTTTAGAGTAGAGTCCTGCTGCACTCGACTGTACTGAAATGTTAGCATTTGGTTTTTACATTTAGATTGTAAAACCTCCTCTGCGATTGTTAAACTGACACTAAAGTGGGCTTGGAACCCTTTTATGGTCTCTGGAAAGGGGCCACACGGTGGTGGTATCATAAATTATGTCTCCGTTTTAGCAAGATACTGTCTGCCAACTGAGAAGCGTAGGAATAACTTGTTTTTATTTTTCAAATGTAATTTACAATTTGTCCAAGGAGAGGAATGGAAGCAGCTGTCTCTTAAATTAACCCCATAGAGCCACTGGGCTCAGAGCTCTCATTGAAGTGATAATGCGTTTAGCATTATCTTTCCACGTCAGGAGATCCCAACTGTTTCAGGCATCTCTGGGTTTAGGGATGAGAAGTATATGTGTATCTGTGCAGGTTACCATAGTGACAAACTCCTGAAAGAAAACAATGGCATAGCTCCTGGGGCATCAACTCAGGAGGTGAATCAACTTGTTTCGGTACTGCAGGGCTCTACTTGATAATGGGAAAAAGTGCACTTTTACAGAAGCACTTACAAAATCAAATGGCTTTGTTTTTGAAGGTCTGATGTTTTGCCATGTGCAACCAACTTCATTATTATTATTATTATTTGCTTAAAAACGTGTAACTAGTAATTCTTGGGAGCAGCACTACAAAGTGTCTCCCTGTGCTGGGCCTGGGGGTAACCCAAGCAATGCGGTCCAGGGCTGGTCCCAAATCCAAGGGTCCCACGAGGAGTCAGTCCGACAGGGCCAAGGCAGGAAACCAGGCAAGGTCAGGCACAGGATCACAGGCAGGTTCTGGTAAACAGCAATGTTGCTCCAGCAACCTAGGGCGGGGTCCAGCAGCCTTTTATCTCTGTTGGGGTAACGGCCGGTCCTGATCCCCTGTCTCGCCCGAAGGAAAACACTCTTCCTGCAAGTACAGTGGTACCCCGCAAGATGAATGCCTCGCAAGACGGAAAACCCGCAAGACGAAAGGGTTTTCTGTTTCGGAGGCGCTTCACAAGACGAATTTCCCTATGGGCTTGCTTTGCAAGACGAAAGCCCATAGGGAAATCTCCGGGGACCTGTTTTAAATTGCTGGCGGTCGGGAGCAAAGACTTTCGCCCACAGCCGGCCTTCAGAAGAGGTCCTGGACCTCTTCTGAAGGCCGGCGGGGGGCAAAAGTCTTTGCTCCCCCCCGCCTGCCTTCCCGGGACAGCGGAGACTTCTCCGCTGCCCCGGGCGATCTTAAAATGCTGGCAGGCGGGAGCGAAGCGTTCGCTGCCGACCCCCAGCATTTTAAAATCTCCCCGGGACAGCAGAGAAGTCCCGCCCCGCTCTGGGCAGAGCTGTCTGCCGTCCCGGGACTGCCATCCCGAGCAGGGCTAAGTCCCGCCCCGCTCTGGATGGCGGTGCAGATCTGCCTGCCGTCCCGGGATCAGCGAAGCGTTCGCTGCTGACCCCCAGCATTTTAAAATCTCCCCGTGTCCCGGTGAGATTTTAAAATGCTGGGGGTCGGCAGCGAAGCCCTTGTTCCCCCCCAGCCCCCCCAGCCTTCAGAAGCCCTTGTCCCCCCCCCAGCCTTCAGAAGAGGTCGGGGGACAGACTGTCCCCGGACCTGGTCTGAAGGCGGTTTCCCTAGGAACGCATTAATTGATTTTCAATGCATTCCTATGGGAAACCGTGCTTCGCAAGACGAAAAACTCGCAAGAAGAAAAAACTTGCGGAACGAATTAATTTCGTCTTGCGAGGCACCACTGTACTCAGGTCTCTCCTTCTCTCAGACCTCAGTCTCTGCAGCTCGGGAGACATCGGTGGGTGACTAGACCCAGGGGCCGCCTCAGCCTCTCCTGACCCAACTGGTAGTGGAGCAGCTGTAAGTGATGGCCCAGCTGGAGGCAACAAGGTAATCCCCGCATCTGGAGCCAGGGCAGGCTCAGGCCCCTGACTCGGCCCAGCTGGTGCTTGTTGCAGGGGAACCTGTGCAGACTGGGGCTCTTCAGAATCAGGCCCCAGACTAGGTTCAGATGCCGCCTGAGGCAAAGGATCTAGTGCAGACTGAGACTCCTCTGGCTCCGAGTCTGAGCCCAAGTCCCAGGCCATCACACTCCCAGCAGCTCCATTTTCTGTCTTGACCAAAAATGAAAAAAGAGGAGGTCATTACTGGTGGGGTGCTACCAGAGTAGACCTGGCACTGGCTAGACTCATAGCCCCACTGCAAAGAGGGGCAAAGAGTTAGACCCCGTCTCCTTGTGCTTGTGCTTGGCTTTGATCTTCTATGGTTTCTTTTTCGGAAACAAAAATGCCATAGGGATTCCCAAACGCAGAGCAGCCTCTAGCTTGATCCTTGAACAGAGTATCTCATGCTCTGGTTATCTCCTGCTTGGACTACTGCAATGCGCTCTATGTGGGGCTACCTTAGAAGGTGACCTGGAAACTACAACTAATCCAGAATGCGGCAGCTAGACTGGTGACTGGGAGCAGCCGCCGAGACCATATCATACAGGTCCTGAAAGACCTACATTGGCTCCCAGTACGTTTCTGAGCACAATTCAAAGTGTTGGTGCTGACCTTTAAAGCCCTAAACGGCCAAAGTGCTCTGATTACCTGTCTACCTGTTTACCTTCAGTATACCTGAAGGAGCATCTCCACCTCCATCGTTCTGCCTGGACACTGAGGTCCAGCGCCGAGGGCCTTCTGGCAGTTCCCTTGCTGCGAGAAGCCAAGTTACAGGGAACCAGGCAGAGGGCCTTCTCGGTAGTGGCGCCCGCCCTGTGGAACACCCTCCCACCAGATGTCAAAGAGAAAATAACTACCAAACTTTTAGAAGACATCTGAAGGCAGCCCTGTTTAGGGAAGCTTTTAATGTTTAATAGGTTATTGTATTTTAGTGTTTTGTTGGAAGCCGCCCAGAGTGGCTGGGGAAACCCAGCCAGATGGGTGGGGGATAAATAATAAATATTATTATTATTATTATATTCCTCCTGAAACCAGCTTCTACTGTTTACATAGTTCTGATGGCTTCAGCACCAAACCTCTGCTGCTAAAAGGAAAATGTGGCTACTTGCTGGAATCTCTCTCTCCCACTGGAATTCCCCGTTTTCCCTCCCATGTCCTCATAATTTGGGGATTTTTGCCATAACTTACTTCCAGTCACCATTTGATGACCCCAAATTCTAGCATTATTTGGGTGTGTGGGGTGTGTGTGTGTGGAAGAGACAGTTCTTCTGTCTTCCCTACATGTCATGAATAAGTCTACATTCCATGTAATTATGTATGATTTTTTTAAAAAAAATATTGTGAGTTTTCATGTGCTTAATTTTCAAACCCATCACTCACACAGAGACAGACTACAAGGCATATGACGCAGCAGACGGATGAGGACCAATAGTTTGGAAAATACGTGTCAGATGTAATGAGGAATCAGTCTTACGTCTGTAAAAATATTGTTTATTTACAGTATTGTTTCCTTTGATATAACAGTGGCAGAGGTTACTGTAAGACGCTTTTGTTTTTAAGGAATACAAACCTGTTCCAGCATACATGCAATTTCCCCTTTAATCCACAGCTGCCTCATTAAAAGCCTGATGACATTTTGTATGAAGAACTGCCGCGGTGGCTTACTTCTTAAAATACTTCTCTGAAGCATGTGCCTGTTTAATGTACGGAGAAAGCTCATATAACATTTCCGATGGTGGTGTCTTGTGACCTGGGAGCTGAGCCTGAATTGCAACAGCAAGCAAAAACAAACAAATTAAAACCCCACCCTGTGTAGCATGAGAGGGTATGTTCGTTTAAAGCCTAGTTGGCTAAATCTAACTGAAATGAGTCTTTTTTCTCCCTCTTCCCTTATGGTCATTGACTGCTGAAGGTTCTTAAAATTGGGGAATCATTGGAGCCAGTTAATTATCTCTCTGCACATTAGTGATACAAGCCACGTGTTTAGGAAAGCAATACTAGTGATGTAATGGGAGTTTCTACCTCATGCTTGTATGTCATTCACCTGAAGAGAGCATCGTAGGAGCTGGCTGAGATTGATGTCCTCTCTAAGAATAGCACTGATTATAGAACAGATTTTCCCATATACAGAGCCATTTTTAATTCACTGCCTACTGCAGCTGCCAGCCTGCGGAGATAATTCCTTCTAGCAGAATAGCTCTAGATTATTATAGGGAAATCAAATTTGCATAAAAGCATTTTATTTTTCTCCCCCGCCCCAAACATTTTTTCCTTGTCATAAGTTACGAAACATTCACTGTCAGTTACTTTTTAATCGGAGGAACTCTGTTGAATTGTATTGCGTCTTAGGCAAATGCTATTTTGAGACCTCTCCTGTACTTTGTTGTTCTGTGGCTTAAGAAATCGCATCTGAATGAGAATGAATAGAATAGGGCAAGAATTTTATGCAAGGTAATATGGAAATCCAGGCTCCATAGATAATGTTGCTTAGATACCGACAAAAGAAGAATGGCTGACAAAATTAATGGACTACGCAGAATTGGATAAAATGACAGGAAGGATTCGAAACCTGCGGGACCAGAGGTTTACAGAAGATTGGAAGAAATATACGAATTATTTGAAGAGCAACTGTAATCAACAAATTACGCTAGTAGGACTACAAGAAGTTTTAGTTACAGATGGGTAGCCGTGTTGGTCTGCCATAGTCAAAACAAAAAAAATTAAAAAAATTCTGAATAAAGACATTGGATTCTTATCTCACTATACATGACAAAGCCATTTTTCACCTTCTCACCCCTTGCTTTTTCCTGTAAGACCTACTGCAGTCGTTAATAGTCGTCAACAGGCTCATCACAGCTATCTGCCAATCACCCATCCCCACCCTCCTCTGAGTAATACCCCTCCCCACCTTCTCACTATATAGAAGGATCTGGCAACTTCTGTTTCAGTGTATCTGAAGAAGTGTGCATGCACACGAAAGCTCATACCAAGAACTAACTTAGTTGGTCTTTAAGGTGCTACTGGAAGGAATTTTTTTTGTTTTTACAAGAAGTTTTGTAAGGAGAAATATATGAAAAATTACAAAGAAGAGAAAGAGAGATACTAGTTATGAGATTTTAATGTAATAGTGAAAATAAGAAATGTAAACTAAGTGAATAGGTTGGAAAATTTTCAGATGTGATTGATGGAAGTAAAAAAATGTATAAGATGTAAAAGTATATTTAATTATTGTTGAAAATTATATGTTGAAAAACTAATAATATATATATATATATATATATATATATATATATATATGCTTTCGTAGATTTTCACGGGTATAGGTATGCAGGTTTTGGTGTCCTCGGGTGTCTTCCCGTGTAAAAGTTGGGGTGTCTAGGCGACGTTTCGACGAGGTCTCACTCGTCATCTTCAGGCTGGTGCTTTCGGCTTCTTGTTACTGGAACAGAGCAGGATCTCAGTGTTTGAGTTCCTATAAATACTGTTGAGGGGTGTGGTGTATAGCCTCCAATGTTCTGGGCCGAGAGGAAGTTCCCAGGCTAGTGTGCCTTTTCTTCTTTTGTTCCTTAGTTGCTTGAGGGATATCTTGAGTGATTTCTTGAGTGATATCCTGAGTACCACTTAGGTGGGTCATTAGGTGTGGATTAGTTGCTAAAGCCTTTGTGTCTTGACCTCTTGAACTTTGTGAAGAGTTTTTCTGAGAAGATGGCTGTAGTTGTGCTCTGGCTTGGCTTCGTGTATAGGGGCGAGCTGTGGTTTTGTGGCCTGTGCCAGCCAGATCTGTGTAGGGATTGCAGGGGGGTGCAGCATCCGGAGGTGCCATCATGGTTTGGCTACTGGATGGTGTCTGTAATTTATCTGTGGAGAGGGTCTGGGTTTGGGTCTGGTGTGGTTGATTGGTGATGGCGTTCTGTGTGCCTCTGGATCTGGTGTCAGTTTTTTGTGGGGAGGGCTAATTTCCAGATGTCTGGCAAGCGGGATGTGTCGTCACATCCAAGACCCTACCTACCAACCTATAAAAACAGATCCCACCACCTATCTGGAAAAAAACCACCAAATCCAAAATAAAAGCCTCTCCTATCAGTGAAGAAATCCAGCTAAGAATCATCCCCAGAGAAAAATCATCCAGATGCCCCAAACTCTACGGCCTCCCCAAAATACACAAAGAGGGAACACCACTCAGACCAATAGTCAGCTCCATAGGCTCACCTCTACAAAATCTCGCTAAATTTCTCGCCAAGCAACTTCAGCCCTATGCAGAATCCATCTCTTCACACGTTCCAAACTCCTTCCAGTTCATAGAAACAATAAAGAAGCAAAACCTACATCCCAATGACCTACTTGTGAGCTTCGATGTTGTATCTCTCTTCACACAAGTGCCCATTAATGAAGCCTTGACAGCCATTCAAAACAAATACAATCCCCCCGAATACATCTTGGACCTGACCAACCACTGCCTAACCAACACGTATTTCATCCACAATGGACAAAGATACAAACAGATAGAAGGAGCACCTATGGGATCACCCCTCTCACCGGTCATCACAAACCTGTACATGGAACACTTTGAAACCAATGCTTTAGACAAGTCAGAACACAAACCCAAACTTTGGCTCAGATATGTTGACGACACCTTTGTAATTTGGCCACACGGGAAGGAAAAAACTGGACAGCTTCCTCACACATCTCAACAGCCTACACCCCAAAATACAATTCACTATGGAAATAGAAGCCAACAACCAACTTCCCTTCCTTGACGTCCTAATCTACAAAAAAACCTGATGGCTCCCTAGGACACACTATCTACCGGAAAAAAACACACACCAACCGCTACTTACATGCACAATCACACCACCACCCTGCACAAATAAACTCCGTAGCCAAGACTCTCATCTCCAGAACCAAACGCCTGGCTGACAAAGACCACTTGACAACTGAGTTACAGAATCTCTCAAATGTGTTAATTGCCAATGGATACCAGCAAAACAGGGTTACGAAGCTAATCCAAAAAGAAACACCCCCCAAAAACCAAGACACAGAAGAAAACAATGGCATGGCCCTCCTTCCTTATATCAAGGGCACTACAGATAAAATTAGCAAAATCCTCCATAAACACAATATCAAAACAGCCTTTTGCGCCAACCAAAAGATAGCCAATATCCTCAGAAACCCCAAGGATAAAATCCAGTTGGAAAACCAAGGGGTCTATGAAATACCCTGCAAAGTCTGCCCAGCCACGTACATTGGACAAACAAACAGACGAATAAATGCACGTATCGCAGAACACAAGAATGCCGTCAAAAAAGAAGAAAAAACTTCCTCTCTTTTCCAACACATGAAAGAAACAGGACACGAAATTAATTTTGCAGATTCCAAATTGCTCTCTAACATGGAACATCACCACAAGAGAATAATCATGGAAGCCATCGAGATAGAGAAACACCCTCACAACATGAACAAGCGTGACGACACATCCCGCTTGCCAGACATCTGGAAATTAGCCCTCCCCACAAAAACTGACACCAGATCCAGAGGCACACAGAACGCCATCACCAATCAACCACACCAGACCCAAACCCAGACCCTCTCCACAGATAAATTACAGACACCATCCAGTAGCCAAACCATGATGGCACCTCCGGATGCTGCACCCCCCTGCAATCCCTACACAGATCTGGCTGGCACAGGCCACAAAACCACAGCTCGCCCCTATACACGAAGCCAAGCCAGAGCACAACTACAGCCATCTTCTCAGAAAAACTCTTCACAAAGTTCAAGAGGTCAAGACACAAAGGCTTTAGCAACTAATCCACACCTAATGACCCACCTAAGTGGTACTCAGGATATCACTCAAGAAATCACTCAAGATATCCCTCAAGCAACTAAGGAACAAAAGAAGAAAAGGCACACTAGCCTGGGAACTTCCTCTCGGCCCAGAACATTGGAGGCTATACACCACACCCCTCAACAGTATTTATAGGAACTCAAACACTGAGATCCTGCTCTGTTCCAGTAACAAGAAGCCGAAAGCACCAGCCTGAAGATGACGAGTGAGACCTCGTCGAAACGTCGCCTAGACACCCCAACTTTTACACGGGAAGACACCCGAGGACACCAAAACCTGCATATATATATATATATATATATATATATATATATATATATATGAGAGAATATATATGATAACGTTGCTTAGAGCAATTTATCTGATGGTGCAACATGCTATGGGGACCTCATCTACTCTGACCACATGGGTGGAAGTGGCAGGTATTGATGGGAAAGTAACATGAGAGCATCAAGTAATACACCCTGGATATAGTGCCTGTCTGTTTGTGTATATATACACACAAATGCGCACGCAAACATACACAATATATGTCTGTCTGTGTCTAACTATGGTCCTTAGGTTTGCATCCCCAAAATTCTGCACTGCATTGGGGATATTATTGAAATATTCAACATTTTAAACTGAAAAGTCCATTTTGATGTATTCATAGAATCATACAATTGTAGAGTTGGAAGGGACTCAAGAGGATCATCTAGTCCAAACTCCTGCAAGGCAGGAATCCCAACTAATAAGAATAATGACAATAATTTATTATTTATACCTTTCCCATCTGGCTTTCATTTCCCCAGCCACTCTGGGCGGCTCCCATCATAATATTATTATTTTTAATCATCATCATCATCAAACATTAAAAACTTCCCTAAACAGGGCTGCCTTCAGATGTCTTCTAAAAGTTAGATAGTTGTTTATTTCCTTGACATCTGATGGGAGGGCGTTCCACAGGGCGGGAGCCACTACCAAGAAAGCCCTCTGCCTGGTTCCCTGTAACCTCACTTCTCACAGTGAGGGAACCACCTCAGAGCTGGACCTCAGTGTCTAGGCTGAACGATGGAGGTGGAGATGCTCCTTCAGGTATACTGGGCCAAGGCCATTTAGGGCTTTAAAGGTCATCACCAACACTTTGAATTGTGCTCAGAAACGTACTGGGAGCCAATGTAGGTCTTTCAGGACCAGTGTTATATGGTCTTGGTGGCCACTCCCAATCACCAGTCTAGCTGCCGCATTCTGGATTAGTTGTAGTTTCTGGGTCACCTTCAAAGGTAGCCCCACGTAGAGCGCATTGCAGTAGTCCATGCGGGAGAGCATGCACCACTCTGGCGAGACTAAAGCATCCATGACAGAAGGCCACCCAGCCTCTGCTTAAAAACCTCCAAGGAATGATTGTCCACAAACTCCTGAGCGAGCCCACTCCACTGTCAAACAGCTCTTACCATCAGAAAGTTCTTCCTGATGTTTAGTTGGACACAGTACTCCAGGTGTGGTCTGAGCAAGGCAGAATAGGTGCTATGGCTTCTTTTGATCTGGACACTACTTCTGTTGATGAAGCGTAGAATTAGTTTCCCCCACTCCCGCTACCTCACATTGTTGACTCATGATAAACTTCCGGTCTATGAAGACCCTTAGATCCTTTTCAAACGTTGTACAGTGGTACCTCGGGTTAAGTACTTAATTTGTTCTGGAGGTCTGTTCTTAACCTGAAACTGTTCTTAACCTGAAGACCACTTTAGCTAATGGGGCCTTCCGCTGCTGCCGCGCCGCCATCGCGCTATTTCTGTTCTCATCCTGAAGCAAAGTTCTTAACCCGAGGTACTATTTCTGGGTTAGCAGAGTCTGTAACCTGAAGCGTATGTAACCTGAAGCGTATGTAACCCGAGGTACCACTTTACTGGTAGGTCAGGTGTCCCCCATCTTATATTTGTGCTTCTTCTTGCCTAAATGTAGAACCTTAAGTTTGTCCCTATTGAAATTCATTTTGTTAGTTTGAGCCCAATTCTCCAATCTGTTAAGGTAATCTTATCCCAATTCTATCTACTGTGGCATTTGCTACCCAGCCACCCCCCCAGTTTAGTGTCACCTGCAAATTTGATGAGCTTTTCCTTAAGTCCTTCATGTTCCTTGCAATGTAATGCGATCGTCTCTTGACTTCAAAATAATATTTAAAGCTACTTATTGTTGCAATCACAAGTTATGTGATTGGCTCATTATTTAAAATTAAAATACAAAACTGGCAAACAATTATGCTGAATAAAAATTAGATGGAAGGATTAATTTAACTCCAATAGATTAAAAATCAAAAGCAATTATAGAATTACTCAGTATAAAATTGAATTGAAGTGTAAGCAAACTTTTTTGAAAACTTGGTTAACATACTTGAAACACATTTTTGTAATATCTAATAAAGGTGTATTATGATTTGGTGCAGATTTATACTGTGTTCCATCCAATTTCCCTGTAGAACAGAAACAGATCAGGCTGAGAGGTAGTTAACCAGAGTAAAGCAGTAGGTTTCATGGCTGAACAGGTGTCTAAATCTGTATCCTGTTCTCAAACAGTACAAACTCAATCCCAGGACAGTGGTACCTCCGGTTACAAACTTAATTTGTTCTTCAGCCGAAACTGTTCTTTATGTGGGATGTGAAACACAAGAGCAGTCAAGTACAACATTCCTAGAGTGAACATGTTTACACATGGGGAGGAATGTTTGTCTGTCTAGTCAAGTTGAGTGGGATCAATTCCAATCTGTTACCTCCGAGGATGTGGACAGGCTGCTTGGACGAGTGAAACCAACCACCTGCCTCCTGGATCCTTGCCCATCCTGGCTTATAAAAGCTAGCCGGGAAGGACTGGGCGATGGGCTTCGTGGGGTGGTGAATGCTTCCCTCCGTGAGGGAGCCTTCCCAGACCCGCTGAAAGAGGCGGTTATTAAACCGCTTCTTAAAAAACCATCTTTAGATGCGGCCACGATGGCCAACTATCGCCCAGTCTCAAATCTTCCATTCTTGGGCAAGGTGATTGAGCGAGCGGTTGCCGAACAACTCCAGGCACGCCTGGAAGAAGCGGACCATTTGGATCCCTTCCAGTCGGGATTCAGGCCTCATCATGGGACTGAAACTGCCTTGGTCGCACTGGTTGATGATCTCCGGCGGGCTAGGGACAAAGGTGAGAGCTGTTTCCTAGTTCTGCTGGATCTCTCAGCGGCGTTTGATACCATCGACCATAACATCCTTCTGGACCGTCTTCAGGGGCTGGGAGCTGGAGGCACTGTTATACAGTGGTTCCGCTCCTTCCTCCTGGGCCGGGTTCAGAAAGTGGTGGTGGGGGATGAGTGTTCAGACCCCTGGGCCCTCACTTGTGGGGTGCCTCAGGGTTCGGTCCTCTCCCCCATGCTTTTCAACATCTACATGAAGCCGCTGGGAGAGATCATCAGGGGATTTGGGCTGGGTGTTCATCAGTATGCAGATGATACCCAGCTCTACCTCTCTTTTAAATCAGAACCAGTGAAGGCAGTGAAGGTCCTGTGTGAGTGCCTGGAGGCGGTTGGAGGTTGGGTGGCGGCTAACAGATTGAGGTTGAATCCTGACAAGACAGAAGTACTGTTTTTGGGGGACAGGACGCGGGCAGGTGTGGAGGATTCCCTGGTCCTGAATGGGGTAACTGTGCCCCTGAAGGACCAGGTGCGCAGCCTGGGAGTCATTCTGGACTCACAGCTGTCCATGGAGGCACAGGTCAAATCTGTGTCCAGGGCAGCTGTTTACCAGCTCCATCTGGTACGTAGGCTGAGACCCTATCTGCCTGCAGACTGTCTCACCAGAGTGGTACATGCTCTGGTTATCTCCCGCTTGGACTACTGCAATGCACTCTACATGGGGCTACCTTTGAAGGTGACTCAGAAACTACAACTAATCCAGAATGCGGCAGCTAGACTGGTGACTGGGGGCGGCCGCCGAGACCATAAAACACCGGTCTTGAAGGACCTACATTGGCTCCCAGTACGTTTCCAAGCACAATTCAAAGTGTTGGTGCTGACCTTTAAAGCCCTAAACGGCCTCGGTCCAGTATACCTGAAGGAGCGTCTCCACCCCCATCATTCTGCCCGGACGCTGAGGTCCAGCGCCGAGGGCCTTCTGGCGGTTCCCTCATTGCGAGAAGCAAAGCTACAGGGAACCAGGCAGAGGGCCTTCTCGGTAGTGGCGCCCGCCCTGTGGAACGCCCTTCCAGCAGATGTCAAAGCGATAAACAACTACCTGACATTCAGAAGACATCTTAAGGCAGCCCTGTTCAGGGAAGTTTTTAACGTGTGATATTTTACTGTATTTGTGGTTTTTATGGAAGCCGCCCAGAGTGGCTGGGGAGGCCCAGCCAGATGGACGGGGTATAATTAATAAATTATTATTATTATTATTATTATTATTATTATTATTATTATTATTATTATTATTGTCCAGCCAGCAGGTAAACTTCCTGTTTCCTTCTAGGCTGGGACAGACTTCCTCTGTATGTGACTAGAGGTGGGTGTGGCCTCACCTGTGCAGGTAATGACAAAAGCACAGGGCAGGGCAGCCATCTCTTTCTCTTTGACTACATGCATCAAAGAAGCAACATCTGCTTAGCCAAAGATGCTCTCAGCCAAGAGAGGACAAAGGGACTGTCTCCTTATGAGATAGTTTCCAGGTGTAGGTTACTTTTCTAAGCTAAGTCTACCTTCTGGGAGCCAATTGTGAACAGAATGTGAGTGAATAAACTCTTTTTATACTTTTATAGAAGACTGTGGTTTCTTATCTTTTATGAGGGAATAAGGGGAAAATACCAGAACAGTTATTATAGAGGCTTTAGCGAGCCTGAGCAAACACATCCGCTGTGTGTTTAAAAGGGGAATGTTACTCTGCTAAATTGTGAACTTGTTAACACAAGTTGGAAAGGCTATAATCAAACAATATATCCTCTCCTGCATCCCTGAACATTCCCACACTTAACATGCAGCACACTTTTGCCAATGGGGCCTCCCGATGCCGCTGCACTGCCAGCGTGTGACTTCCGCTTGTATCTCGGGGCAAAGTTCACAACTAGGGGCATCTACTTCCAGGTTAGCCGAAGCATTCGTAAGGATGATGGTGTGTAACCCGAGGTTCCACTGTACCTTTATTTACTGAACCATGCTAAACCATGGATGGTATATAAATAGACTATGCTGCTCAACACCAGCTGAGGATCAGGCCTGTTAAGGCCACCAAATTATTATCATTTCTCCCTATTTCATACATTTATATTATTGAACAGTCAGTGTATAAACAAGGAGAATAGTATGCTTTTCAGTGTTTTCATGTAACTTTTTCCAGAATTGGTTCCAGTTTAGCAATCTTCGACTTTGCTTTATGAGAGGAGCCTCAGTTTAGGAAATGTATCTTGCCATAAGGGTTATAAACATTGGGCGATGATATCTAGTGTTAGTCATAGACTAACAGTGTTACTTAAATCCATTCATTTCAGTGGGTTTACTCTGAGTATAACTCAGTTAGATATCGCCAGATTTGTTGTTTCAGGAGTAGTCTGTACCTCTGGGCCAGGGGTTTTTCAGAAGGTGTTCTGGCAGGGTTGGGACAAGGTAAAATAAATGAATGATGAAAGAGTATGTACTGTATTTTGCGCCCCATAGGACGCTCCGGCCCATAGGACGCACCTAGTTTTTTGGGGGGCCTGGAGAGCGAGAGGCCGCGCAGAGCTGCGCTGATCCCGGGACTGCAGGCAGCTCTGCGTGGCCATCCGAAACGGGGCGGGACTTCGCGCCCCACTCCCGATGGCCGCGCAGAGCTGCACTGATCCCGGGACTGCAGGCAGCTCTGCGCAACCCTCGGAGCCGGTCTCCCGAGGGTTGCGCAGAGCTTCCTGAAGCCTGGAGAGCGCTCTCCAGGCTTCAGCGAAAGCCTGCATTCGCCCCATAGGACGCACACACATTTCCCCTTCATTTTTGGAGGGGGAAAAGTGCGTCCTATAGAGCGAAAAATACGGTAAATAGTGCTTTACAGAATTCCAGAAGCAAAATGCACACAAACATACATACCACCAGCCTCCACAGCTCTTTAGAGTTTACAGTCTACATTTCTGTAGTAGGGGAAACAACCGAGGAATGTAACAGGAAGAAAATTAGTCACCTATGAACTTCCGCAAATGCAATTCAACATACAATGGTTATGGCGGGGGGGGGGGAAGCTTGATGGTCAGAAAAGTAAATTTTACAGAAGGGTCTAAAAGAGGGAGAAACAGGAACTACCATGTATGTATTTACAGAGAGATTGGGGGGCATAAGGGGCAGCGAGAAAGAATCAGCTAAAAAAAACAAGTTCCAAGTAATATTGCTCTCATCCTCAGGTTTTAGACAAGGTGTGTATGTTCTTCCTGGTTAGAGCTTGCCATTATCAGCAGTTTACTGAAGCAGCTGCAGAATGCACAAAAAAATCGTTCTTCTGAATAAGCATTTTGTACAGTAAGGTTACAGGATCACCCAGAGACATTCAAAAGGAAAGTAACCTCAGGCTAAGCAAAAGTGAGGCTAGAAGTCTGTTATTTTTATTGATGATGCCCTAATCCATTGGGTTGCCAACTGCACTTTCTGGGTGAATACTTTCCCCATTTGAAACGGGGAGAAAAATACCTTCCTGACCAAACATAGGCCACAACCACACCATTCATTTAATGCACATAACTTCCCACGGAGAATGCTGGGATCTGTAGCTTACCCTTCACAGAGCTTTAACTCCCAGCACCCTTAATAAACCACAGTTCTTTGGAGGAAGCCATGTATTTTAAATGTATGGTATGGAAATGACCGCAATGGCCATTGAAGCAGGAAGAGAGAATAAAAGATACATAGTTATTCATACTTGGAGACATTAATTTTAAGGCTTGTTTGAGGGCCAAACACTGTCCAACCATCTCGTCCTCTGTTGTCCCCTTCTCCTTGTGCCCTCCATCTTTCCCAACATCAGGGTCTTTTCCAGGGAGTCTTCTCTTCTCATGAGGTGGCCAAAGTATTGGAGCCTCAGCTTCAGGATCTGTCCTTCCAGTGAGCACTCAGGGCTGATTTCCTTCAGAATGGAGAGGTTTGATCTTCTTGCAGACCATGGGACTCTCAAGAGTCTCCTCCAGCACCATAATTCAAAAGCATCAATTCTTCGGCGATCAGCCTTCTTTATGGTCCAGCTCTCACTCCCATACATCACTACTGGGAAAACCATAGCTTTAGCAATACAGACCTTTGTCAATGAAATATACTCGGAGTCGAGTGTGGATTTCATGCTCTTTATTCAGCTCATAGTGGTGAGGAGGAATGGAAGTTCCCCCAGAATGCCTGCTTTATATACATGATTTATACAATGGGCCCCACGTGATTGGCTAATTCCGGGATTCTCCTATAGGCCAATCAGGTTACGGATTCACTTCCACCTGGAGCTGGATTGGGTGACTCCTGTGGACCAATCAGACTGCTGCATTCTGGATCCTATTGTTTTAGGACCAATCAGACTGCTGCATTCTGAATCCTATTGTTCTAGGGCCAATCAGACTGCTGCATTCTGAATCCTATTGAAGTCAGTACATAACAGTTGACAAGGTGATGGCTCTGCTTTTTAAGATGCTGGGTACAAGTTGGCAAAAAGTGACTTTGTTGTGGGGATGTTGGATAGGGACAACGGAACAATAAAAGGGTAAACTCCACATTGCCCTGAAGCACCGCAATCAAATCACACCACCACTCCTTCTGCAACAGCTTTTATCTTTTGAATCAAATGTAGGAGATCAACAATGTATTTTAGCTCTCTTAATTTGTACCGTGTACATTCTTGTTTTCGTTTTTCCTTATTGCCTGATGGCTTGAAGCGATGCGTGGCATTCATTCGTTCATTCAAAAACCAAAGTTGATGCCGGCCTCAGATGAGAAATGTTGCCCATTAAGCATCCCGACTGAAAGCTGGAGGAGGCCGGCGCAGCATGCATGATGGAGTACTTTTGTTTGAGCAAGAAATCAAACTTCTCCAGGTGTTGAAAAATACGAATGGATCGAAAGTTGCAAAGCATCCATTTCAGTTGGTTTAATAGCATTCCAACTTGTTATTAATAAAGCAAACTAATTTGCTAATCATATCTCTTGTAAACAGAAAGGAAATTGACGTGCACAATAATGCACATTGCTGTCATGAAAAGTGCACAATAACGCCCACTGAAGCACAACCAGCAGCTCTGAACATAAAATAGCCAATTTAGTCTCCTAGAGTTTTCTCTTCTCCGGTCACCTAGCCCCACTAGTTCTGAGTGTTAGGGGTTTGCTGTTGTTGTTAGACTCCACTGGAATATAGGTATATTGTGGCAGCAATATACCCCAACTGTGTGGTCAAATTGTGGGTGGGTGCTGCAGGGTGGCTTGAACACAATACAGTCTTGCCACCCCCAAAAAATAATATCTAGACTAAATGTATGGAGAGAGCTACTGAAAAGTCACAAATTATTATTCAAGGCCTGGTTTAATTGCTTGTGTTTTTAACTCAGGCCTAAATGGAATCTTGCAAGCCCTTATTGTTACTGGAAATGCCCATTTTGTTCATATTGTAGAACGTACCCTTTTGTCCTGGAAGGAGGCACAGCCCATGAATACTTTTGCAAGTTCATATTAATCTCAGCAAGGGGTTGCAGAGAATAAATTCATGGTGGCTTTTCCCCATTGTCATCAAATTTATCAGTTTTACACCCTACTACTAAAATGAGACACTGACTTAATTGATTGGGTTTTCATGCACAATTTATTTTTTTTGCAATCCCTACCTTCCATTTATTGTGCCTAGAAGTGGGCCCTGCACCTACAGATTGGTTGAAGAATGCACATCTTATCTGTCTTGAAGTTCCCATAGAAAAATAACAATCTGTTATTAATTTGTTTAAATCCAGGGGCAGTTCGTTTCTGTCTTTGTGTACTCTTATTACATTGTCTGTGAAAGAATTTTCTCTGATGAAAATGGGGAAAAGTTAAAATACGACAATTTACTGCTTTAGTCTACAGGGCAGCTGTTTTCTGTCTCTATCAGTATTCCAAAAAGTCTTTTAAATGAAGAGATTTATGAGATTATTTTAATTTTGATGTCCGTTTAATGCTTCATGCATTTTAAATACAACCTTTTAATAGTGTTTTTTTTTTAGATTGAAGAATTTAATTTTATTTTATACTGCAGAAATAAATGTATACTCAGGAGACTGCACCATTATTAGGGCTTTTTGAAATTCAGCAGTTCTGCAGTACACAGCACAAGTAATTCAGTTGCACGTATCTCGAGCAGATGAGCAGCAAAATGGCGTTGCGTGGCGAGTTCCCGCCTCCCCCAGTAGGAATAAAGACACAGGACCCTGTTATTTTAGGTTAATGGGCTAAAATTTGGGCACACCTTTATTGGTTACAGATGATGAGCGGTATTGGCTTAGGCATTGGTCCTATCGACTATCCGGCTTCAGCCTGCTTGCTTGAAGACCGGGAAGGGTTAACACCAGCAGGGGGAGCCCTGCTTGATGCACATCAACTAGGCACTCCCCCGGGGTCACCGCTCGGGGGCGTGCCTTGGGTCCTGGCCTCCATAGGCTTCGGACGAGGCCATGCCCCCCGGAATCCTTTACTGGACTACCCTTCAATATCCAGGGGAGGTGATGGCGCCCCCCCCATACATCTACATAACAACACCCATACCAATGCCTAACCGCCAAAACCGAGAAAGTTGTGACGATTTGCTACGAGGTAGGCGAAAAACCAAATGGCTGGTGCCAATTTGCCAAGTGGAAAAAATTCCTACCTGGCCCCTTAACAGCGACCAACCGAGGTCAATAGCAAGGTCAAAGAAGAACCTTGAAGGGCGGGTGGGTGGGAAACTGAAGCAGCTAAGCGGCCAAAGAGGGAGATTCCCAACCGTGATTGCCTTAAATGAGGCAAGCCACACTCCCTGGGCCAGCCGATTGGATTCCCCAGATTGCATGGGGCTGAAGCCCGCAACATCACCTCCTCCCGAGGTCGGAAGTGGCTTTCTGGAACACCACCCCTCTTGCAGAGTTTGGTGAGAAGGTGAGCATTCCCTAAGATCTTGATCCTCTTCTTCTACATCCCAGGGATGGAGAACATCACACACTGAAAACTCCAGCAACACTGGAACACTCCTGCCAGTGGCAGAAGCGATGGGGCACTGCCTCTTGTGCTTTCCTGCCTGAGGCAGCCGCTTCACCCCGCCTCGTGCATGGGCCGGCTCTGCTTACCAGCTTTCCTGAGGTCAGAACCAGAATTTCAGAGGGGAGAGAGTCTAGGAGGCAAAGGCTGGTGATGAAGGGGCAGAGATTACTAAAGTAGGGGGTGAACTTGTTGGATTGGAGACAGAGCATAATGACTCAGGGGTTTGGAGCCTGGTGGATTCTGGGAAAGACTAATAACAACAGTCACTTAAGCCAAGCAGAAAATAGGATGCTTACTTGCCTCTATCAGATCACTGTTCTATTTTCCTCCCAATTCTCTGAGAAAGAGGCTGAAACTCTGAAAATTCATTCTGAAACCCTGGGCAACTTTATTTGTAACAGCCCAAGTAAAGATGCAAAAGGGATCTTTGTACGCCGGCTCCCTTGGCCAATAAAGTGAGATGAGCGCCGCAACCCCAGAGTTGTCCGCGACTGGATCTAATGGTCAGGGGTCCCTTTACTTTTACCTTTACATTTCAGTGATAGTGACGCGGGTGGTGCTGTCGTCTAAACCACTGAGCCTAGGGCTTGCCGATCGGAAGGTCGGCACTTCAAATCCCCATGATGGGGTGAGCTCCTGCCAACCTAGCAGTTTGAAAGCACCCCAAAAAGTGCAAGTAGATAAATAGGTACTGCTCTGGCCACACGACCCGGAAAAACTGTGGACAAACGCCGGCTCCCTCAGCCAGTAAAGCGAGATGAGCACCGCAACCCCAGAGTCGTTTGCAACTGGACTTAACTGTCAGGGGTCCTTTACCTTTACATTTCAGTGATAGACCATCTCTGTTCCTTGTGATTGTGGTTCTACTGTATGATCAAATCATGCACTTCAGAGGATGAAATAATTGAGTGCAGAGGTAAATTCCTTGGGACTGCAGGGTGCTTTTTGTTTTTTGTTTTGTTTTACCCATGTGCTTTTTTAACCACTATTGCTTATCTGAGAAGATTTCCCCCCCAAAGCAACTGAAACAACATGCCATGTGATTTATTGGTCGAAACACAAATGTGGTATAATCTTAGTGGGTATTTAAGCACAGGGTTAATGGTGATAGCCTTATTTTATGAATTAACTATAGAAATGCTGCTGTTATCACAGCTTGTATAGGATGGGGCTCTGCATTGTGCAGAAATATTGGGAACAGTGCAGATATATGACACAAGCCCAAAGGGTAATAAGTGATACCTACATATGCACTGTAAAGGTAATGGGACCCCTGACCATTAGGTCCAGTCGTGGCCGACTCTGGGGTTGCGGCGCTCATCTTGCTTTATTGGCCGAGGGAGCTGGCGTACAGCTTCTGGGTCATGTGGCCAGCATGACTAAGCCACTTCTGGTGAACCAGAGCAGCTCACGGAAACACTGTTTACCTTCCCGCCGGAGTGGTACCTATTTATCTACTTGCACTTTGACGTCCTTTCGAACTGCTAAGTTGGCAGGAACAGGGACCGAGCAATGGGAGCTCACCCCGTCACGGGGATTCGAACCGCCAACCTTCTGATCGGCAAGTCCTAGGCTCTGTGGTTAAACCCACAGTGCCACCCGCGTCCCCAGTGCATATGCACTGAGTCTGAGGCAATTTTTGCAGAGGCACTGCTGTTTTGGATAGACACTGCACAATGCAGTAGAAATTTGGGGGAAATGGAGAAGGTGAGGGGGGGGGACTTTTCCTCTACCTCACTGTAACCAATGCAAACAACAAACTGGAAGATTTTAAGATTGCAGTTCTGTGTGGATTACAGTGGTACCTCAGGTTAAGTACTTAATTCGTTCCCGAGGTCCGTACATAACCTGAAGCTGTTCTTAACCTGAAGCACCACTTTAGCTAATGGGGCCTCCTGCTGTTGCTGTGCCGCTGCTGCATGATTTCTGTTCTCATCCTGAAGCAAAGTTCTTAACCTGAGGTACTATTTCTGGGTTAGCAGGCTATGTAACCTGAAGCGTATGTAACCTGAGGTACCACTGTACAGAGCATCAGAATCAAACAGCAACAAGCAGAATGTGCATGCTCTTCTAACCAAGAAAATCTAAGCAGAATCCCTGAGTGTCTTCAAAGAGTACAGTAGAACATTGGTTCTCAAATTTAATATGTTCCGGGAGTCTGTTCGACTCCCGAAACCATTCGAAAACCAAGGTGTGGTTTCTGATTGGCTGCAGGAACTTCCTGCATTCAAGCAGAAGCCATGTTGGACGTTCAGCTTCTGAAAAACGTTTGCAAACTGGAACACTTGCTTCCGGGTTTGCGTCATTCGGGAGCCAATTTGTTCATCAATTAAGCCGTTTGAGAACCAAGGGACCACTGTATTGTGAACCCAGGAAAAGCCCTGTGTTTGAACGTCACCTGTTCGGACAGCTTAAATTTACTGATGCAGATAGAATTGATAGCTTTCTTACATAGCTAAGATTCAAAGCTCAGGAATGTAAACTTGGTGCTTCAGAAGATGTTTCGCCTTGCTCCCATCATTATTTTCTCACTTAGAGAGTAATATCAACAGGGCTATAGGTTTCATCGGTTTGGTAGGGAGCCCAGTGTTGGGTCTTGGCAGATGCCCAGTGATGCCCACTTTGAACATCTGCCCTGAGGGCAGGCCTCTTGCTTTGCGCTGGTTTTTGAGAAGTTCAGAAGTTGCACAAGCTTCTCAGCACTTCTGTTCTTCTTCAATATCTGCTGTAAAGCAAGAGACCGGCCCTGTTAACTGAATGTGTCAGAGGATTTACAAGGGAGGGGTGTTGTCCTCTCTGTCCCAGCATAAAATGAGAGATGAGTTTCCCATTGCATGTTCTTATATGTTGTGCTATAATGTTTAGCAAAATTGTTTAGTTTAAATCATTAAGGCTGCAATCCTAATCACACACAGGGAGTAACCCCACTGAACACAATGGGATTTATTTCCAATAAATATGCATAGTGTTTTGCAGTAAAGCAGGGAACATGAACAGGTCAACCATATAAACAGTGAACAGTACTGTATAATTACACCATCCTTTGCCTATTTTCAACATCCTTTTTCTGATATACCTCCCTTTAGCTGTCAAGCTAAAGCAATGGTACTTTTCTGCATGCCTGTTAGATTTCAAGTATCACACTTTAGGTTTCTAATTAAGAAATTAATTAAAATACTATACAGTTTACTGCACAGTCTATCAAGAGTAGGGCAGTTTACAAGATTTTTCATGTTAGGTGTACTATAAACGCTACAGATGTACATAATCATATTCACACTGATATTAAAAGTTCTCCTTCAGGAACACATCTAAAAATTATTGAGAGGCATAAGTCGTGAAAGTAATTGTTTGAGCAGGAAACCTAGTGATAAGAAACTGAAATTTTAAGCACCAAAGACTGACAGTAAATCTGATATGAGCATAGAAAATGCCTACATAGAACGGAACAGATTAGAAAAGGTGATGTGCTAAATTTGCATGGAAGTTAAATAGGTTGCAAAGTAGCTTTATCACTGGGGGAAAAAAACCCCCTTTCTTTTTGAGCCTCAAAATGGCAACATCTGAAAACTCTAAAGAGCAAGTTGGAGGTTTTTCTTTAGTGCTGCAGTAGTTGATTAATGAGCTAAAATATTGGACCACAGGTAACTCCAGCGAGGCAGATTTAAGCAGATATAGATAAAAGTTGAGTTTTACTCAAAACATTTTAAAAGTACATTTTTGCTAGAATCTGAACTAGATTATGCATCACACGAGATCCTGTTTAACACTTTGGTCTTTCAATAGCCATGCAATGGGAGCTGCTCAGGTGCTGACTGTTTTGAAAGTGTGTACCCCATGGCAGAAGATATATCGTGAAGCTGAGGCTCCAATACTTTGGCCACCTCATGAGAAGAGAAGACTCCCTGGAAAAAACCCTGATGTTGGGAAAGATGGAGGGCACAAGGAGAAGGGGACGACAGAGGACGAGATGGTTGGACAGTGTTCTCGAAGCTACAAAGCTGACCAAACTGCAGGAGGCAGTGGGAGACAGGAGTGCCTGGCGTGCTCTGGTCCATGGGGGTCACGAACACGACTAAACGACTAAACAATTTAACACTGTGGTCTTTCGGTAGCCATGCAATGGGAGCTGCTCGGGTGCTGACTGTTTTGAAAGTGTGTACTCCAGAACATTTTAAATAGAGCCTCTTCTACATGCTCAGCATATGTGAGAACAATTAGCATTATGATGTTAGCAGTGGGCTCCTTATCTGTCAGGATAGAAAAGATGACTAATTCTCCAGGGGGTTTCTATGGGGCATTTCCTCACATGTTACGTACTTGTTCAAGATCAATTGAAACATCACATTCCTCGCCTCCCCATACCCACAGTTGGACTCTATAAACAAATCTGCCGATTATATCTATGTCTTCTGAGTGGTATTGAGGTTGTTGTATGCATAACCTCACTGTCCCGCAGTGCATTGATTATTCTAAATTTTTCAGACCTGTGAGTGTTATAGTCATTTCTGTGTGTCCACCTTCTGACCCCAGTTGAATGTAGCACAGTATATCAATTAATTATATGGCACTTGTAGCTATGAAGACTCTGACACATTGTTTTCCAATGTATCAACTGGAAATATTTTATTTATATTCTGCTTATGGCAACAAAAAGGATGCAGGTGGCGCTGTGGGTAAAAGCCTCAGCGCCTAGGGCTTGCCGATCGAAAGGTCGGCGGTTCGAATCCCTGCGGCGGGGTGCGCTCCCGTTGTTCGGTCCCAGCGCCTGCCAACCTAGCAGTTTGAAAGCACCCCCGGGTGCAAGTAGATAAATAGGGACCGCTTACAAGCGGGAAGGTAAACGGCGTTTCCGTGTGCTGCGCTGGCTCACCAGAGCAGCAATGTCATGCTGGCCACGTGACCCGGAAGTGTCTCCGGACAGCGCTGGCCCCCGGCCTCTTGAGTGAGATGAGCGCACAACCCTAGAGTCTGTCAAGACTGGCCCGTACGGGCAGGGGTACCTTTACCTTTACCTATGGCAACAAAGTCTCTGATATTGGTTGGCTGAGGTGGTTTGGCTTCGCATGACCAGTGACTCGGGGAACTAAACGGTTATGTATTAAGATTAAGTTGCAGTTCTCACTCAGGGCCACCAGTATGTAAATGGATTGAAAACTGTCGCTCCTGATTGGTTAGCTAGTTGTAAGTTGTTACTGTTTCAAGTTACTTAGTATTATATATAGCCAGCTAGGCTGCAGTCAGTCTGATTCCAGGAGCAGTTCTAACTACTACAATAAAGAGCTGTGAATCCAAAAGAGCTGTATCCTTCGTCCATCTCTTCCACTATTCAACATAAACAGTTTGTAGTTCAGCATCAGAGAACATGGAGAAGGTAGTTAGTTTGATTTGGATTAAAACAACACACAGGGACAGGCTTAGGGCTTGGAAGAGGTAAAGGGAGAGGGGGAAGGTAAGGGATAGGTACCTAAGAACTAATAAGATTGGTTAAGAGACAGGATGGATGAAAAGCAAATTAGACAATGCTCTGAAAAAGAAGAAACTTGAGTGAAAAAAAGGATGGTGAAATATGGAGTCAGTTGTGTAGCATTTGCGAACTTATCCATGTGAACCAGGAAGTGACCTCTCCAGAAAATGGAACGACTCTTATTTTCTTATCTCTGCAGCTGCGACCTCCTGGGTGACGCAAATAATGTTAGGCAGTTGAATACGCATGCATAGTCTGTCCCTTCCTTCTCCGCAGTGGCCTTGGGCTCTGGCAACCCATGCTACGCTACTACATGGAGCTGGATAAAGGTAGGACTGGAGCTATGTAATATTGGCAGGAAGAGAAATCTGCCAGTTCTGTCTTCTGCTGCCATTACACCCCTCTGGCCTGGTGTGTGGATAATGCCATTATATAGTTTAGTCACTAGGTGGCACTGAAGTTAGTTGCATCTGGGTGGAGGCAGGAGCTTCTTGCTATTCTGTGAGAAAGAGCAGTATGCGAGAGTTGAAAGGATGTTTTCTGTGTGCGAGTGAGTGCTTTTTTCTACATACACTATTACCTTTGTGCATTATTTTGCTGTTGAGATTAGAATGAATTTTAAAAAAACCTCCTTTCATTGACATGTGGTCTAGTTTGATTTGCCAGTATTCAAGGGTGATGGGAGTTGGAGGTCCACAGTTTCCCCAGCCCCCAAAGTAAACAATATTCTGGGCCTGAATTTCCCCTCCAACTTCCATATAAATATTTTGACTAAATAGAGAACATTTGGTGTGATAATTGAGACGAATATTTCCTCTTCTTGCTGTTCTGTGAGCAGCTTTTCCACACCATGTTTGGTGACCAGGAGGTCACAAGATCTCTGTGGCCCATTTCAGATGTCCTACCTAAAACATGTAGGAGAGCAGCAGGAGCCAGCATGCTAGCTGCCCAGCCCCAGCAACATTATTGTCACCCTCCACATGTTGTACCAATGAAGGCTCTCGTTTTGCTTTAGAACCCTGGAAAAAACCAGGGTTCTAGCACTCATGGAGAGCTTCCAGAAGCATAGAAGGCTCCTCATTTGACAATTCTGCCCTCCATGAATACTGGGCTGTTTCATGCAGCACAGCACCATGTGTTTTCTAAACCGCATAGAATGCCTGGAGAGGGCTTATGTTACTGGATATCTGGATATATTTGGATATGTTTATAATGTGGCGATTTTTACCACATGTGGTGGTCATGTAACAAAATAAAGGAGTTTTGGGAATCGATCTATAATGAGTTTAAAAAGATGTTTAAATATAACTTTTCCTAAAAGATATTAAGAAGACAGACCAAAGACTATACATGTATGCAACAACAGCAGCTAGAGTTTTGATAGCCCAAAAGTGGAAGTTACAGGAGATTCCGACTGTAAGGGAATGACAGATAAAGCTGGTTGAATACGCTGAAATAGCAAAATTGACACACAGAATTCGCAATCAGGAGGAGACGAAGTACCAAAAAGAATGGAGTAAATTTATGGTTTATATAAGTGAGAAATGTAGAAATATGAAAACATTGGCAGGATTGAATTAAATCTTATGTCACGGTGTAATTTTTAACCAATGAAACTGTGAATTATAGATAGGAATAAGAAAACTTGCGGAAGGGAAGGACGGAAGTCAACGGCTCTATGGAGCATAAAGTAGGATATATGTAATATGTAATAAGATTGGATGTTTTTGTTGGTCGGTGTGGGTGTTCTTAAATCTCAATAAAAAGCATTCGAAAAAAATATGTTTATAATGTTTATAAATATGTTTATGGCAGCTACACCATTGTCCATGATAGCTAAATTCCTCATTTGGAAGAATTATACATTTGAATACCTTTGTATTACTGTTGCTCCCCAAGGTGCATTTCTTTCTTCACATGAGGTTGGAAAGATACAAACAGTAGGATAAAATGGATGCCTCCCATGATACCCATGCAACCTTCCTGTGTGTTTCCTAGAAGCACCTGGCTGGCTAATGTAGGATGCTGGGATGTATGGGCCTCCTGTTTGATCAAAGTTCTTGCGGATATGCCAGTTCTGCACTCTGTTACCCTTCATCAGTTCTGATCATGGTGGGAAGAGGAAGACTGGCATGGCTGGAAGGTTGGAAGAAAAACCACAACGATAGGTTCTTCTCACATTGCATGTCTACAAAATGAACAACAGGAGTAGGAACCTACCATCCAGATATTTGCTGGTTGTGTCCCTGATTTTGGCATAGGAATATTCATTTGGTAATTAGCACATACCAAGAAGAAGATGATAATGAAAATGAGAAATTATTCTTTTTCTGCACAGATTACCTTAGTGCGTGTCAGGCTTTGGGGAATTGGATCCCTCTCCGATGGCAATAAATAAGCAGATCAAATGAAAGGAGCGTTCTTACCAGATAAGTTCTATAACAATCACAGTGAGAGACAAAGGGATGCATATCTCTCTAAAAAATGATGTTGATCCCAGTAAAGGTTCACCACTTCCGTCCCCATTAATCTATGTCACTCCTATATTGGGTAATCTGAGCTTGTTGCCATTGCGCTTTCTGTTCTAACACTTTCCAAGTTCTTCTAGTCTTGGGTGAATTTGGGGGCGGGTCAGGAATGCTGTCCAAGGACACTGAATCTGCCAGCTGTCTCTCTCCTGGTGTTTCCTCTTCTAGCTGTTCCTCACCCAGTATTTCCCAGCTTTCCCCCTCTGGACTATGCCCTTCTGCAAACCACTGTTCTAAATCAATACTGTCCTCTTGCCCTTAGGAAGGTTCAGAGAAAAAAAGGGGGGGGGGGCTCCCACCATTCCTCCTCAGTCCAGTCCTTGACAATGGATAGTGCAAGATTTTTAAAAATAACATAAATAAATAGTGCAGAAAACTGGTTTCTGGATATCGTCGGATGGATTTATTAATTACAAATACACCACTGAGCCATGAATTGCCATTGTTTCAATTTTACGACTTCCCTCTTAAATACAGATACTTAAAGAAGGAATCAAATGTCAGTGGTCAGTGAATTAAACAGAAACACTTTTCTGCTTCCGAATGCTGATTTCCCATTATAATTTCCGACTTTGAAAAGGACATTTGCCAAAGAGTTTACTTGTTGAAAAAAAGATGTTTTAAAGATTCTGGTGTCTTGGTTTATTTTGCAGATACACACACCAGTAAATCAGATGTTGGATTTTGGTCCTCATTCTGGCCTCTTTTCTTGTACATCAAGTGGACCATCTGCCTCTACAAACAAGCACCACCTCACATGTAGTCCGATTTTGGTGTTGTAGAGGGGGCTTGCCATTTGTTTTGTATTGATAACATATAATGAGTAAACAACAACAACAAAAACTTTATTGAAATACACTGCTCTGTTTGTTTGTGTTTTACCCAATTTAATATAGAATACAGTGGTACCTCGGGTTAAGTACTTAATTCATTCCGGAGGTCCATTCTTAACCTGAAACTGTTTTTAACCTGAAGCACCACTTTAGCTAATGGGGCCTCCTGCTGCTGCCACAACACCGGAGCACGATGTCTGTTCTCATCCTGAAGCAAAGTTCTTAACCCGAGGTACTGTTTCTGGGTTAGTGGAGCCTGTAACCTGAAGCGTATGTAACCCGAGGTACCACTGTATATCAAAGAGCAGATTTGTGGCCTTGTGGCCCTTGTGTTTTGGCCCCTACCGAAATATGCTGGCAGTCTGTTTGGTTTGCAGGGGAAAAGATAAAACTGCTCTGCTTCTTCTCTTGATGCCCTCCGAGCTCACCCCCAGATATATTCCTCGATACTCCAAAATTACATTTGACTTTAAGACGCCCTTTGCCTGGATAACGACCACCATCTTAGTTCATCATAGTGGCCTGGTTCACATGTCACATTAAGCTGTATTTAAATATGGTTTAGTAGCCTGGTTCGCACAGCATAGTAAGCCAAACTATGGCATATTGGGAGTGTGCAACGTGCAGGATTCTGGAGGGCAACTTACTGCTGCTTTGTTTATCTCCGATCTGTTTTGCTATTTGCTATTACAGGGCTGGTAAGCCATAGTTTGGCTTTCTTAGTCAAGGGGAAAAAAGCTGACATGAATACAACCATGCTGGCGCATGCCGCTGCAAAGCTCTTGTTCCGGTTCTCCTCTGCTCATGCTGCCAGAGTCTGGCTTGTGATGGTATCCGAATGAAGACTCACAATTGATTTCCCCAAACAAATCATGAGTAGTAAGCCAAGAACAAGCCTTGCTTGTGGTTTGTTTGTAGAGAAGGCCTCTCCTCCTTCTGGAGGGGAGGTGTTGTGGGCGGGAGACGATTCCCGTGTCACGCAGGGGGCGTTATGCCCCGTGCCCCATTCACATGGCTGGTGCACCACGACCCCGGTTGAGCACCAATCAGACGGCTTGGTGGGGGCGTGGTTTGCTGCTCAAGATGCAGCCGCACCAGCCATTCAGCCCATTTGCTCACCTTTTCGTCATGAGTCACCTACCCACCACTCCCTTAGGGCTTAGGGCTTAGCTGCTCGCTTGACCTTGCTATGGACCTTTGGTTGGTCGCCCCGGTTGCCCAGGGGACGTGGTAGGAGTTTTTTTTCCAACTGGCAAATTGGCACCGGCCTTTTGGTTTTTTCCGCCTACCTCGTAGCAATCGTCACAACTTTCTTGGTATTTGGCGGTTAGGCATTGGAATGTGTTGTTGGTGTGTGGAAGGGCAAGGTGTGGCCATCGCCTACCTCTTCAAATTTGGGTATTCCGTTAAAGGAATCCGGCGATCGTGGATCCTGTCCGATGCCTGTGTGGCGGGGGGCCATGGCACGGCCCTCGGTGACATCAGGGGAGAGCTTATAGTTGTATTAGCATCAACAGGCTCCCCCTACTGGTGGTTAACCCCTCAGCAGACTCACCCCTCTCCGAGTGGGTGGAGTCAAATCTTCCGTCGTCCAATGCCTAAGTCAATACCTTCTCACTTGCTGTAATCAATAAAGTTGTGGCCTTTTCTTGCCCATTAACCTTATACACTGTGTCCACGTGTCTTTATTCCTCCAAGCGGAGGTCAGGTCCTCGAAACACAAACCAGGAGCCCAGGTTCTTGTATAAGTCAGAGTAGCAGCAGGAGTGGGTGTGATTAGAGCAAGAAATTTACAGCAAGATGCACTTGTATGCAGAACATTCGCATTCAGCCATAGTTAATTCTAAATTATGGTTTAATGTGATGTAAAGAAGAAGCGTAAGTAGTCTTGTAACTGTGGAACTGCCACTACCTTTGGGTGCCTTTAATTTATATTTCTACAACATATGAAAATCAAATACTTTCAAGTATAAAAGTTGTGCACAGCATCACCTGGGACGAAAGTTTGTTGCTTTGATTTAGTGTGTCTGTGATGATGGCGATGTTACTTAGGTAGATTATATAGAAAAGAATGCATGGTTTTAAACAGGGATGTCCAATAGGTCGATCACAATCCCCCTCCCCCTGAAAAAAACAACTCAACAACTTTGGCTCCCTAAAAAAAGCTTTGGTAGATCACTGCAAATTTTCTTTATAGTGGGAGTAGATTGCTGCCTCTTCAAAGTTGGACATGCCTGGTTTAAAACATGAGAAAAACATTGGCCTTAATTCTTCAGGTTTAATAGTCAGTGGTTAACAGCAGCTCTTGCTGTAGATGTAAGTTGAATTCCCGCTCCCCCTTTGCCCAAGTGATTTAGAGCAGAGGAAAGATTACTGCATTATAATCTAATAGGTATGAAAGCTATATAGTGGCGAGTTTCTCAACAGTGTAAGTTATTGTTACTTACATAGGTATCCGAAGAAGGGTCTGGTTGATTGACAGAAGATGAATGAATGGGTTTTGAAATGGTTAAGTATATTTAAAATAGCACTTTGCCCCTGAACGTATACTTTTTGTGAAGGGAATTGCCATTTTGAATGCTATGCATACAGCACTTTTACAAATCACAGCAGCGAGGAGATATGGCAATTCACACTGAGAGACCCTCTGTTCATGGAGATGCGTGTTAGTGTCTCGTCTATTACAAATTTGAGTAATGAACATAGCATGGATACAAAAATGCATAGACTGTTGATCTGTTTCTCCCATTTGGAAGCTGTTGTGTGCTCTGGAAACGTGAGATCCTAGTGTGCGTGTGTTTGTGTGTTTGCTAAACAGCCTCGGTCCAGTATATCTGAAGGAGCATCTCCACCCCCATCGTTCTACCCAGACACTGAGGTCCAGCACCGAGGGCCTTCTGGCGGTTCCCTCACTGCGAGAAGCCAAGTTACAGGGAACCAGGCAGAGGGCCTTCTCGGTAGTGGCGCCCACCCTGTGGAACGCCCTCCCACCAGATGTCAAAGAGAACAACAACTACCAGACTTTTAGAAGACATCTGAAGGCAGCCCTGTTTAGGGAAGCGTTTAATGTTTGATGTATTGCAGTGTTTTAATATTTTCTTTTGGAAGCTGCCCAGAGTGGCTGGGGAAGCCCAGCCAGATGGGCGGGGTATAAATAATAAATTTTATTGTTATTATTATTATTATTATTATTATTATTATTATTATTATTATTTTAATGGAAAGGACTTGTTCTGGAGATATTTCTATTTGAAGCTTAATCTTATAAGAAAATCTTTAGCCAAGTCAGGTTTTTAATCACTATGTTAGTCATCCCAGTGATTACATAAGGAATACTGTAGGAGCATTTCAAATACCACCAGCCTTTGGCACTGGAATAGCAATGAGGATGAAGTATTAAAAATATGTACTCATAAAGACAAACTTGGCTAGGCTGTTGCACAGAGAGATCATTTCTCTGTTCCTGAATATATCTTTACATTAATTCAACTTGTTTCTGAGACAGTGCAATGGAAAAAGAGCTAATTTGTGTTAATTATTTGCACATATGGTATGCGGCTGATGTTAGCTAATGCTACATTAAGGACAGACATGCTGGGCAGACATTAAATAATAGTATAAATATTTGCATTGTTTATGACAAACTGATTCCTCCTCCACATCTTCGTCAACTCTGCCACTGCTGTATTCATTTGGTATGACTTATGGGGTGCCATATGTCAAGAATTATAAAAGTGCCCCCTTAAATCTAAAGCCCTAATTTGCTTCAAGAGCAATTTAATATTTAGTAACACTTAAAAATAATAGCCAAATCATCACCATCATCATCATTATCGCAGCAGAATGTCCTGTTTAATATTAATCGTGAGAGCTTATTCTGTGTCAGAAATGCTCTAAAGGATTTCCACTGCAGTTCGCGAGGAATGAACTGTCTTAAAGGTATTTCCAAATATTTATAAATATGAAATGGGTTTTTAGCATAACTATTTGCTTCCAAGATGAACTAACCTTGTTCAACAAATAGAAGGCAAAAAGACGACTGCAATAGGATTCAAGTCCCTCTGTGGGAATTTAAAGTTCCTCCGCTAAGAATAACAAAATTATAGGCATGAAGTGAAGGATGGCCCCAGGGACTATTCTTTTTAACTCACTACTGAGCCACTGTATCTAAATAATCCTTGGCAGATGCTTGTCCAGTCTCCTTTCCAAAGACTTCAACGAAATACGGAACACCTTTTTCTCTAAGGCATTACTTGTTCGGTTGCTTTTTTCCATTTACCTACCTCTCAGTGGCAACTGTGTATATAGGGTGCTCAAGTATGTGGCTGCACAGTGGCCCAAAGGTTTTTGAGATCTGCCAAACCTAGAAATTAATATTACGTATAAACATGCGCCTATAATTTATATAACATTCTGAAGATATGTGCTTCATTTTTAATTAAATTTCCTCTTCTCGCCATAATGTTTCCTCTGCGTTCAGAAGGTATATACAGTGGTACCTTGGGTTACAGATGCTTCAGGTTACATACGCTTCAGGTTACAGACTCCGCTAACCGAGAAATAGTACCTCGGGTTAAGAACTTTGCTTCAGGATAAGAACAGAAATCGCGCAGCGGCAGCGCTGCGGCAGCGGGCAGCCCCATTAGCTAAAGCGGTACCTCAGGTTAAGAACAGTTTCAAGTTAAGAACGGACCTCCAGAACGAATTACGTTCTTAACCCAAGGTACCACTGTAACTGGATACTGGTGTATTGTTAAAGTGGAAAAGCCCCTCGGAATATTTTTGCATGAGGGTCTCTCTCACCTTAGTTTGATGACTTAACCAATGCAGCTTATGCAAACCACATTGTCCTTTCGTGTGATAAATGTTGTTGTTGTTTAGTCGTTTAGTCGTGTCCGACTCTTTGTGACCCCATGGACCAGAGCACGCCAGGCACTCCTGTCTTCCACTGCCTCCCACGGTTTGGTCAAACTCATGTTTGTGGCTTCGAGAACACTGTCCAACCGTCTCGTCCTCTGTCGCCCCCTTCTCCTTGTGCCCTCCATCTTTCCCAACATCAGGGTCTTTTCCAGGGAGTCTTCTCTTCTCATGAGGTGGCCAAAGTATTGGCGCCTCAGCTTCACGATCTGTCCTTCCAGTGACCACTCAGGGCTGATTTCCTTAAGAGTGGATAGGTTTGATCTTCTTGCAGTCCATGGGACTCTCAAGAGCCTCCTCCAGCACCATAATTCAAAAGCATCAATTCTTTGGTGATCAGCCTTCTTTATGGTCCAGCTCTCACTTCCATACATCACTACTGGGAAAACCATGGCTTTAACTATACGGACCTTTGTTGGCAAGGTGATAAATAATAAAATACAGTATTAGAAAACAAGTTTTCAAAGGAATAATAAAAGCGAGGATATTCAGTGCATAAGCTGTAAGTGACAGGAATCCTTTCTGAGATAATATAATGGTGGGGTTTTACAGCCAGAGATAACAAACTGTATTAGGCCTTCACTGTGGTGGTGGGGGTGGAACATGGAACAACAGCTGGAGACAGTCCACAGTAGGTCTCTCATAGCCAGGAGTTGCAGGATCTGTTGTTTCCTAAGGCAAAGGACAAAATGCCTTCCTTCCAATCCACATACTGAGTCCAGTGAGACTCATCATTGAATCTTCTTCTTCTTTGGCGATAACTCATAGCCGAGTAAGATTGTCTTCCATAAACACGGTTTTAACAATGAGTCCATAAGTGACTGTGGAGGCCAATTCTGGATCCACACGCCCTTCCACAGTGGGGACATAGGTTTCCGGGCGGGAATTGACCACGGTGAAGGTTTGCCAAGCGTGCCTTCCTCTTAGCACATTTCTCCCTTGTGTCCTGAGTTTGAGTGTCTTCAAAGCCCATGCCACCTTACTTCAAGATTGGCAGATGCATCACCCACTGCATCTGAAGGCAAAAGGTTAGTTTAGGGGGTGCAGGCAGCTCTCTTGGCACACAACAGCTCTGCCTTCCAATCCTTCATTGCCACTTTCCATGTCCCAACATTTGCTGCCTGAGGCAGCTACCTATTTCATGATAACGCTGGCCCTGCTTGCAGAAGGCAAAGAGAACATGCTGAGAGACTAGCCAGTCTTCTGTTTCTGGGCGAAATGCTAAAATTCTGCACACCCAGTTATGAGTAGGAGGACAGGTGGTGCGGGCAATGGCCTTTTCCAAGAGAAACATCCTGTCTAAATTGCTCTCCTGAATCTCTACCTAGGGAAGTCATGGGACAGCAGAATCTTGGTCAACATCAAAAGAATTTGCTCAAGTGATGGAGCTTTAGCTGCTTGTCATCTCTCGGTTGCTCAATGGTTATTTGCTTTCGTTTTGTTGACGTCTGTTGTAATATTTCGACTGACTTGAATGGACTCAGATTTTCAGCTTCATGATGTACAACATCCTATTTCAACTTGAGTGCTTGTGTTTGCATCTCCAGGAGGAAGCTGTCCAGGGGAACTGAATAAAGAATTGACTATTCAGCTTGTTAGGTAGTTCTACGGCCTCAATGTCTCTCATGTCTCCCGAGGTAAATTATATCACTGGATATTGCTAGGAGCTTGGTCAATTCCTTTGACTTCAAGTCTGTCTGTAACAAAGGGAGCTTTAACCCTTGAGCTTGAAGGGGAAACAATGCTTAGTATTTTTATACCACAATGTCTGAACATTCAAATAAATCATCAGGCAAATCAGGGAGTATTCTGAAATGTAAAAACCAGCTCAGGGCATTTCTACTTCTCATAACAAAAACTCTGTAGTATTGGTCTGCCAGGGCAATAAATATGTCAATGTGCTGATTCACTTGATAAAGCACTAGTGGCTATTGCCTCTGGTTTCAGATTTGGTTCACAGGCAGTTAGACACTGATTTAACTGTACAACTCCCTATATCTGTTCCTTAATATTGCTCACTAATCAGGAACATGGCATAGCCTGCAGAAGCAACACTTGAATCAGTTTGTAAAGTAATCTCTAGTTTTTTGTTAGCAGAAGGGAGAGTAAACGAGATTTTGGGGTTTTTTTTTAATACATTGTCATTTTGGAATAGTTTATGTACTGCAGATATTTGTTTGGATTCTAGGATTAGGTGTCTCAGGCAGGCTGCTTAAGCATGCATGGGACTGTGTAATAAGTTGTTGTTGTTTAGTCGTTTAGTTGTGTCCGACTCTTCGTGTCCCCATGGACCACAGCACGCCAGGCACTCCTGTCTTCCACTGCCTCCCGCAGTTTGGTCAAACTCATGTTTGTAGCTTCGAGAACACTGTCCAACCATCTTATCCTCTGTCGTCCCCTTCTCCTTGTGCCCTCAATCTTTCCCGGCATCAGGGTCTTTTCCAGGGAGTCTTCTCTTCTTACGAGGTGGCCAAAGTATTGGAGCCTCAGCTTCAGGATCTGTCCTTCCAGTGAGCACTCAGGGCTGATTTCCTTCAGAATGAATCGGTTTGATCTTCTTGCAGTCCATGGGACTCTCAAGAGTGCCAGTGTGGTGTAGTGGTTAAGAGCGGTAGTCTCGTAATCTGGGGAACCGGGTTCGCGTCTCCGCTCCTCCACATGCAGCTGCTGGGTGACCTTGGGCCAGTCACACTTCTCTGAAGTCTCTCAGCCCCACTCACCTCACAGAGTGTTTGTTGTGGGGGAGGAAGGGAAAGGAGAATGTTAGCCGCTTTGAGACTCCTTAAAGGGAGTGAAAGTCGGGATATCAAATCCAAACTCTTCTTCTTCTTCTTCTTCTTCTTCTTCTTCTTCCAGCACCATAATTCCAAAGCATCAATTCGTCGGCGATCAGCCTTCTTTATGGTCCAGCTCTCACTTCCATACATCACTACTGGGTGTAATAAGTAGATGTTGGGTTTGATTGACTGACTGACTGATTGATTGATTGCATTTATATCCCCGCCTTTTGTTGCAAGGAGCTCAAGGTGGCATGCAGAGTTTTCTCCTTCTTCATTTAATTGCCACAACAACCCTGTGAGGTAGGTTAGGTTGAGAGGCAATGACTGGCTCCCAAGATCACCCTGTGAGTTTCAAGACCAAGTGGGGATCTGAACCCCGGTCTCCAAGGTCATAGTCCGACACTTTAAACACCAAACCACACTGGCTGAAGTTAAAATGCATGGTCTTGCAAAACACAGGAGTGTCATTTGCAACAATATGGTTTACTCATTGGCTCTTGGAGTGTTTATGTTTGCATATTCCGGTTATCTTGCTGTAGATTTGCTGTTGTTGCACAAGATTCTAATAACTGTAAACTCATCAACTGCTCCTAAAGAGGTTCTGTATCTCTCTCTGAGCAGCAGGCAGGCTAACCACTCAAGAGGATTGTGAAATAGTCGTCAGGTACCATGCACCAAAGACAGAGCTGTCATATCAACTAATGTCGTTTCCTGCACAGGACTTTTCAGCGCAGACAGTTCCCAGATTCAGCTGTGAGCCGTATGTGACAGATTCAGAAGCTGCGAAAGGCTCTGTGCGGCGTGTCTCCCGTAGCCTCGTGGAGAAGATCTGATCTGATGCAGCCACAGTGGCAGGGAGCAGATTCCTGGTGGCCATTAGCTGAGCCTGGCAGGCAAGAAATAATAAGAGCAGCTCCCACTTTCATGCAGCTTCCTTCTAGGAAGTGGTACCTGTTTGCATGGTCATGCTGAGTGAAAACATTTCTTTTTCCACATGCTGATGTAGACATAGAATCATAGTTGGCAGGATTTTAAAGCATCTGAACTGGGCTCCTTGACCAGTGTACATGTATGTGTGAACCAAGTACTTTAATTAAAGAATTGTTGACATTTTGTGTCAATATATTTCCTTGTTAAAAAACCTTGTCAATATGTTTCCTTGCTAAAAAAACCTTGCCATGAGGCAAGGTGAGGTGGCAAGATTTACAGGGGCAGCAAATCTGGTCTCCAATGAATGTTGACTTGGTTCCTGTGGAGATGCCTAGAGGATCATCTAGCCATGTCCTTTTATCACTTGCAACTGATTCATCAGCTGAATCAAGAGGAGGAACTAGACTTTGCTACAGTCATTCATGCATTGGTTACATCCAGACTAGACTATTGTAACACACTGTATGTGGGTTTGCCTTTAAAGACAGTAAAGTAGCTTCAGAGCTGATGAAGCGGCTGGGCCAAAGCCGAAAGGTCACTCAGTTGTGGATATGCCTGGAAGCGAAAGGAAAGTCCAGTGCTGTAAAGAAAAATATTGCATACGAGATGGTTGGATAGTATTCTCGAAGCTACCAACATGAGTTTGACCAAACTGCGGGAGGCAGTGGAAGACAGGAGTGCCTGCCATGCTCTGGTCCATGGGGTCACAAAGAGTCGGGCATGGCTAAATGACTACACAACAACAATTCATTGTACGTGGGGCTGCCCTTGAAGATGACTTTAATCGGGGCAAAATACAGGTAGCTGAATTTTTACTGGTTCAGTCAGATGGAATTTTATCATATGGGTTCTGAAAGAGTTACATCGCCTGTTTGTTTGCTTCTGAGCCTAATTCATGGTTTTAAATGGCTTGGGGCCCAAATATCCAAAGGAAAACCTCTTCCTATACCATCCTGCCCATGCCTTAAGACCTCTACAGGGGACTCCTCCATGCCCCCATGACAGGAGAAGTTCACTATGTCATGATGCCTACAAGAGAGTCTTCTGTGTAGTGGCACTCTGTTTGTGGAATGTCATTCTCTTAGAAGTTTGCGTGGCACTGGAATTGTCACTGTGTCAGAGCTAGGTCAAGACTTGTTTGATTTTTCCGCTTCCTTTATCTGTTTTGACAAAGTGTTTTATTGCTCTATAATTGATTGATGTCTTGTATTGTTGGTTTTAGCCTTACTCTGCCCTGGTATCTCTGTAGATGAAGGGTGAGTTATAAATACTTCCCCACAAATATATAACTAAGGGAATCAGCAAAGTTTAAGTTTCCTGATGTGGGCAAGTGAAAGTGCTTTCCACAAAGGCAAAATCACAATTACACTAGTGGCCTGTGAATTCTTTGCTGTAAGGTTTTCTGCAGAAGTGCTTAAAGCTGGTAATTTTATTAACTTCTATTGCTAGTTTAGGGACGCGGGTGGCGCTGTGGGTTAAACCACTGAGCCTAGGACTTGCCGATCAGAAGGTTGGCGGTTCAAATCCCCGCGGCGGGGTGAGCTCTCATTGCTCGGTCCCTGCTCCTGCTCACCTAGCAGTCTGAAAGCATGTCAAAGTGCAAGTAGATAAATAGGTACCGCTCCAGTGGGAAGGTAAACGGCATTTCCGTGTGCTGCTCTGGTTCACCAGAAGCGGCTTAGTCATGCTGGCCACATGACCCAGAAGCTGTACGCCAGCTCCCTCGGCCAATAAAACGAGATGAGCGCCGCAACCCCAGAGTCGGCCATGACTGGACCTAATGGTCAGGGGTCCCTTTACCTTTTTATTGCTAGTTTACAGCATTGAATCCACACTGACTTTTTAGATTTTTGCAATAGGAAAAAAACCCTAATCTTGCTCAGTAATTATATACCATAGTTAATTAATCATATAATGTAATAAAGTGAGACCATTTTTTTTAAAAAAAGAGATGTGCCAAATGATCATGATAATTCTCAGTAATTATGTTTAATAAGATTGATTAAAAATGACTTTCGCTTGGATTTTAGGAATGCAGTACATGGGAGGGAGATAATGCCTGACCCCTCACTAGTTCCATAATGATCCGGTCAACCTATGGGAGAAACCATACCTACTGGGTATCTAATCTGTTGCCCCCAAAGAGCTTTCTCCAGATTTGGGACACTATTCTAGCCACTGTGCCATTACTGCATGCATTGTGCACCCAAGGAGCCAGCCTAGTTATTTTTAATTCTTATTTATTAAATTTGTATACCGCCCGTCATTCGGAGATCACAGAAGAGTTAAGAACAATGAGGCAGACTGAGTTGAGAGGAGGAGGCACACGCTACCAGCTGATTTAATTTCAGTTCTAGAATTTAATTGCTGCAAGATGTTTGGTGTATTCTGGTGGGCATATCTCTATTAGATAATACATAAGAGCAAAGGGAAAGAGTTTGAAATAGTATCATGTCTGTCAGTCTTGCAAATAATGAAAGGCCCATACTGCATTTCTTATTAGCCTACATGACCCCCTCAACACCTACGTTAGTTGTTTGTGTCACAGTGTCAAGGTGAAAATAAATGCAAAATTCTTTGCCCTGTTACTGGGAGGTGATTCACACCCGTTCACAGGTGACCAGGTAAGTAGTTACTATAGCAAGCCTGGTATGCTGACAATGTGTTCTTAATAGGGAAGGGGGCATAACACAGCGATAGAGCACATTATTTTCACGACAAAGGCTTCAGTTTCAAGCCTTGGTATTTCCAATGTACAGGATCTTGGATAGCAGGATCTGAAAATCCATTTTGCATAAGACTTTGAGGAGGTTTTCCAGTGAGACAATATAGTTGCAATGCAACCATCGGTTCAGCAACACCCCACAACAGAAAGGACAACACTTATAATAATGGTTGAATTAAAAAATAAAATAAAATGTCCAGTAGCACCTTAGAGACCAACTAAGTTTGTTCTGGGTATAAGCTGGGTATAAGCATATGCACACGAAAGCTTATACCCAGAACAAACTTAGTTGGTCTCTAAGGTGTTACTGATGGGTAAAAGCCCCAGCGCTTAGGGCTTGCCGATCGAAAGGTCGGTGGTTCGAATCCCCGCGGCGGGGTGCGCTCCCATTGTTCGGTCCCAGCGCCTGCCAACCTAGCAGTTCGAAAGCACCCCCGGGTGCAAGTAGATAAATAGGGACCGCTTTCTAGCGGGAAGGTAAACGGCGTTTCCGTGTGCAGCTCTGGCTCGCCAGAGCAGTGATGTCACGCTGGCCATGTGACCCGGAAGTGTCTCCGGACAGCGCTGGCCCCCGGCCTCTTGAGTGAGATGGGCACACAACCCTAGAGTCTGTCAAGACTGGCCCATATGGGCAGGGGTACCTTTACCTTTTTAAGGTGTTACTGGACATCATCATCATCATCATCATCATCATCATTATTATTATTATTATTATTTCGACTGTGTCAGACCAACACGGCTACCTACCTGAATCTTTTAAGAATGGTGTGTGAGATGTTAATAAACATTTTTAAATCAATGGATTCAGTTTCTGGTATAAAGCTGATTGATTAATCTTAAGGCTTCAATTAAAACATTTAAGCCAAAATCCATGGCAACTTGTATCTTTAAATGAATTTATAAACTACGCTTAAGCTTATATTTCTTTTGTCTTTTGACATTAAAGGTGGTTTTCTTTGAGGCGCGTGCAGAATAATAGCTATCGGAAGGATTTGTCTTGTTTGTCATGTTATTTAATCTTTATAATGGTATTGGTCACCTGGTATGAAAATCCTTGGTCCTCTTGTAAGATCATTACTCAGAAACAGACGGAGCTCTTTCTACCTGGTGCTGGCTTCTTGCTTTTCAGCTGTGAAGTCATTCAAAACATTTAGGTAGAAGATGGAATGGAAAGAAAACTCTTCCTGCTTCGGAAGCACCCTATTTTTCATTTTTTTTAAAAAAATTCCATGTACCATAAGGATTGTGCGTGCGTAATATTCTCAGTCTTGGTGTGGTAGACTTGACTGTTCATCTTCCCTTTTTTTTTGTACTTAATTTTCATATGTACCACTGCTTTAAAGAAAAGCTGCCGCTGTGCATAATCTTGTTGGAAGAGGACTCAATAAAATCAAGTTGGTAATACTAATTTTGTCACCTTAGGCTTTATTAGTGAATGTAATAGTCATTTTAAAAATCTTTGCAGCCATAAGTGTTTTATCTCTCTTACAGTCTCATATGCTGTGTTTAATCAGTGTCATTAAGGAAAGGTAATTAAATTTAGCACCACTTACTTTTTTGAGTCTCAGCCCTCATTGATAGGTTTGGGAAAAACCTGTATGCAAACACATCTTACAGAGAGAACCCACAATCTACCCCAACTTTCTTTAGAAACAGTTACTGTATTTTTTCTCTATAAGACGCACCAGACCACAAGACACACCTAGTTTTTGGAGGAGGAAAACAAGAATTTTTTCCCCCCTGAATCTCAGAAGCCAGAACAGCAAGAGGGATCGCTGCGCAGTGAAAGCAGCAATCCCTCTTGCTGTTCTGGCTTCTGGGATAGCTGCGCAGCCTGCATTTGCTCCATAAGACGCACACACATTCCCTCTTACTTTTTAGGAGGGAAAAAGTGAGTCTTATAGAGCAAAAAATACGGTACATACCGCAAAGTGCACCATCTGGTTTCGTGTTACATGCATGAACATTGGGCCAGCCAAAATTAGTTTACCCTTGCTTGCAGTAATTAATTGTAGCCTAAAAGAAGAAAAAGAAAACATTTTTATTTTTATTTGTTGATAAAGCTTTCCTGGCCTGTTGACTGGAGGCCATTCTCACCCTCTGTAGATGACCAGACAACTGGTTATAATCCTAACAACATTATTTTGATCAGTTGCATGTGCCCAAAGGAAATTTGTTCAGGGTTACATACACAATGAAATACTCTTCACCACTCCATGTGGTCATTGAATAATCTCATTAATTCACCAAGCTTGAAACTAGTTTCTGCCACAAAAGCCTTTCACTTAGTAGGGGCTAGCATGTGGCACACCACTTCAAAGAGCTTTCTGCAGCAAAAACCTAGCACTCTATTAATAATATTTATGTTTCATTTTTATTATTTTCAATTACTCCATTAAAAGAAATAATATTCAATCACCTTAAATAATTACACAGTCATTTCTGTGCAGATCGTTTTCCTTGATCACATATTAGAAAAAGAATGGCTAATGAGCATGTCTAAAACCATTTACAGAAGTATGTGACTAAACACGCTTCTTACCAAATCAATCAACAGATTCCTTAAGATGGAGGCCTCTTGAGTATTTCGGGTTCGCTTGTCATAACTAAGATATCAGTCAAGCTTTCAATCTCTACAAATGTTTCTTAATTAACTTTTTATGCTTTAAGTAGAAGGGAAGTATATTAATCCAGAGCATTAGTGCTGGGTAAAACTGACACTAACCCTATATCCATCAATTTCAGAATGTCTCCAGTAAGGCAACTGGGTTCATGGTTACGTTTTAGTTCAGGTATGTATTTGTCACTTTGAGATGAAGTGTCCTCCTGCTGGACCAGGCCAATGGCTCATCTAGTCTAGTATTTTGTTCTCAAAGTGCCAACAAGATGCCTATGGGAAGCCCAAAAGCAGAATCAGAGCACAACAGCATTCTCCCCGCCTGCAGTGAGTGCCATGTTGAGATTTCCATTCCACCTTAAGGAGCAGACGTGTGGAAATGTTGCGTGTCACATGTCTGTTTACATTCCAGCACAGCTTGCTGGGAACTTCCGTTTGTGTGTATTGCCAGTGTGGTGTAGTGGTTAAGAGCAGTAGACTCGTAATCTGGGGAACCGGGTTCGCGTCCCCGCTCCTCCACATGCAGCTGCTGGGTGACCTTGGGCTAGTCACACTTGTTTGAAGTGTCTCATCCCCACTCAACTCACAGAGTGTTTGCTGTGGGGGAGGAAGGGAAAGGAGAATGTTAGCCACTTTGAGACTCCTTCGGGTAGTGATAAAGCGGGATATCAAATCCAAACTCTTCTTTTCTTTTGCTTTTCCCCAGTCTCTCTGAGAAGACGAAGAGGGAGAGACGACATGTTTCTTTGTCCTGATTTATGATTAATAAATCTGTAGTTGTACTATGCTTTCACAAGCCTCACGCCTATTCTGTGTGCCAGTTCTATCTGCTGATAGTGTGCCCTGGCTTTGAAGCCCGGGTCGCTGATTTACATCGGAGCAGAGGCCGATGGGTCTTTGCAGCGGACGGCTGGAAGGAGACGGCCTAGCTGGGGCTAGCCAGCTAGCCTTGCGGCCCTCTGAATGTTGACACGCCACACCCCATAGTCGCCTTTGACTGCACTTAACCATCGAGGGGTCCTTTACCGTTAGCTCTCAAAGTGTGCATGGTTAGAGTCAGGGAGAGATGTGCCCTATCCTCTGAGTAACTGGCAATCTGTTAGCGATTGCTGTGATTAGATGCAGAAGTAAGAGTTGCATACTATGCTGTGGCCATGCGAAGAGTTTCTTTTGGATTTCCATTGTCTTCTGTTGGCATCTGTCTGTCTTGGGAGACAATGGAGGAGTGTCCTTTTAGTGATGAAGTCAAACCACTGGAGAGTTTCTGCGCTTGCTGTGGCTGTATAAAACCGTGGCAGCGGCAGCCTCAGGAGCCCAGAGCCAGCCTGGTAGCGCAGTTGGTTCTGGCTGGCTGGCTTCAGGAGCTGCTCGCTGCCATGAAGCCCACCATTTTTCCTCACTGGAAGTTCCCATATGATGTGTATTGTGCACAACACATCATAAGGGGACTTCCAGAGAGGAAAAAGGGCAGGCGCCACCGCAGCGGGCAGCGAGACAACCAGAGCCAACTGGGCTACCAGGCTGGCTCCGGGCTGCTCAAGCTGCCACTGCCGAAGGGGAACCGGGGACGTCCGGCAGTACAGATCTCCTGCCCCCTTCCCTCTTTGTTTTGACTGATCGGGGGAGGCTCGGGAGTTGCAGGCAGCCAGCTGTTGCCCAGTTTTTAAAAAACCTACACATTTATGTTTCACAGGGTGCGAAAGAAGGGCTTTGCACCTTGTCTGGCAGAGAAACCACGTGCCTTGCGCCCCTCCTGGGCAACGACCACCCACCCGTGACTCCCCCAAACAAAGAGGGAAGGGGGCAAGAGATCAGGGAAGGCTTGGGAGTCGCGGGCGGGCAGCGCACCGTTGCCCAGTTTTCTTTTAACCTGTGCACATTTATGTTTCACAGAGTGCGAAAGAAGGGCTCTGCACCGTTATACAATATTCATGTGTGCTTGGGCTCAGGGTCTTTTGCCTCACTATCACCACTACAGTGGTACCTCAGGTTAAGTACTTAATTCGTTCTGGAGGTCCGTTCTTAACCTGAAGCTGTTCTTAACCTGAAGCACCACTTTAGCTAATGGGGCCTCCTGCTGCTGTCGCGCTGCCGGAGCACGATTTCTGTTCTCATCATGAAGCAAAGTTCTTACCCTGAAGCACTATTTCTGGGTTAGCAGAGTCTGTAACCTGAAGCGTATGTAACCTGAAGCGTATGTAACCTGAGGTACCACTGCACTAACTCCCTGTTGCTACTCAGCTTCCCCCCCCCAAAAAAGTGTCCAGAGATTCATTGAAAAAAATCTGGTGACCATAGTTTAACGTTGCCAGCCTTCATGTCTCACAGATATCTTTGTAACACAAAGTTGGTCTGCCAACAGGCCTGGTGCCTGAAGGATGTGCACATCCTTGGGGATCCTGCCATCTTCCGTTCTGTTGACGTGACCAAGCCAGCATAGACGTTGCAGAGACAGGAGTGTGAACATGCTAGGAATGTTGGCTTTGTCTGAGACTCTGTTCTGCCATGTGATGCCCAAAATCTCTTCCCAAGGCATTGACTTCAGTGCTTCAATTTACATCACTTATTTTGTTCGCATAGTGATGAGGAGCAGGGTGAATTTAGGGGGCAGACTAAGCCTACTTCAATCACGGCAGACACCCAACACTACTCATTTTTGGCTTCTCTGCTGGTAAAGTTGTGTTGGCAGTGGAAATATGCTGGCATAATGTTCTTCTGGCATCACATGCCCAGTGGCAGTGGAGCTCCAAGATTTTCCCACACAGGAAGCCTTGCATCGAATCCTAAATTCCTCCAGCCAGTACAACTGGAGTGTAGGATTGTTCCTTAGAATTAATTATTGGTCATTCAAACCAAACATAACATGAAGATTTGGAGGACAGAATACAGCTCTATATTCAGGACTTGTTAAAGGCTCAGGAACTACTGGTTTTTTCTTCTATGTTTAAGACAATTTATTCCTTAGAAAGAAGAGGCAAAAATTGTGGGTCGTCATATCATGGATAGCAGAGGGGTGACGTGTGATTGGTGGCAGCAGCCGCAGGAGATTGGCAGCAGTGATTGGGCGTGTGATTGGTTGCTGCAGCAAGGCCCGCTGACAATTGGCTGTGGCTGCAGCAATTGGGTGACCGATTTACGGCAACGGTGAGGCTTGTTGGCAATCTGCTGTGGTTGTGTCAAGTGTGCAGGTGGGCTTTTGGTGGCGAGCATGCAGCCGACTGGTGTCTGCAGCAATGTATGCGATTTGTCGGGCAAGCTGTAGAGCGATTGGCAGCAGTGACCCCCCCCCCAAGAAAGCTCCACAACTCTGGGCAACCCCCCTCCGATAGGGGTCATCTTATACATGGGGGCATGTTATACACAAAAAAAATATGATATATCTTCTGAGGTTATTCTGTGGGGCTGTACTATAAATGGATATATTTGAAATATATTTCTTGAAGCTTTGTGTGATGATACATATATAGATATAGTCTCTCTCTCTCTCTCTCTCTCTCTCTCACACACACACACACACACACACACTTCACTTTTAAAAATGGGTCCAGAAATTTTTTGATACAACCATCTGAATAAAAAGTATTTTCAGGCTCAAATTAGTTTTGGATTTCGACTTGGGAGAAAATTGTAGCTCCTATTAGAATACTCGCCTCTGGTTATACTTGGGAGAGAAATGAATCAATTCATTGGGCAATCACTATATTTTTCATCATGGAGATTATGTATTACACTGGGGCACAGACTCTGCAAGGCGCTGGATTGACAAATCAAATACTAGTTGCCTTTTCTTTTAGAAATGTTATAAATTCCAGAGTCAAATACTTCTTAAAGTAGTTTCTATCAACCCTGCTGCATTGCTAATATTTCTTCTCCTCCTTCTTCTGTGGTAATTTTCTCCAAATGTGTGTATTTTCTTTATTTTGGAAGATTTGCTTCATTGCTGTCAAACCTAGCCCTCAGCCTTCAGAATTTAGGATTGCATTTATCCAAACTTTGTGTGCAGACTGATGCAACATTTTAAAGCCATAGTTTTGTTTGCTTCTACCTGACAGCACACTCCATTATATAAAGAGATATTTACTTCTGAGTAAACTTACATAATATTGCTTTACTTGAGCGGTGTCACCGACTTGAAAATGCCCTCACCACATTCTGTGCAAATGCACATTTTTTCCTGCCCCAGCTGAGCTTTGAAAACTAAGAATTCAAGTTTATATCATGATTATTATATGAACTGAGGAAAACTGGCCCTTTGACAAATACAATGGCATAAACAACCATCATCGCCAGTTGCAACTTTTTCTACATTTTTCAACCATATTAAAGGTTGAATATATTTGTGTGTGACTATGTTTACACCTCTAAACTTGTGTATACTGTTTTCAAATAATAATAAAAGAAAAAAGGTGAACAGCTTGCCTCAGGCATGGAGGGAAGAGTAATGTTGTTGTTGTTGTTGTTGTTGTTGTTGTTGTTGTTGTTGTTGTTGTTGTTGTTCAGTTGTGTCCGACTCTTCGTGACCCCATGGACCAGAGGATGCCAGGCACTCCTGTCTTCTGCTGCCTCCCGCAGTTTGGTCAAACTCATGCTGGTAGCTTCAAGAACACTGTCCAACTATCTCGTCTGTCATCCCCTTCTCCTTTCCCAACATCAGGGTCTTTCCCAGGGAGTCTTCTCTTCTCATGAGGTGGCCAAAGTATTGGAGCCTCAGCTTCACGATCTGTCCTTTCAGTGAGCACTCAGGGCTGATTTCCTTCAGAATGGAGAGGTTTGATCTTCTTGCAGTCCATGGGACTCTCAAGAGTCTCCTCCAGCACCATACTTCAAAAACATCAATTCTTCGGCGATCAGCCTTCTTTATGGTCCAGCTCTCACTTCCATACATCACTACTGGGGAAACCATAGCTTTCACTATACGGAGCTTTGTTGGCATAGTGGAGGAGTGATATTGATGGCTAAAGCACTGCTCTACATGTTAGGATGTGTTGTATGAAAAGCATGTTCTGAAGGTGGAATCACAAAAACCTGCTTTGAAATCGGAATCATAGTGACCACCCTTAAAACACTATGGGATTACTCTAGAATGCAGTCGCGTATCATCTTCTATTCTTTAATTTCCAAAGGAAAAATGGCTATTATGAATTAAATGTCCTGTAGTTTGATTTGCTACTTTACAAATAAATGTAGAGGTTTGTGGAAGATGTTATGTTTTCTCGTATAGATGCTTCACATATAATGATGATGCCTAAAGACAATACTTATTATTTCATGATTATTTATTATTATTTTGGAAGTAGAGTAGCTTCAGTGTTAGGATTTGAAGGATAGTATGGGGAGGAAGGGGATGCGGGTGGCGCTGTGGGTAAAAGCCTCAGCGCCTAGGGCTTGCCGATCGAAAGGTCGGCGGTTCGAATCCCCGCGGCGGGGTGCGCTCCCGTTGCTCGGTCCCAGCGCCTGCCAACCTAGCAGTTCAAAAGCACCTCTGGGTGCAAGTAGATAAATAGGGACCGCTTACTGGCGGGAAGGTAAACGGCGTTTCCGTGTGCTGCGCTGGCTCGCCAGATTCGGCTTTGTCACGCTGGCCACGTGACCCGGAAGTGTCTCCGGACAGCGCTGGCCCCCGGCCTCTTAAGTGAGATGGGCACACAACCCTAGAGTCTGTCAAGACTGGCCCGTACGGGCAGGGGTACCTTTACCTTTATGGGGAGGAAGAGAGGGGAGAGAACATGGAATGAATGATGTGTAAGAGGAAAGGGGGGGGGGGGAGGAGGACTAGAAAATGCTGAATTTACCCAAACAGGGCATTTCCCTGTTGGATGTTACTGAATGTAACCTTATAACACAGAAAACGGAGAACAAGAATCATCTACATAATCCCGTTGAGGACTAAGAAAAGGGACTCAGCTATTTGTTTTAAAATGACCTTTAGTTAATATACAATGTCAGCAATTAGGTTTAACCTCTTCTTGACTCCTTGTGTTGAACTCACATTCATGATAATTTTTTCTGTATATTTGAAATTGAAAATAAAACTCCATTATGAAAGTTCCATTGTGAAAATAATAATGTGTTGTTTACAAAGCTGTCCTTTCTATTTTCTAGGCTTTTGTCTGACTGAAACACAAATATAGTTATGGATGTATCTTCCCATTGTCAGCAACATCTAGAAACTTCATTTGTGATCTTAATCCATGGGTAGGCAAACTAAGACATGGGGGCCGGATCCGGCCCAATCACCTTCTAAATCTGGCCCGCGGACTGTCTGGGAATCAGCGTGTTTTTACATGAGCAGAAAGTGTCCTTTTATTTAAAATGCACCTCTGGGTTATTTGTGGGACCTGCCTGGTGTTTTCCATGAGTAGAATATGCCCTTTTATTTAAAATGCATCTCAGGGTTATTTGTGGGGCATAGGAATTTGTTCATTTTCCCCCTCCAAAATATAGTCCGGCCCCCACAAGGTCTGAGGGACAGTGGACCGGCCCCCTGCTGAAAAAGTTTGCTGACCCCTGTCTTAATCCCTCACATACCTCACTGTGTCGGAGAGTTTCCTAAATGTTCGGAGGACTTTCAAGAAGAAAAAAATAGCATTAATCGGAACAGTAATACATGCTTGTCCACTTTTCCTCTCCTACTGAGAGTAACAAAAAGGCGCAGCCAGCTTAAAACGGAAGTTGCATCCTAACTGCTCCTAACAGCAGGAGTGTAACAGCTTCCTCACACTTTAGCACCTTCTGCATTCCCTGAGAAATCTTCATGGGGTAAAAAGTGTGTGTGTGTGTGAGAGAGAGTAACTTGGGCACCTAGAAAGCTGACTGGAAGATGGTCTCCAGCCCTGTCATACTGTTCCCGTTCACCCCTGACATGTGATATTACATCTGTTCCACTAGTGCACATTGGTATTCTCCCCGCAGTTTATTTGAAAGTGGAATATAGCAAATGCTACAGATGAGTTGTGTTGCTTGACATTTTCAGCAATAACTAGAGTTTCAAGGTTCCTGAATTTTGCGTTGTTTTACAGATGTGGCTGGTTTTTAGGGACTATCCAGATAAGTTACAAAAAGGCAGAGGTAGGCAATGTGATTCTCTTCCAGGTGCAACTCTCATCAGCTCTGGCCAGCACACCCGATGGTTAGAGACTGTGGCGTTTGCCTGCCTAGGTGTGTGACATCATACTGGGTTCATAAGGAAAGGGTAAAATGTAAAATGACTAACCAATGGGAACCCAAGGGGCAGAGTTAACTGTGTATAAGGTTTTAAGCACAGAGGGTTTTTTTGGGGGGGGGGGAGTTAGAGTTAGGGTGGTTGAGAAGACAGTCTGGAGTTAGAAGAGACAGAGAATATATGTCTGTGGGATAAGTCTGTGAGAGAGTGAGAGAATTTGTTAAGAGGAGTCAGTCAAAGAGGAGTCAGTTGAGATAATCAGTCAGAAGGTATTAAGAAGGTAAAGGTAAAGGTAAAGGTAAAGGTAAAGGTACCCCTGCCCGTACGGGCCAGTCGTGACCGACTCTGGGGTTGTGCGCCCATCTCACTTAAGAGGCCGGGAGCCAGCGCTGTCCGGAGACACTTCCGGGTCACGTGGCCAGCGTGACAAAGCTGCTCTGGTGAGCCATCACCAGCGCAGCGCACGGAAACGCCCTTACCTTCCCGCTATAAAGCGGTACCTATTTATCTACTTACACTTAGGGGTGCTTTCGAACTGCTAGGTGGGCAGGAGCTGGGACCGAACGACGGGAGCTCACCCCGCCGCAGGGATTCGAACCGCCGACCATACGATCGGCAAGTCCTAGGCACTGAGGTTTTACCCACAGCACCACCCGCGTCCCTTTTAAGAAGGTATAGGTCAGTAAAGAAACTAAAGTTAAGATACTGACAGGAATATTATCTGAGAAACCATAAACTTGTTAATGTTTTTAAAATAAACTTGGTTTTTTGGGGGGTTCACTTTTAACAACTGTCTGGACTCAGTGTTTTACTAGAGGGTAACAGGTTGGTGGGACATGGGTGGCGCTGTGGGTTAAAGCCTCAGCGCCTAGGACTTGCCGATCGCATGGTCGGCGGTTCGAATCCCCGCGGCGGGGTGCGCTCCCGTCGTTCGGTCCCAGTGCCTGCCTACCTAGCAGTTCGAAAGCACCCCCGGGTGCAAGTAGATAAATAGGGACCGCTTACTAGCGGGAAGGTAAACGGCGTTCCGTGTGCTGCGCTGGCTCGCCAGATGCAGCTTGTCACGCTGGCCACGTGACCCGGAAGTGTCTGCGGACAGCACTGGCTCCCGGCCTCTAGAGTGAGATGAGCACACAACCCTTGAGTCTGGCAAGACTGGCCCGTACGGGCAGGGGTACCTTTACCTTAACAGGTTGGTGGCAGCGAGGAAGCGAGCACAGTGGTGGGACAGGGATCAATAGACCATTAAACGTCCGGGGACCCTGTGTGATTGCCACAGAGACGATGGGTGAGTTGTGGTCTGGAGGGCACTATGTTGGTTAGCCCTGCAGTAAGGCGATACCTAAATGAGGACTATCTGCATTGTTGCCACAGGGAGAGAAAGCTTTCAAGTTCCTTTGGCTGGATATTAAGTGGAAATCAAGCAGCCACTCCAAAACAAAATGAAACTGAACAGAAGCAAAAACAGGGATGGGAGAAAAAGGCAGAACATGGTGATGAAGCCCAAAGTCTGCAGATCATAGATGTCCCATGAAGCAGCGATTCTTCTTGAGTGGCTCACAAAAAGCAAGCAAGCAAGCAAACAAGCAAGCAAGCAAACAAACAAACAAACAAACAAGGGATTTAAAGGCTTTGGTCTATGTGAAAAAAGATCTTTAACTAGAACCAAGGAGCCCATAAGGACCTTCTTTGGACGTCTTTAAGCAGAGGCTTGACAACCATATGTCAGGAGTGCTCTGATGGTGTTTCCTGCTTGGCAGGGGGTTGGACTCAATGGCCCTTGTGGTCTATTCCAACTCTATGATTCTATGATTCTATGTCACCATACAAGGCTTTTAACTTTTGTACACATCAAAGAGTTTTAAGTTTCATATACAAAACATCTCAATGAACAGGTTATGCCTCTTATGAATCAGGGTGTACTCTTCCCCTTTCTCTTCTCTCTCTCTCTCTGAATTAGGCATTTGCCCATACAACCAGCATATATGCAGTTTTAATTGTCTGGACATCTTTTCTTAATTTCTTCTGTTCTCAATACAGTGGAACCTCTACCTGCGACCATAATCTGTTCTGGAGGTTTGTCCGGAGGTTGAAATGGGTCGCTGGGAGAGGCGCTGTTGTGCGCAGGCGATTGCCCGCTTCTGCACATGCGCAAGCGGCGATCACTGCTCCTGCACATGTGCGAATGGCAGCAAATCCGCTGGTTACTTCCGGGTTTGCTGCGGACGTTGGGCGAAATGGACGCAAGCGGAGGTGGACATAAGAAGAGGTTTGACTGTAATTTTCTTCAAGCTATTTTCAAGTTTTCTCTTAAGACAAAAGGAAGAAAAACTTTGAATCCCGAGTATTCTCTTAGCTGGATAGCTGCTTCAGCTAGACTAGTATCTTGTACCTAAGAGTAGCCAGTAAAAGCTGAGTGAGCGAATGGTGCATAAACTCTGCAGAAAGCAATTACAGAATAAGCTGCTCACAGGAGAATGTACTCCTAGTCCTCATTGCTCAAGGGGCTGGCTCATCCCCTGAAGACATGAGGTTTATATCTTTTTTTCTTCACTGGACTCTCTCTCTCTCTCCCTCTCTGTTTAATTTCCTTAGTGTCCTTCCTCAGATAAGGTGAAAACCTAAACAGACATTCAAGGTGAGGATGTACCAATTACATGTATAAATGGCAACGCAAGCAGATATTCTGCAAATGTTCACATTCCCTTCTTAGTATAACCTAATGCAGTGTCAAACTTCACACCTACAGAGCTCTGTTCCCACAGCATTTTGTCTGCCAAAGACCAACTGCACCTCTGTCATGGAACTCCTACATATCACAAAGGATTCTGGGATGTGTCCAGGTTTTTAGAAGCATCAGATACACTATTTCCTTGGATATTGAGAAGGCCTGCTAAATAACCAGAACATCCAAGCAATCTGGTCACCTGGGGAATTTAGAGCAAAGGTGATATTGAAACGGGAGGTTTCCTGATCCATGGCTAGGTCTCTGAACCACTATACTGCACAGGCTCTAACCAAAGCAAAAAGTCAACCCAGGGACTGGATGTTGACATTAACATTTTAGGTTCTCTGCATGCTGATTCTGTTGTTTCCCTATTTTGTTTTGTTGCCCTGTTGCGGTGGCCTGATGGGCACCCATTTGGCACTGTTGCCTCTTTTACTTCATTCAAGTTTAATTAAAGAAGCTCTTAACTGCCTTGATAAATTTAACTGGGCTTTTTTAAAAAAAGGTTTTCTACTTAGTCATCACAGTTTCCCTTTTGTCTTTCTGCTAATGTCAGTTTGTTTTTTTCCAGCTAGTGTCAAATAAAGTAGGTTTCCATTTGTAAAGGTCAAATCACTGGCCCGAATAAAGCCTTGTACTTTTTGTTATTTAATCATTCTGTTTTACTTACTATTTTTGTTCTGAGGTATTCAAACCTGCTGTGACTCTAATAAGGTATTATTTTAGCTGCTTCCATGCTGTTTTGCATGGATTTTAATTTCTTAACCACCCCTTCAGGCTGTATAACTACATTCTGCATTTAGAACAATAACAACAGCATAGCTCTGAACAAGAATTTGGTAAGGCTCTTTCTAGTTTCTAATAATTGTCAACTTTCTGTAGCCATAACAATGAACTCTCTCATGCCTGTTTTTCTCGTGACCCCTTCACTATTTGAAACAGGGGTGTACAACTGAAACATACGGTGTGAATGTAGTAAATACATGCATCGTACAGCTACATTTGTCAGGAAAATGTGACGATGGACTGCAGCTACTGCTTGACCGGTAAACATGAGTGGTTGACCACTGTAGAAAGAGTAGTGATAGCAGAAAACCTGCTCAGATCAAGCTTGGCAAGTTTATCCTTCTGAAGTATCCCACTTCCTGAAGTTTTGTCATAACTTCCTTTTGACTCCCTTCATCTCCTGTTCCAAGTCTTGACTTGGCCTTGAATATGACTGATTATGCTTTAGGTGGGTTGGAACCATAGCTGTCAACCTTCCCTTTTTTTGCGGGAAATTCCCTTATTCCAGCACCATTTCCCGCTGCTTCCCGCTGCTATCCCGGATTGTTAGATATCCCGTAAACTGTCCTCAGGGCAGGTGAGGCTGCTGATCCCTTATTTTCAAATCTGAAAGTTGACAACTAGAACTTCTTTCTCTATAGTGTGCTTTCAGACACTGGTTTCTTGTTTTCAGAGGAGTGTTTTTGTAGCATTGTACGATCGCACAAAACATAGTCCCTTTGATTTTAAATGCATTACTAGATTGACAGTGGCATGAAGCAAAAATGAAGCTCATTTTTTTGAAGTTGTTGCTCTTAATGGCTTCTTATTCTCACTTTCTAATGTTTTGCTAAACTAATAACACAAAGGAAAGCTGAAAGATGGAAAACCCAGGTAGATATCTTCAACCTCTACCTTAAAATAATAATAATAAAACCCAGCCATCACTAGTGTCATATTTGCTTCCTTACATCAGGTCTGCACAATGTCTGCCCTACAACAGCCAAAAACTGCCTATAGGGGGTCGATAAATCTCCTTTTATTAAAACTGAGTTTTCCAAGTCCTTACCAGGCCACAATACATGGCCTGTAAGTAGCATTTTGACCATGATGGTCACAACTTGTGCAGACTTGCACAATAGACTATACTAAGTTGGGTAGTACAACTTCTTTTTTTCTTTCTTTCTAAAATCCAAAAGGGAAGAATTGTGATTACAGTTGATTTCTCGCTTGAGAGCTGGTAATGTAAATGGCTACCTGCTCATTTGTGAAACAGATTTTTAGACTGTTGACATGGAGGCTTGTTTGAAAAGTAATTGAATTTCTGTTACCTAATGGAAAGTGACAGTTAACAGTATTTATTTTCCATTTACGTCTCAGCAGATAACATAATACAATTTTGATTTGTCATTAGCTTTGGAATCTGATATTCTTCTTTTGCTGTAATTTAAGAGTTGGGAGGGCGATGGCCTAATAACAATAGCTTTCTGTTTTTATAACCAGTAAAACAGTCATTTGCAGACTGAATGGATTCTGTTCTACTATAGTCAGATGTTTTTTGTTTGCATTGTTTTTCTAGGGCTCTCACATATAATAGCCCTGAATTGTTACTTTTTACATTTTTACCACAAAAACTTGGCAAGGACTCATTTTCCACTCTCTTTCTTGTTCTCTTTCAGGAAGCATGTTTGTTATTCTTTAAAGTTTACCTCTCAGATTTGTATCCTTCCCTTCCTCCTTCTGAGGTAATGCAGGGCAGCATACATGACGGCATTCCTATTGCGTGTGTAGTGCAGGGCAGCATACATGACGGCATTCCTATTGCGTGTGTAGGTCCCCAGGCCACCCCTCAAAATAATTTCACACATCACACGTAATTTTAGTTTTGGTTTTGGGCTCTATTTTGGCCACAACTTTATTAAAAGTTGTGGCGCTGTGGGTAAAACCTCAGCGCCTAGGACTTGCCGATCGTATGGTCGGCGGTTCGAATCCCCGTGGCGGGGTGCGCTCCCGTCATTCGGTCCCAGCGCCTGCCAACCTAGCAGTTCGAAAGCACCCCCAGGTGCAAGTAGATAAATAGGGACCGCTTACCAGCGGGAAGGTGAACGGCGTTCCATGTGCTGCGCTGGCTCGCCAGATGCAGCTTGTCACGCTGGTCACGTGACCCGGAAGTGTCTGCGCACAGCGCTGGCTCCCGGCCTATAGAGTGAGATGAGCGCACAACCCTAGAGTCTGGCAAGACTGGCCCGTACGGGCAGGGGTACCTTTACCTTTACCTTTACCTTATTAAAATACAAAATCTGTGAGTGGTTGTTTAGACATTGGTTATGACTATCTGTCCCCCCGCCCGGGACAGAACTGGCACTCCAAGCTCCGATCGGAAGCCAGTAGAAGGGAAAGTCAATGTTGGGGATCAGTTGAGCTGAGTGTCAGTCCCACGCCACTCACCCAACCAGTTCCCCAAGGCTTGCCGGTCCTGGTCCCATGACAAGGATTGGACGAAATCGTGGCAAGCCCCAGGATTCCTTTAACGGAATTCCCTTCAGCACCATTGGAGGGGCAGGCACAGCCTATCCTGACCCCTCCACCACCAGCTTTTTATAACCAATGCCTAACCGCAACCTTACAAGTTGTGACGATTTGCTACGCAGTAGGCAAAAACCAAATGGCACCAGCCAATCAGCCAAATAGCAAAATGCCTACTAGGCCCCTGCACCAAGGCAGATGACCCCATGACAGGCAAAGCAAGGTCAACCAGAAAACAGGGCGGGCGGGTGATCCGATGCACTCTGCAAAAGAGAAAGGAAAATATAGGAATTCATTCATTTTTTTCCCTTCCAAAATATTGTCTGGCCCCCCCACAAGGTCTGAGGGACAGTGGACCGGCCCCCTGCTGAAAAAGTTTGCCGACCCCAGTCTGTACTGCTTTGGTGGCTGGTTGGTACTTAGCGTGAGGTAGCCATTAAATAGGTTAAATGACCGCAATGGCGGGAAGCTGTGGCAAGATATCAGGTAGTTAAGGTTTGGTGAGCACTTACATCACCTCTAAGGGCGAAGAATGTAGCCCTGAGACTTATTTATTCTGTTTATGAGTTGCTTTATACAAAAAAGTGACATAACAAGATAAAATACAAACAGAAAAAGGCAATGAAAAGATGGAGAATTTAAAACCAGTATCTTCCCTGTCCAGTGCCGTAACACTCAATCCATTATAACTTGGAATAAATACATGCTTTTCTGTTTTCAGAAGTGAAAAGAGAGGATGCTCTTTATTTTCACTTTAAAAAGAGAGAGCGAGAGCTAAGAGTCAGGAGCCTTGCTGGCATGTACCCACGGTCAGCAGCCCTAAACTGGAGCAAGAGGCCTTTTTAAAAATTACTATGTTTGTACCCGGTGTTTCAATTTGAAATTCCACAAGACAGCCATTAAAATACATTAAAGGACCACAATGGATATTTTGAAACATCATCAAATACACCAGCAAAATGAAAGCAGTAGGAAGTGCTCTGCCCTTGAAGACGATCCAGAAACAGCAGCTGTGGTCAGAATATGGCAAGCAAGTGGGACCTTCTCTTAAGGATTAGTGCTGGTTGCCTGTTTGCTTCTGAGCCCACTTTATTATTATTATTATTATTATTATTATTATTATTATTATTATTATTATTTATACCCTGCCCATCTGGCTGAGTCTATCCAGCCACTCTGGGCGGCTCCCAATCAAGTGTTAAAAACAGTACAGCATTAAATATTAAAAACTTCCCTGAACAGGGCTGCCTTCAGATGTCTTTTAAAGATAGGATAGCTGCTTATTTCCTTCACATCTGAAGGGAGGATGTTCCACAGGGTGGGCGCCACTACCGAGAAGGCCCTCTGTCTCGTTCCCTGTAACCTTACTTCTCGCAATGAGGGAACCGCCAGAAGGCCCTCAGTGCTGGATCTCAGTGTCCGGGCTGAACGATGGGGGTGGAGATGCTCCTTCAGGTATACAGGACCGAGGCCATTGAGGGCTTTCAAGGTCAGCACCAACACTTTGAATTGTGCTCAGAAACGTACTGGGAGCCAATGCAGATCCCTCAGAACCGGTGTTATGTGGTCCCGACGGCCACTCCCAGTCACCAGTCTAGCTGCCGCATTCTGGATTAATTGCAGTTTCCGGGTCACCTTAAAAGGTAGCCCCACATAGAGCGTGTTGCAGTAGTCCAAGTGGGAGATAACTAGAGCATGTACCACTCTGGTGAGACAGTCCATGGGCAGGTATCGTCTTAGCCTGCGTACCAGGTGGAGCTCGTAGACAGCTGCCCTGGACACAGAATTAACCTGTGCCTCCATGGACAGCTGTGAGTCCAAAATGACTCCCAGGCTGCGTACCTGGTCCTTCAGGGACACTGTTGCCCCATTCAGACCAGGGAATCCCCACACCTGCCCCCTGTCCCCCCAAAACAGTATTTCTGTCTTGTCAGGATTCAGCCTCAAACTTTAAAGTGCTGACCTTGTTTAGGCGTTTAAGATCTGGTGCCCAAGTATCTGAAATAATGACTTCCCTATTACCTGCCACCCCATGCCTTAAAATATGCAAGGGAAGCCCTCCTCATACATAGCTTACGGAGCAGAGCCTTCTGTGTTGTGGCACCTCAGATGTAGAATTCCTTCCCCACAGAGATCCATCTAACTGCTATATGATATGTTTTTAGGCGTCAGATTAAGGAGCATTGATTTCCCCAGGTTTGGGGCTTTGACCGATGTCAGAGAGATTGCTGCTGGATTTTTTTAAATTTCAGAAATTGCAGAAAAGGCTGAACAGATACTCACAGCTTAACTGATTGCATTCACGGAGGGTGAATGAAGAACTGATAAGACGTGGCAAGAAAGGAAGACCTATGGCTAATTTACAGCTTTTAAATTAACAAGCCACCTGAGAGGTCTTGCGAGGTCTTAAGGAATTCAGATATGAAATTGCGGACCTCCTAAGAAAAATATGCAAGGTTGTTAAACTTGCCTCCTTATCAGATGATTGGAAAGTTGCCAGCAGAATTCTATATATTTTTTTAAAAAATTGATTGGGGGGTCCAGTTCAGATAGTCTAATGTCTGTTTCAGGTAATTTGGTAGAAAGCGTGATTAAAGAGAGAATGATTAAAAACGAGTTTTACTCAGGAAGAACTGGCAAAGGGAAGTCTTGCCCCATAAAAGTTTCAGAGCTAATTGAGAATGATAGCATTCTGTAGGGATAAACCAGTAGACATACATACTTGAACTTCCAATTGGCTTTTGACAAAATCCATAGTCAAAGAGTTCTGAGAATGCTTAGGGATAAAATGATGGGTCCTTATAGATCAGGAATGCTATTATAATGGAATGAAGTGATTAATCGGATCCCCTAAGGATCTGTATTGGAGCCAGTGCTACTTGGACGGTTCATAAAAATTATCTGGAATTGGGATTAGCAGTGAGGTGGCCAAGTGCAGATGGCACCAAATTATTCAGGATTCTGAAAACCTGAATGGAATGCGAAGAGCTCTAAAAGGATATTTCCAAGCTGGGTGAATGGGCAACAAAATGGTAAATGAAATTCAATGTCAGTAAATGCAAAGTGATGCATATTTGGAACAAAACACCCAAACACACCATATGCACTGATGGTATATGAACTGACAGTGACTGTCCAAGAGAGAAACTCTATAAAAACACACTCAGTGTGTCACAGCAACCAAAAAAATATAGATTCTATGCTAGGGATTATCAGGAAAGAGACTGAAAAGTACTTTACAGGTAGTATCATAAAATCTTTGAGTATTATGGGCAGTTTTGGTTGCCCCAGCTCAAAAAGTATACCATAGAGCTGTAAAAGATGCAAAAAGAGCAATAAAATGCAGAAAGAGAAATAAAATACTAATAATAATAATAATCGGGGGTTTATGCACCTTCTCATGAGGAAAGGCTAAATTAGAAATGAAAAAAAAATATGACTAAGAAGGTATATGGAAAAGGTTTGTAAAATTATGCGTGATATAGAAAGAGTTCTCTATATATATATAAACACTAAGTTAATATATTTAATTTACTTCCTCAATGAATGCCCACTAACCTAATGAAAAATGAGTGGGTATTAGGCATGGACGCGTGGGCAAGGGGTGTGAGTATTCTGATTTTATTGTGTTAGTTCTATATGATTTGCATTGGCTGCTTTTTAGTTTCCAGTATCTGTTCAAGGTATTGGTCTTCAAAACCTTAATTACTTGGTATCTGAGTGCTTTAGGAATAATCATTGTTTGTATGTATGTTCCGTCCTGTTCTGAGGACCTGGTCCAAACCCTTCAACTTCAGGAAAAGAAGTTGGCATCAATTGGGGCAGGGCCTTTTCTGGTGCTGCACCTTCCCTGTGGAATGCTTTGCAGATTGAGGCCCATTAGACCCCATCACTTTTTCAGGTGGTTGATGATAAAGTTCCTTTTAAAAACAAAAAATGGTCTTAGATTAATTGTGTAGGTTTGTGTATCAGTTCTATTGTGTGCTGTGTATTAGTTCTATATTGCTTTGTGCTGCTGGGACTTTATTTAACAGGATGAATATTGGCATAGCTGTCAAGTGTCCCTTATTTGAAGGGACAGTCCCTTATTCCAGCGCCATGTCCCGCTGCTGTCCCTTATTGATGGATGTCCCTTAAATGATGTCCCTTAAATTTCAAATGAAGCAGCTCCTCTCCCTCCCTCCCTCCCTGCCAGCCAGGGAGGAGGGAGGCTCCAACTGTGTTGCTTGGCTGTGTTGCTCACCCAATAAGGAGTCTAAGAACGACTGGGGGGTGGAGCTTGCATGCCTTGTGTGTGGCTAGTTAATGCAAGCCGAGGGGTTTTTTGAATGCTGGATGCCAATTTGTTGCACGTGCTGCTGCAAACTTTGCAGTGCAAAGCCAGGCCGGGGACCCATCTTAAGTTGAGGCTGCATAGGCCTTGTGGTGCATGTGATTCAGATTCTATTCAGTTGAACCTCTGGTTACAAAGTTGGTTGGACAGTGTTCTCGAAGCTACCAGCATGAGTTTGACCAGACTGCAGGAGGACAGGAAGACTGGAGTGCCTGGAACAGGTGAGGCTGCAGGTCCCTTATTTTGGCTGCTGGTCCCTTATTTTCAAGGCTGCTGGTCCCTTATTTTCAAATCTGTAAGTTGACAGCTATGAATATTGGCAACTTATTTCTCTAAATGCATTTTGGATTATCGTTTTTTGAGGGGTTTTGTTTGTTTTACTCTGTTTTACTCTGTTTTTGTTTGTTTTACTCTGTTTTACTCTGTTTTACTCTGTTTACTTGTTAGGTACCTTTAGTCTTTGAAGAAATAGGCAGCATAGATATTTGTAAAGTGAAGTGAAGTTTCGGAGGGAAGTACTGTTTGTTGCCCACAGATGGAACCATGACATCCTATGCTTCTTATGGATTTCCTGAAGGCATCTAGATATCTATTGTGGATCGTTCATCTTATCCAGCAGGGCTCTTTGGATACTCTTAGTAGTGACGAAACTAAAAACCCAGTTAACATTGTGGATTATAGCGAACCAAGGGTAATTCAGTAACCACAAAAGTAGTGCAAAGCAATATGCTGATTTGGTATGTGTGTGCAAGTTTTAAGGCAACAGAACAGTAGCAGCTGGACCTCTGAATTTTTGCAAGTCGGTTGAATATGCACAGTAGAATTTCTTCATTTCAGGCCATTTTTCCATCGGCTAAATCAGCATACAGGTTCTTATAACTGCCCTACCACCAGTTTATACTGCTAGTCTCAAGAGCTACCATTTTAAATTACCTAGTCATTATGCTGTAGCAAAAGAACAGCTATTATATCGAACACATTTTTAGCAATTCTTACAGTTATGAGCTCATGAAATGGAGCTTTTTATACTGCATCAAATATCATAACTATTAATTATTCTAGCATTAGAGCTTCGTATGGCTCATGCTAATGAGTGAATCAGCAGGAAGTGAGATTTATATGAGCCGGTCTGGCTCCTGAATGATGGAGGAATATTTTATAATACGCAGACCTTGTGGTGAATGCAATAGTTTGAGCAAATCTAAAACGTAGGTCAATGTAATCGTTTAACAGACGGAAATTATGTTTTTTGTATTGTTATGCTATGGTATTTTGTAACTAGAAAGGGTGCAACATAGATTCTAAAGCAATAAAAATCACTTATATAAACTCACGGTAATTTTCTATATGACACCCTTGCTTTTAGCATCATTTATTTTGGAAGCTTAGATGCTAGTGTGGTTCAAGTTTGAGAAGTACAAAAAGTATTTAGGGAGGAAAACAAACAATATTTTTGGAAGGATTATAAATTATTATTATTATTATTATTATTATTATTATTATTATTACATTAATTTCAGTGGGTCTATGGTGACTAAGGACGCGGGTGGCGCTGTGAGTAAAAACCTCAGTGCCTAGGACTTGCCAATCGTATGGTCGGCGGTTTGAATCCCCGCGGCGGGGTGAGCTCTCGTCGTTCGGTCCCAGCTCCTGCCCACCTAGCAGTTCGAAAGCACCCCTAAGTGCAAGTAGATAAATAGGTACCGCTTTATAACGGGAAGGTAAACGGCGTTTCCGTGTGCTGCGCTGGTGCAGGCTCGCCAGAGCAGCTTCGTCACGCTGGCCACGTGACCCGGAAGTGTCTCCAGACAGCGCTGGCCCCCGGCCTCTTAAGCGAGATGGGCGCGCAACCCCAGAGTCAGTCACGACTGGCCCTGACGGGCAGGGGTACCTTTACCTTTACCTATGGTGACTAAAACTTAGTTGAATACCACCCTCTGGTGAGATAGGGAGTGTAAGACTCATAAGTTTCTATCGGCCTGGCTGAACCCAACTTTTAGGTTTTGGTATATATCTATACAGTGGTACCTTGGGTTACAGGTGCTTCAGGTTACAGACGCTTCAGGTTACAGACTCCACTAACCCAGAAATAGTGCTTTAGGTTAAGAACTTTGCTTCAGGATGAGAACAGAAATCGCGCAGCAGCGGCGCAGCAGCAGCAGGAGGCCCCATTAGCTAAAGTGGTACCTCAGGTTAAGAACAGTTTCAGGTTAAGAACGGACCTCCAGAATGAATTAAGTTCTTAACCCGAGGTACCACTGTATCTATATATCTATATCTATATCTATATCTGCATTTGGGAAGGTCACTCATCTAAGAGAATAAAAACTCTGACCCTAAACCTCCACTGCTTTACAGGATATCTTCAGGAGAAAAAAGGCTAAGGATCATACAAAAATCCGGGCTGGAGTCCCTAAGATGGTTGGATGGTGCCTTGTACACTTCCTTCCGGCAACTCCAGTGTATTTGCTTTCATTTCCTTTGTACCACATCAGTGAAGCCGAGAGATGGGTCTTGTCAATTGGGCAGCCCAGGACCTCCATACACACTGCCCAGGCTTGCACTCCGGGGAAGTCACTTCGGTTCTGCTAATGCAGCGGTTTGACTTCACCCCCAGAGGCGCACTCCTCTGTCTCTCAAGACAGATGGATGCCAACTACATCTTTGAAGTGATGGGCATGAGACGGGTGCTGGTAATGCAGGTGAGCTGTGTGGAAGCAAGCTGGCAAACGTGCTCCAAGCAAGCTGCCGGCTAGCTCTGCAGAGGCCCCTTTTATTAGCAGAAGCCAGCAATTGGAAACAGTAGTGTAACCACCCTGAACTTAACTTATTTACATCTAAGCACATTTCCAGCGTCAGCAAATACACGTGTCAGCAGGTGTTTCCCTGAAATGTTCCTCCCGATACTTGATTAAGCCTGCGTCCCCCGTCATGCTCCAGCCAAGCGATATGTCTAGCAATCAAATTGTGAAAGGACAAAAGGTCAGGGAGAAAACTCTGTTTTCTAGCCAAGAAGGCAAAAGGTCAGGGAAAGCAGGCGTAATGCTCCTTGACATACAGTGGCACGTCTGGTGCGAGGTTTGCCTTCGCAAAGCGGAGCATTATCTCTACACATCTTCCCGCTAAAAAAAGCAAGTAAAACATACAATGTTAAAATCACTAAAGCATTAAGAAAATATAACAGTACAGTATCATATCATTAAAGTTAAAGGTACCCCTGACACTTAACTCCAGTCGCGAACAACTCTGGGGTTACGGTGCTCATCTCGCTTTACAGGCTGGGGGCATTTGAGCAGTTCTAATGATATGATGCTGGGGGCGCTGTGGTTTAAACCACTGCACCGCTTGGCTTGCCGATCAGAAGGTTGGCGGTTCAAATCCCTGCGACGGGGTGAGCTCCCGTTGCTCCATCCCAGCTCCTGCCAACCTAGCAGTTTGAAAGCACGTCAAAGTGCAAGTAGATAAATAGGTACCGCTCCGACGGAAAGGTAAACAGCATTTCCGTGCGATGCTCTGGTTTCGCCAAAAGCGGCTTAGTCATGCTGGACACATGACCCGGAAGCTGTACACCGGCTCCCTTGGCCAATAAAGCGAGATGAGCGCCGCAACCCCTGAGTCGGCCACGACTGGACCTAATGGTCAGGGGTCCCTTTACTTTTACCTTTACTTCAGTTGAAATAATTGAAGTTAACCTAAGTCCATTGTTTTCAGTAGGCCTACTTTGAGTATGATTTAGCTGAATATCACCAACAGAACTGTTTAATTGTACTGTTTAATTTAAGAAGGCGATATTAATAAGAGAAGACATATTGATGATATGTGGAACAATGAATCTTGAAGATACCATTTTCCCTTTTGTCTCTTGCTGTTCTCATCACACAAACTCTGCTGGATTCTCTGTAGCTAGTTCATTGATTTAGACAGTATATAAGCATCCATCAGTTTTGTATTGTTTAGATTTATTCTAAAACGCTTTCCTACATTACAGCAATTAATTAAACGGACGCGACTTCTAAGGCAGTAAGGACTGTGTGGCAATTCTGCAACCTTCAAAATGATGTAAAAATAAAATAAAAACTGCAAATTTACAGGGTTTTGAGCTGAACAGACTCTTGTCAACTTTCAGGGCTCAGTTGTGAATGTAGACGGTTATGAAACTGATTGCCATTGCCAAGATGACTGGAATTTAACATGTGCTGGAGTGGGTCTTACTCTGTTTCAAATATCAAGGACGTTTGTGGGTTTTCTTGGATCAATCAATATCATTAGAGCAGGGGTAGGCAACCTAAGGCCCATGGTCTGGATGCGGCCCAATTGCCTTCTCAATCCGGCCCACGGACGGTCCGGGAATCAGCGTGTTTTTACATGAGTAGAATGTGTCCTTTTATTTAAAATGCATCTCTGGGTTATTTTGGGGGCATAGGAATTTGTTCATTCCCCCCAAAAAATATAGTCCAGCCCACCACATGATCTGAGGGACGGTGGACCGGCCCACGGCTGAAAAAGGTTGCTGACCCCTGCATTAGAGGCTCAAGCGATATTAGCTTAGACTGGTGTCCCAGCTACGACCCCATCTGGAGGTACATAACCTGGCTGTAGTGATCCATGCTTTGCAAATTCCAGTTCAGGTTAATATCATGTTTTGTACATGGAGCTGCCTTTGAAGACAATTTGGAAACTTCAGCTGAGTCAGACTGTGGCATTGATACTGGTACTTTCTCGTCTGTAATGAATCACAATTCATTTCTGGGTCCAGTTTGTGGGGAGTGCTCAAACATTTCACAACAACAAAAGCCTATCTTATATCCTATCTATGTTTCCAGACCCAGGAAAGATAGAATGCACGAAAAGAGCACATCACAGGCTTCAGATAAATGTATCACCATTTAAATTTGCATACAATTCTAGATGCACTGTGGTCAAAAGAACCTGACGAAAGGCCATCGCAACCATGACGCCATTGCAACAGTGATCTTAATTGTCTAGGGTGTCCCTGGGCCCATGTCTGCCTAGGAGCACATTGACTCTGGAAAACACTGCCTGTAGAGATTCACCTGGTAGTGTGGCCTCATTGAATAAAAAGTTAACTGAAGGAGTGTCTCCACCCCCATCGTTCAGCCCGGACACTGAGATCCAGCGCCGAGGGCCTTCTGGCGGTTCCCTCATTGCGAACCAGACAGAGGGCCTTCTCGGTAGTGGCGCCCTTCAGATGTGAAGGAAATAAGCAGCTATCCTATCTTTAAAAGACATCTGAAGGCAGCCCTGTTCAGGGAAGTTTTTAATATTTAATGCTGTATTGTTTTTAACACTTGATTGGGAGCCGCCCAGAGTGGCTAGGGAAACTCAGCCAGATGGGCGGGGTATAAATAATAAATTATTATTATTATTAAGAAAACAAAGGAAATTTTAAAAATACATTGTGGCGACTGCTACTGCTGTTGGGGCCCACAAAGTGCAGACTCCCAGAATCCAGCCATGTGCTGCCACTGCTACTTTTTCTTCATGTGGTTCTTTATAGTGAAACCAGATTAACACCAGACAGTTTGTCAGATAGAAGATTCCCCTCTGAAATATGACACATAGTCATATTCTATGCAAAGAGTGAACTGACTGGCAGTTTTAGGGCCGGCCCAAGACATTTTGGCACCTGAGGCAAACTGCAAAAAGGATGCCTTACCCCCCAGCCAGGGAAGAAGGGGTGAGTGAAGATCTCTATCAAGATCAAGGCATGAATATAGATTCATATTGGGAACAAGTGGGTTAGTGAAGATCTGCATTGGACTTTGGGGTGGGGTGGGGAATCAACCTTATCTTCTGGGAGAAGTGGGAATCAAAGGATACTGTGGGGAGAGGTGGGGCCCATTCTGAATCACGCCGAGCAGGTGAAGAGCAGCCACCTCACCTTACCTCATTGGTGGGCCAGCCCTGGCCAGGTGAATTTTACTTCCAACCCTGGCTTGTTGCATAGTCTCCTCCACTGTATCTGGGTGGCCTTCTCTGCACCCTCTAAAAAGGCCTAGAGAAGGGGCTGCCAACACGGTGCTTCTGTTCATGCCCGCAAAGACTTTGAGCCCCCACTTACTGCCTTGTTGGTCAGGAGGTGATGCAAGTGGTTCTGTTTCCTCCCCCCTTGAAAGAAGAAGAAGCTTGGAAGACTGATGCTCTTCCAGTGTGGTGTAGTGGACAAGAGCAGTGGACTCGTAATCTGGGGAACCGGGTTCGCTTCCCCGCTCCTCCACATGCGGCTGCTGGGTAACCTTGGGCTAGTCAGACTTCTCTGAAGTCCCTCAGCCTCACTCACCTCACAGAGTGTCTGTTGTGCTTTGAGACTCCTTTTGTTGTTGTTGTTGTTTAGTCGTGTCCGACTCTTCGTGACCCCATGGACCAGAGCATGCCAGGCACTCCTGTCTTCCACTGCCTCCCGCAGTTTGGTCAAACTCATGCTGGTAGCTTCAAGAACACTATCCAACCATCTCGTCCTCTGTTGTCCCCTTCTCCTTGTGCCCTCCATCTTTCCCAACATCAGGGTCTTTTCCAGGGAGTCTTCTCTTCTCATGAGGTGGCCAAAGTATTGGAGCCTCAGCTTCAGGACCTGTCCTTCCAGTGAGCACTCAGGGCTGATTTCCTTCAGAATGGATAGGTTTGATTTTCTTGCAGTCCATGGGACTCTCAAGAGTCTCCTTCAGCACCATAATTCAAAAGCATGAATTCTTCGGTGATCAGCCTTCTTTATGGTCCAGCTTTCACTTCCATACATCACTACTGGGAAAACCATAGCTTTTACTATACGGACCTTCATTGGCAAGGTGATGTCTCTACTTTTTAAGATGCTGTCTAGGTTTGTCATTGCTGAGACTCCTTAGGGTAGTGATAAAGCAGGATATCAAATCCAAACTCCTCTTCCTCCTCCTCCTCCTCCTCCTCCTCCTCCTCCTCCTCCTCCTCCTCCTCCTCCTCTTCTTCTTCTTCTTCTTCTTCTTCTTCTTCTTCTTCTTCTTCTTCCCCGTTTCCTCTTTCAGCTCAAATCACTTTTCAAGGCTCAGAGTAATGGTTCCCACAGCACTTGGTCAAAAATCTAAATGTGCCCACAGTCCTGGCTTAGAGGGCAAAGGACAGACTGTGGGCATACAGCAGTGTCTTCCAACACCTCACTGCTGCTTAAAGATAGGGCTAGCCCTCCTTGAGAAAAAGAGACATTGATCTAACAAACCTTGAATGATAACTGGGTTATTCTCTTGCAACGCAACATGCGCGAACATGACAAATGAAGAAAAGTCATTAGCGGTGTGCGAGAGGGCAGATAATGCAAACGAAAGGACCCCATAAGCAATACAATACAAACAAGCACAAAATTATACCCAATATGTCTTGCAGTCACAGTCTGGGGCACCCAGCCTTGAGATGTACGTGTTTTAATGAGCCAAAGAAATAAATGCAACTGATAAAAAAAGGGCTGTTAAGATCAGATTCACCTTTCCATCAGATCCCTTCTGCTTGGCATCCTGGTGTTGGAATGAGTGATGATTCCAAGGTTTAGAGTCATTATAATAATAAAATTTCTAATCTTCCCCCACCTCTTCTCTCTCTACCATTACTTCTTATGCCAAAGGAAGCAGATGGAGAATGCCCATGAAAAACAACTGTCTTACATCACTGCCTGTGCTGGCTCTCTGCACTTGCTGCCCACGCTGGCTTCCTAGCTATATTTCAGTAAATAATAGTAGGAAATGGCTCCTCATGTAAGCCCCTCTGTTTAATATTCACATCTCCTCCTCCTCTAGAACATCTTCAGGAGATTTTCCAGGAATCAAAGTTTCAGGCCAGTGATCAGTAGGAGATCAAGCTAGAGTGAGATGCAGAGACAGAGCTAATTTCTGTCTTGTATAGCAACAGTCTTGTATTTCATCCTGTGTTTGAATCCAGGGGGCTACTTGCAAATTGGTACAGGGGTCAATTGCTAAGGCCGATAGGAGGAATAGGACCAAGTGCTTGTTTACCACTAGGTTGATGGAAGTTACAGACAATACATCTGTATTCAGAGCCAGTGTGGTGTAGTGGTTAAGAGCGGTAGTCTCATAATTTGGGGAACCGGGTTCGCGTCCCCGCTCCTCCACATGCAGCTGCTGGGTGACCTTGGGCCAGTCACACTTCTCTGAAGTCTCTCAGCCCCACTCACCTCACAGAGTGTTTGTTGTGGGGGAGGAAGAGAAAGGAGAATTTTAGCCACTTTGAGACTCCTTAAAGGGAGTGAAAGGCGGGATATCAAATCCAAACTCTTCTTCTTCATCATCATCATCTGTAGGGCACCAGGTTGATGAAGGCTGGTGTATAGGTCTATATTTTGAATTAATATGGACCAGACTGAAGGTAATCCACAGGAAAATGCACTGTTGTTCTGCTTTCTTGTTTTCTTGGTGCAGTATAAATGAAGTGCAAGTTCTGTCAGCAGCCCAAGGGCACTCATGGCAAGCTGCTTTTAAAACTACCCTCCTTTTCAAAAGCAGTTTGTAATATGGCAGGTGGGCCAGCTGTGAAAAGGAAAGGTAAGACCAGACAAAGCCAACAACCACTGGGCTAGCTCAAGTCCCTTTGCGTGAGTCCAAGCAGCTTTCGAATTCCTGACTAAATATGTAACTGCCATGCTAAATATATAACATGATTGCTGGCATGCAAGAATGGAAATTAGTAGAGCATGAAAATTATAAATATCTCATGAAATGCATATGTCTTAGGGGTTCAGGGAGCCGTATAGAAATGCACTTTGAGGGGATATTTCAGTGCAATAATGATTTCAGTTTGCAATAGCAACCGTTTGCTCTCCTGTTCAGAAAGGGAGACATTCCCATGCCTTTCCCTGTTTGTGCATAAATGCATCGTATCACTTCTGATACGAGTCCTGAGCTGCAGGTGTGCAGCAAGTGAGAGTGTAATAAATGTAGGCTACACAAGCAATATGTGTGGGAGATTTTAGCACAGATGCTAGTTAGTACATGAAGGGGTTAAGGACCATAGAATTCTAATTGCTAGATAGGCTTGGTGAGGTCACAGCCCTTCTTCTCCTGAGAGGCAGGAAGTAAAGCCTTTTTCTTGTTCATTTCCCTCTGTTCCTCTATGATGCACACAGTGAAGGCGGACATGCCTCGACTTAGCACCCAGTCTGAGGCTGCTTTGCTGTATTTCAACTAAGAATATTTTACATGCATTATTTTATTGCTGCTGCATAAGAAAAATGCAAGTCTGAGACCGGGTAACTGTAAGTAAAGCATTTTAAAAATTACTTTGTAGTCTATGGTCTGCTTCACTGAAAAAGTGGTGGGGCAGCTGCTTCATGCAGCTGAGCATATTAATAAGGTTTAATAGCCTATTCCTATCTTCGTTAATCTGCCTAATGATGGGACAATACTCTGCTGCTGGAATATTCTGTGTGTTAGCCGTACCTTTAAAGACAAGCACCAGCCTTCACCCCCCCTTTCCGTGTTAACCCACACACATTGGTGTGTGGAGGATTAAATATAATAATTACTAATTCCCATCAAGATGAACAAAAATTGGTTTTATCTCTTGGTTTCCATTGCACAGTTTGTACTCTGGCATCCATCTTGGAACCACTCCCAAGAACAAAGGTCAGGAGCGTGCTCAGTTCCAACCATTTTCTCAAGAGAACACTTTTGCTTTTTGGCCACTTGGTGGCAACCCCATAAACATATATTTCGGGGAGAAGTGTGCATCATCTCAAAGAAGAGGAGGGCAGAAGAAATTCTATACAGTACAGCCAGAAGAATAATGACAATCTCTTCACTCAGTTTTCAAAATAAATTCAAAATGTGGGGAACACCCACTGATGTAATAGCAAATTTGGGAAAAAGAATATTCATTAGATTTTGGTGAAGGTTTTCAACTTTATTCACAACTTCAAGATTGTTGTTGTTTAGTCGTTTAGTCATGTCCGACTCTTCGTGACCCCATGGACCAGAGCACGCCAGGCCCTCCTGACTTCCACTGCCTCCCGCAGTTTGGTCAAACTCATGCTGGTAGCTTCGAGAACACCATCCAACCATCTCGTCCTCTGTCGTCCCCTTCTCCTTGTGCCCTCCATCTTTCCCAACATCAGGGTCTTTTCCAGGGAATCTTCTCTTCTCATGAGGTGGCCAAAGTATTGGAGCCTCAGCTTCAGGATCTGTCCTTCCAGTGAGCACTCAGGGCTGATTTCCTTAAGAATGGATAGGTTTGATCTTCTTGCAGTCCATGGGACTCTCAAGAGTCTCCTCCAGCACCATAATTCAAACTTCAAGATACCTGTAAGAAATAATACTGCTCCCTGCCCACTGTGTCCCTTGAATCTTAGCAAATTCCCATTGCTGAAGCCAAAGTAGGATTTGGGTTGGAGTTATTTTGTTCAGATTAGTGATACCCTCCACACTTGTGTGGTCAAGGAATTGAACTGCATGATGGGAAAGCACAGGTACAGTTCAGAATGTGACCCCGTGCTCCAGTTTCAGACAAGGTTGATATATTATGTTACATTATAAACAGCACGGTTTCGCCATTTTTTCCTGTGTGTCTCTTTCATATATATTAACCTCTAGGATATCCTGAGATATGCACAAATGGGAAACACTCCAAATACTGTTGTGTTAAACTTTACGGTTTTTACAAAGCCGAGATGTGGGCAGTGTTCAAACAATGGGAACACATAAACCTGTTGCGGAAAGTCTATAAAGAGTACAATTTACATGTGCAAACCTACTGATTACTCATATATTAGGGTTATTATGGCATTGTAAGTCAGTAGCCATTTGTTCATTGTAATTTAGTTCTCATTTTGAACGCAGTGCCTCCTAAGTGAATATGCCTATGACGTGTAATAATATTGTATCCCACTAGCAGTTTTCTAAGCATTTTCTTTTGCTTAATGAAGTCAAATCATTTGAATGTACTCCTATGCCCTCTTGTGTACACTTGGCATCCGTGGTGGGCATCCCCACAGGCAATGTAGTGAGTTTCTCTTGGTTGGCACACTGCAATATGCTTTATAACGTCTAACAATATAAGGCCTTTATTCACTTTTAATATTTTTATCCACCATAGGCCCCAGCACGTAAGCTACTCCCACAAATAACATTTAATTTGCAGACTACTCTGTGTAATTATGACAGCAGTTGAGCACAGCTTTAGATTTTGTTCCACTTTTATTTTTATTCTCTTAGATTTATTACTTGCTGCCGCCAAATTACCCTCACAGCAACTTACAAAAAATTTACATTGAAGGCAAGTATAAAACCAAGCCTGAAACAGCCTAAACTACACAAATAATATAAAAAAGCAGATCTAACGAGACCCTACCTTGCTAATATTTAGATGCAAATTTTCTCGGAGTCTCAAAACACACCAAGCATGCCTCCATGGGGAGAACATTCCATAAATGGGGGGCCACCACTGAAAAGCCCTGCTTTTATGTTGCCTCTCTTGGAAAGAGCACACAGAGAAGAGCCTCAGATTAGGAACATAGGATTCAGGGTGGTTCATGTGTGGACAGGTCTTTGAGGTACAGTCATACCTCAGGTTGAATGTGCTTCAGGTTGAGCGCTTTTGGGTTGCACTCCGTGGTAACCCGGAAGTAACAGAGCACATTACTTCCGGGTTTCGCCACTCGCGCATGCCCAGACGTTCAAAATGATGTCACACAACTGTATGAATCTTAAGATAGTGCACGATCAGGAAATGTTATGCTTTAGCAAATATGATTAAGTAAATGGTAAAACAAGTGATAAAAGAGAAAAGGAGACAAATTGAATCGAATATGTTATGTTTATTTTAAAGGCATTAAAACTGAGATACAATACATTGAATTTGGATACATAACAATTGAAAGTTACAATAAGGTATGAAATAAGGTAACAAATTGCTGACATTGTCAACTTAAAGAACGCAGATCCGGAAGGGGTGGGGAAGTCCAAATAGGGATTTATTTATTTTTTGTTTTTGTTTTTTTTGTTGTTAAAAAAGAAAAAATTGTTTCTTGTATCTACTGTATTTGTCTGGAATGTACAAAATTATGGAAAGAAACGCAATAAAAAAACTTTTAAAAAAAACAAAACAAAATGATGTCACACGCATGCGCGGAAGCGGCAAAACGCGGCACGCGCAGACGCACCGTCGCGTCTTACATTCTATTCAGGATGCGAATGGGGCTCCGGAACATATCCCGTTCACATCCTAAGGTACCACTATACTGGGATCCTGATCCGCCGTGTAAGGCTTATAGGTCAAAACCAGCACTTTGAATCAAGCCTGGAAACTAATTGGTAGCCAGTGCACTCAGGCCACGATTGGTGTTAAATGCTCAGACTGTCTTCACCCAGAGAACAACCCAGTTGCTCATTTCTGCACCAGGTGCCGTTTCCAAACTCTCTTCAAAGGCAGCCCCACATTTTGCAGTAATCTATAGGGACACGGGTGGCGCTGTGGTTTAAACCACAGAGCCTAGGACTTGCTGATCAGAAGGTCGGCGGTTTGAATCCCCACGACGGGGTGAGCTCCCGTTGCTCGGTCCCTGCTCCTGCCAACCTAGCAGTTCGAAAGCACGTCAAAGTGCAAGTAGATAAATAGGTACCGCTCTGGCGGGAAGGTAAATGGTGTTTCCGTGCACTGCTCTGGTTTGCCAGAAGCGGCTTAGTCATGCTGGCCACATGACCCGGAAGCTGTACGCCGGCTCCCTCGGCCAATAAAGCGAGATGAGCGCCGCAACCCCAGAGTCAGCCATGACTGGACCTAATGGTCAGGGGTCCATTTACCTTTACCTAACCTATAGGTAGCCAGAGCACAGACAACTGTAGTTTGTTTGTTCCTGTCCAGATGGTGCAGCTGGGACACTAGCCAAAGCTGATGGGAGGCAGTCTACACCACCAAGGCCATTTGAGCCTCAAGTGACAGTAATGGATGCAGAATTACTCAAAAGCTGCCACTTGCTCCTTCAGAGGAGCAACCCAATCTAGAGCAGGGCACATTCCACTCATCCAATTTTGGGAACCATCCCACTAGCAGTGCCTCAGTCTTGTTTGGATTGAACTTCAGTTTATTCTCCCATTACCCAGGCAAACACCTCCACTGCCCCACCTGTGGATGTAAAGGGAAAGTAGAGCTGTGTGTAAGAGTAGGTATGTATATACCAAAAAGAGTTTATTCATAAAGGACCTTCACATAAATCATCGTCTGATTAATAAAGGATTAATACGCTGATCAATACCTACTACTACTACTACTACTCAACAGGGGTTATGTTCCATAGGTTCTGTTGGCTTGATTTCTCTTCTTTGCCCTTTGAGATGAAGCCTCAACAAGGTTTATGTTGAAAGCATATGTATATGTTGAAAGTCGTTCCATTGTCTGGAGAGGTCACTTCCTGAAGCCCAGTGATGGAAGTGTGAAGTTGCATTGAGGTAGCACTGGGTGTTGAAATTTTGTGCCTGTAACAATTTTGCGCCGTTGGCAACTGCCCCTGTGCCCCCCCTCCACTACGCCATTTTCTGAAAGCATGTGTTATGGAAATTTGCTCAGCTAAACATGACTGAATTTGAGAATCTGTTCTCTGGGCAACAGACAGCTCAACTACTTTGCCCTCCCCCAAAAAACCTCAATATTTTTTGTGTCCGGATTTTCACTTTTTGAAATATGGCAGCCTTATTTTAATATCTGCAGTGAGACCTAAGATTGAAATATCAGGTTTACTGTTGCAAGCGCAGTTAATAATCAACAGATAGCGGTCTAAAGAACAATTTGAAGTAACTTAAAAGACGTCTAACTCTGTGCTGCTTTATCCAGAATTGCCCGACATTTTGCAGTTGTTTTCTGAAGTTGTAGAGCTTTAGCACAACAGAAAGACTGCCTGAGTCATCAAAGTCCTTGTGGGGGCCAGGAATTGCCCATGTTAAAAGAATCTGGCTTCTGGGAGACCTTGATTATATGCTCTGTTTTCATCTCTCCTACTGTTAGAGTGGTGCTATGTACCATGTGCATATGCTGAAGAACTGATTTATAATTGGGAGCATCTGGCCATTCTGCTGTCTAGAGTAATTTTCCTTGTGTCCTAAACAAAGCATAAGTTTGAAGGCAGTTCTTACCAAGTAGCAGAGGGAAAGGCAATATATCAGGGATGTTCTGCTGGCCTAGTAAGATCAGAGCTGCCTAATTTTTTTCAGTTTGACCATCAGTTTAGATGACTAACCTTACCAACGTTGACACAACTATACGATGGTCAGGAAACAAAACAAATGGTCTCAGTTTTGCCCATGTTAACGTTAAGATGGCACTGAGACATTTACATGCATCGTAAGAGGTTAACCCCCTAAGGGTTCCATGGGAATGGTGGCAGAATTATCTATAAATGGACTAAGCATCATTGAGCATCAAACTGACTTGTAATCCACTTGTCTTCTTGCCATGAGACTAGTTTGCTGTTGTTGTTTTTTTAAAGAAATGTTTCAAATATGACAACTGTTTGCTCCAGTAAGATATACAGTGGTACCTCGGGTTAAGTACTTAATTCGTTCCGGAGGTCCATACTTAACCTGAAACTGTGCTTAACCTGAAGCACCACTTTAGCTAATGGGGCCTCCTGCTGCTGCCGTGGCATGGGAGAACAATTTCTGTTCTCATCCTGAAGCAAAGTTCTTAACCTGAAGCACTATTTCTGGGTTAGCGGAGTCTGTAACCTGAAGCATATGTAACCCGAGGTACCACTGTAATCAGCTACCACCACCACCAGCATTTGATCTTAACTGTCTGCTAACTGGGTGCAGCTGAAATGTGTATGCACTTTATCTTCTACCTCATTGATTCACTGCTGAGGTGATTATGTTAGCCATTAACCACCATCATTGTTTTATTGTTAAACTTCCTCTCACTTTTTTTTGCCCCCTGTGACATGCGCATAGAAAGTGCAGTCGTTGTCTTACTTGTTAATGTGAATCTAGGATATGTATTAATATCCTAACAAAAAATTAGGCTTTACTTGTATGTTATGAGTGTTAAAATGTGTGTCTGATGCATATATACTTGCAGTCACATTATAACGCCATTTATCATGACATTGTAATAAATTGTTGTTTTTCTATCATCCTGTTTATGCTTATTAAAGTAAAGGTAAAGGGACTCCTGACCATTAGGTCCAGTCGTGGACGACTCTGGGGTTGCGGCGCTCATCTTGCTTTATTGGCCAAGGGAGCCAGCGTACAGCTTCTGGGTCATGTGGCCAGCATGACTAAGCCGCTTCTGGTGAACCAGAGCAGCGCACAGAAACGCCGTTTACCTTCCCACCGGAGCGGTACTTATTTATCTACTTGCACTTTGACGTGTTTTCGAACTGCTAGGTTGACAGGAGCAGGGACCGAGCAACGGGAGCTCACCCCGTTGCAGGGATTTGAACCGCCGACCTTTTGATCGGCCAGTCCTAGGCTCTGTGGTTTAACCCACAGCGCCACCCGCGTCCCGGCTTATGCTTATTACTTTTCATTATTAATCCTTATTACTTTTCATTATTAATTCGTGCAAAAATACAAAACTGCATTTTTATTGTTCTTTTTCTGGGCAAAGAGAGAGAGGGCATGTGCATGTGTGTTTGGAGGAAAATCATCAATATGCCCTGCAAACTATGCCATGTTCTCTCTTATGAACCTGCGTGGGCTCTGAGATCTTTGGGGGAGATCTGGGGAAAAGGTGGGATGTAACAGCAGCAACGACAGGTCTTTCGGAGGTGCAGTAGGTTGGGGTGGAATAATAAATGCACAACAACTGAATTGTAGAATGTAGTTTGTTTTTGTTTTTTATTTCAGGGGACTCATTTCAAAGGTACCTAAAACCTTTACGAAAGTTAAACAAGTGTATAATGAGTTTGAATGATAGATGTTTTCTGGGTGACCTCTAGCAATAGCCAAAGGATCTTGGTCTAAAGCTATCTTTGGTTTCCTGGATGCCAAGTGCAGACTGAAAATGGTCAAGCAATAAGGTTAAGCATTTAATGTAACATGATTTACACTGAGCCTCTAAGGTGGCAATGAAGTTGGCTAGGAACTGGAGCGGTTCCGTTTTCTGGGCATCAAGCTCTGCCATATAAATAGGCAGTTGCCGTCTGCTGAATTTTTATAAAATGCCATCTCTCTGCCAACTGGCTAAGTAGGCTTATCAAACAGTGACACTTCAATTACATTTCTCCTATGTATTTTGTGACGATTTTAGTCCATTTTCTGTTGTTGTTCTGGCATTACATTGTAAATAACAGTATACATCACTTTGAGAAGAAAAGCAAAATCATAGGTAAAATTTAATATTTAGTGGAATGGCCTGCTTTATTAAATTGGAATTTAAGAATATACATATATAGCTGCATTTGTATTGCAGACACGTCCTTGCAAAAATGTTATAAAGCACTGTTCTTCAATCTAAGAGGAAAATCGAGTTGTTAGACATTTGATGGGACAACATCTGTTTGGCACATAGTCTTATGTGCCTGCAGCTTAGAGCAGATAGCATTAATAGGAAAAGCATTTCAAAGTTGTAAATTTAATGTAAAATACAAAATTCATCAATAATTGAATTATAAAGCAAACAGTTCTGTTATTAAGGGATTGTAGTTTGGGCTGAGCTGGGTAGCAGAAGGAATCTTCTGTTGTAACCTGTCCCAAGCAATTATTACTGTGTTTATTTATAATATACTTTTCTTCTCCTCCTACTCTCCCCTCCTATTTTTAAACAACTGCATTATGATGTGACATATCTTTTCTGGGTATTTTGCTTGAATAAATAAATAGGATATTGTATTCAACTGGGATATTAGTATATAAATTAGTTCTGTAACAGACATCATAATGTTATTTAGATTTTTGGTTTACACAGACATGGTAGGAACTCCCCAGAGCTATAGCACAGAATTAGAAGAAGATGCGAGTTGATGTAGGAAAATTGCTTTTTGTAATGCGCCGATGTCAGTAGGCTTTTGCTGTGTGGAAACTGGAAACATATTTAAATTAAAGCTTCTGCTTACTCTGTCATAGGGACTAAAGATTAGTAATGATTTCAGATTACTTACTGGCTGGTATTTGGGATTGGCCTACGAGACAATAAACGCCTCTTCCTTTGTCAGGATCTATTTATACAAAGAGAGCAACAAAAGAAAGACACGTCCCGAGTGTGCGGAAATTTCACCTCCTGTCACTGAATTCATGTTTTACACATTTAACTGAGAGATGTTCCTACGCATTTGTAGTCTTACTGCTTGATCACGGTCCAGCTGGTGCCCAGCCTTGGAATGAGAAGGGAAGAGAAAACTGGACTGTAATAAATGTCCTGCGGATCATCTGTGAAATACGAGTCTGCTTGCTGAATGCTGTTGTGGTGGATGTTCTTCTCACGCACTTGCTAATCATCCATCAAGTATTATTTACTGTGATGTGGGGTTATCACGTGATGAGTTATCCTGCCCCTCTAGCAGTTGCCAGCAATGCGGAAAAAGTGGGGAGACCCATTAGGCATTGATTCCAGTTTTATCAGTGAGTAATGCTTTGCTTTATAGCCGGAGTGGTGATGCCTTCTAGATGTTTTGCACCAAAACATCCATAATTCCTGACTTCACCATATTGGTTATGGCTGGTAGGACTTATACCGTGTTGGTTGTTGTTGTTTAGTTGTTTAGTCGTGTCCGACTCTTCGTGACCCCATGGAGCAGAGCACGCCAAGCACTCCTGTCTTCCACGCCTTCCGCTGTTTGGTCAAACTCGTGTTGGTAGCTTCGAGAACACTGTCCAACCATCTCGTTCTCTGTCGTCCCCTTCTCCTTGTGCCCTCCATCTTTCCCAACATCAGGGTCTTTTCCAGGGAGTCTTCTCTTCTCATGAGGTGGCCAAAGTATTGGAGCCACAGCTTCACGATCTGTCCTTCCAGTGAGCACTCAGGGCTGATTTCCTTCAGAATGGATAGGTCTGATCTTCTTGCAGTCCATGGGACTCTCAAGAGTCTTCTTCAGCACCGTAATTCAAAGGCATCTTTGGCGATCAGCCTTCTTTATGGTCCAGCTCTCACTTCCGTACATCACTACTGGGAAAACCATAGCTTTAACAATACGGATCTTTGTCGGCAAACCGTGTTGGTTACTCCTGTTCTATTGTCTCTCTGCTACTCTACTCCCTGACTGCTTGAGTTCTTTTCTGTTTGCTTGTTTCAGTTTCAGTTGATGGATGGATGGATTAGCCTGGCATACCTGATTCTACTCCGTACTAACCCTCTTGAGCAGGTAGGTGTAGGGAACCTTTGGCCCTGTAGGTGTTGCTGAATTACAGCCAATGACAACATCTGGAAGGCCAAAGGCTCCTCATACCTGCTTTTGAGGATCTGCCCCAGTGGTTCATCCAGTTCCAGCCCATATCCCACATACTCTGGTATCTCTAGTGTCCACGTTAAAATTATGTAGAAGTTGTTAGGCTAGTTTCCATGAAGATTGCGCTTTGCAAGGATTGGATGTCTTATATTAAAAAAACCAACACAATCCATTGGAAGTAGCCAGAAAATAAATTGGAACACAACTTCATCTAGGAAGAAATAAATGATATACCTTCTCTTAAATTTATTTTTAATTGATTTAACATACACTTTCACTTGGTTAATAAGGAATAGTATGTCTGAGGCAATGTAATCACTCATCCAAGTTAGATCTGCTGCATTTAAGAACATTCCTTCTTTATCAGACGGAAACTAATTTCATGAAGGGGCTGTCCTTGTTTACTGGACTGCTTCAGATAATGTGTCCTGAATATTTTCTGATTAGTTTTGCAGTGTTCCTTGCAGATAAATATAGATTATTAGATAAATTGAAAGTAATAATATGCGCCTTGATTGCATGCTGTAACAACTTTCAATTTCGTGTGTTAAACTCCATCAGGTCTACTTGTAGCTGGTAAGTAAATGGGGTGGTGATAAAGCAAAAGCTGCAAAACGGGGACTGGAAGTTATATACAAATAACTTCAGCAATGAGAACATCCCATTCTCTAGGCCAGTGTTTCCCAACCTTGGGCCTCCAGCTGTTTTTGGACTACAACTCCCATCATCCCTAGCTAGCAAGACCAGTGGTCAGGGATGATGGGAATTGTAGTTCAAAAACAGCTGGAGGCCCAAGGTTGGGAAACACTTCTCTAGGCAAAGATAGGTAATACACTAAAGGGTTTTGTTATGCTGATAATGAAATGTCAGGCAAAGCGTGTTCTCCTTCATGGAGAGCACGTGTTGTGGTGGGGGCCGCCAGGACACTCCAAAGTTATGGGGCGGGCTAATTGATCGTTGGCCATTGATCCGATTGGGCTTCCCTTGTTGTTGGGAAGAAGTTAATGTTGTCATTTGGTGATTGACAGCCAGAAATGCTAAAACTCTTTGCACGAGGCTAGGGCTTCCTCTTTTCGCTCGTGCATCGGATTGCCCCCCCCCCCCCGAATTAGGGCTGTTTGCTTGACCTTGCTATGCCTGTCATGGGGTCGTCTGCTCTTGAGGCAGGGGCCTGGTAGGAATTTTGTCCATCTGGCAGATTGGCTGGGCCAGTTGGTTTCTTGCCTACTGCGTAGCAAATCGCCACAACTTGTAAGGTTGCGGTTAGGCATTGGTTTATGGTTTGGTTGGTTGAGGGGCATGGATTGGCTGTGCCTGCCCCTCTAATGCTGCTGCTGCAAGGAATTCTGTTAAAGGAATCGGGGGCTAACTATTGCTTGTCCACCCTGTCAAGGGGGCTTGGGCCACTGCAAGAGCTCCTGGCTGCAATTGGGGAGGGCTGAGGGCAGCTTCCCTGCTCCGTCGCTACCCCCAAGTGTATTCCCCTTTTCTGACTTTCACAGGCGTGTGGAATATCAGACTGTCCCCCATGGTGGGGGCAGCTAGTCGCAACCAATGCCTAAGCAACCACTCACATGTTTGTAATTTAATAAAGTTGTGGCCAAAATTATGCCAAAACCTTAAACTAAAATTTTGGTGTGATGTGTGAGTTATTTGGCGTGGCCCTGGGGACCTCGACACACAATTGTTTAATGAGGGTGAAAGAGGAGAGCGCAAAATATGGTCTGAAGCTCAACATCAAAAAAACGAAGATCATGGCCACTGGTCCCATCACCTCCTGGCAAATAGAAGGGGAAGAAATGGAGGCAGTGAGAGATTTTACTTTCTTGGGCTCCATGATCACTGCAGATGGTGACAGCAGCCACGAAATTAAAAGACGCCTGCTTCTTGGGAGAAGGGCAATGACAGGCCTAGACAGCATCTTAAGAAGTAGAGACGTCACCTTGTCAACAAAGGTCCGTATAGTTAAAGCCATGGTTTTCCCAGTAGTGATGTATGGAAGTGAGAGCTGGACCATAAAGAAGGCTGATCGCCGAAGAATTGATGCTTTTGAATTATGGTGCTGGAGAAGACTCTTGAGTGTCCCATGGACTGCAAGAAGATCAAACGCATCCATTCTTAAGGAAATCAGCCCTGAGTGCTCACTGGAAGGACAGATCGTGAAGCTGAGGCTCCAGTACTTTGGCCACCTCATGAGAAGAGAAGACTCCCTGGAGAAGACACTGATGCTGGGAAAGATGGAGGGCACAAGGAGAAGGGGGCGACAGAGGACGAGATGGTTGGATAGTGTTTTCGAGGTTACCAGCATGAGTTTGACCAAACTGCGGGAGGTAGTGGAGGACAGAGGTGCCTGGCGTGCTCTGGTCCATGGGGTCACGAGGAGTCGGACACGACTAAACGACTCAACAACAAAAATGAACATACCACATTCCATTCTAATAGTCACTTGCACTTTCATCTGGTATTTTCTGTTTCCAGTGTCATTGTTATATTTTGCACAAGTCTTTCCGTTTTGCAAACAATTTTTTAATTTTTACTTGTATATCGAAGTGCTTGATAAGTATGAATATCTCAACCATCACCAGAGATTTACAAATCAGTTACTTTCCCTTTCAAAGTGAGTGAATTTCCTAATGGTCCCTCACGAAGCCTTCTATGGCTGCCACCCTATCTTGATTTTGCAGTTCAGTGTATAGTTTATCTTGCCCTGTTTTCCTCACTTGGGCACCAGGGAAGGGCAGTTTAGATTTCTGTTGATATTTTGCTCTTTGTGCCCTCGATTGTATGAATTCTGTGGGAATATTAAACATTTTACAGGCACTCGCCTTTGCTCAGCGTAATGCCACTTATGTAAGTCCTCTTTATAATGCAACATTCTATGTCATAAATGCACATTTTTTAAAAATACAGAAAATAGTCATGTGCTTGCAACTGCTGAAACATAATGCTCAAAGTAATGCATGCTTTAAATGCTTGTAGTAAACATTTTTGGTTTGACAGCTTGCAATCCTCAAACTTTAAATGAGGAACACAGATAACGTCAACAGGTAACAACAGAGACCACAGATTTTCATGTGGAAACAGCAATAATGAATTATTCATTTGATCAGTTTTTTAAAAATCTGCAGTAGAAAGCAGATTAAGGCTACAGTCTTAACTCTGTTTACCTGGGAGTAAGCCCCATTGGCTTCAATTTACTTCTAAATAGACATGGTTAGGATTTCACCTTAGTGCTTATGAGCTTCCTTTAGAAACGAACAACTCATTCACATACAGTGCCAACAATCAACACTTGAGGAAAAATATAAGCCACAAGGTCTCTGTTGAAACAGCAGCATTTATATAGCTGCAAATTTACATATAATGTTTTTGGTTTTTTTAAAAAAAATGTGGAGAACTAAGACGAAAAGTATTTATAGCAAGATGGGGATTAAATATATAGGTGGATGGAAGGAAATCTTCTTGATAGTTCATTTTCAATTAATCCTTTCAACACCTCTTATTGTAGGTGTGAGGTCATGTTGGTAATCATTAGTTGAACTGTTCAGACCCTAAATGGGGCAGGGCAGAGAGATGAGCTGAGGGAAGGATGAATTCTGTGAGAATATTAAACATTTTACAGGCACTCGCCTTTGCTCAGTGTAATGCCACTGATGTAAGTCCTCTTTATAATGTCATAAATGCACATTTTTTTTAAATACAGAAAATAGTCATGTGCTTGCAACTGCTGAAACATAATGCTCAAAGTAATGCATGCTTTAAATGCTTGTAGTAAACATTTTTGGTTTGACAGCTTGCAATCCTCAAACTTTAAATGAGGAACACAGATAACGTCAACAGGTAACAACAGAGACCACAGATTTTCATGTGAAAACAGCAATAATGAATTATTCATTTGATCAGTTTTTAAAATCTGCAGTAGAAAGCAGATTAAGGCTACAGTCTTAACTCTGTTTACCTGGGAGTAAGCCCCATTGGCTTCAATTTACTTCTAAACAGTCATGGTTAGGATTTCACCCTGATGTTGGGAAAGATGGAAGGCACAAGGAGAAGGGGACGACAGAGGACGAGATGGTTGGACAGTGTTCTTGAAGCTACCAGCATGAGTTTGACCAAACTGCGGGAGGCAGTGGAAGACAGAAGTGCCTGGCATGCTCTGGTCCATGGGGTCACGAAGAGTCGGACACGACTAAACAACTAAACAGCAACAACAGTTAACAAACAACAGATCTGGCATCTGAAAGTCACCAGGTTGCTGCTGCAGGTTCTACTGCCTCTGAATGTGATTTCAATAACTGCTCACCAACCATTGTTGGAACTAGGGAGGTGGACCTCCCCAGGTCTTCAAGGAACATGGAACCCAGGCCATTAATGGTAAAAAACTTGGGTATTTTGCATTGGGCCTGGAAGGCTGTGCATTTCAGCAAGAAATGGGGGCAGGTTGTAAAATGGGGTATGGTCAAGAGGCATAAAGCCACATTCTGCTGTTACTTCTGATTAGCAAAGGATATGGTTAATAATAATAATAATAATAATAATAATAATAATAATAATAATTTATTTGTACCCCTGCATATCTGGCTGGGTTTCCCAAGCCACTCTGGGCGGCTTCCAACAACGATTAAAAATACATTAAAATGTCACACATTAAAAGCTTCCCTAAAGAGGGCTGCCTTCAGATGTCTTCTAAAGGTCAGGTAGTTGTTGTTCTCTTTGACTTCTGGTGGGAGGGTGTTCCACAGGGTGGGCGCCACTACCGAGAAGGCCCTCTGCCTGGTTCCCTGTAACCTCGCTTCTCGCAGTGAGGGAACCGCCAGAAGGCCCTCGGAGCTGGACCTCAGTGTCCGGGCAGAACGATGGGGGTGGAGACGCTCCTTCAGGTATACTTCAGGTAGAATTATTGTTAATTTATTAATTTGAGTGTATATTAATTTCAGGTATATTCATTTCAGGTATACTTCAGGTATAATTATTGTTAATTTGAGTGTATATTGGCATCTTTTTGTTTTGTTTTTATGCTGTTCGTACTTCTGTTTGTTAGCCACCTTGAGGCTCTTTGGAGTGACAGGCAGGATATAATTTTCAATCAATCAATCAATCAATCAATCAATCAATAGGAGCATCCCCACGAGGATCAGATTGCATTAATCCAAGGCTGAGATAACCAGTGCATGCAAGCCGCTGTTGCAGCTGTGCTCCTAAATCCCACTAAGAAGACAATATAGGAAGCCTCTGTGAGTCCCAAGGGTTGGGTTCCTTCCTTCCTTCCTTCCTACTTGAAGCGAAAGATTCAAAAGTCTCACTGCCACACCACCAAATCATTGTATGGCAAATATTTGCATAATTTTAATTATCGTACATTACAATTATTTCTAATTTATTTCAGCATACAAATCACTATTTTATATATGTAATGTTGTTAATGTTTACAAGTATAATTACTAATTTGCTATATGAGGCAGCAATTTAATAGTTATTGAGTTACATATAATTATTATGTCAAATAGGAGATGGCAATTAACACCAAAATATATTACAAATTATTGAACCAAAATTATTCCGCATATATTTGAAGCTTAATTGTCATATAAATATAAGCCTCTATTTATTTCCTGTCCTTTTGCTTTGCTTTGTGGTGTTTAGGAAAGAATCTTCAAAAGAGCTTCCTATTAAGATATCTCCCCCAAAAGCAGTAAGTCAGACTAATGCATAGAGATTCAAGAGTTGTTCCTGTATAGCAGCTAAAAATCGGGGGATGAAAGTTGAATATACGGTAGTAAGTGGGCATGTCCTTGGCTGTGCTGTTACTTCTTGACTCTCTATGAATCATGTAATTTCTCTGTACTTCAGTTTTCAGTCTCTGTAGAAGTTCTGTTAAATACAGGAAGTTGTGTGATTGAATACAGTAACAAGTAAGGGTGCAATTTTATGTACGCTTGCATGGGAATAAACCACATCAGAATCAGTAGAAACCCCAGGTAAATAGGCTTAGGAGAAGACTGTCAGGACCGTTGGCATCAGTCTGTCTCAAGAGAAAATGAGGTGCACCTTCAGGGGTGAAGTCATACTGCTGTGTTAGCAGCCCCCAAAAGTAACCTCCTGAGGTGCAAACCTGAGCAGTCCTGGGTTGCCGAGGCGTGAAGATCCCCCCACCCACATCATCCTTGCTGATGTAGTCCGAAGAAAAGCAGAGCAATATGTTTGGCACCAGCTTGGCTATGGGAGTTCCCAGAAGCAGGTGTGCAAGGCACCATCCAACCGTTTTAGGGACTCCACTCCAGATTTGTGTATGGTGACTATATTTTGTGGTTTTCCCTCTTTCGGCCCTCCATCTCTCCTACATGATCCAATTGTACCTGGAGTGCTGTGTGGTGGAGCCATCAGTTGGGAACCACTATGAACTAACCCGTTGTCTTTGTCCATGGAGTTTTCTTGGCAGGGATACTGGAGTGGCTTGCCGGTTCCTGCTCCAGGTGGATCACGTTTGGTCAAAACTCTCCACTATGACCTGTCCGTCTTGGGTGGCCCTGCATGGCATAGCTCATAGCTTCTCTGAGTTATTCAAGCCCCTTCGCCATGGCAAGGCAGTGATCCATGAAGGAGTTTTGAATTATGGTGCTGGAGGAGTCCCATGGACTGCAAGAAGATCAAACCTATCCATTCTTAAGGAAATCAGCCCTGAGTGCTCACTGGAAGGACAGATCCTGAAGCTGAGGCTCCAATACTTTGGCCATCTCATGAGAAGAGAAGACTCCCTGGAAAAGGTCCTGATGTTGGGAAAGATTGAGGGCACAAGGAGAAGGGGATGACAGAGGACAAGATGGTTGGACAGTGTTCTCGAAGCTACCAACATGAGTTTGATCAAACTGCGGGAGGCAGTGGAAGACAGGAGTGCCTGGCGTGCTCTGGTCCATGGGGTCACGAAGAGTCGGACATGACTAAATGACTAAACAACAACAGTGATGAAGGGCAGGAAAAAGTACTCCAACAAGACTATCCTCCTGCCCGGCTTATGACTGGGAGGGCAGGCAGTTGGGTTGGCGTGTAAAACATCTGAAGGGCAGGAGGTTTAATACGTTCCGTAAGAGAGGTGACAGCCTATAAAGTTTGTTTGTTTTTTTGAAATTTGTGAGGTAATAAAACTCCTTTCTACCATAAATGTGTGTGGCAGCTCATCTTAATTAATCTAAGTACTTTTCATATTGGGCTAGAAAATGCATACTTTCCTGAACGTGCAAAGCTGAGATAAGTTCATCCTGCGCTGGAAGATGTGAGCAGAGTCTGCCTTGTGTTAACATAAGCATGTTGACTTATATCAGTCCTTTTGCCTGGTTTAAAATTGATCCCATAAGAAAAGTTAAATATCACCTATGTTTGTACATTGCTCGACAGCTATTAAGATAATTCTTTTATAAATACAGATGGTGCCCTTATCAAAATTACATGGCAGTAAATAGATGCCAGGAGAAGCAATATGACACTTGATTAGCTAATAAAATGGAGCGCAAAGGAAATCGGGATGCTAAGTTGCTCTGACAGTTCTTGTGCTGTCTTATTTATTGCTCATGTAAATGTTTCTAAAGTGCCATCACTGTTTCGGTTTAACTGGTTTTCGTGGTTTAATTTTTTAAAAAATCACCTGCTCATTAGATCTGAGATGTAAAATACTCATTACCAATAAAGCCTTCATCCTGACAGAAATTGATTTTTCATTCTTCTGCTGGTTTTTTTGTTTTTGTTTTTAAGCACTGAATTGATGAAAGAAATAGCATGCCAAACATCGTGAAAACAAAAGGGACGGAGGGTGCCAATTAATACGTTATGTGAACATTATCGATTTGAGCAAATAATTGCCAGGAATTTGCCAAGTTACCGTTTGTTCATTCATGAGGCTACAGTTCTCTAGTCTTGAAAGAACTCCTGATCATTAGTCTTGCACAAACGAGAGAGAGAGAAATGTGCAAGTGGATATTTATATTTTATTGAAGAAAATACCTAAATATAATCCATATAATTAGCATAGGCTGACAAGCCTTTTGTCAGCAAGAATCCAAAGGCAGCCTGGAATGAAAATATAGCTGTTCGGTTTTTTCCTTGCTAGAGATAGCAATGTGATCCAAGAGATCCGTTTTGGCTTTTTATTGGCGTGTAACAAAGATTCACTTGCAATCCTTAAAGCGGACCACTGTAGAAATATTACAAGTTCTAAACATTATAGCCGAAGTACTCTAGAATTGTAAGATTTGTAAAGTGCCTGAAAGGAGCTCAGCACATCTTTTATGGACTCTGTAAGCTTCTAGTTAAAATCTCAGTTACGACAAATCATGGTAGGCAACGTTATGTACTTTAAATTTGAACTTGTTAAATTTAACTACAGCACGTTCCTTTAAATTTAAACATAAACTACCTAGATCCTGCCCCATAGAGCCATCCTATTTATTTGATGTTCTGTCTAAGGCATGCTTCGTGCTTAGCCTACACATTGGCAGTTGACTGGAGCAAAACATCTCCATCCCTTCTTCTAGTGGTGGCGGATGAAGCGCCCTCAGTTCAGTTTGCAAAACGGTCACTCATTAGAAGTTGTTATTCTGAATGTTTCTGCTTCTGTTGTTTTGTGGGCTAGGATGCTTCTCCAGAGCTTCGTTCGACAAACGCTGGGGACTGCGTAGATCTTTTTCTTGGATTATCTCTTCGCATTCCAAGCTGTAGAATAACTCTGAGGGCATGTTTTTCTCGTCTAGTTTTAGAGTGTTATGGGACCAGACAAATTAAGGCCACCCACCCATGAGATGGGATGCGGGTGGCCCTGTGGGTTAAACCACAGTGCCTAGGACTTGCCGATCAGAAGGTCGGCGGTTCGAATCCCCGCGACGGGGTGAGCTCCTGTTGCTCGGTCCCGGCTCCTGCCCACCTAGCAGTTCGAAAGCACGTCAAAGTGCAAGTAGATAAATAGGTACCGCTCCAGCGGGAAGGTAAATGGTGTTTCCGTGCGCTGCTCTGGTTTGCCAGAAGCGGCTTAGTCATGCTGGCCACATGACCCGGAAGCTGTACGCCGGCTCCCTTGGCCAATAAAGTGAGATGAGCGCCCCAACCCCAGAGTCGGCCACGACTGGACCTAATGGTCAGGGGTCCCTTTACCTTTACCCATGAGACAGGGAGAGGTGCCCCCCTCTAGTGGTGCAAGCCCATTAGATGGCACCCCAATGGGCACCGTGCCTGAAGTGCCAACTCCACTGGGGCCCAGCAGAGAAGCAGCAGTAACAGCAGCCCTATATTCTGTTGACCTTGTCAAAATCTCACAGAGTGAAAGGGATCTGCTGGGATCTTGCTGAAATTCAGTGCTGCTGCCGCCAGGCAAGGGGGACTTTGGCGCTGGCGACAGAAGAGTGAGGCGGCCCGTTTCCATTTCACCTCAAGCGATGAAACAGGATGCGCCAACCCCAAGACAGATAAATACTGTATTTTTTGCTCTATAAGACTCACTTTTTCCCTCCTAAAAAGTAAGGGGAAATGTGTGTGCGTCTTATGGAGCGAATGCAGGCTGCACAGCTATCCCAGAAGCCAGAACAGCAAGAGGAATCGCTGCTTTCACTGCACAGCGATCCCTCTTGCTGTTCTAGCTTCTGAGATTCAGAATATATTTTTTCTTGTTTTCCTCCTCCAAAAACAAGGTGCATCTTGTGGTCTGGTGCGTCTTATAGAGCGAAAAATACGGTATGTCAAATGAAGTAACGGGAGCCTGCCTGTAATTACAAACTTGTCCAACGTCTTTAATCCCATGTCTAGAAGGTCAGCACTGTTCACGGCAAATCACGCCTTGCTTTAGGTGTGCTTGACCCCTGCTTGCTGAGCTGGGGTTAAAAGAAGCAAACAAAATTGCATTAAATTTGATCTCCAGGCTCCTTTTAATGTGTTGCATGTTTAGACCTTTAAACCTCCCCCTTAAATAAATTCAGACCAGACTCAAATTTTGGTTTGGTTTTTGGCAGAATTTAGGCCACAACTTTATTGATTACAGCAAGTGACTGGTTGCATAGGCTCTGGTTCGACTAGCTCCCTGCACCATTGCAGGTAGCGCTGACCCAGGGCACCAGCATAGGTCAGCCAAGGGTGAACACCTGGATAAGCGGAAAACCTGGAGCGGGCTAACTCCGCCACCCAAATGCTCCCCTGGACTCAGGCACGGGCACAAACCCCTCTCAGGGGTTGACCAAACCATTGAGTCCCTGAATTCCTTTAACAGAATACCCTTCACATAAGGATGGCGAGAGCATTCTCCCATCCCTATCACCTGAATCAGAGCCTATCCGCAACCTTACAAGTTGTGATGATTTGCTATGTGGCAGGTGCAACCCAAATGGCACCAGCCAATCAGCCAAGTGGGGAAATTGCTGCCGTGCCCCTGTCCCAATGACAGACGACACACAACCGCATAGCAAGGTCAAGCACGCAAGCCCTAAATATAGGGAGAGGTGGGCGGGTGTTCCGATGCACGCACTGAAAGAGGAAGCTCTGGGTCACATGCACAGGTAGATAGATAGATAGATGATAGATAGATAGATAGATAGATAGATAGATAGATAGATAGATGATAGATAGATAGATAATACTTTATTCGGCTATAAGCCCACAAGGTAAAACCAATCAATAAATAAAATAGCATTTTACATTCTAAAATATCAACTAAAATATTTCAACGCATAATCTCCTTCACATTACATACAATCTCTAGATGTACCATATTGTGGCCTTGAATATAAAGATGGTGGATATAGTTTACTAGATTTTTAATAGTCATGCAGCATTCCATGAAGTCTTTTATATGAAAGAACTGAATTCAGGAATCTGGCAACCTGTAATGTTCTATAAGAGTCAATGTCCTGGAGTAGATAGGCTAGATGTAATGCATAGGTATATATAGGTCCCCTGATACGTTTAGCCTGCGTCCCATTGACCTGATTGAACCCTGCATCAAGGGACCTACCAATTGGGTGTTGTGGCTATCCAAACGTACCCACCCACAACACAGGTTGCCAGGTCTCACCACAACACATGCCCTCTTTAAGGGAGGACCTGATTTACAAAACACATGAATACATGGGTTTATTAGCATGAGTAGAGGAAGTGGGGGGTGCTGAACCTTAAACCCCTGTAAATTGTACATCTGCATGGGGACTGAGTAGATATTCCCTTTGGGGTTAGTGAGGAAGTTTAATCCTTCTGTTGTAAACTGCTGACTATTACTATAGCTAACACAGACAGGTCAGTTACGTCCCTTCAACAATAGCTGAGAAGATAAGGTGAATTCTTTTTTATTTTATTATATGGATATCATAAAACCCAAGGCAGTGTACTTATTTACACCTTTAAATTACTTAAAATTAAAAACATTTTTCTCTTTAAAAAAGCAGCCACCACTAAGCCCTAGAAGCACAGACTGATTTCCAATCCTCTGTGACTACAGTGTCAACTTGATGCATGAGAGTTTAGCTGTATAAATCCTTTTAATGCTAGTGAAAATTGTACAGCTAAAACCTTGCACACTACTTCAAGATAATATTCCTTCACCTTTTATTTTTTAAGCCCTTTTATTGATTTTACCCATTTTCTCCTTTTTTCTTTTTTAATGAAAATGCAGACTAACGTAATGCTTTTGTCAAATAGCACAAAGGCCTGAACATTTGGGACTTTCTGTTTCTTATCACATTGTTAGATGGCCCTATTCCAAAGAAGTCCTTTCCAATAGTTAATACAGTACTAATTAAGGATGAAGAACCTCTGGCTTGCAAATGTGCCTCTGGATATGAATGTAGCACAACTGACGATTGTACCTGAAGTGACAAGCTGTTTTTGATTGCTATTTATTTTTGATTGCTTTTCCTGTGTGCAGCTGAATTTTCCTTCTCTCAGAAATGGTGCATTTGACTTGACCAAATGTATATACAGAACCCCAGGTATAGGTGACTGGACATAATTTTAATTATCTTTCTTTTGTGAGCTAGTAGCATAATTCAAATGTTTCAAGTAACAGGCACCATGTTGCTTGTGCTTTTCAATTGAACACGTAGTTTTAAAGGTAAACAATACATTCAGTCTCAGTGGTCAACAATCAAGCTATACCTGAGTTCTTTAGGTCTGTAAAACATAATAATGAACATGTGCGATATTTGTGTGTGTGTGTGTGTGTGTGTGTGTGTGTGTGTGTGTATCTTTCTCTTCCCCCAGTGTCCTGTTAGACAATTTTTAGGACTGCTTACTAAACTAATCGTGAAGACTAGAAGTAGAAAACGTTTATTTCATTTTTATTATTTATTAAATTTGTATACCATCCTATGGGACGCAGGTGGCACTGTGGGTTAAACCACAGAGCCTAGGACTTGCCGATCAGAAGGTCAGCGGTTTGAATCCCCACGACGGGGTGAGCTCCCGTTGCTCGGTCCCTGCTCCTGCCAACCTAGCAGTTCGAAAGCACATCAAAGTGCAAGTGGGTAAATAGGTACCGCTCTAGTGGGAAGGTAAATGACGTTTCGGTGCCCTGCTCTCGTTTGCCAGAAGCGGCTTAGTCATGTTGACCACATGACCCGGAAGCTGTCTGAGGACAAACGCCGGCTCCCTCGGCCTATAGAAAGAGTTGAACATGCAACCCCAGAGTTGTCTGCAACTGGACCTAACATTGAAGGGTACCTTTACCTTTACCTTTAAGTCCCTTTGAGTTGCCGTTGGCACGGAAAAGTGACCAATAAACCAACAAATAAAAAGCTGCAAATGATATTTTCTTAAATGGTTTGGCAAGCCTGAAAATAATAATTTTTAATCCAATATTCTCTTGTTGTGCTGCATGTCATCTGATATGTCTGTGCAAATTTGCCAACTTTCCAATTTACCTTTCTAAAATTTAGTGGGGACAGAGCAGACTCATAGATAGAAAAGATGGTTATGTTGATGTGACAGCAGCCATGGGTTCAGCTATTGGAAATAGACCATTACTTTCCCTCTGCAGAATTAACATCATAACCTTATGTCAGTAGCTCACTATTACCCTAATATCTGATTTTGGATTCTGTCCAGTCCCATTAGATATCCCCATGTTGATTGCTCTGTTACTGGTGAATGTTAATTGCCTCCAAATCTCTTTGGAGTTCAAATGCTTGTGAACAGAAAAAAAACAAAACTTGCTGCTTAGTAAAGCTGCCACTTTTACTGACAAACAATAATTCTGTTTAGGGAAGAGATTTGAGCGAAGTGCTAGAGACCAGAGATAGAAACAGTGAAATTAAGTGTCTCTCATACCATGCAAGCAGGTAGAAGAAAGAATCGTGTTTATATTTAGCTTTAACATAAATGATACTACTGTTTTTATGCATGAACACAACGGTGGTGCCTTAAAGACTTGTTATTGCATCTGTTTTCATTGACCTATGCCATAATAAACATATTAGTTATAATTTTGTTGCTTTTGCTGCAATAAATATGGCTGCTCTTCTAGAAACTGCATGAAAGCAAAGTCCTTTAGCAGGTTTTGCTTTGAGTGGGGTGAATATGATGAAGTGGGGCTACTTGTAGGATGAGCGTAAATTTGTCAGTCTAGTCAAATAGTGAGATTTATTAGAGGGAGGGTTATTTCAAAGGCTGATGGGTGTTTTACAGTGTGACATCCCTGACACTGCCAACGAAGGCCCCCATCCACATTCCAGTGTCCCTCTACTCAATCTACTGCATCATATCTCAGCTATGCATGTGAAATAATTTTTATACCACCTTTCATTTCCAAAAAAATAAAATAAAATACCAAGATGGTTCACAAACAAACAAAACAAACAAAATAAAACTAGCTCTGTAAAACAAAGTTAAAACATTAGTCAGTAACCAGGAATGCAGGGAATTGATTGAGCTCTAAAATAATATATTCACTTAATCTCCAGTGATTTAACTTTGATTTAATATAATTAATAAATAAATAAATTTAAATTGTGGAACAGCATATATAGTTGCATCAGGGTGATCTAGTTTTGTCTTTTCCGCTAAACCTAGTGCTAATCAAAGCCTATCTGTTCTCATATAAGCTGATGTATAATGGAATGAAAAGTATAATCTCTCTATTTGGTTGGATTTAAGTACCACCAGGTCATCAATTAATCCTAAAGCTTTCCTACTTATCTGAGTATTTTTGGCAATGTAAACACATCTTTATTTATTTTCTTATACTTACCCATCACGGAGTCTAGCAACCCATTGATACCTTCCTGTCACAAAAAATTATCCTTTGGAAAAGAAAGTGAGAATCTTGAGGAAGTATTTCTGATACACCTTCTCCTGCCCTTCACTAGAGAGGAAACTGTTCTTAAAGTAACTTTGCCAAAGATCCCATCTGCTAGCAGCAGAAAACATCTACCCTCTGAGTCTTATCAATTGTTCTTCAATTTCCACCCTAAATGAACAGCAGCTCTTGCGTCTTTTGCCACATATGCTAAATGCATTTCATATAGCTTTTTATTTCCTAAACATTCTACATATTCTCTGCTAACATTCTACTTGAAGAAATATGTTACTCTGTTTCTTTTAAATAAGCTCAGAAATTTATATTTACTGACAGGCATTTAATTGTAACCATTTGAGAGGAGAGGGAGAAACCCTCTTTTATTCAGCTACTTTTTCTATTTAATTTTCTCTATCCCTTCTTGATGGGACCCACAATGTCCTTTCTGTTATTTTGTACAGATTTTTCTTCCTATCTTTTCAATTTTTCTGTGTTATTTCTGTTAGCTCTAAACACTCTTCCAGTGTCTTAACCCAAATCGTTTTCCTCTTAAAGTCACAAATAATTTAAAAGGAAATCCCGATTGATAAGTAATTCTCTGTTCTTGTAGTTGCTTCATATATAGCTTAAGATTTCTGAAGACCTAAGTATAAGACTTCAGGATATCTTTATGCGAGTTTTTCTCATTCTGCCATGGTGTATTTTATTCAATCTGTTGTATCCTAAAACCAGAAGACCTTAGAATAACATCACCAACATCATAATCCTATGTATGTTCACTCCATGCAAGTAAATCCTGCTTTGTTCTGTACAGCTTATTGCCTGGTACATGTGTTAAGGATTGCAGCCTTACAAAGCAATCCTATACATTTCCATTTACTAGCAACACCCATTGAGTTCACTGGGACTTACTTCTAGGTAAAAGCTTATAGGACTGCAGTTTAAGTTATTTTTTATTTCTTGGATACATATGCAAGTGTACAGTCATGTGGCCAGCATGGCTAAGCCACTTCTGGCGAACCAGAGCAGCGCACGAAAACGCTGTTTACTGTACTGTAAGCTTCAGGATGAGAACAGAAATCGTGTTCTGGTGGCGCGGCGGCAGCAGGAGGCCCCATTAGCTAAAGTGGTGCTTCAGGTTAAGAACAGTTTCAATTTAAGAACGGACCTCCGGAACGAATTAAGTACTAAACCCAAGGTACCACTGTACCAGACTTTTAGAAGACATCTGAAGGCAGCCCTGTTTAGGGAAGCTTTTATTGTTTATCAGACTATTTTATTTTAATATTTTGTTGGAAGCCGCCCAGAGTGTCTGGGGAAACCCAGCCAGATGTGTGGGGTATAAATAATAAATTATTATTATTGTTATTATTATGAATGCACAGCAGTGTTGTGGGGGTGGGATTTTTAAAATTAAAAACCGAAGCACCAAATACCTGGAAAAGTGGGCGGAAGCAAGTAAACCAACTTTTGTTCATTCGCGCAGCAATGTGAGGTAGTGTGTGTGTGTGTGTGTGTGTGTGTGTAGAACTTCCAGATGTAATCATGCTGGTAGCTGATAGCTGATAGTGAGGGGACAAAAAGGCCGGATGGTGATTAGAGAGGAACATGATGCTGGATAGAAACCAACGAGGGTAGGTGAATTTTGCATCCTGATTCAAAAAACCCCAACCAGAATGTATTTCAAAAAACAGACTGCCTAGCTTTCCAATACACCAAATAATCAAGACTTCTCTACTGATCTTTTATTAATATTTTGAAAATCTTGGCCAAGGCTGTCTATAGGCAGCACATTATGAAGACGCCCTAATCAAGACTATTCTGTTCCTTTTCTACATGGCTATTCACATTTATGAGCCAAGCAGAAAATGCTTTTGCATGTTAAATTCCAGAAACAGTCTTACATTTCCTTTTTTTCATTTTGGAATTCATGATAACGCAAATCAGATGCAACCATCAAATAAAGCAGGGGATGAATAAAAGATGGTTTATGTTTATTTGGCTTTATGGGGTTTGAATTTTCCCCGTGATATCTCTGTTAAACGTATTCATGATTTATCGCAATGAAATGGATTTGGATTTACAGCCTTGTCCCACAATGTTTCCACTTTCCACATAAAAGTGTCTTGGGGTGCTTTTGTAACCAAGCTCTACAGCATCTGGTTAGAGTAGCTTGTGCTACAAGAGCAAAGTTAAGTGGCGCAGATCAGTTTACTCCAAGCACTCCCTGTGAGTCGGAGGAGGGTTCTCAGTAACCCCATGGCTTCTTTTAGGTCATCATTATGCCAAACTGGTATAGACAGCGGGATCATAATCTTCCATTGGCAGCTATGCGTATACTTGCTATGCTTACCCTGATAAACTTTCTGATACTTCTCATGGCACTCCAGCTGAGACCACCTAGATCAGGGGTTGTCAACCTGGTCCCTAATGCCCACTAGTGGGCGTTTCAGGATTCTAAGTGGGCAGTAGGGGGTTCTACGACTCAAGCTGAATCCTCCTTCCATCAAGCACTGGTGGGCGCTAAGGAAATGTTACCATCTAGAAAGATGCATTAGTGGGAGGTAGGTATAAAAAGGTTGACTACCTGGGACGCAGGTGGCGCTGTAGTTTAAACCACAGAGCCTAGGACTTGCCGATCAGAAGGTCGGCGGTTCGAATCCCCGCAACGGGGTGAGCTCCAGTTGTTCAATCCCAGCTCCTGCCCACCTAGCAGTTCGAAAGCACACCAGTGCAAGTAGATAAATAGGTACTGCTCTGGCGGGAAGGTAAACGGCGTTTCCGTGTGCTGCTCTGGTTAACCAGAAGCGGCTTAGTCATGCTGGCCTCATGACCTGGAAGCTGTACGTCAGCTCCCTCAGCCAATAAAGCGAAATGAGCGCCGCAACCCCAGAGTCGGCCACGACTGGACCTAATGGTCAGGGGTCCCTTTACCTTTAATCAACTAACATGAATGGTGCTGACACTTTCCGTTTTATGTTGGTACAGTGGTACCTTGGGCTGTTGTTGTTTAGTCATTTAAGGTAAAAAGGTAAAGGTACCCCTGCCCGTACGGGCCAGTCTTGCCAGACTCTAGGGTTGTGCGCTCATCTCACTCTAGAGGCCGGGAGCCAGCGCTGTCCGCAGACACTTCCGGGTCACGTGGCCAGCGTGACAAGCTGCATCTGGTGAGCCAGCGCAGCACACGGAACGCCGTTTACCTTCCCGCTGGTAAGCGGTCCCTATTTATCTACTTGCACCCGGGGGTGCTTTCGAACTGCTAGGTTGGCAGGCGCTGGGACCGAACGACGGGAGCGCACCTCGCCGCGGGGATTCAAACCGCCGATCTGACGATCGGCAAGTCCTAGGCGCTGAGGTTTTACCCACAGTGCCACCCGTGTCCCTTGTTTAGTCGTTTAGTCGTGTCCGACTCTTTGTGACCCCATGGACCAGAGCATGCCCCATGGACCAGAGCACTTTGTAACCCAAAGTGTTTGAAACCTGAAGCGTTTGTAACCCGAGGTACCACTGTATTTTATTGTAACCCTGCAAGCTGTAGGATGAAGGGCATATTTATATATTGAAATAAGTTGTTGTTGATTTGCTTTCACCAGGATTTTTCAGTAAAAGACCCCCATGGTATGTAATATCACACAGTAGTCAGTTGTTGAAAATGTCCATGTAATCAGAAGCCATGTGCTTTAGTGCCCTTGTGAATAGTTAGCTCTCCCTTTAGGAGCCAGCAATAGGGTACAAGCTTTGAGCTGAATTCTTCCCTGCCATTGAGGTAGCACAAGCTTCCTCGCATTGACACATTCCTGTTTCTGAAATACACATAAGAGCCAGTTTACCCCTGTTCCCCATAACAACAGCATTGGGCAGGTGTGGAGACTATGATAAAGAGCCATACAATCGGCTGGAAGAACACTGTTAGCAGTCTTGCACATGACGGAAGCAGCAGGAGAATAACCACACTACTCATGTAGTTGAGTCAAGATGAAACAAGCAGATAATCTCAAGGGAACTAATTGCATATAAATGCTAAAATTCATAGTGAGCAGGGTAAGTGAAGTCAGTGCTAAGTTTGTGAGCAAAAAATTCTACTTCTTCTCTGAAACATTGAAAATAGCTCTGAGGAGGTGATAAAAGCTCTGTCTGTTGTATCTGATCTGTGATCATGAGTGGAAATCACTGCGCTGGTCAAGTCATGACCATGTACATATGAACCTCTTCATAGGGAATCCCACGCATAGTTCCGGGAACTCAAAGAGGCATACTTATGAGTAAACATATTTAGGATTAGGCTGAGAAGCTGACTCCTCAAAACCTGAATTCATGATTTGTGTGGCCTCTTACATTGCAATTTAGGCGAACATTGAGGAGGAGAGATAGTACAGAGCCCTTTGCAAATGTTGACTAGAGATGAGGGAAAAATTCAATTTAAAACCGAAATAACACATTCTGAAACAACATGCAAGCAAAACACAGCTATTTTTTCAAAATTCACACATATCTGAATTTTACTGTGCAGTTCTCCAACCAAACACCATTCACGAAAATGCATATATTAAGGGAAAGTGTGCATAAAATATATGGATGTAAATAACACACAAATGCATTATATTAAGGGAAACTGCTTGCAAAAATGTGCACAGTCTAAACTGCATATAAAATTGTGTTTACTAAGAGAAATTCTCACTAAAATGCTGATAGATTTAGAGAATGGAATTATAGAGTCGAAGAAATAGAAACAGAGAACCAAAATTGACAGATCCTTCCATCCCTAGTTGCCACCAGCTTGGTAGTTGCTTTGGTGTAAGTTTTTGAATGTTCAAAGTCTTCTGCCTTGCTGGTTCCTTCTGGCAGAATGCTCACATAACATGTAAGCGGCACATCAGCCAAATAGTTGGAGGTCTTTGCATGAACTCAGACTGGTATGGAAGCAACTACACAAAAGGCAGTGCTTACAATTGTAAATAGGTCATAAAGGTAAAGGTAAAGGTACCCCTGCCCGTACGGGCCAGTCTTGACAGACTCTGGGGTTGTGCGCCCATCTCACTCAAGAGGCCAGGGGCCAGCGCTGTCCGGAGACACTTCCGGGTCACGTGGCCAGCGTGACAAAGCTGCATCTGGCGAGCCAGCGCAGCACACGGAACGCCGTTTACCTTCCCGCTGGTAAGTGGTCCCTATTTATCTACTTGCACCCGGGGGTGCTTTTGAACTGCTAGGTTGGCAGGCGCTGGGACCGAACGACGGGAGCGCACCCCGCCGCGGGGATTCGAACCGCCGACCTTTCGATCGGCAAGCCCTAGGCACTGAGGCTTTTACCCACAGCGCCACCCGCGTCCCTATAAATAGGTCATAGTACCAAGCTTATTGACTGATGTGAGCTAATGAAACAAATTGTCCTTATAAATAAAGGACATATTTGAAGTGGCATATGTAGTTCAAGGTTGCTGTTGGAGTTCCTCTTTACAGTACTTTAAAGCAATGTTATGGATTTGAAGTTTCAATAACATAATCAGATTTGATTAGAAGAAATCTGAGGTTGAGGAATAAGCAAACCACAGCTGTTAAACAGGGTTAAAACTCCTCTTGAAAGAAGTAGAAGGTCCCCCTACCAATTATTTGACATATAATGGAAATGAAAGAATGACTGGAGTGAAAAATATGGCTTTTAATATGGGCATGTAATGCTTAAAGTGTCGTGGATATTCAGGAATAAATATCAAGCTTCAGAAGGACGTTGCCCTACCGGTGATTTTCTCACAGGTGTCCGTGACAGTCATAAAAAGGCTAATCAAGCTTGCATTGCTATATATTTCGTATGCAAACTTTCATTATTAAGATTACTCCCCAAATTCTACTAATATTTACCCAGCCGTAGCTTCCCAAAGTTTAGTCTTGGAACTGACAAACTATAATATGGATTAGAAAATTGGAGGTGGCTTACCTTTCTCTCTCGCCAGCATGTTTTCTAGGGAGCTTCTTCGATGAGTGACAGTATGATTGCTGCCTGTCAAATGTGACAAGCAAAAAACCTAGCTGTTATTCACTCCCGTATATTCCCCAAAGGTTATTTAAATCCCACAGGTCACTATTGGGATTTATTTTAGGAAGGAAGCACTTCAGCCGAGGTTTAGAGGCACAGCTGCCGCGCTCTGACAGGCCATAGGTAAAGCTGTACGGATTTCAGATACACAGAAACGCAGGTTGTTCTGTGATGGGCAGTTCTGAACTTCTTATGACATGGATTTACAGCTTTCTCAGAGATTTCCTTGTGGCTGTCAGTGATATCACGTGCCTGCCAATAATAGTCCTGATGCTGTATCTTTTTCATGTGTGGAACACAGTCTTTCGTTGAGTACTGCCCAAGAAAGGGATAATGCAGTAGGCATCCAGTTGTCAATAGATACGGGTGCAACAGGAGGTTTGCATTGGGGAGGTGTTGGGGAATTCAGACTCAAATTCAGTGAGTAAGATGCATCAGGTTCAGAACACTTATATATTTGCATCAATGTTTATTCTTAAGAGCTTTGGCTGTAACATCACTTTATGCTGATGAAGGCCATTTTATGCATTGTTGTGTATTTGACTATATATATTTGTTGTTGTTTAGTCATGTCCGACTCTTCGTGACCCCATGGACCAGAGCACGCCAGGCACTCCTGTCTTCCACTGCCTCCTGCAGTTTGGTCAAACTCATGCTGGTAGCTTCGAGAACACTATCCAACCATCTCGTCCTCTGTTGTCTCCTTCTCCTTGTGCCCTCCATCTTTCCCAATATCAGGGTCTTTTCCAGGGAGTCTTCTCTTCTCATGAGGTGGCCAAAGTATTGGAGCCTCAGCTTCAGGATCTGTCCTTCCAGTGAGCACTCAGGGCTGATTTCCTTCAGAATGGATAGGTTTGTTCTTCTTGCAGTCCATGGGACTCTCCAGAGTCTCCTACAGCACCATAATTCAAAAGCATCGATTCTTTGGTGATCAGCCTTCTTTATGGCCCAGCTCTCACTTCCATATACAGTATCACTACTGGGAAAACCACAGCTTTAACTATACAGACCTTTGGTGGCAAGGTGATGTCTCTGCTTTTTAAGATGCTGTCTAGGTTTGTCATTGCTTTTCTCCCAAGAAGCAGGCGTCTTTTAATTTCGTGGCTGCTGTCACCATCTGCAGTGATCATGAAGTCCAAAAAAATAAAATCTCTCACTGTTGACTATATATATAATCCTAAAACTAAACAGCTTTTCGGAATCAAGGCAGTTGTTATGGCTACAACTGTCAACCCTTCAACAAACTTGTATACATGTTTATGACCCAGTCCATCCTTTAATTTTCAGTGGATGAAAGAGACCTATAGATAATCAATTTACTGATAAATAATTTCTAAGGCACAAAGAATCTCAGCATGTTTTAAAGGCTTTCCTTTCACATAAACTCCAGGCAAGGACAAGCCCTATGGTCCCTAAGATCAACCTCCATATCTAAGGACTAGAAGTTGACCGATGTGAAAAAGGGAGCTGGGATTATCTGGGAAATTACATTCTGGTAAGTTTAAGGTCTGCTGTAAGTAAAACTAATGGAAAGCATCAGAATTGCCAAGCATGTAGAACAAGTCTTGCTGAAGCAGACCCAGCACCCTCACCTCCCAGAGTGTTTGTTGTGGGGGAGGAAGAGAAAGGAGATTGTTAGCTGCTTTGAGACTCCTTACGGGGAGTGAAAGGAGGGATATCAAGTCCAAACTCCTCCTCCTCCCTCTCCTCCTCCTCCTCCTCCTCCCTCCTCTTCTTCTTCTTCAATGTGGGTATGTCCTCTCTCACTATTCTTGTTGAGTGGTTCAACAAGCATACCGATACAGGTGATCCAGTCACCATTGTGTCCTTAGATTTTCAAAAAAGTTTTATGATAAAGTTCCTCACCAAAGACTCCTGAATATGTTTAGTGGCAGTGAGAAAAATAAGGGCCTCTTATGGGTTAGTAACTACTTAAGGAACAGAGAGCAGAGAGTATAGATAAACAGACTGTTCTGCAAATGTAGACAGTGGATTCTCCCAACCATTGGTATCAACTTGTTCATAAAGGACCTAGAGTTAGGGGTGGGAAAGGAGATAGCCAAGTTTTCTGCTGATACCCAATTAGAATCATAGAGTTGGAATAGACCACAAAGGCCATCGAGTCAAATTGCCACAGGATGCTGGACTAGATGAGCCTGTGTAGCAGCACGTTCTTATACTTGCCCCCCAGCAAGGAAAAAGACATTTACCATTCTAGGTATAAAGGTAAAGGGACCCCTGACCATTAGGTCCAGTCGTGGCCGACTCTGGGGTTGCGGCGCTCATCTTGCTTTATTGGCCGAGGGAGCCGGCATACAGCTTCTGGGTCATGTGGCCAGCATGACTAAGCCGCTTCTGGCAAACCAGAGCAGCACACAGAAACGCCGTTTACCTTCCCGCCGGAGCGGTACCTATTTATCTACTTCCACTGGTGTGCTTTCAAACTGCTAGGTTGGCAGGAGCTGGGATCGAGCAATGGGAGCTCACCCTGTCGCGGGTATTCGAACCGCCAACCTTCTGATCAGCAAGTCCTAGGCTCTGTGGTTTAACCCATTCCAGGTATAATGCTAACTAATATAACTAAGCTTATAGAAAATGAGAATATGATAGCTCTTGCTCATAGCAGAGATTCCTGCTCCTTATTTTAGTTTCTTTTTCAAGGTTACAGTGCAAAGCCTTTTCCTTCCTGGTAAAGTTGTTCGAACTATTCCTGCTTGTGGCCATCAGGGAGCACTGCACAAACGTGGTTCCAAGTTACTGCCCCACTGCCTCCTTGTTCTACAGCACGACATCACGTTTCTTGCCACTCACAACCTTGTTAAGGTCACGCTTAAGAGCTCCAAAATAAAAGGCTTAGCAAATATGCCCCGAAAACACTTGCCTAGGTGGAAACCTCACTTTGCATAATTTGAAACCCAATCTCCATGACATGCTTCCATTGCAACAGCTGAGTCGAAGGAGATGGAAAACGAAAAGAGATTGGATCAGGAGGCCCTCACCGTCTTCGAACTCAGTTTGCTGTGTGAGTGAAATGTCACATTCCAGAAGGTCCTGGAATTAATAGTCTTGGTGTCACATCACACACGACAGGCTCTGGTCACATGATGCATTGCCCTGCTCCCCTGCTGGAAGGGGCCTAAAATAAGAAATGCATATGCTTCATTTAGGAGCATTGTGGCGCAGTCGCCAAGATGCGCATAACCTTGGGGGAGTGCTATAATATGATCTGTTTGGATTCACACCCAACCATAGCTGTCAACTTACAGATTTGAAAATAAGGGACCAGCAGCCTCGAAAATAAGGGATCAGCAGCCAAAATAAGGGATCAACAATTACTTTGATAAAATACATATTTTGTTGCATGCAAATGGCTTTAGATACCTATTAGGTCCATAAATTAACATATACCATATATTCAACACACAAAAAACAGCAACAATTTGTTGTTGACAGCTGGACATAGAAAGGGCCCCATTACTTTCAGTAAAAAGGGACATCATCAATAAGGGACAGCAGCGGGACATGGCGCTGGGATAAGGGACTGTCCCGCCAAATAAGGGACGCTTGACAGCTATGCACCCAACTATCTGCTTCTGAATAGGAAGAGGAAAGTGTCCCCCCCTCTAGGGTGCTGTGTTATTTTTCAGGAAACGAAAAGAAGGCTGTTGTCCTGTCTGTGGGCTACATAACACATAATGCAATCTTAGTGTCGAACTTTTATGGTTTTCTGTTTCTAAAAGTAACAGGTTTTCTTCTTTGTCGAAGGAAGGAAGGAAGGAAGGAAGGAAGGAAGGAAAAGAAACCCATATCTGCAATAGGTAGTTTGGGTTTTTTCCTGGAAGCTAGGCATGCAAAGGTACTCCTACTTTGAGCATTGCAGAAATTCTCATAATGTGATTACCCAATTGTATAGTACTTTCCAGAATTGCAGTTCTCAGAATTGTCTCCATTGTGACTGCAGGTGAGGCCATGAAATAATCACATTCCACATTTAGAAATTTCTGGTGGCTTCGTATGCGACCAAATTAGCCACATTTGGAGATCCCTACATTATATGATTTTTTTTTTAAAGGGTTGGGAGGTGAAACAACTGAAGATGTTGTTTTTATGCTCTGCCTTGTATTTTTTTTTTTTAAATCAACACCTCTAGGGATGACATCCAGTGGAATGGGCTTCAACTTGCACAATGGGATTTCCCCCTTCTCTCCTCCCCCCTAAACCCCATGCCTGCTACCCAAATCTGCTCTGAAGAGTTGAGGGATGAGATTCTGAGGAGCTGCAGGGGGCAGGAAAATAAGAATAAATCCTATTGCATGAGCATGAGCAGAAGTCTGTTTGTGTGACATTAGAGTTCCCCCTAGCAGAGCTTAGAAATACATTTCAAGTAGAAGACCTCCTTACGGGGTCTTCGCTGCGAGATCACATTCACCCAGTGCTATACCATCTGCACTGGCTCCCGGTGGAGTACAGGATCAGGTTTAAGGTGCTGGTTTTAACCTTTAAAGCCCTATACGGCTTAGGACCCTCGTACCTACGGGACTGCCTCTCCTGGTATGTCCCACAGAGGAACTTATGGTCTTCAAATAAAAACATCCTGAAGGTCCCAGGCCATAGAGAGGTTAGGCTGGCCTCAACTAGAGCCAGGGCTTTTTCGGCTGCGGCTCCAATCTGGTGGAACGCTCTGTCACAAGAGACTAGGGCTCTGCGGGATTTGACATCTTTCCGCAGGGCCTGCAAGACAGAGCTGTTCCACCAGGCCTTTGGTCAGGGCGTAGCCTGACTCCCTACTTTGGCAATCTTCACAGAACTTTAGCTTAATGGTTGCCATCAATTTGATTTTAATTAATTTTTATAATGAAATGTTTTTAGAATGTTGCACTATTTTATTGTTGTTAGCCGCCCCGAGTCCGGCTTCGGCTGGGGAGCACGGGATATAAATAAAATTTATTATTATTATTATTATTAGAAGTGCTGTTCCGTTTACTTTGAATAGCTGAATTTCTGATTGCCATCTGGACACAGGAATCTACCTATTCTGATTCAGGCCAGTTGTCATCTCGTTCAATATGGTCTAATGTCAACTCTCACTGGCAGGATTTCCCAGAGAGATTTTCCCATGACCTGCCTACTATATGACCATTGAACTGATGATACAGAGGATAGAACTTACTTGTTAACTTGCAAACCAAATGCTCCATTACTGAGTTATAGCCCTTCAGTTAATGAATGGTTTTCTAAAGTCCAGGGGATGCTTTTGAGTTGGCATATTATATTTACTTTGTGCAAAACAAGCATAAATAATTGCATTATTGGTCAGCATGTGCTACATTTTTATCAACAATAATATTAGAAGTGCCGAGAGGCTTTCAGATAACCCTGTTAATTCACTTACAGAAAATATATGTTTATCTCTCCCTCTCTTTGTTTCCGTTTTGTTTCTGATTATTCATGCAGATTTACTACTGCTGTGAAGCTCTGTGCTTTATTTTTATAATGCATTTAGAAGTAAAACTTGCAGAGAGATCCTCCCCCCGCTGCCCAGAGAGTTTAGGAAGTAACAGCACACCAGGAGGCAAACATTTTGTATTTATTTATTAATTAAAAAACCCACAAATTTATATACTGCTGTATCATGCAGCTTTTAAGAAAGCCTCCCCTCCTCTAGGAGGGGACGGATTGTGAGCGGGAACAGTTTCCTGCGCTATGCAGGGGGTGTTCCTGCCCTGCATCGTCGCTGACGCGCCACGCCCCCCCCCAGAAGAGCACCCAATCGGGTGGCAGCTCGGGGGCGTGGTTTAGCCACTCAAATGCGGCCGCGCCAGCTCTCCCCGCCATTGCGCCGCCGATCTCCTCAAGTCACCCACCCACCACTCCCTTTAGTGCATAGCTGCTCGCTTGACCTTGCTATGAACCTTTGGTTGGTCGCCCCGGTTGCCCGGGGGGCCTGGTAGGAGTTTTTTCCAATTGGCAAATTGGCACCGACCTCTTGGTTTTTTTCGCCTACCTTGTAGCAGTCGTCACAACTTTCTTGGTATTTGGCGGTTAGGCATTGGAATGTGTTGTTGGTGTATGGAAGGGCAAGGTGTGGCCATCGCCTACCCCTTCACTTATGGGTATTCCGTTAAAGGAATCCGGTGGTCGTGGATCCTGTCCGATGCCCTGTGCGGCTGGGGGCCATGGCACAACCCCCGGTGACATCAGGGGAGAGCTTATAGCTGTATTTGCATCAACAGGCTCCCCCTTCTGGTGGATAACCCTTGTCAGACTAACCTCTCTCCGAGTGGGTGGAGTCAAGGTTTGCTGTTGTCCAATGCCTAAGCCAATACCTCTCACATGCTGTAATCAATAAAGTTGTGGCCTTTTTCTAGCCCTTTAACCTAATATCCTGTGTCCACGTGTCTTTATTATTCCCAAGCGGGGAACGGGTCCTCGAATCACAATCCAATGATAAGGTACAAATATAGGCTATAAATATAGATTTAGTCCCACTTTCAAAGAATCTCAGCTTACTGATACACAGGAGTGAGGAACCCTAGGTTAAAGGAAACAAAAAGCATTAATGGCTTGAAGTTGCCTTATTTAGACACTAAATGGTTAATGGTGCTGAAACACTGAGCTTCTATCTGTTACTGTTTGTTTCGGTTTACAAGAAAGTAAGAGCTGTAGAATTCTTCTGACTTCTTTTTGTGAATGGAACGTTCATCTCTCTGTACAATTTTCTTTAAAATAATTAAAAATTAATTAAATAAATTTAAATATAACCCGCACTACAAGATATGCACCTGGGCAGAACTGAGTAATGATTCCAGTACTTTCACGTTTCTCTTGCATTTTGATTTCCATTGCTTGTACTGCGATCTTATACTTTTTGTGTTGCTAAATCAAGATGAGTTATGTCACTTGCAGCTTTTTGTATTTTTACAAAATTATAGTTCAAGGCTTGTGATTAAGTTATTACCAGATCTATACGTCTTTGGCAGTATATTCAGATTGACTTTTAATGGGATTCAGATAGAAATTATTGAGCTTTCTTTGTTGAGCTTTCAGAGAGAGAGGGGAGGGGGAGGAGGGAAAGAAAATAACTTTGAACTAGCTCAGGAAATAAAGCTATACTGTCCATTAAGCTTAAATGGATAATCCCCCCCCCCCAAAGCCTAGTTTGTCTACAGCTATCCTATTTAGAAAATGAACAGCGATTCGATTAATAAACAAATGCAATAGCTTATGAGAAGGCCATTGTATTGTATATTTTACAATATATAAAACATCGATGGGACAAGTGGAACAGTACTTTTATTACTACTGACCTAGGTTTGTAAAGCAGTATGTGAGCTTCTGAAGGCTTATCCAGACTTCGCCTTGTCCCATCCCTTTCTCCTTGGGAAAACCGTTCTTTTGTGCTCAGTTTTTGCGATTGCGAAGGACGGCCGGGTTTTCTGCAGATTGCCTTTTGTTCTGATTTGAAGCTGCCGGTAGCTGTTTTTGGGTGATGGCATATCGCTGAGCACCTCCTGTAGCTTTTTAGATAGTAAAAGGGGAAATAAGTAAAGGTAAAGGGACCCCTGACCATTAGGTCCAGTCGTGGCTGACTGGGGTTGCGGCGCTCATCTCGCTTTATTGGCCGAGGGAGCTGGCGTACAGCTTCTGGGTCATGTAGCCAGCATGACTAAGCCACTTCTGGCAAACCAGAGCAGCACATGGAAACACCATTTGCCTTCCTGCCAGAGCGGTACCTATTTATCTACTTGCACTTTGACGTGCTTTCAAACTGCTAGGTTGGCAGGAGCAGGGACCAAGCACGGGAGCTCACCCCGTCATGGGGATTCGAACCGCCAGCCTTCTGATCGGCAAGTCCTAGGCTCTGTGGTTTAACCCACAGCGCCACCCGTGTCCCCTAAAGGGGAAATAATTCCAAATTAATAAGCCCGCTTGTGTATTTATGTGTGTATGTATGTATTTGGATACCATTTTTTTTAGATTTAGAGACCACCAGCCTTTCGAAGTGGGAACATTTTGGATTTAGAGACAGTAACAAAATTGTAGCCATGGGGAGCTGTGGGGAGAAGTCATTGCTGGGTCTCCCCAAGCAAGACAACCTCATGTTTTCCATGGGAGTTCAGCTATCTCCTGCTGTTGCTGATTATTGTGATGCAGCTGTTAAAGGCACAAGAACCCCATTTCCCCCAGCGCCAACCCTAAACTAAAGCCTAGGCTGCCACACCTTGTCCAGTTACCTGGGAGTAATGTAAAGGTAAAGGGACCCCTGACCATTAGGTCCAGTCGTGGCCAACTCTGGGGTTGCGTTGCTCATCTCACTTTATTGGTCGAGGGAGCCGGCGTACAGCTTCTGGGTCATGTGGCCAGCATGACTAAGCCACTTCTGGCAAACCAGAGCAGCGCATGGAAATGCTGTTTACCTTCCCACCGGAGCGGTACCTATTTATCTACTTGCACTTAGACGTGCTTTCGAACTGCTAGGTGGGCAGGAGCTGGGACTGAGCAACGGGAGCTCACCCCTTCGTGGGGATTTGAACCGCTGACCTTCTGATCGGCAAGTCCTAGGCTCTGTGTTTTAACCCACAGCGCCACCCGCGTCCCTAAGTCCCATTAAACACAAATACTTACTTCTGAGCAGACACTTACATTGTTGCACTGTAAATTAACCTTATAGTGAATTCTTAATGATTGCCTGGACATTCATTAAGTCTCTTTGCAAAGTTTTCACATTCAGCAAGGGGGTTCATTAATGCTCACCTGCATTTATTGTGGTATTCAATTTTTTGACTCAAAACAGACCTAGTAAAATCAATGGACCCAGCTTAGTCACACACACTCATTTCAGTGGGTCTGCTCAAAGTCAAGCTTAGTTGAATGCCGCCCAATAGCTTAGAGGGAGTACCTGATGAAAGGTGCTATGTGTCAAAATAATAATAATAATAATAATAATAATAATATTGTATATATACCCTGCCATTCCCGGTTCAAAAACCGGGCTCAGGGTGGCTAACAACAAATTTAAAACACTTAATTATAAAAGCAGCATAAAATACAGTATAAAAACATGAATAACAATAAAATTCAAAAATCAATTTAGGGGAAATAAGCATTAGATAATCCCCAGGGCTAGCTGGCTGAATTGGTCCTACCAATGGGGAGAATAAGCTGTGGGGTCTCAGAGCGGGTGATCTTCATAAAAGGGGAGGGGGAGGGAAGAGAAGGGAAATAAAAGATCAGGCTGAATTCAAATTAAAGGCCAGGCAGAATAGCTCTGTCTTACAGGCCCGGTGGAAGGAGGTTAAATCCTGCAGGGCCCTGGTCTCATAGGACAGAGCATTCCACCAGGTCGGAGCCATCACTGAGAAGGCCCTGGCCCTGGTGGAGGATAGTCTGACTTCCTTAGGGCCCAGGACTTCTAAACTATGGTTATTCATGGACCTTAAGGTCCTCTGCGGGGCATACCAGGAGAGGTGGTCTTGTATATACGAGGGCCCTAAGCCCTCGTATATAAGAGAGAGTCGGTGGGGTAAACCTGCATCTCTGAGGGATTCTGACAAAACTGGACTATCAAGAACGAAACATCAAAAGTGAAAACTTGATGAAACACATTGTTCTTTAATTGGATGGATGAAAGAAGTGAAATGTACCTATTCCAACATTATCTTAAGTGCAGAGACAAAATTCAGTCAGAGTAGTAGAGTGGTGGGACAGTGGCTGAGATGAGTGAAATAAGTTGATTCAGTCTCGTCTACTGAAAAATTTGCTGTTTCTCCAAGTCTGCAGACAGGAGTCTTTTCCATCCCTGCTACCTGGGATCCTTTCAAGTGGAGATTTGGGTGACTGAGCTTTTGACCTTCTGCATGCAATGCCTGTGATCTGGCACTGTGTTCTGGCTCCTTTAGGTATGAACTCGCAAAAAGTGGCTGGAACAGACAACTTAACTATGCTCATGAAAAGTCATGAATGTGCTAAAGTGGCTTGCTGGGAGCTTAAAGCAATTGAATCCCTGTCACCTCATAGTCTTTAATCAATCAATGCAAAATTGCTTTATTTCCATTTTTGATGAAATTAGCAAATAACTTGTAAACAGAAAATAAAATTAATAGTGTGCTGTTCAATAATAATAATAAAACCCCCATCATGCTTACCTCAGCCTTGTAGCTATTTTGCCCTCCTGCAGGGGCTATTTTAATTAGCAGCATGAGTTTTTGGATAGTTTAATTTATTTTATGATTGTGGTTCGTTCTTTCTTTTTTGTTATATTCTCCTATGGAAGGGGAGTTTATAAGCTGCCTGGGTAATCAGCAATTATATTTCAACAATGGCTGTTAAAGCAGGATGTCCTATGTGATGTATCCTATCACACTTTTAGCAGGATGGTTCCCCTCCCCCTCCCAAATTGCTTTCTGCTGAAAACAGCAAAGGCGGACATTATGAAGACCAGGTCATTAAAAGAGTAAACAAACATTTAATTAATCCCCCACTCTTTTATGATTTCGTAGATCTCATGAAATCCAAGGTCATGAAAGGACCATCTGATTAACTGGGATGTGCCATTTACATGAGAGAGACCAAACTCCATTTTCTAAAAGCCTAAGCAGTGATGGGCTGGGGAACGTCGGTCCCAGGGACCAAATAAGCCATGGCTGGTGGCTGATGCAAATAAAGATTCATTCATTCATTCAGATAAGATCTGCACGTTTCTCTATCTGGCCTTCAGGGCTCTTCCCAGGCCATGACCCTCCTGCATCCTTCACTGGCCGTGCTCTGCACCATCCTCTGGTGACTTTATGTAGCTAGAATGTGATCATCAACTACATTGGCTCCCAGTACGTTTCCAAGCACAATTCAAAGTGTTGGTGCTGACCTTTAAAGCCCTAAACGGCCTCGGTCCAGTATATCTGAAGGAGCGTCTCTACCCCCATCGTTCTACCCGGACACTGAGGTCCAGCACCGAGGGCCTTCTGGCGGTTCCCTCGCTGCGAGAAGCCAAGTTACAGGGAACCAGGCAGAGGGCCTTCTTGGTAGTGGCGCCCTTCCTGTGGAATGCCCTCCCACCAGATGTCAAAGAGAACAATGAACTACCAGACTTTTAGAAGACATCTGAAGGCAGCCCTGTTTAGGGAAGCTTATAGTGTTTGATGTATTGCAGTATTTTAATATTTTTTTTTGGAAGCCGCCCAGAGTGGCTGGGGAAGCCCAGCCAGATGGGCGGGGTATAAATAATAAATTATTATTATTATTATTATTATTATTATTATTATTATTATTATTATTACTCCCTTGCTTGTCTGGATGGAGAATGGTCTGCATCTGGCCACACCCACTTCTACCATTTCCACCATTGGTATGCAGCCCCCAGAAGGCTGCTCATGAGGAAGTGTAGTCCTTGGGCTGCTTAAGAGGTTCCCATCCACTACACTTGAACATGCAGGTATGTGTGTGAGAGAGCATAGGAGCATGGGTATTGGAAGCACATTTGAAAGCTTCCTCAGGAAAAAGCCCATCCATGCATATTTCTGGGTCACCCACCTTTTAAAAAACTTCAAAGCAAGACCAGGGAGTTTCAAAACTGGTTGAAAATGGGGTGTTTTTCTCCAGTCTATATTGCTGGGGAAATATCGGGGTTCATGTCCAATTGTCAGTAAAACAGGACATTGCAAGGCGTTGCAAAGCCGGTGCGACATAACTTCTACCAGCAATGTAAAGGTAAAGGACCCCTGGGTGGTTAAGTCCAGTCAAAGGTGACTATGGGGAATGTGGGTGGCGCTGTGGTCTGAACCACTGAGGCTCTTGGGCTTGCCGATCGGAAGGTCGGCGGTTCAAATCCCCACGACATAGTGAGCTCCCATTGCTCCGTCCCAGTTCCTGCCAACCTAGCATTTCTTTTTTCCCCCCAACTTAAATTTTTATTAGTTTTCATCAAACATACATTCCAATACATTCATTGTATTAATACATCTCATACATAACATTAGCTCTATTGAGCTTTGGACTTCCTTCCTCCCCTTCGGTAAGTATCATAAAGCATAGTAGATAAATAGGTACTGCTGCAGTGGGAAGGTAAATAACATTTCTGTGCGCTCTGGCACCCGTCACGGTGTTCCGTTGCTCCAGAAGCTGTTTAGCCATGCTGGCCACATGACCTGGAAAGCTGTCTGTGGACAAACGCTGGCCCCCCTTGGACTGAAAGCGAGATGAGCGCTACAACCCCATAGTCGCCTTTGACTGGACTTAACCACCCAGGGGTCCTTTACCTTTTTACCTCCAACTAGCAAGTAATAAGGGATGGCACACCAAATATGAAAATGAAGCATTTGTACACTTACAAACAAATGGAAGCAAAGGAGTGGTTATATCCATATATAGCAATACTACATTTTCCTAGCTTATACTGGTTTAATCACGAAGCATAGCAATTTCCTTATATTTCCTTCCCTCCTGCTTCTTCAGTATCTCCTGCGTACATGTTGCTCCACCCTCCTCTCAAAGTTCTCTTGAAAACCCAGCCTCCACATCCCATCCTTCACTTGCTTAGCTCTTCTCACACGTTTCAACTTACATTCTCTACTTTCTCTGACAACACACACTCTTCAAAGCTGCTAAGACAAGCTTGAGGAGGATGGGGGTGTGATTTAGATTGGAGGAAGTGTGGGAGAGGGGAAGATAGAGAATTGAACCATGAATGCACATGAGGCCACTACTTTGCTGAAGCTAAGTTCAGTGCCTGCGTGGGTGTGGGTTTTGAACAACAGGGATAGATAGCACCTTGGGCTCTGTTTGGAATGAAGATGGGATATACCAGTGGAAGCTGACCAGCTAGCCTGCTGCCATCTGGTGTTGTGGAGGACACTGTCTTGTTCCCCACAAGAGTCATTGTGCAGTCTGATTATCTTTTGTACTTGGAACTGGGGAGAGGGCATGGTCTTGTCCTCCTGACCTCCAGGTTGCAAAATATCTTTACTGACCCTGATATGTCACTGAATACCAGAAAGGGGGCAAACATCAATGAAAGACCTTCATGCCCAGTTTATGGACTTCCTGGGCTTAGCCAGTGTGGTGTAGTGGTTAAGAGCGGTAGACTCGTAATCTGGTGAACCAGGTTCGCTTCCCCGCTCCTCCACATGCAGCTGCTGGGTGACCTTGAGCTAGTCAGACTTCTTTGAAGTCTCTCAGCCCCACTCACCTCACAGAGTGTGTGTTGTGGGGGAGGAAGGGAAAGGAAAATGTTAGCCGCTTTGAGACTCCTTTGGGTAGTGATAAAGTGGGATATCAAATCCAAACTCTACTTCTATTCTAGCTAGCAAGAAACAGAATGCCTAGAGTAGATTGGCCCTTGGTTTGATCCAGTAAGGCAACACTTAACATTTATTGCATTAAATATACAGCACAAGTGATTCTCAAGTGAAATGTTGCCATGAGCTTATTTATTTCATTAAATGTTGTGTTCGTTTTTAAATTGTATTTGGACGTATCTGACGCAGTGACTTATATTAGCCTCTTCTTCTGTCGTTGTGTGTTTAGAGTGTCTTGTATTACTCATATCCATTTTTAAGAAGCCTGTATTTGTAAATGTTAATGCAGCGTTTGCACGCCTCGCTGTGCATCTGTGAGAGTGCAGTGGATGCTAATGTAGCATATTGCAGTTGCTTTGACCTAAGCACCAACCACGAAAGTTTAATGTAATCTTCTCCAGTGCAACCCAACAGTCATACAGGTGTAAGCAAAAGTCAGTGTTCACACAGTGACCTGTGCAAAATGGATGCAGATATATTTTATCTGACACTGAGGTGTCATTTTACAGAGCCCAGCTGAATAATAAGTAATTCCTGAAAACAGTAGTCAGTGAAAGGCAGTGTTTTAGCATTACGGCATCAAAGCTAAATTAGAGTTCTGCAGCCAAACACATTGGACACAAAACGTGTTCTAGTACCCAGGTCTGTGCAATTTCTGCCTGTCCTCTTTTTGACAGACTCACTCTGCCTCTCAAATCACTGGATGAGAGTGCAGATCTTTCACCTCTGTTTTCTCCCCTTATTGTGACATTGTAATGGATATGGAAAAACAAGAAGCTTAGAATGTTGCAAATGTCAGAAGTGACATTTATGAATGGTGGCAATCATGGTGCTTAACTTCCAGATGCCAAGTTGAGACCTGTTAGTTGTGTATGATAAGGGAACACCTAGCTACTTTAAATGAATTCAAATTTCCAGGGCCTGATGAGCTGCACCCAGAGTACTAAAGAAGCTGGTGGGTGTAATTACAAAGGCTCTGTCCATAATATTTGAGAATCTGTGGCGAACAGGTGAGGTCCCTGCAGACTGGAGATGGGCAAATATTGTCCCCATTTTCAAAAAGGGGGGGGAAAGAAGACCCAGGTAACCACCAGCCAGTCAGCTTGGAAAGGTCCTAGAACAGATATTTAACAGTTGGTCTGTGAGCACTGAGAAAAGGATGCTGTGATTACCAAGACATAGCACTGGTTTCTCAAAAACAAGTCATGCTAGATGAAACTCATTTCTTTTTTCTTTTTGATAAAGTTACAATTGGTGGATGAGGGGAATGCTTTGGATGTAGTGTATATTGGCTCCCCCCCCCCATTTTTTTTATTGATTTTCCAATTTTATATCACACAGAAAATATATTTAAAAACCCACAAACAAACAAACATTTATCCTAACTATAATAATTCCATTTTTGTTAACATTGTTAAGTGACTAACTCGAATCCCCCTAGCTGAGTTTCCATTGTAGCAGTTTTCCAAAACTATTTTCACATAAAATTTTACTTAGTCAATTTACATCTTTCTTTCTTTTCATTTTAGCTTTAACATAGTATTTTACAACATCACGTATTTAAATCCTAGGCCTATTTGGTACTCGCAGGTAATTCTACTTGTTATCTTAACATATTTAGCTAAATATTCTTCGAATTTCTTCCAATCCTCTTGGTGCTCCTCCTTCCTCTGGCCACAGACTCTTCTGGTCAGGTCAGCTACCTCCCCAAAATCCATCATCTTCATCTGCCATTCCTCCACTGTTGGTACTTCTTGTAGTTTCCAATTTTTAGCCAACAAAATTCTAGCTGCAGTTGTGGCATAGTGTGTATTGGCTTTTGACATAGTCCCCCATGATAGTCAGTGGAGGACTTCTTGTGGAGAAGCTGATAAAATGTGGGTTGGACAAGGTAACTGTTAGGTGGATTTGTAGCTGGTTGTCTGACCAAACCTAAAAAGTACTCACTAATGGGTCCTCATCACCCTGGAAAAAAGTGACAAGTGGGGTGCTGTTCTGTTTTGGGCCGTTGTTGTTTGACCTCTTTATAAATGACTTGGGTGAAGGAATTGAGGGGATGTTAATCAACTTTGCATATGACACCAAACTGGGAGTGGTAGCTAATGCTGCAAAAGACAGAACTGGGATTCAGGATGACCTTAACAGATTGGAGAACTGGTCCAAAACTAACAAAATGAATTTCAATAGAGATGAATGTAAGGTTCTGCACTCAGGCAGGAAGAGTTGTGAATTTCAAAGGATGAGTGTATTTCAGTTCACATATTACTGTATTTTTCACTCTATAAGACGCACCAGACCACAAGACGCATCTAGTTTTTGGAGGAGGAAAACTAGGGGGAAAAAATATTCTGAATCTCAGAAGCCAGAACAACAAGAGGGATCGCTGCGCAGTGAAAGCAGCAATCCCTCTTGCTGTTCTGGCTTCTGGGATAGCTGCACAGCCTGCATTCACTCCATAAGACGCACACACATTTCCCCTTACTTTTTAGGAGGGAAAAAGTGAGTCTTATAGAGCAAAAAATGCGGTACTTTAGAAAGTGCAAGTTAGGCACATTTTATCTTTAAATGCAAACTAAATCAAAATTCTCTCCCATCCCTACACTGCCTCTGAGCATGTAAGTTTAACATGAGTAGTAGAGTAGTCATTACAGACCTAGCCACCATGACTTTTTCTAGTTACCATCTAGAAATGTCTAGCAATGCCATCACAATGTCTTATGGCACTGAATTCCATAAGTTAGTAAAGAGGAACTGCCTTGCACTGCCATTGGTCCTGAAGTTAATTCCAATCGGTTTCGCTGTACTACTTTGAATTCTATTGCCACACCATCAACCATTAAAATAGTGATTAGAAACTGGCAGCTTCGGGGGCAAATTCAGCTCCCAAAGAATGCTACGTTGTCCACAGAGAAAGTTGAAAATAAAGTGGTACATGTGTCAACAGAGCTTGGAGGAAGCCTAATTTGGATGTTGTTTACAGCACACCTATCTCCTCAAACTGCTTCCCCTGAAAATCTAGTTGCTGACTAGGATTTTAGCACTATCTCTAATTATGAGAGACTCACTGGAAGTTTCAGGTCACCCAGTTATGCCCTAATGTGGACCACTTCCCTGCAAGCCATTCTATTTTTCTAGAAAAAGAGGTGCTGGAACTCACCATGAACACTTGCCCCATTCTCTTAAAATGCCAGTGGTGCTGGAACCCACCTGATAGGTGCCAGAACTGAGTTCCTGTGAGTTCCCCCTTAAAAAGCCCCACCAGCAAGGTTTAAGATGGAATAACGTGTCTCTTCTGCTACCCCAGATAATGAAATCTAAGCTTAGTCTGCTTTAGTATATCCAGATTCTCAACACCTAGTTGCAATTTCTCTTTTTGGCTAACTCTACCTCTCCAGTGATTGAAGGTATGGAGCCTTGTAATTCACTTTGTTCCACCATTATTGATTTGGTGGCACTGGTCCAAATGCTGAAAAAATATTTTCTAGTGTGTTGTTGCCCTTCGCCTACATTGCGTCAAGTGAAGAGTGAAGCTGAAGTATCAGTAGCAGCAGAGGGGCTTTTGAAGGTTCATTTTCCATTGTGAAAGCAGCTTATGTTTAATTATAGGTATTTCCAAGGGCACTGTGCTCTTCTGTGGCTTCTCTTTTTCTTATCTGGAAATGTTTTGCCAACACCTTTGCATGCACATATCCAGAATTTATTCCCCGCAAACAGAATGTTTCATGTGTTTTGCTGAAGATTTGTATTAAATGCTTAAGTACATCTTTATCCCTTCCATTCTACTTGAGCATTTACTTTCTGCTTCTTGAGAATCTTGCTACACCACAAGCTGAGGATTACTTAGCATCACTAGTAACCATATTATTAATGCATTTGGCTTTTTCTATAGTTTTTGCAGTATTGGACTGAGAGGATGTAAGAGACCTTGGCCAGAGGGACATTTCTGTACTAGGTATAAAAGGGAAAGAGACTGTATTTTTGAGGGAAGATAATTTCTAATTTAATACAGAGGTAAAAGGTAAAGGTACTCCTGACCATTAGGTCCAGTTGCAGATGACTCTGGGGTTGCGGCGCTCATCTTGCTTTACTGGCTGAGGGAGCTGGTGTTTGTCTGCAGACAGTTTTTCCAGGTCATGTGGCGAAACCAGAGCAGCACACAGAAGCGCTGTTTACCTTCCCACTGGAGCGGTACCTATTTATCTACTTGCACTTTGGCACACTTTCAAACTGCTAGGTGGGCAGGAGCTGGGACTGAACAACAGGAGTTCACCCCGTTGTGGGGATTCAAACCGCCGACCTTCTGATCAGCAAGCCCTAGGCTCAGTGGTTTAGACCACAGCGCCACCCGCATCCCTAATACAGTGGTACCTTGGTTTAAGAACAGCTTAGTTTATGAACAACTTGGATTAAGAACACTGCAAACCCGGAAGTGGGTGTTTTGGTTTGTGAACTTTGCCTTGGAATAAGAACATTTCGCTTCCTGTTGAGTGTGTTGCATTTGTAAATTGAGTCCCCTGCTGCTATGAGAAAGCATGCTTTGGTTTAAGAATTCGTTGGTTTAAGAACGGACTTCCAGAACGGATTAAGTTCATAAACCAAGGTACCACTGTATTGGATATGTTGAATATCAGGTCTTTGAAGCTTGCAATTTTTTTATCTCTTCTAGGGAGATATTGTTACTCCCCTAACAAAACCTGAAATGTAACTTGATTACTCAGGTATATAGTAATAGTCAGACTTGGCTGTCAGAGGAGGGATCAAGGTTTTCCTCAACCCTCTTCCCATGCATTCCTGTTTGTTCTAATCCTTGATAGTCTTCTACAACCCTGGCTGTTCATCAGGCCACCACAGATGCACTTTAACGTCACTCCTTCTAATAGTGACCCGAAGTGATATGTGCCGAAATTGCAAAACAGGCCCACTGCAGAAGTGTTATTAGTATGCTCAAGGAACCTTGAGGTTAGCCAAAACACGACAACAAAGATCCTAAAGAGACCAACAACAAGAGACCATCCTAAAGAAAAACAACCCAGCCCCAATGAAGACTGAAACTACAGAATGTTGAGTATCACATGTAAACAAAAACTGGGTGGAGTGTTCCTGGAGTAGATCCCAGTTCCAAGTGAAAAATATAATCATGAGTTTTCTAAGTTCCCTGCTTTAATACACAGAGGGCAGTCTGACAGGGAAAACGGATAACCAAACCTCCATTTTGGAATTGGAACTATCTGTATCTGACACTGCTATGAAAGCCAGGTTTGTAACAACTAATCAGAGAAGGACTCAACTCCTTATGCAAAAGCAGGGAAATTTGAATTGATTAGAATGAGGTAGTTTGAAAAAAAGCAGAGACATCACCTTGCCAACAAAGGTCCGTATAGTTAAAGCTATGGTTTCCCCAGTAGTGATGTATGGAAGCGAGAGCTGGACCATAAAGAAGGCTGGTCGCTGAAGAATTGATGCTTTTGAATTATGGTGCTGGAGGAGACTCTTGAGAGTCCCAAGGACTGCAAGAAGATCAAACCTATCCATTCTTAAGGAAATCAGCCCTGAGTGTTCACTGGAAGGACAGATCCTGAAGCTGAGGCTCCAATCCTTTGGCCACCTCATGAGAAGAGAAGACTCCCTGGAAAAGACCCTGATGTTGGGAAAGATGGAGGGCACAAGGAAAAGAGGACGACAGAGGATGAGATGGTTGGACAGTGTTCTCAAAACGACTAGCATGAATTTGACGAAACTGTGGGAGGCAGTGGAAAACAGGAGTGCCTGGCGTGCTCTGGTCCATGGGGTCACGAAGAGTCGGACACAACTAAACAACAACAACAACAACAACAACAACAGCAACAAAGTTTGAAAAGAAATAGGGATTCCTACCTTCCCCAGTTGCTGTCTGGACACTCAGAACTGAGTTAGCATCACTGAACTAACAAGATGAAGCAGTAGAGTCCTGAAACTCCTACGGAAGAGCAATGGACACTGACCCACAAAATAAATGAAAGGCACACACACCGACAAACAGGCTGCTTGTGATGGTGCAAATTTGCAGTCTTAGGGAAATGGGGATTGTCAGATAAAAACTGACCAGATCTTAGAACTCTGGCCATTACAGCTCACCTACATCACACCAACGTGTTACAGGGTTGATCTGTGCCAACGGTCTTCCTTTGAACTCAGTATCCACCCATAGATTGGGGAACAGATAGTTGGGCTAGAGAAAAACAGGGGACACTGAAACGTTTGCTGAAACACATGAAAATGCAGTAGAAGAAATAGAGTATCACCCACAGGAAAGTAGCCGTGGTATTGCGCACACTAATGTATTTGATGCTTTCAAATCCCTGCTCTGCCATGAAGCTCATTGAATGAACTTGAGTGAACTCTTCCAGCCTAATGAACCTCACAGGGTTCTGAAAAGAAGAAGAAGAAGAAGAAGAAGAAGAAGAAGAAGAAGAAGAAGAAGAAGAAGAAGAAGAAGAAGATTTCCACTGTGACATTATTAATGGAGGAAGAATGAAATTTCAGATGTAGTAGGTATATTTTCTGAAGTGGATGCTCACATCTAATGCCAAGGTTCTTCAGTGGAAAAGTTAAGGTTTCTCACTTTGACTTTAACAACAACAACAACCCTTAAAAATATTTTAATTTGCAACTCTGCACTGTACTATTATATGCTTGACATTTGCAAATACTGACTTCTCTAGAAACATCTTCTGCGATAACTTAATGCCCTTGGCATCACTTTCTTTAATGGAACAGAGCGGCTGGTGTTTTCTTGGTAATACGCCAAGCTGCTTCTCCCTATCCCATCCCAAGATCAGGTAGTGTGAAAACAAATTTGGAGTACTTGTGAACACCAAATGATTGCACAAACCTTTTTCAAGTCGTTTCAGGGAGAAACATGCTATATTATATAAGTGCTAGCTTACTTCTCTGAGCTCCTGAATACCTGTGTCTTAAACTCTACAGAAGAGGCCCTGTTCCAATTTAGGAGGTACGCGAATAACCCACAAGGAAGAGGACCTCTTCTGTAGTAGTATCATGACTTTGGAATGACTTCCCAAAGCATTTGTCCAGGCACTTTAGATGATTTTTGGGGGGAATCTTTTGCTTTTCAGGTTTCTGTTTGCCTCTTGTTTTATTGTATTTTCCTGTGTTTATTTATTGGTTCTGTTCACACTTTCGTGCACCACCCTGTAAACTTCTGATGGATGCTTTAAACAAATAAGTGTAAAATGAAAACAACCCATAATTCTGAAATTTATGATCCTTCATGTTATTTCTACTCCTGCATGTTATTGTTTCATAAACTAATTAATTTCTCAATGCCCCACTTGAAGTTTTCTTGCAATAGATGTCAATAGATTTATTTTCCTGCTTACTAAGTTGAAATACAATATTTCTGGGGTGTGTGTGTAAATGCATCCCTACGCTCCTTTGATTCAAGTCCCACATCTCGTACCACAACGTAGCCAACCTTATGGATGCCATTTATAAAGCAGAATGAAGCTGTTCCATAGAGCTCTAGGAGCAGTTTCTCTAGTGCCTCTTAAAACAAGGCTTATATCTGCAGAGTTATATGCGCATATACACACACAGCCTTTGTGTATTTGCACTAAGCAAGTTTTATTAATCAAACATTCCTTTTTGCCTCAGCTTTACCATGGACCAGATTTGTCATATTTGTGTTCAGGTTCAGCTGCTTTTGCTTGTGAGACCAGGGAGCATGTTTGAAATGCTTTTAAGGTGTTGCGCCACAATATTTCTAAGCCAAGCATTGTTTCCCATCTGAATCTATCAAAGTGGATCTGCAGAGTGGTCTATTGATTATTGCAGCTGTTGAATTTTTATAGGCCGTTTATGCATGTTCACGTAGCCAAGCGTTCAAGGATAATTTGGCTAATTTTCTTTCTTTTTTTTTCTTTTTTTGAAAAAAGCCAGTTGATGCTTTTGCTGTGCTGCAGTGAAATCATCCTAAAAGATTTTCTTTTGTGGACTGGAGAGAGAATGGTAGCAGGGGTCACGTATGTGGCACTGGCAACTGGAAGACCACAAAGACAGATGGACAATACCACTGTTTTCATTACTTGTCAATCACACCAGCGCCTTTGCTTGCACTTGACAGTTTAGCTCTTACTAGAATTTTTCACCCCTCCTTCGGGTGTCTTGTGCCTCCTTCCTTACCCCCCCACCCCCGCCTTTTGAAACTCACTGGCTTTAAACTAAAGGTCAAAAACAGCTCTTTGAATTATGCCTAGAAGCAAAAAGGCAGCCCGTGCAGTTAAAACAGATTAAGGAGTTGCATTTTCTGTGACTCAGGAGGCTAAGGCTGCATTCTGCACCAGCTGCAACTTCTGTGTGATCTTCGTAGATAACCCTTCATTGTGTACATTGCAGTAGTCCAAATGGTACATTACTGTAGCATCTTCCCCCGCTCCATAGCCACAGATTATGCTGATAACTACCATTTTTTCCCTGGCTCTACATGGATAAAAGTCTTCTTAGGCTTTGTAGGTGTGTTCATCACCTGGCATTTAAAATGAATTTCAGTAAATTGAGTTAGATGTTCAGTGGCCCATTGTGTTAAAAGGTAAAGGACCCCTGACAGTTAAGTTCAGTTGTGAACGACTCTGTGGTTGCGGCACTCATCTGGCTTTATTGGCCGAGGGAGCCAGCGTTTGTCCGCAGACAGTTTTTCCAGGTCATGTGGCCAGCATGACTAAGCCGCTTCTGGCGAAACCAGAGCAGCGCACAGAAACGCCGTTTACCTTCCCATCGGAGCGATACCTATTTATATACTATTTTGGGGTGCTTTCGAACTGCTAGGTTGGCAGGAGCTGGGACCGAGCAACGGGAGCTCACCCCGTCGTGGGGATTCGAACCACCAACCTTCTGATTGGCAAGCCCTAGGCTCAGTGGTTTAGACCACAGCGCCACCCGCGTCCCGGCCCATTGTGTTAGTCCTTACCTAATCCCCAACCTCCATGCCCTTTGTTTACTGTTTCCCTTTCTTTCAACTTGCTTATTCCTATGCAAGTCTTTGCAAACAATCATAAATTCTTTGAAACCCTTAATTTAGGAAGCAGATTGAATTATGCAAAGTAAGTGGATACATGCAAATTATTTATCTTGCCTTGTTTATTCAGGATGTTCCGGAGGCTGTTGACTGAGGATTGTAATCCTGAATCAACAAGCCCTGCTCTATGCAGATAAGACAGTGTAGGGTGTTTCAGATACATTCCGTTGCTCTCTTTCTTGTCACTTTGTGCTTACAAATAATTTAGGATTTTATACACCTTTGATACCAGCAATAACACTGCTGCTATTGTTTGCAGTGGAGATGACCACCATCTGTATTCTGTGGGGACCACTCCTTTCTCCATACACTGTGCTTGCTGCACAACTGGCCTCCTTATGAGTTGGGTCTGTGTTAAAGTCAGTATCGCCAGCAGTAAGGAATCTATAAGTGTTAAATGAGTGCGCTTGGAAACTGGGAAGTCATCGATGATGATCAGCGGCAGAGGAATGAACAAATATGGCTCCCGACAGGTCCCCCTCATGAGACAGATTGCCTGCTAGTTATTTGCCTTTCTGGAATGCACAAGAGGCAACAATATCAGCAACACCTGGTTCCTCTCTTCCTGCTCTCTCCAGACTCTGGTTCACATATTGAATATATGAACAAGCCAGAGCTTCAGATAACTGATAATGATGCAGCTATATTGGTGAAGCTAAGCATGTTAGGGACGCGGGTGGTGCTGTGGGTTAAACCACTGAGCCTAGGGATTGCCAATCAGAAGGTCAGTGGTTTGGATCCCTGCGACGGGGTGAGCTCCCGTTGCTCGGTCCCTGCTCCTGCCCACCTAGCAGTTCGAAAGCCCATCAAAGTGCAAGTAGATAAATAGGTACCACTCTGGCGGGAAGGTAAATGGCGTTTCTGTGTGCTGCTTTGGTTCACCAGAAGCAGCTTAGTCATGCTGGCCACATGACCCGGAAGCTGTACGCCGGCTCCCTCGGCCAATAAAGCGAGATGAGTACCGCAACCTCAGAGTTATTTATGATGAATAAATAAATGAATGCAGAATAATATTAATATGACTGTGGGGAGAAGACAACAAACTGTAGACTTGGGAAAGTCCTTACGTCACTGGCAGATAATGTGCTTTGCATACGTATTCACATTTTTCAGTCTCTAGGTAAAGACTCATAAAAACCTCCTTCATGAAGCCCTGAGTAATCAGAGTGAGATGGATCAATGGAGTGACTATGAATAAAATAGCTTCTATATTGATTAGATACCAATGATTTCTTGGTGCCATTTGACCAATCTTAAATTGGCATTACTGTGTTTCCTTATTGTCCTGTGAATATTTAAAAATTGTGACTCGAAAGCTAGATACTCCAAATTTTAAAATTTGATATTGAAAATAAGATAACCAATGCCAATTGGCAACTGCCTTAAAAAAAAGTACAGTTGACTAGCCTGTCTTTATGAATATTTATTTCTGGTATCATTTGAATATACCAATATAGAATGGCAGTTTTTTTTGTGTCTGTGTGTGTCTTTTGTAGTTATCAAATTGTTTCAAAACATTTCGCACCATAGCTAAGTATCAGTAGCCTTTAAATAATGGCTTCAGTTGTTTTCAAGGTTTAATACATTGTTGGCTATGTATGAATCGCAATAAAGAACAGTAAATGCCTCTACTAAAAATCTTTGAACCACACTAAGCATTACAAAAACCTCTCTCATGAACAAAGACATGGGTTATTAAGGAGCTTGACATCAGTCATTACAATTTTATTTTAATTTAATCCATGCTTCCTTTCTAGTGTTACATACTAATTGAAATGGCTGCGCTTGCCCATAAGCAGGTAGTCATGCAAGAATGGCCAAGGGTGATAAAAGCGGAATAAGTGATGCTAAGTGCAACATTGCAGTCAATAGGACTGCAATAGCAATAATGGGAGTAGATCTAGCTAAAGAGATTTAAATCGATCATAATCTGAATGAAGGTTAGAACCACGGAGATGGAAGCTGCTTCTAGCTCAGAAGTAAACCTAATATACCTGAACCTTCTCAGAGCTGTGGCACATATTTAGCCGTCTGAAAGCATCTTGGGAGCTGCATCTAACTTGCAAAGTGTGGCTGACACCTGCATCTTTAAACTCCCATATACACTAGTGAGTGATGGGAGAACTTCACTTGGCTCACCTTGGAAAAGAATTTTTTTTTTTTTGAGCTTTGCTTAGAAATAAGCATTTAGCAGCAAAAAATCTCAAAAACATGTATGTGTGCCATGAAGTTCTGATTGGTTGTGGGTGCCTGGTTTGTGTATATGCTGCATGTTTAATGACATTTACCTGTCTCTTGCACTTTTATGAATTTCCTGTGGGAAACACCAGTGTAACACTGTTCTAGTAAAGGTAAAGGGACCCCTGACCATTAGGTCCAGTTGTGACCGACTCTGGGGTTGCGGCGCTCATCTCGCTTTACTGGCCGAGGGAGCCGGCGTACAGCTTCCGGGTCATGTGGCCAGCATGACTAAGCCGCTTCTGGCGAACCAGAGCAGCACATGGAAACACTGTTTACCTTCCCGCCTAAGTGGTACCTATTTATCTACTTGCACTTTGATGTGCTTTTGAACTGCTAGGTTGGCAGGAGCAGGGACCGAGCAACGGGAGCTCACCCCGTCATGGGGATTCGAACTGCTGACCTTCTGACCGGCAAGTCCTAGGCTCTGTGGTTTAACCCCCAGTGCCACCCGTGTCCCCAACACTGTTCTAGCAGCAACATTAAAAAAACAACAATCTTCCTAATAAAGTTGTTTTTGCATAAGTTTTGTGCGTATTAAGCTTTGGAGTTCTGTATTGGAATGCAATACTTTCATTTTTCGGATTGCCTAGAAATATAATTACACTAAGTATACTGCAAAGTGTGAACTAAAGTAGTTCAATATTTGGGAAGCAGTAACCTTTAAGAGAGGAATAAGCAAGCTCAGCTTCAACCCCCAAAACGGCATTGACAAATATTTGAACATTTGGAATGTGTGGCTTTTAATGGAGACCCTTTTAAACTATTAGCAATTGTCGGTGTAGGTTTCCCCCCAAAACAAATTAAAATAAAATCTAGAGTGTTATGTCGCTTCCTTGTATCGAGGGCCAATTTATATGTTTTTAGCCACTGATACGAACATTTGAGTACTTGCAAAAGTTTGCTTAAGCACTATGAGGAAAACACTGGTGCAATACTGTACAGGAGCTTACATGTACAGGGGGCGGGTAGGCGCCTGAAAAATGGTCTGCCCTACTTATGAAAGTTGACCAAATATATTTGATATATTCACACTGTATGTTGCTGTTTCATGTGGATAGAGCTTTCAGTGGCTGTGTCCAAATCAAGACTAGAACAGGTGTAGGTTGAGTTTTTCAGCTCCAGAGTCCCCAAGATCTGTTTCTTAAGCTCAAGACTCTAAAAGCTACTCAGAAAAAAACTTGAACCTGAATTGCAACATGTAAATAAACTGTTGCTTTTTTACTAGGAAGTAGCAGGAAGTTGAAAGGATGCGGGTGGCGCTGTGGGTACCTATTTATCTACTTGCACTTTGACATGCTTTCGAACTGTTAGGTTGGCAGGAGCTGGGACCAAGCAACGGGAGCTCACCCCGTCATGGGAATTCAAACCAGAATTGCATAATTTCCTTCTGGGGATTTAAAATATTTAACTTCCATATATAAAGTGGGGTGCTTGGTGAATATGGAGATTCAGCCCATCCTTCCAGCAATGTGCTATAGCCTCACAGCAAAGTGGCAGAAGTCAAGTATCACCACTTTGCTTAGTCAACTGGGTAATGCGGGTGGTGCTGTGGTCTAAACCACTGAGCCTCTTGGGCTTGCTGATCAGAAGGTCAGCAGTTCGAATCCGGACGACGAGGTGATTGCTCTGTCCCAGCTTCTGACAACCTAGCAGTTTGAAAGCACACCAGTACAAGTAGATAAATAGTACCACTGCGGCAGGAAGGTAACCTGCATTTCCATGCTGTCGGAAGTAGCTTAGTAATTCTGGCCACATGACCTGGAAAGCTGTCTGCAGACGAACGCGAACTCCCTTGACCTGAAAGTGAGATGAGTGCCGCACCTCATAGTCGCCTTTAACTGGACCTAAACCTCCAGGGGTCATTTACCTTTTATTTTACCTGTTTCCCTATATTCTTGCAGCCTAGAACTGGAACTCCTCTTGCACAGAGGAAAAAAAATAGTTTGGAGGAGTAGAGAGAAGAATTATTATGGCTGCAAACCAGTAAAGTAGTGAACTAATTGCATGTTGATGGTTCTCCCTCTCTTGGCAAGTGGTGCATTTTGTACCCTTCAAAGCCTCAATTTCACTCCAGATATTTGGGTGGACAGTTCTTTGACTCATCATAAATGGATAACATTACATGGGAGTGATGATCAAGCAGCCAAGCTCTTGATATTTACACTGATATGGAGAGTCAGAACAATCAGAGCAATATACAACTGAGTTTTCTCCCTTCACACCATGGTCAATTTACTTACCGTCTTGAGATATTTATTCCTCAGTTATGATACCTAAACTGTGGAATTATTATTATTAGCTGTATTTGTGGAATTTGTGTTATATTTTTCATGTTGATATTTTTGTTGAGTTATGTAAATTGCACAGAGATTTCCGATGAAACAGGAAGCGGTACATAAGTTAAATAAATAGGTGCTAAGTGGGTGGTGCTGGGGTCTAAACCACTGAGCCTAGGGCTTGCCAACCAGAAGGTCGACAGTTCAAATCCCCGTGATGGGGTGAGCTCCCGTTGCTCAGTCGCAGCTCCTACCCACCTAGCAGTTCGAAAGCATGTCAAAGTATAAGTAGATAAATAGGTACCACTCCGGCGGGAAGGTAAACGGCGTTTCCGTGCACTGCTCTGGTTTGCCAGAAGCAACTTAGTCATGCTGGCCACATGACCTGGAAGCTGTCTGTGGACAAATGCTGGCTCCCTCGGCCTATAGAGCAAGATGACTGTGCAACTCCAGAGTCGTCCATGACTGGACCTAACGGTCAGGGGTACCTTTACCTTTACCTTTTAAGCAATCCGGATGAAACATAAGGAATAACTTTCTGATAGTAAGAGCTGTTCAACAGATCTCTTGGGAAGTTGTGGACTAACCTTTCTTGGAGGTTGGATGGCTGTCTGTCATGGATGTTTTGATGGAAATTCCTGCATTGCACGTGGTTTGGGCTCCATTTCAACTCTACAGTTCTCTGAATATAGCAGAAGAAAAACGTTGAGATGGTGGAACTCAATTATATAGGGACAATTGTATCACAGAGCATATAACCTGTTTGCTTTTATTTGTGAGCTCTCAACCATGAATGCAGAAATACCACACAGTGATCATTGATCAGCTTTGCCCTGATATCTTGCCATTTGAAAGAGCTTCACTTAAACTACTGCCAGAGAAACAACATCCAAAGTTGATGCTTCAGAAAACATGGCTTATGTATTACATGCTCAGCGAGGTAGAATATTGTATTTTTCTTTGCAAGTCCTCTTATATCTCACAAATTATAAGTAAGGCAAATGCAAAAATCTGTGGCTTGACAGTGTTACTGTGTAACAGCTATTTTATGCTATCTGCATGAGGAAACTTGAAATCTCATTTTGACTCTTAAGAAAAACAACGCAACCTATTATGTTAATTGCCCACAGGAAATGTCTACCTGTAGATGATGTTTTATTCCCCCCTCCCTTAGTTATGGTTTAGCATAACTCCTGGTACAACTTGCTCTGAAATTATTAAAGCTGCCCAAGTGTAACAATAAGGGACTGCTGGGTTGCCACGTGAAGATACATTGCATTTGCAAGCAAGCTTCAGAGCTGTGAGAGGCAAGGTAGCTGCGGTTTCTTCTGCCCTGTTTCCCAGTCGGTTGCTTAACCTCACCCATTAACTCACCTCTCTGGTTCGCCAGAAGCGGCTTAGTTATTCTGGCCACATGACCCGGAAGCTGTATGCCGGCTCCCTTGGCCAAGAAAGCGAGATGAGCGCTGCAACCCCAGAGTCGTCCGTGACTGGACCTAATGGTCAGGGGTCCCTTTACCTTTGAGGGACGCGGGTGGCCCTGTGGGTTAAACCACAGAGCCTAGGGATTGCCGATCAGAAGGTTGGCGGTTCGAATCCTCGCGACGGGGTGAGCTCCCGTTGTTCAGTCCCAGCTCCTGCCAACCTAGCAGTTCGAAAGCACGTCAAAGTGCAAGTAGATAAATAGGTACCACTCCTGCAGGAAGATAAACGGCGTTTCTGTGCACTGCTCTGGTTCGCCAGAAGCGGCTTAATCATGCTGGCCACATGACCTGGAAGGTGTACATCGGCTCCCTCGGCAAATAAAATGAGATGAGCGCCGCAACCCCAGAGTCGTCCGTGACTGGACCTAACGGTCAGGGGTCTGGTCCCTTTACCTTTAATTCCCTCTTCATTCTTACAACAAAGATCCTTTGTGATCTTGTCAACATTTAGAGCACAATCTCCTCTTGTGGACCTGCATGTGAGTGGTTTCGTGGTTTTTTTATGAGTTATCATATACATTAATGTTACTATACCAACAAACAAGACCCAGGTTACATGTTCCTCTCACCCCATGAGAGTTTATTCTAGTTTCGAGGGTTGCGGATTATGTAGGGAAGGCTTCTACACCGATAGGCATAGAAAATTCTGGGTGTTTGGAGTATAAAGTTTAGGGAAGCAGGAGTTTGCTCCCTTTCCTTCCTTGGTGCCTAACTTTTATTGCTCTTTTCCTTCCCAACTCATAGGGGAAATGAGTCACTAAGGAGAGAGATAGGTGAAGATAAGGAGATCAGCCATCAGCTCTCTGTTCTCTCCTGCAGTGAGCATACTGTGTAGCTCAGTTAAAGAGATACAATCTTCCTTTACAGTCAGGACTCTTGAAATAGCTTGTTTCTGTTTCCTCTTAATTGCCACCTCAATAACTCTAAACAGATGTTTAAATTAGAGTTGCCTAACTATGCTGCAGCAATGCTCACTGTTTGATGTGGCCTTACAGGCCTCCAGCACCACTGCCACATGCTTGTAAAGCTAGCAATGCCGTCGTGTTTCGGTGACACGACAGTTGGTGCAACCCATCTCAAGCACGTATCTGCAGCCTCAGCAAATCTGGAGTGGCCGTAAGCCTGGTGGTTTGCAAAAACGGTGAGCGGTGCGTGCCTCAGAGGTCACCAACGCATGTCGAGCTTTTGCAGCAGCCTTTATATGTTTCTAAAAGCTGAGCACAACTCCATTTTAAAGCCTCCTCTCTTTGCATAGTAGTCAGTATTTCCTCGTCTTTAGAGAAATCGGAATAATGCTGTTGTTTTCTGACAAGCATGTCATTTGTTTTACCGGTCTGCAGTTGATTAATTTGCAAATGATATTCCAATAAAGTACTTAGAAGTAGATAATTACAACTATATTAACAGTTACCGGAGAAGCAGATGGTATTCTGAGGAGCTGCCATGTAGAATTAGTGCTGATCCTCCGCTGTAATGTACCATATACCCCAGCAGCCCACAAACAATGAACTACAATCCTGCTGATACTCCAGATTGTAACAAAACTGTGCTATTTTGCTTCACGTTCAGCCTTATCTGAATTGCTATGTGCCTTTTCTAGTGCTCAGCAAGTTGGCACTTTTTATGGCCAGCTCCATAACTCGGCAGGCCAGTCCTTCTCAGTACTGAAAACACGCTTTTCACAGAGCAGGTGCCATTTCTGCGCCAATTTATCCCATATAAACATGGCCGCTCTAAACTATTTCACACTTCACAATGAGACAAATCTGTGTTTGTTAGAAAGGGTACAGTCAACTGAAAGTTGCGGCCAGTCATGGCTCTTTGAAAAGGGTAGCAATATGTGGAGTTTCATGATTCTTTCCTCCATTTTTTAAACCCAAAGCAGTTTGTGCAAGAGCGCAGAAAGAGCACTGGGCAGAGGTTGCTTTAACACTTCTTCTCCAGTTCTGTTTCAAATAAAAACAGACCTTCGACCTTCCACAAGTTGATTTTCCACTCTGTGTGTGTGTGTGTGTGTGTGTGTGTGTGTGTAGGTGTAGAAGTTGGTCCTTTGTATCTTTCCTTGCTGCATATAGATTAAACAGAATTTGTCTTTGTGTTAGCACTGCAAAAAGGACGAGGATTTCAGTAGGAACAAGTGTAAGGTTCTACAGTCATTTAGGCAGGAGTAACCAGGAATGGTTAAGGGACGTGGGTGGCGCTGTGGGTTAAACCACAGAGCCTAGGACTTGCCGATCAGAAGGTCGGCAGTTCGAATCCACGCGGCGGGGTGCGCTCCCATTGCTCGGTCCCTGCTCCTGCCAACCTAGCAGTTCGAAAACACACAGTGCAAGTAGATAAATAGGTACCGCTCTGGCGGGAAGGCAAATGGCGTTTCCATGCGCTGCTCTGGTTCACCAGAAATGGCTTAGTCATACTGGCCACATGACCCGGAAGCTGTACGCCGGCTCCCTCAGCCAATAAAGCGAGATGAGCGCCGCAACCCCAGAGTCGGTCACGTGTGCTGTCTGCGAATAAAGGGATAATTTTAATGCTTCTAGCTGGTTACTGAGGGGTCACTACAGTTTTGTCAATCTGCATGCATCCATCAATAATATTTCCATTTGTTGTTGTTGTTGTTTAGTCGTTTAGTCGTGTCCGACTCTTCGTGACCCCATGGACCAGAGCACACGAGGCACTCCTGTCTTCCACTGCCTCCCGCAGTTTGGTCAAACTCATGCTGGTAGCTTTGAGAACACTGTCCAACCATCTTGTCCTCTGTCGTCCCCTTCTCCTTGTGCCCTCCATCTTTCCCAACATCAGGGTCTTCTCCAGGGAGTCTTCTCTTCTCATGAGGTGGCCAAAGTCTTGGAGCCTCAGCTTCAGGATCTGTCCTTCCAGCGAGCACTCAGGTCTGATTTCCTTAAGAATGGATAGGTTTGATCTTCTTGCAGTCCATGGGACTCTCAAGAGTCTCCTCCAGCACCATAATTCAAAAGCATCAATTCTTCAGCCATCAGCCTTCTTTATGGTCCAGCTCTCACTTCCATACATCACTACTGGGAAAACCATAGCTTTACCTATACGGACCTTTGTTGGCAAGGTGATGTCTCTGCTTTTTAATATTTCCATAGAATTGTAGAATTGGAATGGACCCTAAGGTTCATCTAGTCCAAAAGCATGCAGTGCATTTTATTGTTGGTAGGTCAGAAGGTCAGAAAGAGGGATGTGCTTGTTCCCTAGATAAGCTGAGTGTAACATTAATGCTGATGCAGAAGGATTTTTGCACACTTTTTGAACTGAACTGGGCAATTTTATAAGATGTATGGAACCTCTAAAAGCATAGAGGGTTTTTTTTAAAAATTTTCAAATAATACTTTTAATGGGCTTTTCTATGTAATATGAAGAAAGCAGCTTTGAAACTATTTTAGGTAGATCAGACCAATATCACTGAAGAACAAACAGAGCAAGATAAATGTTCAATCATGTCAGGTGGACAAATCCCTCAGACTAACAGATTTGCTAGACTTATTCTGCTAGTACATCTTCTCTCAATTCTGCACAAACCACGAATGTGAGAGGTTGTGTAGCAGAATATTTGGATCTATAATAGTAGTAGCAATATGATGATGTTGATGATTAATGTAAATAAGAGCTTCTCTGTTTAATTTAATCTGAGAATTTACCGTACCTTTCCACTATTAGTAATTGCTTTCCTCAATTTTCCGCTGCTTAAAAATAATCTCACATTCTTTTTAAAAAAGCATATTTTTCATGCATCTTAAAAATGTTATTGAAATCCAACTGTGCTATGGTGTTTTGGCGTTCCCATCTTTTGAGCTTAATTCTTTCAGTTAAATGGCAGTCGAATCCAGAAATCAGGCTGCATCTGTGCAAACTTTGCTGGCGCAGTGTGTTTAGAGCACATTACAGTACCAGTGGGACCTTTTCCATGCAAATAAAAATCAAATAAACAGAGAAACGGATCTCTGGATTGGTTGTTTCGGTGTTTACATATTGTCTAATAAATAACACTCAGGAAAAGCTGTGCTATAAAAAACAATTATTAGAAATGTCTTTGAATTTTCTCTCGTAACTTGAGACTTTGTAATTTCTGCCTTTCTGATCCAGATTGGTCCACGTATCCAAAAGTGCTACAAGGGAAAAATTATTTCTATGGAAGCAGCAAAATGTAGGTGCACAGAACAGCAGTGGACCGTGTGCATCCATAGTGGTAGTTGTACACAACTGAATGTCTTGCAAATAGTCTTATGAGATCAGAGACTGAAATATACTCAGTCGAGTAGTAATTTTATGCTCTTTATTTCAGCTCATAGGAACAGTGATTGAATTTCCCCCCGAACCTCAGAGCCAGTGTAGTGTAGTGGTTAAGAGCGGTGGACTCGTAATCTGGGGAACCAGGTTCACTTCCCTGCTCCTCCACATGCAGCTGCTGGGTGACCTTGGGTCAGTCACACTTCTCTGAAGTCTCTCAGCCTCACTCACCTCACAGAGTGTTTGTTGTGGGGGAGGAAGGGAAAGGAGAATGTTAGCTGCTTTGAGACTCCTTTGGGTAGTGATAAAGCGGGATATCAAATCCAAATTCCACCTCCTCCTCCTCTTCTTCTTCTCAGGCTTTATATACATTATTTACATAATGAGTACCATCTGATTGGTTGATTATGTTTCCCTCCTGGAACCTGATTGGGCTGCTCCTGCAGGCCAATCAGGTTGTTGCATTCTAGGATCCTACCTGCCTATTCTTCTAGGATTCAAGCTTAGTACGTAACAGAGACAGATAGTACCACTGAATGCTGCCCTTTTCTGTGCTTGCAAGGCCCTTGCCCAGTTAGAGGTGGGAAAATGGATCCATTATCTCCACCTGAGCTGGTCCTCTGTGTACAGTGGAATCCCACACCAGATAAGGTGCATGGAACAGTGCTGCTCAAAGTGGTGCTACCAGTCAGATAGACATTGGTTGTCAGTTTATATCAATTCCACCACAGCTCAGGTTGAGCGGGATGCTTCAGAGACCAAATGTGTGACCACACTGGGAGGGTGAATTGCCATTCCACCACATATGACAGTTCGAGAAGCATTAGCACAGAGAGCAGCTGAATGGATCTGCATGTAGCTATATGCTGTGTGGACTTGGGCACATGAAACACACGGTTGCGTGCAGTCAATGATCTGTGGATTTAGGGTGACTGTCAGGGGGAGAAAAGTATTAAACAGCCAAACAGCTCGTAAATATTTTTATGTAGGTGTTCTAATAAAGTTGTTGATTTTGACGATTTTTATATAATGCTATCAGGGAATGTGGTACTTTACATAATACAGTGGCACCTCTGGTTGCGAACAGGATCCGTTCTGGAGGCCCGTTCACAACATGAAAATCCTGCAACCTGATGTGCCGTATCTGCGCAGGTGCGTGGCGCGATTTGGCGCTTGTGCACATGCACAAAGTGCGATTGACGAAACCCGGAAGTAACCCTTTCCGGTATTTCCGGGTCGCCGCGGGACACAAGCTGAACAAAACGTATCATGAAGCAAATGTAACATGAGGTATGACTGTAATAATAAACATAGGCAGGCTCCTTCCTCGTGGAACTTGCGGTATAATTTTGGCAGTGGGGTGGAGACGAAGGAGGCGAGAGGAAAGGGTGATGTAAGGAAAATGAGGGGTCAGATAGTGGCTTTGCACTTTGCAGAAAGCACTTTGGGTCACACAAGGGAAGGCACCTGATTTTCACTACATCTCTATCCCCTCTGCTCCCCCACGAAAAAGAAAGAGAATTCCACTGCTGAGAGTTGGGGGACCTTTGAGAACAACATTGTACTGTGATTTGTACACAGTGGTGACTAGTGAAAATTGGATGCCCCACCTTGCTCTGCCATAAACACTTTCTGCTAGTACAGAGGAACTAATGGGTGCAGCCCAGTGTAAGGAAATACAATTGAATACACACATATGTTATTCCATAGGGGAAGAAATGACATCATATATACTGGATTTTTGTTGTTGTTCCTGCTTTAAAACAGCTATCCAGGAGATTTTCGGTTACTATAGAACATACTAGAGCTATTGCTGCTTCAAGAACTGAAATTTGTGTTCCTTATTTTTGTACTTCCTTTTATTTGAACATCCTGACCATGCGCTTGTGATCCAATTTGTATTTTTGGAAAATTCTGCTGGAAGCAAGGCTGTAGTTATCTCCTGAAGTTCTTAGCTACGCATTGCTCCAGCTGTTTTGTGATGATAGCTGACTTTTGATGCATCATACAAGTATGTAGATCGTTGCTAATTTTATCTCTGTGTGGTTTGTTAAAGTTGGACTGCTGGCAGCTGTATAAAACAGTTGATAGCTTGAATGTTCTGCTTGTATGTTTTCTCTTGTATCAAATGCAATTCCACCTGTTGTTTCCCCTGGTTCTGCTGATACGTTTAACAAACGGAAAGTAAGAAAAAAAAACCCACCACACAGCAAAAAGCTTATCAGAGCAATAACATTATTTATATACAGTGGTACCTCGCAAGACGAATGCCTCGCAAGACAAAAAACTCGCTAGACGAAAGGGTTTTTTGTTTTCTGAGCTGCTTCGCAAGATGATTTTCCCTATGGGCTTGCTTCGCAAGACGGAAACGTCTTGCAAGTTTGTTTCCTTTTTCTTAACACCGTTAATACAGTTGCGACTTGACTTCGAGGAGCAACTCCTAGAACGTGGTGTGGTAGCCTTTTTTGAGGTTTTTAAAGACTTTGGTGATTTTTGAAGCTTTTCCAGATCTTTCCCGACACCGTGCTTCGCAAGACGAAAAAAATCGCAAGACAACAAAACTTGCGGAACGAATTAATTTCGTCTTGCGAGGCACCACTGTACAGGAAAATTTGTTGGGGAAGGAACCTCAAAAATGATTAATTTAATGGGGCCAGACACTGTAGTCTTCTGATATTTCTATTGGTAAGCTGAAATTTGAGGTGTATGGGGTGTTAGAGGAGGAAAAGGGTAGTACTTTTGGTGGGGGACATGTTGTGCCCCTTCTGGGTTAGTTTGTCCACCTTTGGTCCCCACCCTGCACTCAGCTCTCACCAGGGGCTCCTAGAAGCTGTCAGCATGTGACAGCGGCCACACCTGGGGGAAAAACTTTGACTGGCCGGCTAAACCAGGTGAGTGCAGCTGATGGTTTAGGGACTTCTGCTGCATGCAAAGACTGTGTGCCAGTCCTGTTGGTTACCCCAGAGGCGAGGTCCAAGTCCGGTCCATGGTCAAAGGTGCAATGTGGAGGCAGTCCGTAATAGCTGAAGCTGGGTGCAGGGCAGGGAGCCGGGTGAAGTCAGGAACAGGCATCCAAGCAGGGAGCCAGGACGGGTCAGGAGCTCAGGCAGGAACTAGCAACCAACAATGTTGCTCCCGCAACTTGGGACTGGGGCTGGCCGGCTTTTATCTGCCCCATGGCATAGGGCGGCCCCAATCCTCTGGTGACTCGCCTCTCCTGGCCTGGAGGCGAGCACGCCTCCTGCAGGAACTTAGTTCCCTCCGCCTCTCTGCCCTGAGCCTCTGCAGCTCAGGAGAGGCTGGAGGGTTACCGGACCCAGAGGCAACCTCAGCTTCCTCTGACGGGGCTAAGAGTGGAGCATCTGCAGGCAATGGGTCCTCCATCACCTCAGGAGCCAGAGCAGACTCAGCTGATGCCTGCACCTGAGGATCCAGCACAGGTGAGAACCCTTCAGGCTCATGCCCCAGCCTCGGCTCAGCTGGTTCTGGAGGCGGGGAATCCTGTGCAGGCTGGGATCCCTCAGGTTCAGCATCTGAGTCTGAATTCCAGGCCATCACAGACTGGCTTGGGCAGGTGAGACCAATAGTGGGTCCAACAGTCAAGGAGGTGGTTACTGCTCATGCCGTAGAGGAAAGTTGGCGGAAGAAGGGGTTCTGCTGCCTTTTGGGGTTATCTTCAGGAGAAGAAAAGGGTAAAGAGCGAAACCCACACAAATCTGGAGTGGAGTTCCCTTTCGGAAACGCCAGCAGCCAGGCTGGTGCCAAACTCATTGATCTGCTTTTCTTCGGACCACATCAATGAGGCTGAGAGGGAGGTCTTCTCTGGGCAGCCCAGAACCTCCATGCACACTTGCTCAGGCTTGCACCCTAGGGAGGTTACTGCTACCACAGCAGTTTGACTTCACCCCCGGAAGTGTACTCCATTGTCTCTTGAGACAGACAGATGCCAACAAAGCTGAATTTCCCTGTTTTTATTGAGCCTTCCAATCCTCACCACTAAGTGCTTTCAGGAAGTGGGGGAAATTTGCCTGCCTTTTTCAGAACAGGAGGTAGATTCAGCACTTCTTGCTTTGGTTAATAATAATAATAATAATAATAATAATAATAATAATAATAATAATAATAATTTATTATTTATACACTGCCCATCTAGCTGAGTTTCCCCAGCCACTCTGGGCGGCTTCCAATCAAGTGTTAAAAACAATACAGCATTAAATCTTAAAAACTTCCCTAAGCAGGGCTGCCTTCAGATGTCTTTTAAAGAGAAAAGAGCTGCTTATTTCCTTCACATCTGAAGGGAGGGTGTTCCACAGGGTGGGCGCCACTATCGTGAAAGGCCCTCTGTCTGGTTCCCTGTAACATCACTTCTCGCAATGAAGGAACCGCCAGAAGGCCCTTGGAGCTGGATCTCAGTGTCCGGGCTGAACGATGGGGGTGGAGACGCTCCTTCAGGTATACAAGACCGACGCCGTTTAGGGCTTTAAAGGTCAGCACCAACACTTTGAATTGTGCTCAGAAACGTACTGGGAGCCAATGCAGATCTCTCAGGACCGGTGTTATGTGGTCCGGCGGTTAAAACATTGCAAGTGTCTTTTCTTTTTCTTTCTTTCTAAGCCTCAACTGCTCATGAGGCAAGACCACATTTCCTGGGGGTTGAGCTACAATGTGGGGCTGGGCTGCAGTTCCTAGGGGCATTTTTAAAGCATTCTTCTGACTTCTGTTGAACTTCCCACATGCATCTGTGTCCCCATCCAGTGAATTTGACTGCTGCCTCTATGTAACGCCCTTAGCATTTATTTTCAGGGCCAAAGCTCAAAGTACTTTTCACATGCTTGCCGTAAATGACACGGCAACTTGGACCAAATGGATCTTGTGAACCTGGAGCAGGATAGTAATATATACAGTGCTTCCCATGGATACTTCCTTGATTATTTCCTAGGACACAATTTCTGAAATGCTATTTTCAATACTAGCCATGCTCTGCTTAATAGGAATACAGTGGTACCTCGGGTTACATATGCTTCAGGTTACATACGCTTCAGGTTACAGACTCTGCTAACCCAGAAATAGTACCTCGGGTTAAGAAATTTGCTTCAGGATGAGAACAGAAATCGTGCTCTGGTGGTGCGGCAGCAGCAGGAGGCCCCATTAGCTAAAGTGGTGCTTCAGGTTAAGAACAGTTTCAGGTTAAGTACGGACCTCCGGAACGAATTAAGTACTTAACCCGAGGTACCACTGTACTTACAAATATGTGGATGTATTCTCTCTGTGTTACGCTTTTCCTGTATCCCGATATACCTCTCCTTCCAATAGTACTCTGCAAAGTTGTGTTCCATAGACAGTTCCTGTTTAACAAGATTATTTTCTCTTGTGCTCTGAAAATCCAGCAAACCTTGCAAAACCGTCTGATCCTTAGCACCATTCCTCCTCCAGGGACTTTACAAAAAACTCCTCTCGTCATTGTACCTCTACAGGAGACTAGTCAGTCTCCAAAGGATTTAGACTGAAAATGGGCCTGCTGAGAATAGAAGGCGCAGCAGAGAAATGTCTTGCTCTCTGTGATGATGTTTAGTTTAGAAATCTTCACTTCAAAAGCATCAGGTCCTTTACAGCCTTCTGCGTAATTGAGCCTGAATGGCATGAAGGAGACGAGTTAAGCAATAAAGAGGAAATGGCCTGTGTGAGGTCCCTGGGACCAAAATCTCTCGATGCCACTATGAAAATAAACCCAGCACCTGAAATAAATGCAAAGTACGACACTACGGAGAACGTGCATTTATTTCGTTTAGCCTGGCTGAATTAGGGGTCCTCGCTTTTTCTTTTTAACATCTTTTGTATTCTTCCAGTGTTAGTTTCTGTGCTGCGAGGATGAATTAGGATTTTGTTACATAGAGTTTGGAAAAAGATTGTACTAATTGACACTGAAAGACCCTCATTTAACCCTTTGGCAATCATGATTCACAAATGAGCACACTGGCATGTTCCAGGAGAGGGGCTGCTTTCTCTTTCCTGGTCATTTTGCTGCTGCACTGAGCTAACCCATGGTTTGGCTTAGTGTGGTACCCACACCTGGGCACATGGTTTAGCTCTCTCCAGACAAAACATGTACTGCAACCAACATGTGTCCTGTGGTTTACAGGTAATGGTTTGTCTGGATTCAAATGACATGCTAAACCATGGGTAGGCAAACGAAGGCCCGGGGGCCGGATCCAGCCCAATCGCCTTCTAAATCTGGCCCACAGACGGTCCGGGAATCAGCGTGTTTTTACATGAGTAGAATGTGCCCTTTTATTTAAAACGCATCTCTGGGTTATTGGTGGGGACTGCCTAGTGTTTTCCATGAGTAGAATGTGTCCTTTTATTTAAAATGCATCTCTGGGTTATTTGTGGGCATAGGAATTTGTTCATTCGCCTGCCCACCAAAAAATAGTCCGGTCCCCCACAAGGTCTGAGGGACAGTAGACCGGCCCCCTGCTGAAAAAGTTTGCTGACTCCTGTGATAAGCAAAGCCATGGCTTAGTGCATTACAGTCCTAAGAAGCACAAAGCAGCTGCACTCTCCTCTCTGGGATTCTGCACATGTGCTCATGTGCACTAAGCCATGGTTTGCCTCAGTGCTACGTGTGAATGAGCGCATTAAGAGCTTGTTGCGCTCATAAAGCAGGTGTTGCGCTCCGGATATCGTTTGCCATCCTGGCTGGGGCTGGTGGGAGTTGGAGCCCAATATCTGAAGTTCAGCAAGTCCCCTACTGCTGACGTGAGGGCTGGAAGCTGGTAATTCTTGGAACTATTAAAAGTTTTATTATTTCTTTTAATTTATACAGTGCCTCTTTCCTCTGATTAATCTCTCACTCTGCTCTTTCTGGGGCTCTGCATTACTTTGATACCAGCCTCTCAGTTAAAGCCGAGATTGCATCTCTTGTCTCATTCCTCTGCCCTTATCATTTTGAAATTAATTGCCCTCGGACATTTATACAGTCGAGTCCATCCCTGAAGAAGTGCCTTAAGTCATATTTATGTTGCTGTGCCTTGTCTAATTAATTGAAGTATGTGTGCTGCTTCTTGTTCTCTTCCCCTTCTCCTTTCATTCTCCTTGTGTTTCTGTTTACTTTATTTTACTCCGTGTGTGTCTGCTTACTGCAGACGAAACGTTTGTTGTGCTCATTCCATTATATCGAATCTTCTCTGGTTGCTTCCGATGTCTCATTGGGCATCCATGCTATCCCAAAATCTCCTCCCAGCCACCCACCCACCCACTGAGCTTCCTTCCTGAGACCATTTCACCTCTCCAGAGACACCTCAGTTTCTTCCCCCTTCCTTCTCCACCCCAGTTCCTGCATTCCCTTTATCCCATTACCACTTCATCTCCATTTTGAAGGAACTGGGTCCTCTTCAGTCCTTGGGAACTTTCTTTTAGTGAATTGCAGGTCACATGCAAACCCTGATTTTCACTTTCTAGGCAGATTGTCCTAAAGCAGCGGTTCTCCACCTGTGGGTCCCCAGATGTGTTGGACTACAACTCCCATCATCCTTGAGCTCTGGCCTTGCTAGCTACGGATGATGGGAGTTGTAGTCCAACAACATCTGGGGACCCACAGGTTGAGAACCGCTGTCCTAAAGGGATGAAACATTTTTTGTACCTCTTCATTCCAATTGGTGCATTATCCTTCCCCCATTCCTCCCCTCCCCTAGTTTATGAAAATTGTGTATTCTCCCAATTAATACCAGTCTGGATTTACTGGTGTTTTTTTTTAATGTTATCATATAGTGTGGTTGCTATTGCCGTAATGTTTATACCACTTTGTGGATTTTAAATGAAAAGCGGTGTAAAATTATTTTTGAACAAACAAGACAAGCCACGAATGATGCCATTTTTATCATGAAGTAGAAGTAACGACTCTCTGGCCTTGTTTTCAAAATCTTTCTTTTATTGATTCTTCCTTCTTAAACAAAGCGAATAACTTGGTCACCACAGCAGCAGCAGCAACAGCATAATCCTGAATTTTGCTGCTTCCTCTGTGGTTTGTGCAATTCATGCTGAGAACTACAGAGATGTTCGATGTCTGCTAGGGTAACGATAGGAATGAAAGGTTGAGCAGACATGTTATAAGGCTGGTTGCCTTGAGGAAGTTTCTACACCCCCAGTAAACTTTGCAACTGCCTTATCTCTTTTTGTGGGGAAAGGTGGAGTTATCCTGTCAGGATCACTGCCACACAACAAGAGGCTGAGGGACAGGCCAAGCAGAGATTGCTCTAAGAGTGCTTTATATCCCTTGTTCAATAGTTCCTTATCTCTCCGGTAGTCCCTTCACAGCTGGCTAACCATTTCCACAGATCTGTACCTTTGTCCCCGATATCTTTTCTCTTCTATACGTCTCCCGAATTTCAGGATCAAAACTGATAATTGGTGGCATAATCCATCTATTTATTTATCTAACACTGTTCATATACATGGCATGTTACAGATTAACGAAAGAAGGCAGGGCCTTTTCCCAAAGAAGCCTGTGTTCTTAACGTTTCGACAAAAAAGAGGGAAAGGAGTGGCAAGGATAACAGAGGAATGAGTACAAGTTTTTGCACAAATTCAGGCTTCATATTAGGTGTGTGTGGGGGGGTGAGGGTTAATGGATTCGTGGCAAACAAGGGTTTTGAAGATGGCCGCTTGTATACCCTCCCACATTTATCCGATGAAAATGCATTTTAAAGATGTGTTTTAAATAAAAGCACACATTCTACTCATGGAAAACACCAGGCAGGCCCCACAAATAACCCAGAGATGCATTTTAAATAAGAGGACACATTCTACTCATGGAAAAACACGCTGATTCCCGGACCGTCCGTGGGCCGGATTTAGAAGGCGATTGGGCTGGATCCGGCCCCCGGGCCTTCGTTTGCCTACCCATAGCTTAGCATGTCATTTGAATCCAGACAAACCATTACCTGTAAACCACAGGACACATGCTGGTTGCAGTACATGTTTTGTCTGGAGAGAGCTAAACCATGTGCCCAAGTGTGGGTACCACACTAGGCCAAACCATGGGTTAGCTCAGTGCAGCAGCACTGGAAAGAGAAAGCAGCCCCTCTTCTGGAACATGCCAGTGTGCTCATTTGTGAATCCTGACTGCCAAAGGGTTAAATGAGGGTCTTTCAGTGTCAATTAGTGCATTCTTTTTTCCAAACTCTATGTAACAAAATCCTAATTCATCCTCGCAGCACAGAAACTAACACAAAAGATGTTGAAAAGAAAAAGCGGCAGTGGGAGGCCCCATTAGCTAAAGTGGTACCTCAGGTTAAGAACAGTTTCAGGTTAAGAACGGACCTCCAGATTAAATTCTTAACCCGAGGTACCACTGTAAATGAATCAACATTCCCCATGCTTCCTAAGAAATGGCTGGCTGCCGAAGCTTTGGAATTAAATAATTTAGAGTGGATTGGTGACCTTTTCCTTCAAAATTACAGGAAGGGCTTTGTATGCCAGCATCACCATTTCCTTCATTTGTTGCAGGGACGCGGGTGGGGCAGGGACGTGGGTGGCACTGTGGGTAAAACCTCAGCGCCTAGGACTTGCCGATCGCATGGTTCGAATCCCTGCGGCGGTGTGCGCTCCTGTTGCTCGGTCCCAGCGCCTGCCCACCTAGCAGTTCGAAAGCACCCCCGGGTGCAAGTAGATAAATAGGAACCGCTTACTAGCGGGAAGGTAAATGGTGTTTCTGTGTGCAGCTCTGGCTCGCCAGAGTAGCTTCGTCACGCTGGCCACGTGACCCGGAAGTGTCTGTGGACAGCGCTGGCTCCCGGCCTATAGAGTGAGATGAGCACACAACCCTAGAGTCTGGCAAGACTGGCCCGTACGGGCAGGGGTACCTTTAACTTTTACTATTTTATTTTCAGGATAAACAGGACTCCGTTTATGCAGCTACACATACCCACACCTCACTTTTAATTGTTCTCCAAGAAGTGAAGGGGAGGAAAAGAGAAAATCGGGACATTCCGGGATCAAATCAGAACCTGGGATGGCTTCTGTACAGTGGTACCTCGGGTTAAGAACTTACTTCATTCTGGAGGTCCATACTTTAGCTAATGGGACCTGCTGCGCCGCCACCACGCAATTTCTGTTCTCATCCTGAAGCAAAGTTCTTAACCCGAGGTACTATTTATGGGTTAGCGGAGTCTGTAACCTGATGCGTCTGTAACCTGAAGCGTCTGTAACCCAAGGTACCACTGTAATTCCAGAACTGTCCTTGGAAAATTAGGAAACTAGGAAGGTATGCACTTTCTGTTCTTTTAGACATCTTCCAGCATAGGTTAATCTCCCTTACTGGTGAGGGTTCATGTGGACATGCTGGAATCATGCGCGTACAAAAACAGAGACCCATGGTATATGCTTTGTCCCTGGCTAGATGTAGTAAATAAAAGTGGAAGCAAAATAGATTAGGAGGACAGATGTTCCTCTTACAACCCATATGCCCTGTACACAATAGTAATAAAGAAATATATTCACTGTTGTTCTCACTGGTGCTAAATTTCCTCCAGTGGGGCAATGCACTCTAATAATAAAAACACATTTTCTTAAGCAAGGGAGCCTAAGATTTACATTGGCAGTAAGTCACTACTTCCAAATGCCATCAGGCGGAATGTCAAAGATAACTGGGAGTCTCCCTAGGATGGCTGACTCTGCACGTAAACCGTAGCCAGGTGGAACCTATGTGCTATTCATCTTCATTTTCTATTTCTGTTGAAGCATTTGTATTAATGGCAATGTGATCTTTTATTTCAAGGACTTGTTTTATATAAGCAGAGTGCAGGGAAACTTTACTGAATTTTTAGTTATTTCTTCCCTTCTTCGGCGAAATAGCCGGTGCTCTATATACAGTTCCTTGCTATTATTGCATCGTTATTTCTTCAGTCTCCATGCCAGGGTGTCTCTTTTTATTTTGATAACATCCTTTTTGTTCTAGCATCATACTTCACAAGCAGGGGGACAACTCGAAGCTTATTCACACATGCATGTTCAACACATGGTGACATGCATGTATGAATGAGGATATAGCCATGCAGAAGAATGGAATGGGAAACTGGGAAGGAAGTGATTGAAGTCTTGGGATTGTGCAGCGCTATACAGTGGTGCCTCGCAAGGCGAAATTAATTCGTTCTGCGAGTTTTTTCGTCTTGCGAATTTTTCGTCTTGCGAAGCACGGCTTCAAAAGAAGTTTTGGAAAAGCTTCAAAAATCACCAAAGTCTTCAAAAACCTCAAAAAAGGCTACCACACCGCGTGCAACTGCACCTCTTCAAGCAATGCACCCTGGGTATTAACGGTTTTAAGAAAAAGGAAACAAACTTGCAAGACGTTTTTGTCTTGCAAAGCAAGCCCATAGGGAAATTTGTCTTGCGAAGCAACTCAAAAAACCAAAAAACCTTTCGTCTTGCGAGTTTTTCGTCTTGCGAGGCATTCGTCTTGCGAGGTACCACTGTATACAGGGCTGCCAGTCACCTTCTTGAGAGGTGGGGCTTCCTATATCAAAGTAAGACAGCAGGGAGAGAGCTGGGCTAGAACATTTCTCTCTGATGTGTTAGCTTTCTTCTTGCAATGAGTTTTCATGGGTCACCTTTCCAAAATGACATATGCCACCTGCTGCCTGAAATAGTATGGTTTACTTCAAGGGTCAGTAAACTTTTTCAGCAGGGGGCCTGTCCACTGTCCCTCAGACCTTGTGGGGGGCCGGACTATATTTTGAAAAAATAAATAAATGACTGAATTCCTATGCCCCACAAATAACTCAGAGATGCATTTTAAATAAAAGGACACATTCTACTCATGTAAAAACACGCTGATTCCTGCAGGCCAGATTTAGAAGGCGATTGGGCCAGATGTGGCCCCTGGGCCTTAGTTTCCCTTCCCATGGTTTACTTAAGGTAAAGGTAAAGGTACCGTTGACCATTAGGTCCAGTTGCAGACGTCTCTGAGGTTGCGGCGCTCATCTCGCTTTACAGGCTGAGGGAGCCGGCGTTTGTCCACATACAGTTTTTCTGGGTCATGTGGCCAGCATGACTGAACTGCTTCCGGTGAACCAGAGCACTGCACGGAAATGCTGTTTGCCTTCCCTCCAGAGCGGTACCTATTTATCTACTTGCACTTCATGCTTTCCAACCGCTAGGTTGGCAGGAGCTGGGACTGAGCAACAGGAGCTCACCCCGTGGCGGGGATTCGAACCGCCGACCTTCTGATCGGCAAGCCCTAGGCTCTGTGGTTTAGACCACAGTGCCACCCGCGTCCAATATGGTTTACTTAATCACCTTGTGTGATGGCCTGGGAATCCGATTCAGAGGATGAACCGGAGGAATCCCAGCCTGCACAGGTGGCCCCGCCTCCAGGGCCGGCTGAACTGGGGCAGGGCCTTGATTCTGAGGCGCCTGCACCTGTGCTGGATCCTCAGGAGCAGGCACCAGGTGAATCCATTCTGGCTTCAGAGGTAGTTGAGGACTCAGTGCCTACAGGTGAGTCTCCCCCGGGACCCAGTAACCCTTCAGCCTCTCCTGAACTGCAGAGGCTCAGGGCAGAGAGGCGAAGGGAACTGGTTTCTCCCAGGAGGAGTGCTCGCCTTAAGGCCAGGAGAGGCGGGTCTCCTGGGGGCCGGGACCGCCCCTGGCCTCAGAGAAGATAAAGGCCAGTCAGCCCGGTCCCAGGTTGCGGGAGCAACATTGTTGTTGAGCACCTGCTCCTGTCCGGACCCAGACCTGACCCTCCAGTGTTCCTGTCCCCGCTCGGCTTCCTGCTTCAGACCTCGCCCCGCTCCTTGCGAACTGTTTCCAGGCTAGTGACCCAGGACCGGACTTCGACTACGTCAACGGTAACCTTCCCCCCGGGACCAGCACACTTTTAAATTCTGTTGCCTCGTTCTGGTAGGAGCACAAGAAGAGCCTTCTGGATCAGGCCTGTGGTCCATCTAGTTATCACCCTGCTCTCAACAGTGACTGATCATATGCCTGTGGGAGACCTGAAAGCAGGACTCTCCTTTCATGAACTTTCCACCTCATGGTATCTGGAAGCATCACCACCTCCAGCCATTGTAGCTGGTAGTCACTGATAGCCTGATCCTCTGTCAATTTGTCTAATCCTCTTTGACCCTCATCCAAGTTGATGGCCATTACTGCCTCCTGTAGGAGCAAGGTCTATAGTATAACTACCGTATTTTTCGCTCTATAGGACGCACTTTTCCCCTCCTATAAAGTAAGGGGAAATGTGTCTGTGTCTTATGGAGTGAATGACGCTGCGCAGAGAGGTAGAGCTGCACAGCGCCCCTTCAGTGAAGAGGGAAGAGGAACAGAAGGGACTCCTTCTATTCCTCCTCTCGCTTTGCAGCAAGGCGCCTGTCCTGCGAAGCCGGAGGAGGAACAGAAGGGTTCCTCCTCCCACTTCGCTGAAGGGGCGCTGCACAGTTCTCCCTCTCTGCTCAGCGCCTTGGCGCTTGGCGCGGTTATCCCAGAAGCCAGAACAGCCACACGGTATACCAGAAGCCAGATCCCTCTTGCTGTTCTGGCTTCTGGGATTCAAAATATTTTTTTTCTTGCTTTCCTCCCCCCCAAACTGAGTGCGTCTTATCATCTGGTGCATCCTATAGAGCGAAAAATACGGTATGTGCTGAAGGAAGAATCAGTTTCTTTTATCTGCCCTGAATCTCCCAACATTCAAGTTTCATTGAGTGCCCATGAGAACCAGTGTGGTGTAGTGGTTAAGAGCGGTAGTCTCGTAATCTGGGGAACCGGGTTCACGTCTCCGCTCCTCCACATGCAGCTGCTGGGTGACCTTGGGCTAGTCACACTTCTCTGAAGTCTCTCAGCCCCACTCACAGAGTGTTTGTTGTGGGGGAGGAAGGGAAAGGAGAATGTTAGCCGCTTTGAGACTCCTGAAGGGGAGTGAAAGGCGGGATATCAAATCCAAACTACTACTACTACTACTACTACTTCTTCTTCTTCTTCTTCTTCTTCTTCTTCTTCTTCTTCTTCTTCTGTTAAGAGAGCAGGAGAAAAAACTTTTCTCTATTATTTTTCCACCTTCGCTGCATTAAGCAGTTGGTCCCTTACCTTTCCTGCCCTGATCTGGCCACAGTGATCCATGCGACGGTCACCTCCAGGCTTGACTACTGTAATTCGCTCTATGCAGGGCTGCCCTTGAAACTGTCCCACAAACTCCAATGGGTGCAGAATGCTGCAGCGAGGCTCCTCACAGGGTCCCTGCCATGGGAGCATATTCACCCAGTGCTTTACCAGTTACACTGGTTCCCAGTGGAGTATCGGGTCAGCTTTAAGGTGCTGGTTTTGACCTTTAAAGCCCTTTGTGGCTTAGGGCCCTCGTATTTATGGGACCGCCTCTCCTCGTATGCCCCACAGAGGACCTTAAGGTCCATGAATAATCATAGTTTAGATGTCCTGGGCCCTAAGGAAGTCAGATTATCCTCCACCAGGACCAGGGCCTTCTCAGTGATGGCTCCGACCTGGTGGAATGCTCTGTCCCATGAGACCAGGGCCCTGCAGGATTTAACTTCCTTCCGCAGGGCCTGTAAGACAGAGCTAGTCTGCCTGGCTTTCAATCTGAATTTAGCCTAATCTTTTATTCCCCTTCCTTTCCTCCCCCTCCCCTTTTTATGAAGATTACCTGCTCTGGATCCCACAGCTAATTCTCTCCTGGTCTCCCCGCTGGTCCAAATAGGACTCATTTAGCTAGCTAGCCCTGGTGATCCTTCAATGTTTATTGGATGGATTTCCCCCCTAAATTGATTTTTGAATTCTGAATTTATTGTTATTCCCGTTTTATACTGTATTTTATTCTATTTTTTTGTTGCATCAATTAAGTCTTTTAAATTTGTTGTTAGCCCCCCTGAGCCCGGTTTTCTGAACCGGGAAGGCGGGGCATAAAAGAAAATATAATAATTATTATTATCTGCTTTCTCCATGCAGTGCATAATTTTACAAACTTCTATCATATTGCCACTTACTTGCCTTTTCTCTAAACTGAGAAGTCCCAGATGCCACAACCTTTCCTGATAGAGGACTTGCTCCTTTCCATGGATCGTTTGGGTTGCCACAGATGGGAATTCCAAATCAGTTCATCGAATGACAGTGCTTTTTAATGGAATTTAGTGGTGACTATTTTGCAGTTTCAGAAGTCCTGGGGAGAGCTCCCACGTAGAGCTCCCAGTTCTCACAAATGAGAGACGGCTGTTGGGCTGCAAACCTTATGGCTGCCCTGCGTGGTCCCATTGTGATAGGCTGGGGAATGCCGTTATCTCTGAACTGGAAATGGCAAGGTAAAAAAGGGGAGTACTTGGAATATGGAACTTTACTTCCTTCTATTTCACTCTATATTTGCCTTTATGAAACAGCGTGCCAACATACCATATGAAGTAGCATATAAAGTCTTCTTCCTTTATTAACTGCCGTATTTTTCGCTCCATAAGGCGCACCTGACCATAAGACGCACCTAGTTTTTAGAGGAGGAAAACAAGAAAAAAAAATATTCTGAACGAAACAGTGGATGTATGATTTTTGTGGTTCATGCTGTGGCCACAGACATGTGATCTGATGGTGAATTTGGGGTGACCCAATGCAAAAATCCTGAGGATCCATGTGGATCCATACTTTGTAACCATGTTTTTGCACCATTGCAGCCCCAGGAAACAGTGGATGTGTGTTTTTTTGGTGCAGGCTGTAGCCATGGACATGCTGTGTGAACTGATGGTGAATTTGGGGTGACCCAATGTAAAAATCCTGAGGATCCATGGGCTTTTACCTCCTTCCTCCCAGGCAGCCTCCGCTAGCGTCCCTTATCTCTCTTCCGATCCCACCGATCAGCTGTTTCCTTTCAACACTCCCTTCCCTCTTGTTTGCCTTAGTGTCTTAGCTGGAGCAGTTTTTTGCTCCTCCTTTTCTTCTAATTTCTCTCTTTATTGCTTTAGTCTTCCTGTTTCCCCCCTTTGCAAGTTTGCTGTCTTTATCTCCCCCCTCCCAGGCAGCCTCCTTTATCTCTAGCGGCCCTTATCTCTCTCCCTGATCGGCAAATGACCAGCGGCTTTGTTTCAACACCCCCTTCCCTCTTTAAAAGAAAAAAGCATAATCTGCTTTTTGCCCCTGGGCAATTCAGCTTCAGGGAGCACACATTCGCTCCATAAGACGCACAGACATTTCCCCTTACTTTTTAGGAAGAAAAAAGTGTGTCTTAGGGAGTGAAAAATACGGTACCTTGGGTCACTCCTTTCAAGAGCATGCTGATGGACTTGGCTCCATTGCCATGTGCTAGTCTCGGGAATCAAACGCAAGGCAACTCCAGTTAAATTCCAGGAAGTCCAGGTGTATTACAGGTGAGCAGTCAAGCCACAAGCTCTGGCACCTTACTCTGTGTGTCACTGAGACAACTTGTAGGATAATTGGACTAATCTCTGCTGCAATGTCCATCTTTCAGATTGTCAGACTGAATACTGTAGCCTCAAAGAGTCAGGAGACGCCAATAAGGTTCCATTTGGCCTTCTGTAAATGCTGACTCTGGACTGGCAATCGAGTACAAGACAAATAGAATAGTCGGGTAGGGAGGCAGGTGGATGGATGGAGTTTGAAGAAGGAAGGAGGATTAAAGAGACAGACAAACAAAAGCAGCCAGGAGGGCTAAATAGCAGCCCCAGCATTTGAGAAACACAATTCCTACACAAAGCCCGACTGTATTTGCCAAGAGGCTTGTTAAAAAGCCAGAGCGACCAATCACGCTGCAACTTGTGGTGGCGGTGGTAAGAAATCTCATTAGCTTGCTGTTGTTTAGTCGTTTAGTCGTGTCCGACTCTTCGTGACCCCATGGACCAGAGCACGCCAGGCACTCCTGTCTTCCACTGCCTCCTGCAGTTTGGTCAAACTCATGCTGGTAGCTTCGAGAACACTATCCAACCATCTCGTCCGCTGTCATCCCCTTCTCCTTGTGCCCTCCATCTTTCCCAACATCAGGGTCTTTTCCAGGGAGTCTTCTCTTCTCCTGAGGTGGCCAAAGTATTGGAGCCTCAGCTTCAGGATCTGTCCTTCCAGTGAGCACTCAGGGCTGATTTCCTGAAGAATGGATAGGTTTGATCTTCTTGCAGTCCATGGGACTTTCAAGAGGCTCCTCCAGCACTATAATTCAAAAGCATCAATTCTTCGGCGATCAGCCTTCTTGATGGTCCAGCTTTCACTTCCATACATCACTACTGGGAAAACCATAGCTTTTACTATACGGACCTTTGTTGGTAAGGTGATGTCTCTACTTTTTAAGATGCTGTCTAGGTTTATCATTGCTTTTCTCCCAAGAATCTCATTAGCTATGTAGTGCCAAAAAAGGCCAAACTGACTTGATTGTGATAAAACCTAAGCTACCGCGTTCCGTTATGGAAGGTGTAAACTCCAAAGATGAAAGCATAGCTCTTGTTACATGATTATGTACATGTTTATATGTTCATTCCTGACCTGGAGAAGTATCAAAGAGTTTATGATAAAAATAAAATGACCCACAAAAGGTAGGCGACAATTTGTTAATTTATCCGCTAATTTAATCAATCATATGAGAAAATTTGCTGAAGTTTTCGCCTCTATCGATCTTAATTGCTAAATTAAAAATTAGGCTTTCAGAAGACAGGGAAAGAATGACACATTGGATGCAGTGAAAAATGTGAAGAGATCTATACCTGCAATAACTCTCCATGGGTTTGGTATTCTACAAGGTGTATCCCATTCATCCAGCCCATCTGCATTGAATTTATCATCAGCAGAGCAGCTGGGAAATGGAGGTCAAACTTCATTTTGGTCTGCAACTTGTTAAAAGCAACCTGCAAAAGGTAGCTGACAGGTTGTTATTTTTATGCATTGGAAAACAGAAAAGATAAGGTGCTATATGTTCTCTGCCCCACACCTGTTGCTGTGGGTCTGACATGAGTACTCTGCTTTGGTTGTATTTAGGTTTTTAGAAGGCTCATTAAAGCTAAAAACAAGATAGATTTTCTTCAGATGGGCAGCTTCAGTTCAGCACGGTCTGCTGAGGATCTTCTTTCAGCATCTGAAGTTCCCAATTTATCACTAACTATTCATTTTAGGGACGCGGGTGGCGCTGTGGGTAAAAGCCTCAGCGCCTAGGGCTTGCTGATCGAAAGGTCGGCGGTTCGAATCCCCGTGGCGGGGTGCGCTCCCGTTGTTAGATCCCAGCGCCTGCCAACCTAGCTGTTCGAAAGCACTCCCGGGTGCAAGTAGATAAATAGGGACCGCTTACTAGCGGGAAGGTAAACGGCGTTTCCGTGTGCGGCTCTGGCTCGCCAGATGCAGCTCGTCACGCTGGCCACGTGACCCGGAAGTGTCTGCGGACAGCGCTGGCTCCCGGCCTCTAGAGTGAGATGAGCGCACAACCCTAGAGTCTGTCAAGACTGGCCCGTACGGGCAGGGGTACCTTTACCTTTATTCATTTCTTTTGGAAAGGAAAAAAAAAGGCCCACCTGCAAACATAACATTTTCGACATGCTCTTTCTTTTGATTTCAGTTCAACTCATCTTGAAAGTCATCTGTTAATGGGGATTAATGATTCTTCAGGAATTTTGATAGTTCAACAACTTTGGGGAGAAAGGAAGAAATCCTATCACTAAACGAGAGCAAACCCCTGTGTGATTGTGTAAATCCCGAAACATGCAGGAGATAGAATTCAAATATCCAAACAAATGTTCTTCTAACACTCAGTGTATTATGAAATGCAAGATCAAATAGAAACAGAAAAGGATTAGTCTAGGATTAAGAATCCTTTAAACATATGAAGTGCATAACCTTCAGCATGTCCGCTCCTTTCACTGTTTGTAATTTCAGTCCCATCACTTCTGGTAGCACATTGATAACTGCTGCATTGCAGCCTTCTTCACGTTTGGTCTTTTACGATTCAGTGCTACTTTTGGTTTGGTTCGTGAAGATTGCTGTGAGACCTTATCTTCTCTAATTGTTATTACTGCCATCTGCATTACAGTATAATTACTTTTCAAAAAGAGCATCTCTCTCCAGCTAACATTTAAAGACACTTCCTAAGCCACTAAATTGCAAACTTATAGCACAAGTCAAAGCCTAAGCTTATAAATATGAGCTAATATTGTAGCCTATATTTCTTATATTTAACCCCCCCTAAAAGTATTAAAGGAAGATTCATATTTCAGTCTTTCCCTCTCTCCCTTCAGTGGACCAGTCTGGTATAGACATAGGCCCCATGAATGCTCTCCAGGGCAAATTCCCCCTCACTTCTGTTGTCAGCTGCAACAACTTCATTTACCAATATCAGAATTCCCATCTTTAGCATCAGTTGCAAACCAACTTAAAACCCGGATAAGATAGGAACAAAAAGGTATTTGACTGGTGCTGATCAGACAACGAAGTAGTTGGCAAGCAGTTTCTCTGGGGAGAGCATTCTGTAACACATAAGCGCAGATAGAGAAAGCAGTCCTTCGGCTACTCACCAGGGGGATTTGAAAGTAAAATCAAGCATTTTGAACTGGACCTAGGACCATGGGAATTTATAATGCAGGTGGTATAGAAAACAGATCGTATACATCTTTTGCCTTTCACTTAACAACTTTCCGATTTGTTCTTGATTCTCTTCTGTTAACGTATTCTGATCAAATGGCTAAATAGACACACCAGGTTTCTTTGAAGCTATGTTATGTTAAAGAGAGGTGTGAAGAAACAATATTCAACTCAATGACAAGCTGGCATGAAGAATAAGTAAAAAAAGAAAGAAAAAAGATAAATATTGACGCAACCTTGTGAACATAACCAGTTAACTAAGCTTAGAAGACTTTGAAAAAAATATTTTAGAATATCTAGGTATCTAATGTTCTGTTTTGAAGACACAGAATGCCCTTAGGGTCATGCTCAAGTGCGATAATATCTTTAAGCTTTCCAGTAATTATGTATCACAAATTAGAGCTGTTCTAGTTATTCTCTAGTTACATATGTATGATTTTGAGGGGCAGAGGGATCAGGATGTTCTTGTCAAATCCTATATTACCTTAAAGAGTAAAATAACAGAGAGAAGGATGTTAAAAAGGCACCCAGAAAATGCAGATGACAGGGAGGGAAAATGGAAAGCAACAGAGGGGAAGTACCATGGATAAAATGATAAGGCAATGTAGTAAAGCATGACAAAACTATGATGGTTTGCATAAGTAATGAGAATAGGATTTGTGGTTTATAAATTGCTGTTGAAATTCCCATTTGCATGTTTATCAGAAATCTCATTTGCTTAAATAAAGCTAGCTTATATAAGCATGCATTTTAATCTATGTACATCACTTATTTAGCATAGATGTATGATCATAGTTGTACTGATTCAAGATTCTACTGCGCCGTAAAGCCAGTTAGAGGATGCTGTGCATTGCACAGGGCCAGTTCTACCATTAGGCAGAATGAGATAGCAGCTTCAAGCAGCTGGTTTTGAATGTCACGAAAGGGCAGTAAATATTTATTCGTTTATAATTGTATTTTTACTATCTGGGAGGGGTGGAGCTCCTGTGGAACTTTTTACTGGCCTATGCAAGTTGGCTTGGTGTGTGTGATTTCCTGTTTTGTTCCAGGCAACAAAACAGGTTAGGCCATTCATTACACTTCTTTTAGAAGACTTATCTAGTACAGTGGTACCTCGGGTTAAGTACTTAATGCGTTCCAGAGGTCCGTACTTAACCTGAAACTGTTCTTAACCTGAAGCACCACTTTAGCTAATGGGGCCTCGCGCTGCCGCCGCGCCACCGGAGCACGATTTCTGTTCTCATCCTGAAGCAAAGTTCTTAGCCCGAGATACTATTTCTGGGTTAGCGGAGTCTGTAACCTGAAGCGTATGTAACCTGAAGCGTATGTAACCCGAGGTACCACTGTATGGAGGACTGGGCCAAAACTAGCAAAACAAATTTCAGCAGAGATAAATGCAAAAGGGTGCGTTGAGATAAGAATAATAAGATGCACAGATACAGGATGGCTGGCACCTAGCTTGACAGTACTACATGTCAAAAGAGTCTAGGGGCTTCAGCAGACAACAAGCTAAACAGAAGTCAGCACTGTGATACAGTGGCTAAAAAGACTGTTTCGATTCTAGGTTGCATTGACCACCTAGTGTCTAGATCACAAGAAGTAATGACGCCACTCTATAATTTAAAAAGGCAATACAGTAGCAATCTTCAAATATTTTAAAGGCTGTTACATAGATGATGGAGCAATGTGGTGCATTTCATTATGTTTTTTAATAAATGCTTTTTATTGAGTTTTCAAAAAACACAAACAAACAAAATAAATACTCAAATATTCCACAATCAGATGTCTGCTTATTTTCTAAACACTCTATCACGTGCGGACTTCCCTCCCTCCCTTAACAGGTTTTCTCTTTTCCCGCAGATTCTTAATTACATTCTATCCACATCACAAAATTGATTTTAATCCTACTACAGTTGCTACTTATATATTCAACAAATTTTCTCCACTCCTTTTTGAACTTTGTTTCCTCTTGGTTCCGGATCCTATGTGTTAGTTTTGCTAATTCTACATATTCAGCCATTTTTGTCTGCCACTCCACTAATGTTGGTATTTCCTGAGTTTTCCATTTTTGGGCTACTAAGATTCTGGTGGCAGTCGTAGCATACATAAATAACCTCTGGTCTGTTTTTCTTATTTCGTCTCCTATCAATCCCAGCAAAAAGGCTTCCGGTTTTTTGGGGAAGGTATATTTAAACAATTTTTTTCAATTTGTTATAAATCATATCCCTTTTTTCCATTTTTTCACATGTCCACCACATGTGAAAAAACTCTCCGTCTTTCGTTTTGCATTACCAACAAACTTTACTTCTCACTCTGTACATTTTTGCTAGTTTGACAGGTGTAATATACCAGCGGTACATCATTTTCAATGTGGTGCATTTCAGATGTTGTTGGACAAAGAGGGTGTCGTGTTCGCTGCCCTTGCTGTTGAGGGTGGGACCTGAACCAACAGCTTCAAATTGCAAGAAGAGGGATTTAGACAAAAGATCAGGAAGAACATTTTATTGGTGTGTGTGGGAAGAGCCCTAGCTCAGTGGCAGAGAATATGCCTTCCATGTAGAAGGTCCTAACTTCAATCTAGGTAGGTGTGCTGGTCCCGGGGGAAGGTTACTGTTATCGTAGTCAAAGTTCAGTCCTGAGTCACTAGCCTGGAAATAGTCCACAGGGTGCGAGGCGAGGTCCGAAGCAGGGAGCCGGGTGGGGACAGGAACACTCGAAGATCAGAAGCAGGAAGCCGGGCGGGGAACAGGAACACTGGAAGATCAGGTCTGGGTCCGGGTAAGCACAGGTACTCAACAACGACGTTGCTCCCGCAACCTGGGACCGGGCTGACTGACCTTTATCTTCTCTAAGGCCAGGGGCGGTCCTGGCCCCCAGGAGCCCCGCCTCTCCTGGCCTTAAGGCGAGCACTCCTGGGAGAAACCAGTTCCCTTCGCCTCTCTGCCCTAAGCCTCTGCAGTTCAGGAGAGGCCAAAGGGTTACTGGGTCCCCGGGGGAAGCTCACCTGTAGACACTGAGTCCTCAAGCACCTCTGGGGCCAGAATGGATTCACCTGGTGCCTGCTCCTGAGGATCTGGCACAGGTGCAGGCTCCTCAGAATCAAGGCCCTGCCCCAGTTCAGCCGGCCCTGGAGGCGGGGACTCCTGTGCAGGCTGGGATTCCTCCGGTTCACTCTCAGAATCCCAGGCCATCACACCAGGGCTAGGAATGTCTTCCTGTCTGAAACCTTGGATAGCCAATAGTGAGCTTCCTAGCCTAGGTACAGTGGTGCCTCGCAAGACGAAATTAATCCGTTCCGCGAGTCTCTTCGTCTTGCGGTTTTTTCATCTTGCGAAGCACGGCTATTAGCGGCTTAGCGGCTATTAACGGCTTAGCAGCTTAGCGGCTATTAACGGCTTAGCGGCTTTAAGAAAAAGGAAACAAACTCGCAAGAACTCGCAAGACGTTTCGTCTTGCGAAGCAAGCCCATAGGGAAATTCGTCTTGTGGAACGACTCAAAAAACGGAAAACCCTTTCGTCTAGCGAGTTTTTCGTCTTGCGAGGCATTCGTCTTGCAGGGCACCACTGTACTGTACATAGCATCAACCAGAACAGAAGCATGTTGGATTTTAAGTGAAATAGATTAGTGGCTTTGCTTTAGTGGTGATTAGCCATAACGAAAGGTGAACATCAGTAAGCAAATTAGCACATGGGCATATTGATGGCTGCCTTAAACGTTAGGTCATGTGGCACAGTCAGACATAAAGGTTTGAATGTGGCTCAGTCTAAGTTTCGCTCAACCTCTCCTTGATGAGTTTGCTTTATATGTACAGGGAAATTTAATAGGGGAGTAGGGTGGAGTTGCTCTCATACAATTTATCTCCCATTGCAGATCTGTGGTGGCACAGATGGTACCCTTTGCCTGGCTGAAATCTGGATTTGCTCTTCTGTTATGGTTTTGGGGTATGATGTTCCTAAGATAAAAAAAAAAAGCAATAGCCTTTAGTGATTTCTGTTATAAACACACTTTTCTAAATATGTGGGAGCACATTTGCATGATAGAAACTAGCCCAATGTGCTTGAATTTCTATCTCTGCAGGAAACACCTATTGCATTTTCAAATTAACCATCACTGCAATTAATCTAAACAATCGCTCCTACACATTGGTACTATTGAAAGTCATATTTCTAATTTACATGTCCAAATTAGTTTCAACTTACTTATATTGAAGGAAAATAGATTTCTTTTTTCATATAATTAATGTAGTCTGCAAATGTACTGTGGATTAAATTTATCATTGTAAGGATCTTAAGATTCTAATATTTTTGCAGAGGCATAAAAAGGAGTAGCTATAATTATTTCATTATGTATGTATAAAAATAGGATGCGGGGAAGAGTGCATGCTTTCCTTCACTGATTACTCTTAATGTCTCCCAAATTTCCTGATTTACAGTATTCTCCAAGGATGCAGGTTTTTCTAATTGAAGTGCAGCAATTTGCATATTTTTAGACCTTGTGAAACAGTTAATTGATATATCATACTTATACAGTACTTAATATATTTTATGCATTTTCAGTAGGGGAGATGACTTCTATAAGGCTATCACATTTTGCAAATAATCTTAAATTTGCAAATTCGTGATTTCTCCCCCCACTCCCGTTTGTCCTGTCCTCTTAGAATGAAGTAAAAATGTGATGAGGAAGCAATTGGTACAGCACAAATATTTAATCCTATCGGTACCTTGACTTGTTCTGTGCTGGCGGCAGTCCTCAATTATGCAGAGATGATCAGGCTGTTCTAGCGATCAGGGTGTCTTGCACTATTCCTGCACCAAATTCCAGCTCTTTTTCTGTTGCAGACATACCCTTTACCATGCTGATACCCCCATCAGTGTGTATGCCAATTCTTCAAGTATACATACACCTTCCTAGCTGGTCCTAGCCGTCTCCTTTCCTTGGATGATAGTCTGGCAGAAGCATATAGGGAGGCAGCAGAACTCGCCACAGAATGCCACAAGCACTGATATGCTGTGGGCATACTGATAGGTTGTGGCCAACATGTTGACGATGATCAACATTTTGAAAATCCTGTTTTCGGATTTTCTTGGTAGTCGATCTGGAACTATGCATGTACCAGATGTCAGCTTCCTAGTTGATATTGAAGCATGTTGGCTCCTTGTTTCTGTGGAGAGACTTGCATGTGTCCTGCAGTCCAAGCAAGTAGTGTGTGTGTGTGTGTGTGTGTGTGTGTGTAGCAATCGTTTGCCTGCCTTGCCTGTTCCCTTCCTGCGTCTGATCAGATGGCAGTGCACTCCCAGTTCTGCAATGTCAGCATCATCAAAAAGAGAGCACGTCCAGTCCAGAGACATCACACTACAGCCAGGCATTTGAAGGAAGGATTGCGGGACAGGAGAGAGGACCAGGGCCTTTTCGGTACTGGCCCCGACTTGGTGGAATGCTCTGTCACAAGAGACTAGGGCCCTGTGGGACTTGACATCTTTCCTCAGGGCCTGCAAAACAGAGCTGTTCCACCTGGTCTTTGGTTTGGACTCGGTCAGACCCTTTTGTTTCCCTCCCCTTATGGTCTGGATTTATTGGCTACTTTTAAAATGAGGCTTCATTTTAAATTGCATTTTAACCTGTATTTTAAATTGGCCCCCCCATTATGTTTTTACTGTGATTTTATTGGTGTTAGCCGCCCTGAGCCCGGTTCTGGCCGGGAAGGGCGTGTTATACATTATTATTATTATTATTATTATTATTATTATTATTATTATTATTATTATTATTATTATTAACCAGCCCTGGTTCTATTGACCAACTTAATTTTCTTTCCTTAAAAAGGTACCCCTGCCCGTACGGGCCAGTCTTGACAGACTCTAGGGTTGTGCGCTCATCTCACTCTATAGGCCGGGGGCCAGCGCTGTCCGGAGACACTTCCGGGTCACGTGGCCAGCATGACAAAGCTGCATCTGGCGAGCCAGCGCAGCACACGGAAACGCCGTTTACCTTCCCGCCAGTAAGTGGCCCCTATTTATCTACTTGCACCCAGAGGTGCTTTCGAACTGCTAGGTTGGCAGGCGCTGGGACTGAGCAACGGGAGCGCACCCCGCCGCGGGGATTCGAACCGCCGACCTTTCGATCGGCAAGCCCTAGGCACTGAGGCTTTTACCCACAGCACCACCCGCATAGCTGCATACAATTCCTTGTTGCCAAGCCACTGGTCTTAAAAACCCAACAACACTCTTTCAAAATTCCCCCGCCATTTTAGAGCACTCAGTATAAAGAATGCAGGATGTATTTCATAGAATCACAATCACACAGAGCAGCAAGCAGTTATAAATGTCATGGATGCTTTAGCTGAGATTCCTGCATTGCAGGGGGTGGACAAGATGGCGCTTGGGTCCTTTCCAGCTTGTAAGATTCTATGAGTCTATGAAATGGTGGTTAAGCACTGCCTGAAAGCCTGTAAAAATGGCTGGTGTGGGTCACTCTGGCAAGATCAACCTGTATAAGTAAAAGGACCAATAAAGGTGTGCTTACATATGTAGCGGGAAGAAAGATAACCCAGGTGAAATAATGGAAACTTGAGTGATGCCCTATTTTTAGTCTCTAAAGTTGAGGAACAATCATCCAATTTAGTACAGTGGTACCTCGGGTTACATATGCTTCAGGTTACATATGCTTCAGGTTACAGACTCTGTTAACCCAGAAATAGTGCTTCAGGTTAAGCACTTTGCTTCAGGATGTGAACAGAAATTGTGCTCCGGCAGCGCGGCAGCAGCAGGAGGCCCCATTAGCTAAAGTGGTGCTTCAGGTTAAGAACAGTTTCAGGTTAAGTACAGACCTCTGGAACGAATTAAGTACTTAACTTGAGGTACCACTGTAAGTATATGCTGGAAGCTGCCCAGAGTGTGGCTGGGGCGACCCTTTCTGATGGGTGGGGTACAAATAATAAAATTATTATTATTATTATTATTATTATTATTATTATTATTATTATTAAATGTGCCACTTGAAAATCCTGAGAAACTCCTATGCCGGATTTAGGGTGGTGTGGTGGTCCCCCCGCCAAGCCAAGAGCATGCAGAATGGAAGGTGAGAGGGAGGAGGACAGGAACATAAAAAATATTGAGAGGGGGTTCCAAATGTTGTCCTCTTTCTGGGTGCCATATTATTACCAAAGTTCTCCCCTGTCTATACAGTAATCCTAACCTAGTGGTAGAGTACTGGGTCCAGGTTCACAGACACAACACAAGGATTCACTTAATTCCTTAGCTCTGGTATTGCATCTGACAATGGGGTGGGGCAGCTAAGACTTGCCACAGAGATTATTTAGCACCATTCATCTGGTTCTAGTGTAAAGCACTGTGATATATTTGCTTTTAGAAGGAAATAAAACAGGGAGATATGGCTCCGCCCAGCTTTCCAGGCGGCTTCAGCCATTGCAGTATAAGGGATACCTCGCTCCCTGACAGCTAAAATGATTGCACATACGTTTTGATTCGGAGGATTCAGACTGAAAGTTTAGATGCATTGTTTGAATAAATGACAGAAAAGCTGGGAACAGACAGGCTAAGAATAATGATGCATGAGAATGCTGAACCGATTCTCCAGGGAAGGCCCAGCTGAAGACATTGAGCCATTTGAGGTGAAGCTGACCGATTGAATTTTCCTTCAGCCCTGGCGACAGGACAGAGTATTTCACACCCGAGGGCAGCAGGCTAGCTTGGAAGGCACATGGCAAACATGTGGCGCAAGCAGCTCTCTCTCCCAACACCTTGCAATTTTCCACCCCCCAAGATCTTCTAACTGATGTGCCCACTTCATTCTGCCTAATTAAGGGCTGCCAACTAGGCACTTGCAGATGCCATGGGGCCCTTGAAGGCTTTTACTGGTGCCGCAGACTCTGAGCTTTTGTTTTCTTTCTATACTGAGTCAGAGGGGTGACATACTGCCCTGGTCTGCATGTCAGGCTAAGCCAAAACATGGTTTAGTTTGAATGTGCAAGCATGCAGGTTCCTGGAGAAGAACTCACATCTACTTTGTCCCTATTTGGTTCTTTTTACGGCTGTGCCATGCTGTTCTATGTCAAAGTTTGGCTTATCCTGTCATCTAAACCCAGGTTCATGGCTTGGCTCTCTTTCAGCTAGCATGAGCTGTAAAATAAAGGTAAAGGGACCCCTGACCATTAGGTCCAGTCGTGACCGATTCTGGGGTTGCGGCACTCACCTCGCTTTATTGACCGAGGGAGCCAGCGTACAGCTTCCGGGTCATGTGGCCAGCATGACTAAGCCGCTTCTGGCGAACCAGAGCAGCGCACGGAAACGCCGTTTACCTTCCCGCCGGAGCGGTACCTATTTATCTACTTGCACTTTGATGGGCTTTCGAACTGCTAGGTTGGCAGGAGCAGGGACTGAGCAATGGGAGCTGTAATACTTCATATATTTCTCCTTACAAAACTTCTTGTAGTCCTACTAGCATAATTTGTCGGTTACAATTGCTCTTCAGATAGTTCATATGCTTCTTCCAATCTTCTGTAAATCTCTGGTCCCACAGGTTTTGAATCCTTCCTGTCAGTTTGTCCAATTCTGCATAGTCCATTAATTTAGTCTGCCATTTTTCTTTCGTCGGAATTTCTTCTTGCTTCCATTTCTGAGCTAACAATACTCATGCCTGCTGATTCCTTATATACTGGTCTGATCACTGATATCTTTGGGGGAGTCTTTGTTAGTAGTTCCACATGGCTCAGATGCACAACTCATAAATGCTAGAAGAAGAAGAAGAGGAGGAGGAGGAGGAGGAGGAGGAGGAGGAGGAGGAGGAGGAGGAGGAGGAGGAGGAGTTTGGATTTGATATCCTGCTTTATCACTACCCTAAGGAGTCTCAAAGCAGCTAACAATCTCCTTTCCCTTCCTCCCCCACAACAAACACACTGTGAGGTGAGTGGGGCTGAGAGACTTCAGAGAAGTGTGACTGGCCCAAGGTCACCCAGCAGCTGCATGTGGAGGAGCGGAGACGCGAACCCGGTTCACCAGATTACGAGTCCACCGCTCTTAACCACTACACCACACTGGCTCAGAAGCCCTGCATTCCGTGTAGTGGGCCCAAGCTTGTGTAACTCCCTCCCAACTGAGATTAGGAAGACAGCCTCCTTTCTGAACTTCCAGCTCTTAACGAAAATGTTATTGTTCCTGCAGGCATTCTAATGATGCAGCTTTATTGTTTAATTTTGGGTGGACTGTTTTTATGTACTCCATTTAGAAATACTAACGATTTAGCAGTATATAAACACAATAAACAAACAAACAAACATTTTAAATGTTGGAGGTGCTCCTGCTTTCATGTCTTTGTTGCACATTGTCTAAGGTAAACAATGTTGCACATTGTCCAAGATCATTTATAAATACTGAACATGAATAATTTCTCTTTGGAGCACCTTTGGAACTGAATGATGTTCAGGTGGGTTATCTTGTACCCACATCTCAGTGAAGAAAGCCTTATTGTCAGCCGGTGTTCGGAAGTGTTTTTTTGAGAAACTTATTATTCCGTTCATTTTTGAAGCTTCTGCCTCTTATGATGAAAGGGGGAGCAGTCAATTATAAGTTGTAAATGTAGATATTAGGTTACCTGATTGCCTTTTAAAAATAAAACAAAAGAATTATAAAGGCCAAATGAGTGAATTTTAAGATGAGTCCTATATTGCATGTGCTTTTATAATGACCCATCTTCATGTGGGATAACCGGCTTCATCTAACTAACATGCTTAAGTCTAATTAATGCATGAAGGGGTTAAGACCATAGAGTAAGCTATCTTAGCGATGTCCCTTCCCTTCACCTTGGGAAGAAAGTAATCTAGCCTATTACTGTGAAGAGGTTCTGAGCTGGTTGCTTCAGCTCTGACCACATGACTCTAACAAGCATCTCTAACAAGTTCTTGTACCAAGAATTTAGCAACTTTCGCCACTGTAACTAAGCCAAGTTTTACTGCCTGTGCAGCTTTTTCTGACTGCTGTATGGAAAAGCACATGAATCTGACCTTTGGAGAGTTAGTAAGTAAACCATTTTAAACTTACCGAACTTTTGGTCTTTTACTATGCTAGGGGAAGGGGGAAGCTTTGGAACTCACAATGATATTTTAAAGATCTAACAGCCTATATGTCCACACTTTACTTTGCTACTTTGTGATTTTAAATCTCCACTGGGATTCTCTCACCAAATTGTATTTGCCCCAAGCCTGAATCATGGCACCCCAGAATTCTTCTTTTATATACCTATATTTTTTTTTATTGCACCAACACTTCAGCTTTCAGATCTGTTCCTGTTATTAGACATCTGTTTTATACCCGGTTTACTTTCCATCATACAGGTTAGGAAGTCCACCTGGCGTTCTTAGCCTGGGAATTTCCCCAGTCTCCCTTACAGAGATGTACGTGTGTGTGTGTGTGTGTGTGTGTATCTATGTGTGTGTGTGTGTGTGTGTGTGTGTGTGTGTGCATATATGTGTGTTTCAGCAAAGGAGTAAAAGACTATACCAATTATCTCACACCCTGCAGCTGTGCCAGCAGCCATCTCAAGAGAATAGTCGTCTGTTAGGGGTTAACTTGAAATCCTGATACTGAAGGATTTGGAATATCTTGGTGTTAAGCAGTGTAATCACAATACTGTAATTTGAAGCTTGATCATATGTAGAGAACTAAGAGACTTTTTCCTAATCAGTTCTTACTGACTTGATGTGAAGGAAATGTTTATTGTGGGGAGAAGAATAGCCACGAAAACAAGAAAATGATATTTTTTTTAAACTGTAATATGTAGATCAGAGTCTTGAAATGTATTTCTCCCAATCTTTTTTTAAATGCCAACCACTAACACTACATTTCATTGGTATCTAATAGACATTAGTTTTGTAATTTGCTTTGAGATGGGCCATTCACTAATCATTAAAATATATAGTTAACTATAAAACTGGATATTGAAAAGGATTAGACAAAATCATTAGATTTGTAGTCCTCGGAAGTTTTTATCTGAGATCGTCAGGGGTTGCAAAGGCCTGATTGCAATGTCCAAGCATCATTTCTCTCGAACCAGTAGAAATTTGTGACTCTCAGGGTTAAAAAATTAAACTTCTGCAAGGTTTGAAGAACATGAGTGGCGAAAGCTTTCATTTCCTATCTCCTTCAAACAAATACTGAGATCCCCAGATCCTTAACTAAGCAAAACTCCTGCTGGCAAGACTCTGAGTTTAGTCACTCCAAGTAAAGCTGAAGAAGATGCATATTTATCTTCAAACACAAAAAGGTTTATACAATCTGCTAAGATTCTGAATTCTGGATTACAGCTAAATCTACATTCCTGCTCATCTACAAATATGTGCACAACCACAATGGCTTTCTGGACAAACATGTTTCTTGCATATCCATGAAATATATGCCAAAATAGCCATCAGGCTATCAAAGAACTAAAAGAATGTGTACAGACTCTCCAAGTGCCCCTATTTTCCAGGTATAGTTCCAAATATACAGAAGCCATCCCGGTTTCTGATTTTATTCCAGAATGTCCTACTTTTCCTTTGTTGTCGTTTAGTCGTTTAGTCGTGTCCGACTCTTCGTGATCCCATGGACCAGAGCACGCCAGGCACTCCTGTCTTCTACTGCCTCCCGCAGTTTGGTCAAACTCATGCTGGTAGCTTCGAGAACACTGTCCAACCATCTCATCCTCTCTCGTCCCCTTCTCCTTGTGCCCTTCGTCTTTCCCAACATCAGGGTCTTTTCCAGGGAGTCTTTTCTTCTCACGAGGTGGCCAAAGTATTGGAGCCACAGCTTCACAATCTGTCCTTCCAGTGAGCACTCAGGGCTGATTTCCTTCAGAATGGATAGGTTTGATCTTCTTGCAGTCCATGGGACTCTCAAGAGTCTCCTCCAACACCGCAATTCAAAAGCATCTTTGGCGATCAGCCTTCTTTATGGTCCAGCTTTCACTTCCATACATCACTTCCACTTTTCCTTAGGACATCCCGATTTTCATCAGAGAAATGTTGGAACGTATGTAATCACATGTGTTGCACAACCTTCGCCTGGGTCTTTTCATTTGCCTGTTCCAGAGGCATTCCCTATTGTAGGAAAGAGAGCCAAGAGTCCAGCTGCACCTCAAAAACTAACAGATTTGGTGAAAGGCAATAGTGTAACTGGTGGAGGAGCTCATCATGACCACCTAAAGATAGCCTAAATATGCAGGCAGTTATGTTGGTCCACTACAGTGGTACCTTGGGTTACATACGCTTCAGGTTACAGACGCTTCAGGTTACAGACTCCGCTAACCCAGAAATAGTGCTTCAGGTTAAGAACTTTGCTTCAGGATGAGAACAGAAATCGTGCTCCGGCGGCGTGGCAGCAGCAGGAGGCCCCATTAGCTAAAGTGGTGCTGCAGGTTAAGAACAGTTTCAGGTTAAGTACAGACCGCCAGAACGAATTAAGTACTTAACCTGAGGTACCACTGTATTTATATCTGTCTACACACGTGGACCTCTTCAAGAGCATAACAACTTGTTAAGATCAGCAGACAGTCACAGAATAGTGAGCTGGCAAAGGATGGTATGCACATTAGCCTTTTTTGTTGCCTGTTACATACCAGAGCCTTGTTAAAAACACACACACACACACACACACACACACACACACACAAAACAATTGTGACCTAACCCTCAGCAGTCAAAATGGGCTCCTAGTCACACTTCTCTGAAGTCTCTCAGCCTCACTCACCTCACAGAGTGTTTGTTGTGGGGGAGGAAGGGAAAGGAGATTGTCAGCCGCTTTGAGACACCTTAGGGTAGTGATAAAGGTAAAAGGTAAAGGTACCCCTGCCTGTACGGGCCAGTCGTGTCCGACTCTGGGGTTGCGCGCTCATCTCGCTCAAGAGGCCGGGAGCCAGCGCTGTCTGGAGACACTTCCGGGTCACGTGGCCAGCGTGACTAAGCGGCATCTGGCGAGCCAGCACCAGCGCCGCACACGGAAACGCCATTTACCTTCCCACTATAAAGCGGTACCTATTTATCTACTTGCACTTAGGGGTGCTTTCGAACTGCTAGGTGGGCAGGAGCTGGGACCGAACAACGGGAGCTCACCCCGCTGCGGGGATTCGAACCGCCGACCTTGCGATCAGCAAGTCCTAGGCTCTGAAGTTTTACCCACAGCGCCACCCACGTCCCTGGTAGTGATAAAGCGGGATATCAAATCCAAACTCCTCCTCCTCCTCTCCCTCTTTGAGCATATTTTTTATCATGCTGTAGTGCTGCCAAGAGCGGGGGCGATCTCAAAGTAAAATTGTCCAGTTTGTGCTTCTCTCCTGTATTGTGGGGCAGGCTGGAGATCGTGCTGGATGAGTAGGTTTTATAGGTTATGTTTCAACTTATTAATTGAGGACATCTCAAACTTTATTGAAAAATGAACTCAATAAACATATCGATCTTACAGAGGATTGCATTTATAGATAAATGTGCATTGTAACTGACAAAAACTAATCAACTGAGTCAATTTAGTGTTTTGCCAGCCTGTTTGCCTGCATACTAAGGGGAATAATATTTATAGTGTACCGCTTGGAGGTATACTGCTAAAGGGGCAGACCAGATTAAGTGCAATCAGGGAGAAGGGAGGCAACTTCCAGCATCCCCACCCCAGCCACAGGCAACTATTTCTGTGCACAGTAGCTGCTCTGTGAACGAATACCTCTGCATTTTATTCCAAGTGAAAGTAAGTCTCATTGATTTCAGTGGGTCTCATGGCCATGTAAAGCACTTTCAGATTGAGGGTGATGGATTGAGGATGCTTGAATTTCACGGGCTTTCTTCTTCTGAAGATACACGGCTAATGGTTCATATTGCACACTCTCTGTAGCTCTGCTATGCTGAGTCTAGCTCATGTCCTAGATCTTTGCAGAAGTGGAGCTGTTTCTTATTAAACTGACACATTTCCATGTATCCTTTTGTTCTTTGTTACCAGCATATATTGCTTCTTGTGAGGAGAGATCTTCTACATATTTTATATGTGTTAATTTCCCCCCCTTTTAAAATAACCTGCTATGCCTTTTTGATGCAAAGTTACATTATTACAAAAAGTTAAGAATAGTGTACATTTCTGGCTCAAACTAGGCTAACACCACAATCCTTTTTGTGTCTACTCAGAAGTAAACCCCATTGTGTTGAGTGAGATAGGTAAGTGTGTACAGTCGTACCTTGGATCCCGAACACCTTAGTACTCGGACGTTTTGGCTCCAGAACGCCGCAAATCCGGAAGTGAGTGTTCCCATTTGCGAACGTTCTTTGGAACCCGAACATCCGACGGGGCTTCCGTAGCTTCCAATTGGCTGCAGGAGCTTCCTGCAGCCAATCAGAAGTTGTGCTTTGGTTTCCGAACATTCTGGAAGTCAAACGGACTTCCGGAATAGATTCCATTCAACTTCCAAGGTAGGGCTGTGTAAGACTTCAGTCTAGAACTGCAATCTTAAACAAGCTTTTTAGAAAGTAAGTCCCACTGAATTTCTGGGTGAATGTTAAATTGGATTGTGAGCTGAACCACAGTGCTCCCATTTTGGAGGCAGGTAGGGCTGTTCCAACTCAGGCTTATCTGAGATCACGGAAGTAGCACTAAACCATGGATTAGCATTACATGTGAACAAAATCTTTAACTCTAGAAGAGAAACATTCAAGCTGCTTCACCTTTGCTTGATCTTAATGAGGATCCCCCAGCTGTCTTTGTGTGGTGGGCACCAGGAGAGCTGTTGTCTTGGACTGAAACATTTGAACCAGCATAAATATATAACAGAATTCAAGAAAATTGTGCACATGCTGGTTATCTCAATTAAGACATTTTTCAAGATAGCAAACGAGTCAGATCTTCATGAGAAAGTAGACATAGGGTAGGTGTAAATTTAGATCACAAAATGGATAGGGGGTAAGGGTTAAAAACTTTGCTAAGAGTACATTTCCCCTGATCTTCAAAGCCCACAGGGCTGCTAAGTAGTAAAAAGAAAATCCTAATCATTGCACCTCCTGTGTCATGTCTAGTTTGGTCTTAAGACAAAGATACATAGGTCCCTCAGTGAACAACCTTCAGTGACCATAAACAACAGGTATCTCTGCCTCATTGACTTATAAAAAAATATTTGTATATTATTATTCATTAAAAAAATCAGAGGGGCAGTTTATGACAGTTGTACAATGCAATACAATAAAACCATATTTAAAAGTTAAGATCAGAAATCAGCTCAGCATTGTGGAAAGGTATATTCTTAATTGCCTGCATAAGCCTGGCAGAATAGAGAAGTTTTCAGCAGGTATTTAAAAGTTGAAGTAGAAGGCACCTGCTAAATCTCTGTTGGTGGAGTAGTCCAGGTTCCAACATTTCAGACTCAAGTTCAAATCTGCTAATGCCAGTTCAGTTGATATACCTTTGTCCTAATTTTTGCTTTTTTTTTTTTTTTGCAGCCTCTTTCCAGTGCTGACCTCCCGATGAAGGAATGCAACATTCTTTTCAACAGTGCACAGGTAAGAAAAAACACACCTTTAAATTGTTGAATAATTTGTGGACACAATACAGCTAGAAAACTAGGGATGTGGAAAAACTTGGTTTTTGAGCTGTACCTGTTGTGTTTGTATGTGTTTGGTAATAAGATGCATAAGCAGACTTCTGTTGGCAGATTGTAGGAAGCACTCCCCCCCCCCCCAGACTTTGACCCTAAGCCCACTTCAGAGACTACAGCACTGGTCTGACCAAGGAGTCTCTAGGGACCCAGAGATGTTTGCTATGGAAGCTGGTGTGGCTATAACTATGCCTGTTTGTTCCAAGGTCTAGTTTGGTGGTACTGGCTTGGAGTGAAGCTGAATAATGTCTCAGTAAGTAAGGCAAGGGTCTTCTCTATCGGAGATCCTTCAGAGTAGTGGGTCAGATTGTAGGAGAAATCATATGACAGACTTTGAGGTTTTTTTATGAGTTGAACTTCTGCTTCTCTGTTTGTTCCACCTGTAGCTTCTCTGTATCCTCCACTTTTGCTTCTGGAGCCCACTCTTGTAAGGGTGTGTGGAACCTCATGTAGATATTCAATCTGTTGGCCACTTTCCCAGTGTGACAACTTCTAAAAGGAAACATTTGCAAAATCCTTAAAAGACATAAAATGCCCCCCCCCCCTTGGGACTCCCCAAGTAGGTGGTTGGTTTTTTTTTAATTACTCATGTATCCAATAAATTTCTATACTGCCCTTTGTAAATAACTCCAGGGCAGTTTTAAGTAGAGATGTCAGACTTCCAGCGTGCTGCCATCTGCCTTATTGCAGGGCAGATTCGAGGGTAAACCATACGTGGAACGAGTCTGCAACTTGATGGAGGTAGAAACTGTCTCTCATGCCTTGTTACGCTGCCGTTTCTACAGGGATATACGCTCGGTATTTATTACCCCTGCTATGCAAAAATCTCCAAATGAATCTGAACTTCAATATCTAAAATCCCTGGTAGAGGACAAGGATCCTGAGATCACGTTAAGGGTAGCCAAATTCTGTGAGATTGCTATAAAACTTATGGAACAAGCTGTGCTATCATAATGATTAAGGCCTTAAATGATAATTTCAGGTTATATGTTAGTGATTAAGTTTTAATTTATATATATTTTTAACTGTTGCTATATCTGTATTGTTCCTGTTATACCTAGTTGCAAATTCAAATGTATCCCTATCATGTTTTATGACTTCCTTGATATTGTGTGTGGGCTGGAACTGGTCTGTGACCGAAATAATAATAAAATTCAAAAGATGTCAGACTTTTAGGGTTATTCCAAGGGCCACCACACTTAATATATTTGGGGTGGACATTTAAGATGTGTTAAATGTGCATAAGGAATGGAATGTGTGAATGTTGACAAAGTTGTGTGCAGGTGGTATACTCATCACAGAGTTCTGATTAACTACAGTGTATTTTCAGTGACAAATCCAGATTTGTGTCTGTGTAATGTGTGAAATGGCCCTCACTATGTTTGATCAAAGGCACTGAAATCAAAATACTTCGCCAACTGGATGAATTTGTGTAGAGCAGAATGTAAAAGGCCCATGGTATTGTTGATCCTTCTTGTGTGCTGTGTTTATTGCATATAATCTTGGGTGCCGACCCAGGTTTCCAACTGAGTGTACACTCAGATGCTCAGTAGGTCATTGATCTTTGAGCACATCAATGGACAGCTGATGGGAAGCATTTGTGCTGTGTCTGTATTTATTTGTTTGAATGCATTGACTTCAGTTTCCGAAGGTGCCTTACAGGTTCTATCAGAAGCATTGCAATATCTGGTGCATGCCTCAGCCTCTGTTCCTTATAGCACTAAGTTGCTTACTTTTTAATGCATTTGAAGAAGACTTTCTCTGAGGAGCTTTTCTGCTCAAAAACACACATGCAAAAACCTCCCCCTTATGAGCAAAATTCACAGCCCTGCAGCCTGTGCTCTAGGGGTGGCACTGCTGAAGATTGGGACAGGAGGGCCCAATGGAAAAGCTATGGTTGCACGTAGTAAATGATGTATGGAATGCAAAATCCCTTCTTACCCGGGGCACAGATAGCAGAGATGGAGAGAAAATTTGCCTTCTGGTCCTTTCTGTGAACTGCTATTAGCTGGGATTTTAGGTTCAAGGGAAAAAAATACTCCAGAATTGAAGAGTACACCCCCACTCTCCTGCCGATGCTGCCCAGACATACCCTCTCTTACTGCTGAGTATATTTTGCTACAAAAATTGGCTGACTGGAAAACTCAGCTGTTGTCTGTCTGACTGGACTTTAAAAAAACCAACAGCTATGTTTCATATCAGCTACAGCACCTGCTCGAATCTATTTATCTTTTCTTTTAATTAAGAGATAATGTCAATGGGAGGAAAATAAAACCTGACAAGATGAAAATCTTTCACCATACCATTAAAAACAGAACAACAACAACAAAAGTGAACCAGCTTTTTTTGTTTTGAAAGGGAGAGAAGGGAAAATCTTCATTAGGTTGCAACATCCTCTTACATATGGCGTGCTGTGCTATACTAATGAATTAGAAATACGAACAATGAAAGGAACAATAGGAGATCTGATCAGACAGACCAAAACCAAAGCTATCCACTGAGACCAGTGTAACAGAGTTTAATGCTTCTCTGCTATTTTTAAACAACCTGATTCAGTTTGGCTCAGAGATACTTTTGCTGATTGACTCACGGAAAGAGCAGAGTGAATCCTGATCACTAATGCTGTTGTGCGTGTGTTTGAATCTCTGAAGTGCTGTGCATTTCACCAATCTTTTCACATATGGAAAGGATTTTGATGTGTGTGAGGTTGTTCTGTGCTAAAAATCATGTCGCTGCCTGAAAACCATGAAATACTATTTTTAAGGGACATTGATGGTGGATTGGTTGGTGGGTTTGTTGCATGAGTTCTAGGGTCACATTTTGACCGTGGATTTGCTCCCCTTTCTCCTGCAAATATGTGGTTTGGAAACCTAAAGCAAGGCATCGTTGTTTGTGGGAAAGACTTGTGGATATAAGACAGGCATAGGCAAACTCGGCCCTCCAGATGTTTTGGGACTACAACTCCCATCATCCCTAGCTAACAGGACCGGTGGTCAGGGATGATGAGAGTTGTAGTCCCAAAACATCTGGAGGGCCTAGTTTGCCTGTGCTTGATATATGATGTTCAGATAATTGGAATGAAACTATTGTTAGCGTTTGAGTCCCATAGAGAGAGGCTATTTCTTGGAAGTGGCATTACATCTTTCAATATGCACTTCCCATAGGCAAATGCAGCACATTTAATTAGGGTGTGCACGCCGGGATGTTTATTTATTTATTTCAACGAAGGAAGAATGGAGCAGGGAGTCAATGGCAAGACAGACAACTAAGGGCAACGAAGAGGCAAAGAGGCAAAAAGCTAATAAAACAACCACAACAAGAGTTGCCAAGAAGGAGACTTTTCCTTTAGTCGAAAAGCCCAGTGCTAAACTGACCAGAGGCTGGGCAGATCTGGAGGGTTGAGGCCTTGCTTGCTCATCCCTGCAGATCTATCTCCACAAAAGGTGGTGAGTGGAGCTTGGATGGAGAGAGCCATGGGACAGAGACAGACAGAGAGAATAGAAAGGCTGCAAGGGATTTGCCAGTGTGGTGTAGTGGTTAAGAGCGGTATCTAGCCCCAACCCCATCTATGGTGGGTTCGCTGCGCCTGGGCCCACAACCATGACCTTATGGAACATCTGGTATTCCAGGAGACCAGTAATGAAGATCGAGTAAGAATCTGTGAGGACTTTCCAGTTCACTTAAATGGTGAGCCAAGTTCCTTGAAGGCAGAGGGTGTGGGAAAGGATATGAAATAACCCTGTGTATGGATTGGATCTAGGGTGAGAGAGCCAGTGTGGTGTAGTGGTTAAGAACAGTGGACTTGTAATCTGGTGAATTGGGTTCACGTCCCCACTCCTCCACATGCAGCTGCTGGGTGACCTTGGGCTAGTCACACTTCTTTGAAGTCTCTCAGCCCCACTCACCTCACAGAGTGTTTGTTGTGGGGGAGGAAGGGAAAGGAGAATGTTAGCCACTTTGAGACGCCTTCGGGTAGTGATAAAGCGGGATATCAAATCCAAACTCTTCTTCTTCTGCAACTTCTGCCTGCAGAGAGGAGGGCGTCCCTCCTCACCCACTGCCAGAGCCAATCACCCCACTGCCGATTCCTGAGATAGACGCAAGCTGCTGATCCATTCCAGCCTTTGTATTATGCTTGAGTCCCTGCCTGTCTGCTTCCCTCAGTCTCTGGGTTTTTTATGAAACATTGGAGTGTGTTGGCATCCCCCCTGCACATCCCTATGGTCCTTCCATGTTCTGTTCTAAGTTTGTGTCTCCCATTACCAAGTGGGGGAGCTGCAGTGTGACCCAAAAAGGGTGGCACCATTGATTGGACTACCTTCTCTAAGTGCAGGACTAATAGCAAAAGCACATATTTTCTTCCTGTGCCTAAACGTAGGCATACATTTCATAAATGTAGGCTGGCATGTGTAGGTATAAGCCAGTATTGCACCAAAATCTGTCCAAAGTCTTGGAAAAGAGGCTTCCATTCTTCAATCTCATTCTCCTTTTAGAATGTATTGGTGAATACAGGGATTTGAGCTTATAGTAGTAGTAGTAGTAGTAGTAGTAGTAGTAGTAGTAGTAGTTATAAAGTTGGAGGTATGTTGGTAAGCCCATGGCAAATGCTAATAACTATGACATCCAGATCACTGGTGTATCTCCTAAGAACTTTGTTGTACTGTTGCTTAGCATAATATTGCTGATTTTTTATTATTGGATAACCAAAGTAATACTGACCATAAACAGATGTTCCTGTTCCTGTACTCTTGACCATAAAAGGATGTTCCTGTTCCTGTACTCTTGACCATAAAAGGATGTTCCTGTTCCTGTATTCCTTATCTTGGGGTAAGAAGGTCACCAACTCTAAGAGCACTCCTGGCGCCATCCCCGAGTGCAGGGGTGTCTTGCAAGGTCTGTGCGTCAGTATGTCAGGATATCTACAACCCACTAGATAAAAGCCCCAGCTCTGCCGTCCCGTCTCCACTTCGGAACTGACAAGGCCATTCATTAGGCATCACAGACTGATAAAGGAGAGAGCTTTGTTTATACAGCTGGGTTCCTGTTATACATTTGCTCAAGAGCTCAAGTTAATGGTTTTTAGCTAATGCACCCATGGAGAAGGAAAAATGGGGATTTTGGGGCCTGTTTCAGACTGACTGCACAGTCAGGCTTTAGATCTGGGAAACCCATTCCTTCAATACAGTCTCTGTCAGGTGCTGGTGTGGTTGCTTGAGAGCAAACAGGCAAGACTCCAACCTGTCTTTTCCAGGCTTTATTATCTGTACGAACTATTTACAGTGCAGAACGTCGCAAGTCCATGTCTGCTCAGTTGCTAGCAGAATCTGGGAGTGGGCGGTCCTTATGCCTTCTCCAGCATAACAGTCGTGTGACCCCCATCCTTCTCCTCCCCTCTCTGCGCCCAAACCTACTGCGCAGAGTGGGCGCTGGCAAAGGGGGACTTGCCTCCCCTCCACTTTGCTCAGGCTCGGTGTTGAGGCTCTCCCTAGCATCTTCTGATCCCTGCGCCCCTTCCCCACTGGAGGCGGGGCTTCCCTCCTCGCTAGAGGAAGAACTGCTTTGCAAGATATTCGGAGGCTCCCTGTAACATAACTGCCCTTCCACCTCTCGCCTCTGAGCTGATGGCAGTTCCCTGACAGTCTCATATTGGCATGGCTAATCACTCTTCTGTGTGTAAATAACTATCACCACATTTTTGCCGACTTGCATACAGGTTAGCATCCCTCACCCGGCCCAGTGGATGCTTAGACTGATTCCTTTTAATGTCAGTCCTGTTTTGTTAATACATGCTATTATAATATAGTAGTGCTGATATTTGAAATGCAGTCAATCCCAATCACAGCATAATTGTTTGTGCTTTCTTCTTCCACAAGGCCGGATTAGTCATTCAGTACTAATGTTGAATTTTTGTTGTCTGATTCCTGCCAGCAACTGAAACCTGACAACTAATTCAGGATAAGCACGATCAAAATTGATAAACCCTGCTCTACATGGAAGCCAAAAATTGGAAGTGGCTGTTATTTCAAATACAATCTCTTATCTCATATGGCACAGTGGCATTTAGTGAAAACATACAAACAAATCTAGTCTTGGATTGCCCTGGAGATAGAGGTTTGGATGCAATTCAAATAAGTAGTTCTTTATTCTGCATAACTTTGGGATGTACTAAGACATTTCAGCTGCACCTGATATCATTAAATTTGGCAGCCACCGCCTAAGCTTCCTGCTTTTCATTTGTACAAAATGCCATATTAAAGAGTGGAAATATGAGAAAATTCGTGTTTTTCCTCCTTTTGCATATGCTCATAGTGACACTGTAAATTATAAGAGCTGAAAGGAGTCTGAAAGCTAATCCGTACCCCACATTTTTATGATGGATGACATGCAGTAGAGGAAAGGACCATTGGATTTTAAAATAAACAAAATCCATTGCAAATTTATTTGAAAGCAAATATGGACCAAGCATGACAGCTTTCTTCAGAGTACTTATGTCATGGGAATATATTTGAAGCAAGCATTTAAGAGATAATTTTATTAGGAGAGGTTGATGGTCTCTGGACTGGTTCTTCTCTTCAGATGGAATTATAGTCTCTCTACGATTAAATTAGAAAGTACGTATAAGGCAGCTTCCAAGGTTTAATGGGAAGGGCAGTAGCCCTTTATTAGCACAGTCATATTTTTGAGTAGGCCTTGACCTATATATCGTCAAATAACTAACAAGTGCCTTTCTGTACAGTTAAGGTATTTTTATCCGCCAAAGCATGGAGCACAATGGGTACTTTTACATACCTTCCAACATTCCTCAGATGAGAATAGGAATATTTCTCACTCCCCCCTCCAACTGACCTTCCTCGACACCCCATTTCCTATCATAAACCAAACCCCTTAATCCCAATTTTATTTTTATTTCATTCTTTGGTAGATTTGTTGTTGTTGTGTAGTCGTTTAGTCGTGTCCGACTCTTCGTGACCCCATGGACCAGAGCACGCCAGGCACTCCTGTCTTCCACTGCCTCCCACAGTTTGGTCAAACTCATGCTGGTAGCTTCGAGAACACTGTCCAACCATCTCGTCCTCTGCCATCCTCTTCTCCTTGTGCCCTCCATCTTTCCCAACATCAGGGTCTTTTCCAGGGAGTCTTTTCTTCTCATGAGGTGGCCAAAGTATTGGAGCCTCAGCTTCACGATCTGTCCTTCCAGTGAGCACTCAGGGCTGATTTCCTTAAGAATGGAGAGGTTTGATCTTCTTGCAGTCCATGGGACTCTCAAGAGTCTCCTCCAGCACCATAATTCAAAAGCATTGTAGATTTACTCACCAATAAATGAATTTTAGAAAGGGGCAAGATTAGACAGCTCACCTGGTCTCCAGCAGCTGCTATGAGGTACCCAAGGGAGGAGGCTGGCAGCAGCGGCCATGGCGAGGCAACGAGATGCTCCCTCACGGCCACTGCTGTCACTCGGGACAAGCGCTGGCTCATCCTCTTCCCCGAGCTCAGTGTTTGCAGCACTGGCAGGGGAAATAGGGACATTCTAGGATCAAGTCAGAAGCTGGGATGGCATTCATAATTCTGGGACTGTCCCTGGAAAATAGGGACACTTGGAGGGTATGCTTCTGCCAGATGTTTACTTCTTTAGGTTAGCCTTTAATAAAGTTTATTACACACACAGAGAGAGAGAGAGAGGGAGTGAGAGAGAGAGAGAGCGCGCCTTGTGATCCTTGTCTTATGGAATGGGTGGGTTTTCTGTCCAGAAATGTATTTCATAACTTTCAGTTTAGTAGGCCAATCTGTTTACATGCTGAATAAACCTAAAAAGCTCATTAAGAGCTGAACATTAAAAGTAAGCTCCTGGTGCTTTATCTCACCTTTGCTGTTTTGGTTACACCCGCTCCTCAACTATGTATACATTCAACGGTCCCTTAATTAATATTCATAATAATAAAAAATCTATTTTTGTCCGTTTCAGACTCCATGCACACTCTCTTAGCAATGACTGATCTCTGTGGGATTTACTTCTACATAAACATGCATAGCCCTAACTAAACCTATATATAAACTTACCGAAGATTCCTAATGAATTCAGTGGTATTTCATTTGCAGCTGAACTTGTTTAGAGTTCCTGTTTAATTTTCATTCCTTGCCACAAATTTCTTTCAGTGTTTGGAATTTTAGTTATTGATTGCATCATCAGTTCCTGCCTTTGCTTCAGTCCTGGCCTGCGTCGACTACTGCAACTATTCCGATCTTGTTTCCTGAACATCTACCGCTTTAAACTTTATTCAAAAAAATGTGTTCTGCTGCCATCACCTTCTTGTATCCTCCTCTTACGCTGCCCTTCCTCCTGAAGGGCTCAGCAGGAAGACAGGAAAACTGAGACTGAATTTATTGGGTTATGAAGTACAACCTAAGCACACCAAATTTTTATCGCCATGTCTGGCATTTGCATCACAATTCCATGTCGTAGAAAATGTCAAATGTGAAGCCACAGTTTCATCCCTTCTATGAGTCTTTCCAAAAGTGTATAGTGGAAACAGCCTCTCTCACAATAGACCTTCCTCACAATAGAGAATTGTCTTTGCTATTGATTAGAGGTACTGATTAGCTGCAAACTGTGAAGGCAGACAACCTATAGTTTCAAAACCTGACTTTTTAATGTTGTTGTCTTCCGCCTGCTACTTCTGTCGCCCATGCCAGCTTTGTTGCTTTAGCCAACAATTACTACTTGTCTTTCAGGATTTATGCATTTAAAAAGCAGAGGTAATTTGTTTGCTGTGTCCTTGTACAATGCCTAGCTCAGCTTAATCTGGTTGAGTTAAAGTACCAAGTTCATTGCAATGATTAAGAACAATAATCAGCCCTCTTTCCCACCACACACCAAGGGGTTGCTTGGAAGACCTTGGCGCTCAGTGTGGTATATCCCATCATTCCTGGTCTTTCAATGAAGATTAATATTTATTAACAGATTAATACATTTTGTATCTACCCACCTCTGAGCTCATACATGCGAAAGAGCAAGGAAACCTTCATAAGTCTTCACTATTAACTCTTCAAAATGAAAACTATGGACATGCCTATTGTTATTATTGCTTCTTAAATATATTAGTTGCCTTTTTGCCATGACAACTCAAAGCGACTTAAAACATTGTAAACAAAAAACCCCAGACACATACCTCGGGTTGAAGTTGCTTCGGGTTAAGCATTTTTGGGTTGCACTCTGCGGCGACCCAGAAGTAACAGAGTGCATTACTTCCGGGTTTTGCTGCTCACGCATGCACAGACACTCAAAATGACATCGCGCGCATGCGTGGAAGCAGCGAATCGCGACACGCGCAGACGCGTGGATGCGGGTTGCATTCGCTTCAGGATGCGAACGGGGCTCCGGAACGGATCCCGTTCGCATCCAGAGGTACCACTGTACATACATATTTTCTCCCAACATTGAGAGTTTTCCACAAGCAGGGAGATGTTGACACAAGGGGATGTTAAATCATGCAATCCCCCATCTGAAATGGCATGTGCAAAAAGACAAATTTCGTTGTTCTGTATGGGACAATGACAATAAAGATTATCGTATCATAAATAGATTGATGCCCCTGCCCCAGATTGGTCCTTGCCTGTAGAAAAACCAGGGGTAGCTGTATGTCCTGTGACCAGAGGCGGAGCGAGCTGGGAGCGTCTGGGGAGGGGCAGCGATGTCACCCCCTTCCTCTGCCACTGCCTGTGATGTCCCATATTTTTAGTAGACTGGGAAAGACAGGCTTGGGTGTATAAGTGAAGAGTTCAAGTTTTTTATTTTCAGCCTCACTTTCCATGCTTCAGTCATTCTCTCTTGGTGTCTCTCTGTGCTCCCCGCCCTAACCAATTGCTAAGGTTCTGCCCCAGAGTAAATTTTTATAGCTCAGTTACAAAAGCCTTCACAATTTGGGATTTATATTGGGCCTGACAAGAGCCCTAACAAGAGCCGTGCAAATGGCAGAGTGTTCGAAACAAAAGGTTATCAAGCCTGTAATTTATTTGTTTAGACCACTTGCTGCACAAAAGAGTCCTCTTATCTTTTCGGTTCCCTGAGTATATAGCAACGAGCGTGGGTTCTTCCAGAGCAATGTCTCACTTTCTCTGTCAGTCCTTTTCTGCTACATTTTGCAAGGAGTTGATATATCAGGCAGGTGGATATTATTTTTCAAGAAGAGAGTTTTGCCTGCCGTCTCCCCTTCTTCCTTCTCATCCTCACATTCTGTACTAGATAACCGTTTGCCTTTTTCTGTTCTCTTTCAGGTTGCAGAGGACAATATATATATATATATATATATATATATATATATATATATATATATATATACATGGGCAGTGAATTTTATTCACATCTTATTAGGCAAAAAGATCTTGAACTAGCAAAGTGGCAAACTTAATCTGATAAAGCGATGAAGGAAGGGCAGCTCATGGAAAGCACTTAAATAAGAATCTTTGTATTAATGCACCTCTTGAATTTTTAAGAAAATTGATGCCACTGCTTGTTCAGAAGATGAAATCTACTTGTCATCTCTTTAGAATGATACCTTAATGGTGCGCTGAATAATGTGTACCATTTTTTTGTGAGATCATTTTTATTGAGCCAGTTTCAGCAGTTATTTATTTATTACATTATATTCAGTCCCTCCCCCCCGAACTCTTGGTGGTGTGAATAGCATGTCCAGCTGCCTCTGTCTAGGAGCCGGCTAGATAGACCCAGACATAATTAGCTATGATAAGGCTGCTACGCTATGGAGCTTCAGACCACACCTTTGGGTGGATGAATATCTGTCCGTTGCTCCCAAAGATGCACTCATACAAAAGCAAAAGGCCTTGTTTATGCCATCTTGTAGCCTTATTTGAGTTCACCGATTGGGTCTGCGTTGTTCCGGGACAGGAGGAAGGAAGTCAAATGACACCGAGGTTGGTTCAAAGAAAGAGTTTATTCTGATCTCCGGATAGCAGAAGGCACTTGTGTGATCAAGTCCACAGCAAGTCCAAAGAAATGAGAAGTTTCATGCAGTATATATATATCCTCCAGGCACCCTCTCCCCCTTCCCCAGCCACGTCAGCTTGTACACGCAGGTTGACATCACAGATGTTCCTGCTCTGGCACTCTTAACCATAAAAGGGATTTCCTTCCTGCACTCCTAACCATAAAAGGATCTTCCTCTTCCTCTTCCTACTCTTATCTTGGAGGAAGAGGTCATCATCTCCGGGAACACGCTTCTGGCGTTGTTCCCAGACTTGGGTCTGTGCGTCTTTGTGGTAAGAACATAAGATAAGGCGCAAACGTGTTTTCTCTGTTCTACTGGTACAGTCAGGGTCATCCTTGACGTCACAAACTGATAAAGGAGAGAGCTGTGTTCTTGTTATGCATTTGCTCAATGGCTCAAGTTTATGCATTTTAGCTAAGGAAAAATAGGGATTTTGGTGCAGTTTAAAACTGCCTGCACAGTCAGTTTTGGGTTTTGGGAAACCCATTCCTTCAATCTTGTATTTAGTGAAGCTTCCAGTTGCAATTCCAGTGAGTTGCCCGCAAGAGTGGGCATTCATGGCTGTGGGTCCTTGAGGTTAAATTTCAGAGCTCTGCTTGGAACCATACAAAGAAGGACATATTTCAGAAGTTTCATTGATGAGCTATGGAAGAGAGCTGTCCTGGTTTATGTAGGTTTCTGCATTTCTGCATAAATTCTCAGGGGGAGGTTTCCCATCTCTACTTAGATCAATCTGAGATGGTTGGAGAATTTGATTGCTATTCCAGTTATTCTCTGATGAGGCTAAGTTACTTTTTCTGGAAACATTAGGCAAAATGGGTCTCTTATGCTTGGCTGATTCAACTTTGTTACTAATACTTTTCCCCACAGTACCTTCCTCTGAAATGGAATGGATATCCTGTACTGACACCTCCTTATCACAGTTGAATATTGAAATAACCAAGCCTAATTTCTCCCTTATTGCTCCTAATTCCTCACAGATAGACTGCACTATTCTGGCACTCAGAAGAGCCTAGTCTCTTGCAAAGTTAGAAATTTATTCATGGAGAAATGTGGCTGGGTTTAATTGGGGAGGGGCTGTGTTACTAATAGTTTCTCCCCCAAAAAATTCAAGCCATGAGGATCTAGGACACCACATCTGTTTGAGACATTATATATTATATTTCCTCTCATCCTTATTTTTTAAAAGAAAACCATCAATTTTAATCTGCATGTCCTATTGCTTACCCTTGGCTGCTTTCTACCACCCAGTTAGGGCGCTTAGGATACCAAAAATAATATATTAATGTTACTGTAACCATGAATAAAACCAGCAGGGTAAAGCAAACAGTTAGGGTCAAGAATCAGAATGGCCACTGCTCAGTTGTCTCTTGGAGTAGTAATCAAGAAAGTTTCACTCAGTTGAAATTAATGGACCTAACTCAAGGTCCTAACTCTGGATCTACCAGGATGAGAGATTTAGGCTCCAGCAGATCTCCAGCTCATCTAGGCTGTGTCAGTATAACTTCTCAACTCCAGCTTAAAAGGGTAAAGGGACCCCTGACCATTAGGTCCAGTCGTGGCCGACTCTGGGGTTGCGGCGCTCATCTTGCTTTATTGGCCGAGGGAGCCGGCGTACAGCTTCCAGGTCATGTGGCCAGCATGACTAAGCCACTTCTGGCGAACCAGAGCAGTGCACGGAAACACCGTTTACCTTCCCGCCAGAGCGGTACCTATTTATCTACTCGCACTTTGATGTGCTTTCGAATTGCTAGGTTGGCAAGCAACAGGAGCTCACCCCGTCGCAGGGATTTGAACCGCCGACCTTCCGATCAGCAAGTCCTAGGCTCTGTGGTTTAACCACATTGCAGTGTGATGTTGGCCAGTAGTGTACCATAGAACTAGTTCTTTTCGTGGCTTGCATAGTGCCCAAATATTTCAGTCCACTGTGTTCTTTATTGATTAAAGTCAAGAAAGTGCAGGATTCAAGAGTCTGTTTAAATCAAGAGTGCAATCTGTACCGTTTCCTATGGCTGAGGCTTAGGGGGTCTAGCAAAAGAATTTGGTTTCCAAATCCTCCTGGAGCACAGTTGCCCATCATCATATAGCCAATTGATTCCTCCCCCCTCTTTTTGAGCAAACACTGCTTCATCTTTCCTAAAAATTGAGTTCCAAGCCTTCTCTTTCCCTTGTAGATTCACATTTCTGTAGGCATGTAACCTGAAAAAAAGGATAAAATGCAAAGACCAAATAAGCTTCCCTTCATTCCCATATCTCTAATGTCACATCTTGTTTTATCTAGCATAAACTGCAAGTGGCTTGAGGCAGAGACTGTGCTTTCTACTTATCTACAGATCTCTCTATAACAAAACACTAAATTCTGATAGCCTTGCTCGGAATGAGTGCTGTTTCATTCGGCTAAGAAGTTCTGAGTGATCATTCTCACACACAATACACAGGCTAGGTAAGGATGAAATAAATCAAGGTTGCGGCAAGTTTCTGATGTGGACCAGAATGTTAGAAGAATTCTGCTAGATTGGACCAGCTTCAGAAATGGATAAGACCCGGAGATTGCCTCCTCTTTTTTAGGGTTAAATGGTCTCACCATTCCTTAGCGTTAAGTTGTGCATTAAAATGTCCCAATGCCCAAATGATTGTGCTATGCAATGGCATGGAAAATACTCGATTCTGCTAATATGAAGAGCCCCATTCACGCTTCCAAACATAGACATGGAGATGCAACAGGAAGTGGAGGTAGAGAGTGGGAGCGTGCGAATCCATTTTTCCTATATGTCTGAGGTCAAAAGGGGCCATAGGAAAAAAGGATCACACTGCAAGGCTTTGAGTGTGAGGGTGCTGAAACAGATTTGGGAGTTTGTGTGTGTGTGTGTTGTCCAACTGAGGTCAGTTGGACATACATTGTACCTGAGGTGTAGGTAAGTTGTCCATTTTAATCTCCTTCTAGCATGTGTGTATCTGTGCCATCATCGTGTGTGTGTGTGTGTGTGTACACACAGAGAGAGGGGGGGTAACATTGGCCATATAGACGGGCACCAGTCCCAATGCCCTGGCAGAGTAAGTGCCCCTTTAACTGGAAGAAATTCAGCAGGTCTGTTATGTACTGAGTTGAATAGGATCCAAAATGCAGCATTCTGATTGGTCCTAGAGCAATAGTATTCAGAATGCAGCAGTCTGATTGGTCCACAGGAGCCACCCAATCCAGCTCCAGGTGGAAGTGAATCCACAACCTGATTGGCCTACAGGAGAATCCTGGAATTAGCCAATCACATGGGGCCCATTGTGCAAATAATGTATATAAAGCAGACATTCTGGGGGAACTTCGATTCCTCCTCACCGCTATGAGCTGAATAAAGAGCATGAAATCCACTCTTGACTCTGAGTATATTTCAAGGTCAGAACCAGCATTTTCAGTGCTATTCTTTGGAAGCATGTTCCCACATTTAATGGTTTAAAATGGTTGTGGATCCCTTGACTTGACTGGGACAACATGTGTATAATATTTTAGACTTGAACACACTCATATTTCAACTTGTTGGAGCTTGTTGTAACCTGCTCTGGGATCTTTGGGTTAATAATAATAATAATAATAATAATAATAATAATGTTTCTAGTGTTTTTAAAATAAATGTTATATGCTATATCTATCTATCTATCATCTATCTATCTATCATCCAGCTATATCTATCTATCTATCATCTATCTATCTATCATCTATCTATCTATCTATCTATCTATCTATCTATCTATCATCTATCTATCTATCTATCTATCATCTATCTAGCATCTATCATCTATCTATATCTATCATCTATCTATCTATCTATCATCTATCTATCATCTATCTATCTATCTATCTATCTATCTATCTATCTATATCTATCATCTATCATCTATCATCTATCTATCTATCTATCTATCTATCTATCTATCTATCATCTGTCTATCATCTATCTATCTATCTATCTATCTATCTATCTATCTATCTATCATCTATCTATCTATCTATCTATCTATCTATCTATCTATCTATCATCTATCATCTATCTATCTATCATCTATCATCTATCTATACTATCTATGCCAATTGTTTGCTTTCAGTGTAAAAGTGCATTTTCTAGGGAAATGAATAGGTTTGTTTTAAACCTAGGAAATTGTTGCTATGCAAATCTGGTAGCAGAATGTTGCTCAAGCCGTGCACACTTCAAAATCTACTTTTCTCAAGCAAACACACAACTACCACTACAAGTTTCCATTTAGAATATGGGTACATTGGCCTTATCGACCAAGTGGCTTATTGCTATGTGTCAAAACGCTTGACACATACACAAACACTCCTACACAAACTACATTAATAATAAAAGGGGCTTTTAAAAACCCTCAACACTTTTAGAAAAATGGGAACATTTGAAATACGACAAGTACCAGCCACTTATTTTTTTCCTAACAGAATGACAAATGTGTCTAGTTTAAAAGGGCAATTGGGGAATGTAGAGTACAATAATATCTGCGCTCTCTCCCATTTTCCTTAAATGAAGTACACGTTGCAGGCAAGTGTGCACATTAAAACTACAAATATGGTTTCCTAGTATATTTGCAGGCAGTTCCCAGTTCCCAGTTATGGGTGGGTGTTTGTAGGTGGGGTATAAATTTGGCTAACTAAAATAAATAATCTTAGCCGAGTGGCTTTTGTAAAGAAAACAGGTCATGATGACTACATATCTATGTTTATGTAGAAATAATCAGAGTTCTGTAAGATCTTTCATGATGGTGAATAAGATCGCTGCAAGTATAGTTGCTGGTGTTGAGATCTTATGACATGCATTTTGCTTGTTGGCTCCTTGTATCCATGCATATATTAAGTCAAGCGCAAATCCTCATCATAGCCTTCAGAGGCTAGTGGGAGCATTGCTAGGGTTGGCCGCCCTGGGAAGTCCTAGCTGGAGATGTTGCACAGTTCTGTCAGAAATGAGAGCGGAAATTGCGCAATTTGCATGTTTGTCCAAGGTCAGGAATAATGCAAGAGGCCATGAGCAGTATTTGCTATCTTTTTTAAAGTCCATGAACACTACACAAATAATTATGGGGTTGTTTTTTTTGCATTGTTTTGATGTTCCTCTTCCATGGACACATATTGAAGTTGAAATTGAAATACTTTATTGTCACTTGTATACAGTGAGATTACACGAGCACTCCCCACTCAGCTCTCTTAGTCTTAATTCCCCTCATTTACTGACGCACACCCACCAAACCTGAAAGTCAGTTGCCCTGTTGTTATCTTTTCATTCAGCAGCCTAACAGCCCACGAATAGAAGCTGTTCTTTACCCTGTTGGTGCGACTAATCATGCTTCTATATCTTCTGCCTGAGGGCAGGAGATCAAGAAAGGGCTGGCCATAGTGTGAATCATCCCTGAGAATTTCCCTCACTCTCTTGAGGCAACGTTCTTCCGCTATTTCATCCAGCGGATTCATGGGACAGTTCATAATATCTTGTGCTGTATTCACCACCCTCTGTAGACACTTCCTATGAGTTGATGTCAAACCAGCGTACCACACCGTGATGCAGTATGAAAGGACACTTTCTATTGTTGACCGGTAGAAGGGGATCATCAAATGTTGATTGACGTCGTTCTTTCGCAATACTCTGAGGAGATGGAGTCTCTGTTGGGCTTTCTTAACCACCTGGGTTGTATTGATTTTCCAAGTAAGGTCTTCTAAATTACATTAGTGTCAGCCATTGTGGATAACATGGTGAATAATGTATGTTTTAGCAAGAACTGAACTGTAGTGGAACAGATTAATAATAATAATAATAATAATAACAACAACAACAACAACAACAACAACAACAACAATAATAATTTTTAACCCGCCAATCCGGCACCAATTGTAACAAACACAGGACAGGATGAAAACTGCTGCCTCCTTACATCCCTAGTCCTCACCCTTTTTGTGAGCATTTTTCCTAAAACACACGTTGTAAGCAATCTTGCCTATTAGATGCAGTGTTATGAGCAATTCTCCCCTAAGAGAACGTATTTTTATATGCCATTTTCTTTAATATATGCATTTTTGCATGCAGATTTCCCATTTTTGTATGCATTCTTTGGCTAGGGATCTACGTAAAAACATTTGGAAAAGTACAAAGTTTGAAGGAGAGCTATGTTTCAGATTTGCATATTGGTTCATGAAGTGTGAATTCGGTAGCTTCGCATTAATATGTGAACTAAATGAATTTCTCAACTATCCCTACTATGGCAGCCTAACATCTGTTGCTCTGGTAATCTCTAGGTGGGATCACTGCAGTGTGATATACATAGGCTGCCTTTGAGCACAGTTTGGAAGGTTCAGCTGGTGCAGAATTCATTGGCCAGATTGATGACCAGGGCAAGATGTTATGCACTCTGAACACCAATCCTGGCATGGCTGCATTAGCTACTATTTAGTTCCTTAGACCTCCAAAGTGTTTTGACCTATAAAGCCTTGCGTGGCCTTTTGCCAGCCCTGTGTTCTTCCATTTGAGGCCCTTCTGTGTTTGCCCCTCCAAGAGAGGTATGGGGGATGGCAGTACAAGAACAGGCCTTTTCAGTGGTGGCTCCCTGTTTGTGGAATGTTCTCCCCAGGGAGGCACATCTGGCACTATCATTGTCTGCTTTTAGGCACCAGACAAAAGCATTTTTATTGGCCTTTGGGCTTTAATTTTCTGCTTATATTTTATTGGGATGGGGTTGACTTGAATCTACTCTTTTATTATTGCTGAGCATTTTAGGTCACTTTTACTCTTGTTTTTAGGGACGCAGGTGGCGCTGTGGGTTAAACCACAGAGCCTAGGACTTGCCAATCGGAAGGTCGGAGGTTCAAATCCCCGCGACGGGGTGAGCTCCCATTGCTCAGTCCCAGCTCCTGTCAACCTAGCAGTTCGAAAGCATGTCAAAGTGCAAGTGGATAAATAGGTACCACTCCGGCAGGAAGGTAAACGGTGTTTCCATGCGCTGCTCTGGTTCACCAGAAGCGGCTGTCATGCAGGCTACATGACCCAGAAGCTGTACACTTGCTCCCTCGGCCAATAAAGCGAGATGAACGCCGCAACCCCAGAGTTGGCCACGACTGGACCTAATGGTCAGGGGTCCCTTTACCTTTACCTTTTACTCTTGTTTTTAATGTTCATATTTGTAAGTCACTTTGAGTTCACCTTTCTGAAAAAGTTGCTGATAAAGATAGATGATCATAATTGCCCTGACATACATCCTATATTCCTAGATTAGTTGTCTGAGAAGGAATGATGTCTAGGGGTGCTGACTGGGATGGGGAATTGCAGTGGCAGGTCTTGGAATGCGGACAAATCTTAGTCTTCTCTAGTGTTATGTCTGAAGGTTCTCTGGGAGGTGTACTGGTGGAAAAGCAGGTTTTCATGAAGGGAGGACCTTGGCTTAATACTTCAAGAAATGCTCCCATAAAGCACAATTCTACAGTCCCCAGGTCAAAGCTGTTGCAAAAATATAATGTCTCATTTGCCAGTGGTTCAGGGCTCATTTCAGTAGTGATAAATCTGTAAAAACAAAACAAAACAACTTTGACCATTTGTTGCGTATTAATGACTAATATATTTAATTGTGTGTATGTGATATAATGGTACACCCACTCCCTAAATTTGCTAGCAGAAGGCAGTTACAACTGTACATCAGGGTGCCCATATAAATTTATTCTTGCTTAATATATTTTCTTTTATGTCTCAGCTAAAGGAAGTGTAGTATGGATGCTTGAACGAACCTCAAGCTCTTATGTGTTTTGGTCTTGCTCAGGTGAGCTGAAATGAATGCCAGTTTCCTTCCTCACAACTTTAGGTTCCAAAGGAAGATATGCAACAATAGCCTCCTAAGAGCTCAGGTGCCGCAACAGATTTTGCCTCTGAGGGAGAAAGAGACCCTATTAAGCAAACAGGGATGTTTCCGGACTGCTAGTTAACTTAACATTTTCTTTTTGTGTAATGGTCATTAAAATAAAGCTGTCCCAAGGGATGACTTCCCACCTCCCTTTCCATTAGTCTGTCCACTTTAGCAAAGTTTAGCCAAGCTAAGAATTCCAACATGCATAGCATCTGGTTAGCTGGTTCTGAAGCAGGTGGGTCTGGCTCTTGACAGCTTCAGCTCCAGAGGGTGGTGGCATCTGGAATTTGCTGAGTCCCCAAGAATGGTGAAAAACCCCTCCACTCTCTTTGCCTGCCATGCCCACATAGCATTGGGCATCCAAGAAGCTGAGAGGTAGCATTAGAGACCTCTGGCTTTGCACGTACTGTTTATTTCAGGTGAAGGCCTGAAGGTGTCTTTCCTAGGTAAAGAGACCCCTGACCATTAGGTCCAGTCATGACCGACTCTGGGGTTGCGGCGCTCATCTCGCTTTATTGGCCGAGGGAGCCGGCGTACAGCTTCTGGGTCATGTGGCCAGCATGACTAAGCCGCTTCTGGCGAACCAGAGCAGCGCATGGAAACGCCATTTACCTTCCCACTAGAGCGGTACCTATTTATCTACGTGCACTTTGACGTGCTTTCGAACTGCTAGGTTGGCAGGAGCAGGGACCGAGCAACGGGAGCTCACTCCGTCATGGGGATTTGAACCACTGACCTTCTGATAGGCAAGTCCTAGGCTCTGTGGTTTAACCCACAGCGCCACCCACGTCCCTTTAAATGCACCAATGCACCACCCCTCTCTTTAACACCCCCCACTCCTGGCCCAACATGTACTGCCATCCAAACTGAATTTCTTCGAAGAAGACAGAATTCCATGGAGTATGAGCTCTGGCTCACATAATTCTCAAAAGTTAACTTTAGAACAAGTCAGATATTTCCCCGAGCAGGGCCAAGAGAGCTCCCAGGAACATTAAAGATAATGCTAGACAAAGGTCATGGAGTACCTTGTAGGTTTAAAGAGCAGTTGTAAAATTGGTACTTTGGTTTAATTGACAGACATAGCAGCCATTGTGGAATATGTTAAATTAAATCAGGCCTCTTTTCAACTAAGAACATCCTGGTTGTGTAACCTTTCTTGTGCGATATTATGCAGTTAAGCATGTAAGTAACTATAGACTTGCAAATAATCTAATCTTGATGCTACAAAAGCATGAATAATCATCTTGAAAACCTGGCAGAGATTGAACTAGCTGTAATTTAGTGATTTGCAGTTTACAAAAAGATAGTTTTCCTCTCACTATTTGAAAAATGAAAATAACATCTTACTCAGATTTTAACTTCTGAACACCACGGGGCTCATTTTCAGACTAAATGAAGACGCTAAACATGATGGATCCTGAATACAAAAATAGCAAGTTTAGAGAGTGGTGTCTGTGAAAGAGAGATTAGGAAGTAATCCTACACACACTTACCTATGAGTAACTCTCACTGAACTCAGTGGGGCTCACTTCTGAGTACACGTACATAGGTGGTTAAGAGTGGTAGACACGTAATCTGGTGAACCGGGTTCGCTTCCCCGCTCCTCCACGTGCAGCTGCGGGGTGACCTTGGGCCAGTCACACTTCTCTGAGGTCTCTCAGCCCCACTCACCTCACAGAGTGTTAGTTGTGGGGGAGGAAGGGAAAGGAGAATGTTAGCCGCTTTGAGATGCCTTCGGGTTGTGATAAAGCGGGATATCAAATCCAAACTCCTCTTCTTCTTCTCTAGGTTTGCACAGTTTGTCAAGTAAAATCCATAAAAATCCAGTTGAACACTTAAAGAGCATTTAAGAATAGAATGCTACCTATTAGGAATGTATGGATCAGTTTGCTGCAATGAACCATGAAGCCAAGTGATGAAGTTTCTGTGAAGACACCTGCACAATGGAAATATCCACCATCTGATTTCCCACATGCAGAAGACCCCAGGCTAAACCATTAATAAACCTTGGTTACAGCTCATGCGGGGACGCGGGTGGCACTGTGGGTTAAACCACAGAGCCTAGGACTTGCCGACCAGAAGGTCGGCGGTTCGAATCCCCACGACGGGGTGAGCTCCCGTTGTTCAGTCCCTGCTCCTGCTAACCTAGCAGTTCGAAAGCATGTCAAAGTGCAAGTAGATAAATAGGTACCACTCAGGCGGGAAGGTAAATGGCATTTCTGTGCGCTGCTCTGGTTCGCCAGAAGCGGCTTAGTCATGCTGGCCACATGACCCAGAAGCTGTACGCCGGCTCCCTCGGCCAATAAAACGAGATGAGTACCGCAACCCCAGAGTCGGTCACGACTGGACCTAATGGTCAGGGGTCCCTTTACCTTTACTTTACAGCTCATGCTAGCTGGGAGAGAGGCAAACCATGAACCTGGGTTTAGATGACAGGATAAGCCAAACTTTGACATAGAACAGCCATAAAAAGAACCAAGTAGGGACAAAGTAGGTGTGAGTTCTTCTCCAGGAATCTGCATGCTTGCACATTCACACTAAACAATGTTTTGGCTTAGCCTGACATGCAGACCAGGCCAGTATGTGGCTCAGTTTCCTAGGAGGCAGAGGAGTCGCATTAACACCATGCCTCACGTTGAGCAAAGGCCAGCCTACTTACCACCTTCAAGCCCAAATCCAGTACTCAGTTACACCTTGCCCTGTGCTCCATTGAGTTGGCCGAGTCCATGGTGTGGCCTTTGCCTCAAGCAACAGAGCCCTGTTCTTACCTCCAAAGTGTAAACTGAATGAAAAGAGGGAGGGAGGGGTTGTTGCTCCCCTTCAAAATCTGTGCAAATGAGACTCTGCAGGCTCATAGCTGCATGTACAGTGGTACCTCGGGTTACAGACGCTTCAGGTTACAGACTCCGCTAACCCAGAAATAGTACCTCAGGTTAAGAACTTTGCTTTAGGATGAAAACAGAAATTGTGCAGCAGCAGCGGGAGACCCCATTAGCTAAAGTGGTACCTCAGGTTAAGAACAGTTTCAGGTTAAGAACGGACCTCCGGAACGAATTAAGTTCTTAACCCGAGGTACCACTGTACCTTCATGGACTTTATCTTGATCAGTGTTGATTACAAAGACTGTGCTCACAGTCTCTTAGTTCTCCCTTTAAATTTGTTGTGCTCCACCACCTAGTTCCTTTCAAAAACATTTGGCATTCTAGAGAGAAACCGATTTGACAAAATATTCAGTGAGCACCAGAATATGCTGGTTGATACTTGCTTTCTGCATTTGTGGCTTCAGATTGTATCATGGGTGACTGAATCTTACGTAGGCTACTATCGTTTTTTATTTTTATTTTCTATGACTTTGTTGTAAGGTTATTCTAGGGGTTTGTTTCAGAAAGCAAGGTACAGGCCCAAGAATTATTTGCCTTGAATCCTTTTCCTTTTTGTCTGTTTCCCCAAATTTGCCTCCATTCTCTTGGTTCAACTGTGCTGTCAATGCCTAGGCTTGCTACTAAGTTATTTAATAGGAAACTGCAAAATGTTGTAATTATTATTATTATTATTATTATTATTATTATTATTAATATTAATAATTATTCATACCCCGCCCATCTGGCTGGGCTTCTCCAGCCACTCTGGGCGGCTTCCAAAAATATATATTAAAATACTGTAATACATCAAACATTAAAAGCTTCCCTAAACAGGGCTCTGACTCTTTCGCAGAAAAACCGAGCATAGACTTAAATCACTTACATGGACAATCAGCCTGTCATTTTGGCCAGTGTTTACCATGTTCAGATGTCATAATACCCACTCATGCAATTCCTTTGCTTGGGTGATTATTTGGCCTTGTTACCTTTAGCTTAGTTACCTTTACCTTTTTCCTTCTGTTTGCACAAGAGGCCTATGAGGCAAAGGCCAGTACTCTGTCCCCCAGCTGGAGTTTGGTACGCTTAAGTTATATCTTGTTATCTGAGGCCTACCTCAGAACCTGTTCAGAATTTATCCCAGCACCTACCAGTTTCCACAGTCTTAGATATGAGATGAAAAATTAGAAACCATTTCTTTAGAAAATCCCAGCCACACATCAGACATGATAAGAAAAGATCCTTTGTGTTATACTAAACTTAAAATGCTGAAACCAAACACTGAAGATAAATTTACTAGAGCACTAGAAACTTAGAATCACAGAATCACAGAATTTTGGAATTGGAAAGAATCACGATCCTTTGCCCAACATTGAAAAAGCCCAGATACAAACATCCAACAGCTACAAAGACAAGGCACCCCATGCTGGTAACCAAAGCAGTGTGGTCCTTCTGGGGAGGGTACCGTGCTTCAGTGAATTACACCCACCTAGGGCTTAACAAGGGGAAGAAATGGAGGCAGTGAGAAATCTCACTTTCTTGGGCTCTATGATCACTGCAGATGGTGACAGCAGCCACGAAATTAAAAGACACATGCTTCTTGGGAGGAAAGCAATGAGAAACCTAGACAGCATCTTAAAAAGCAGAGACATCACCTTACTGACAAAGGTCCATATAGTTAAAGCTATGGTTTTCCCAGTAGTGATGTATGGAAGTGAGAGCTGGACCATAAAGAAGGCTGATCGCCGCAGAATTGATGCTTTTGAATTATGGTGCTGGAGGAGACTCTTGAGAGTCCCATGGACTGCCAGAAGAACAAACCTATCCATTCTGAAGGAAATCAGCCTTGAGTGCTCACTGGATGGACAGATCCTGAAGCTGAGGCTCCAATACTTGGGCTACCTCATGAGAAGAGAAGACTCCTTGGAAAAGATCCTGATGTTGGGAAAGATCACAAGGAGAAGGGGACGACAGAGGACGAGATGGTTGGACAGTGTCCTCGAAGCTACCAGCATGAGTTTGACCAAACTGCGGGAGGCAGTGGAAGACAGAAGTGCCTGGCGTGCTCTGGTCCATGGGGTCACGAAGAGTCGGACACGACTAAACGACTAAACAACAACATCAAAATAGTAAGCACACACCGGCCTTGTTGGGACCAGAGTCCAAGACCCACTGCAGGAGAGATACTCATCTAAAGGGGAGAAGGAAGCTTTTGACAGGGAGGGAAAAAGGGGAATTAAGACAAGCAACAAGGGAAGCCAAGGCACTACAAAGAACATGGAGTTAGGAAACAGGATATGCAAGCTCACGGCCAACATTAGGAAATGATAGAAAGAAGGCCTCCACTCAACTTTTGCCTACATGGCCAGCAAGAGCCATGTCAAAAGGCTAAAGAACTGAAGCAGGAAGGAGGATCAGAACTCGCCAGTGCTGTAGGTTCTGCATAGCAAGAGTAGCAAGAGACAGGAGACAGCTGCCCACCCACAAACACTGCGACTACACTGGTTGCAAACAGAACCCTGGCCACACAGGACAGGACAGGTTTCACACCCAAAAGAGTGCTCTACCAGCCATCCAGGCACAGCTGCCCCAATTAGCTAACGGGCTGCCTGTCACGTAGTCCAGGTTGCCTTGTACAGTGGTACCTCGGGTTACAGATGCTTCAGGTTACAGACGCTTCAGGTTACAGACTCCGCTAACCCAGAAATAATACCTCGGTTTAAGAACTTTGTTTCAGGATGAGAATAGAAATCGCGCGGTGGTGGCGCGGCAGCAGCGGGAGGCCCCATTAACTAACCTGGTACCTCAGGTTAAGAACAGTTTCAGGTTAAGAACGGACCTCCATAACGAATTAAGTTCTTAGCCCGATGTACCACTGTATATCAATCACTCACTCAATCAAATACCTTTATTGGCATCACAGTATAAAACATTTCAAATAACTGGAATAATTAAAAGGACAAGGGTTATAAGGTCACACTATGGTCATGTGAGGGACGCGGGTGGCGCTGTGGGTAAAAGCCTCGGCGCCTAGGGCTTGCCAATCGAAAGGTCGGAGGTTCGAATCCCCGCGGCGGGGTGCGCTCCCGTTGTTCGGTCCCAGCGCCTGCCAACCTAGCAGTTCGAAAGCACCCCCGGGTGCAAGTAGATAAATAGGGGCCGCTTACTGGCGGGAAGGTAAACGGCGTTCCGTGTGCGGCTCTGGCTCGCCAGATGCAGCTTGTCACGCTGGCCACGTGACCCGGAAGTGTCTCCGGACAGCGCTGGCTCCCGGCCTCTTAAGTGAGATGGGCGCACAACCCTAGAGTCTGTCAAGACTGGCCCGTACGGGCAGGGGTACCTTTACCTTTTTATGGTCATGTGCATTTGGATATTCTGCTACGCCCTGTCTATTTCCTGAAAGGATAGTTTGTTGGGAACCCTTTCGGGTAAAATTGTGGTGGGTAAAATTTTACCTTTCGGGTAAAGTTGCATTAGTCATGCCTAGTCATGGGCTTGACAGTCTAGGCCTGTTGGCTATTGCTGCAACAGTCTCAGCCCAAGGCCTGTGAAAAGCAGAAAGGGAGCCATTCCCATTAACCATGTATCAGCAGCTGTAAATAAATGAAAGATTCTGCTGAACAGCATCAGAGATGAAGGTGTTTCTTAAAGAATGAGTGAGTAGTGAAGCCCCAGCAGGGTTCTTTTGCCTTCGAAAGTTGCACAACAGACAACAGAGTAGCCAGCGTTTATCCCTGTGTTCTGTTACCATGCTGGGTATGACTCCTTTTGTTACATTAACTGTCAGTCAAGGAACTTGTACAATGAGAAGTAAAATGGCCTGCATCATACTGTTGATTGCTCCTGGTCTTGCTACAAGCCTGACTTGTGTTCTGCATGGCAAAGGAAGTGGTGAATGTCCTTACCTCTACAGCTGTTTGGGGGGTTGTCTGTGGAGGGCAAGACAGATGCAGGGACATAAACAATTGGGTGTTTGTGAGCAACTGATGGAGAGGTAAAATGCTGTCACCTCATATTGCCCTCATATCTCTCTCTCTCTCTCTCTCTCTCTCTCTCTCTGCCTCCCAATGTGAGATGCTGACCTCCCCACTTGATGCATTCTGGAAATGAATGGAAGGCTCCTACTCTGGCTGTTTTAGAAACTTAAACCTTCAGATGACATGCTATAGATTTAACAAAACGTGCAGTTAAGCCATTGTCATTGTTGTTTAGTCGTGTCCGACTCTTCGTGACCCCATGGACCCCATAACACATCAAGGGCCACAATTTTTTCCATCCTTGATGCATAAGGTTTCTTTTTAAGTAGACAGGGTGGAGCCTCACATAGCAGAAGCAGAATATTTTATGCAAAACAAGGGAAATTGTGTAATATACTTAACTTGCATAATTTACACAGGTGGCAGAAATGAGCTTTTCTCGAAACAAAACAGTGAAAAACTGTTTCACTGGGATTGAAGAATCCTTGCAGAATATGATGGCTAGCTCTCTCTCCCTCTCTTTAATGAGTTCATATAAACCTGAACATAGTTCTGTTTTTTAGTACTAACGTATCTCCAAAATTTCATCTTGGTGTATACCGAAGTGTCCCTGTTTTCTTGCCAGTTCATCTTGGGTGGGGAAGAGAAACATTATCTAACCTTGCAACAGCTGGAATATGGTTATCTAATTGTTGTTGGAATAGCACTGCGATAATACAAATGTCAAATTCACTATCGGAATGTCAGAAAGGCAGCTACCAAAGCGAGCCCTCTCTTTTTCTGAACGAAGAAACAATAAACCAATTTGGAAGCATTTATTTTTAAGAGCACATTCGGTCTCCCCGCCTCTCTTTACAAACAAGAGAGTGAGGGTGAGGGGTGGGGGGGAGAGAGGATTTAATGCAATGTGATGAATCTGTCTACATAAAATAAGAGCTGGAAGGATAGGAAGATTGTATTGCCTATAAAATCCACTTAAGATGCATCATGGATTCATTCAAAATATTTATGATGCCATTGTAAAAATAAAATAAAAATGTATTTGTTTTCAAGGATCAGAAAATGGCAAGTTCCTTCATTTGAGTCTTGCCGCAAAACTTTACACCAGAACATTCACAGAGCACAGGCATATGGCGGGCCATGAACTGGCGCTTGCTTTCATTTACAAGCCTAGGCTTTTTCCTACTGCTGCAGTTTATATACGGTGTTGTCAGTTTCAATGCCTGTGTTTACTCTTGCTGCAGTTATTGACCACAGCCCCATTGAAGTCTCGGTTCTAGGGGTTATCAAGATTTAGACTGAGTGACCTGGCAGTCCTGTACAATTCTAAGAACTAATTCGTTCAAGGGGAAAGTGTTTGTTCAGTCTGATTGTGTTCTGAAAGAACAAATTATAATTTAAAGGTACAATTTGAAACCCCTTCTTTTATCATCCCTGGTGCTGCAGCTGACTATTAACTAGCTAAGAGGCGCTGAAAACCCCCAATGTATCTGCCCAGTATTAGCTTTATTTGATCATAATTCAACTGCACCCTGGTTTTGTCTACCCTCTGTGTACAGTGAAGTTCATATATATATATATATATATATATATATATATATATATATATATATATGATATATCAATAAAATCATTAAGATCTTCCAAGACATAGCACAGTATTTTCTTCTCTCCTCTAGCACAAACTTCTGCATGTCCAAATCTGCTTTCCTGCTTCCAGAAGGTCATGCAGATAGCATGATCCACTCATTTTCAATTGATGTGGAACCATTTTCACATAGACCTCCCCTTCCATGAAATAGTCTGTTGTGGTGATCACGAATGCCAGGCAGAAGGAAACAAGACTCCCATCTCTTTTCACATGAGTATTGTATCTGCAGTGCATTGGATCAAACCCATAAGATGTTAATATGCAAGGCTGTAGGATAAAATCCCAGCTGTTGAAAGTGTGCTTAAGTGATATGCTGCCACTGATAGTAATAGGACTTGCTTGCGAGTAAAGGTATTCAGGATCCATTAAATGCTAGGAAATGTACCAAATTCTGCCTGTTGTGTGTAATGGCAAACCCTCTAATCGGAATTTCTGATGAAGAAATGTATTTGTTTGAGAAGTAACTTCACTTTTCACCAAGCCAATGTATTTGTAAGAATTTTTACTATACCGTGCTTGCAAATAACGTTTATTTCTGTTGTGTAAATATGCAATGGTTCATTTTAATAAAATGTAAGCCCTAAAATAAGATAAACCCCATGACTAGAAGTGCATTGAAGATTTAAAGTGCATTCATCTGCTCTTTTTCTATATAAATATTCATTGGTTCAGTGTTCTCAGGTTGCTGGAACTTTTAATCTGCATTCAGATGGAGGTGCTTTAATCAGGGAGTTCATAAAAACCTAACTTTTTCCATAAAACATATAGTAAGGTATAACACAGGGTCACTAGAGCTTAAAAAAAAGGAAATAAAATTGGGTAAACTGCATCTTGAAAAGGAGGGAAATGCAAGCGCTGATGGCATTCTGCACCATAATATCAATATTCTATTAAAAATAAATCTCTCACTGTTATACTGAAGTGCCTCAAACAGCCTGTCACTTTACTGCAGTCTTCAAAGATGACTGATAATGGGTGAAAAAAATATAAAAATAAAAATCCCATAGCATCTGTTTACCATGCACTCTCAGAAACAGTTAAGATTTTATTTTTTTTAATGTCAGCAGTAATATGTGCATGTATTAGCTATCATAGAGAGATCAACAGAACAAAGACAGGCTCACTCCATGCTGGGAATGGGGCCGGCTACTGTTATAAATTAGGAGAGCCCAAGCAATGGGAGGCAGGGGGAGTAATTTTAAAAGGCACCTTGCCTTTGTTTCATGGAGCCTACATCTCTTTTGCAACATTTTGTTTATTAAGATTAGGACTAGGACAAAACTATTTGTATTGGATTTATATAGCGCCACATGGCTCCATGGAGCCTTCTGGGCTTGCAGTCTTGTTTTGCAGTCTGTTTTTAGTGTTTTTATTTTTTTAAAAAACACCTCTTATTTTCAGCCCTTTTTTTTTTTTTTGCACTACTTTGCCGCTTTCTCCTGCGTTGCCTTCTCAGTCACTGGCCTCATTCGTTTGCCCACAATGCCATTAAATCTTTGGGCTGAGGCAGCCCATGTGATTGTGTTGATATTGCATGTCGAGGTCCCCAGGGCCACCCCAATAACTCACACATCACACAGAAAGTTTGTTTAAGGTTTTTGGCATAATTCTGGCCACAACTTTATTAAAATGCAAAAAATGTGAGTGGTTGCTTAGGCATTGGTTGTGACTATCTGCCCCCCAGTGGGGGACAGACTGACATTCCGCAAGCCTGCGAAAGTCAGAAAAGGGGAATACATTTTGGGGTAGCGACGGAGCAGGGAACCTGCCCTCAGCCCTCCCCAAATGCAACCAGGGGCTCTTGCGTGGCCCTAGCCCCTTGACAGGGTTCGGACAAAAGCAATGGTGAGCCCCTGTATTCCTTTAACGGAATCCCTTGCAGCAGCAGCATTAGAGGAACAGGGACAGCCAATCCATGCCCCTCAACCACCCAAACCATAAACCAATGCCTAATCGCAACCTTACAAGTTGTGACGATTTGCTATGCAGTAGGCAAAAACCAAATGGCCCCAGCCAATCAGCCATCTGGACAAAATTCCTACCGGGCCCCTGCCCCAAGAGCAGACGACCCCATGACAGGCATAGCAAGGTCAAAGCAAACAACCCTAAATATGGGGGGACGGGCAATCCGATGCATGGAACGAAAAGAGGAAGCTCTATGCCTCGTGCAGGGAGTTTTAACATTTCTGGCTGTCAATCAACAAATGGCAACATTAACTTCATCCCAACAACAAGGGAAGCCCAATCACAACAGTGGTCAAATATCAATTAGCCCGCCCCACAACTTTGGAGTGTCCTGTTGGCCCCCACCGCAACACGTGCTCTCCATGAAGGAGAACACGCTTTGTCTTGATAAAACATTTGATGCGATGATTTCAACAGAAAATGTGGAGGCCACCACAGGCAATCAGATAAAGTAACACTTTATAACACGTATTCCTCTCCTCACCTCTCACCCTGGGCTGAAAACCATATGCTTCTTTCTTCTGCTATACCTTGAACGGTTCTAAATTTGATCCATTCACTTCTAAATGACTGCCATATCCTTGGACGTCAAATCGAATTTAAGTCAAGGTTGGTCATGATAAGGTCCATTGAAATCAACGTGACTGAAGTTAGACATGGCAGAATTCCATTCCATTGCTTTCAGTGGGACTGTGTTGCAGCTAATTGCAACGTCCTTCGTGTCCAGTGCACAACTGATGATAACAGGTGGAGGTGAGTGTGTTTTCAATTTTAGTGATGCAGATTTTAACGGCAAGAAGTAAGTACCGTATTGTTTGCTCTATAAGACTCACTTTTTCCCTCCTAAAAAGTAAGGGAAAATGTGTGTGCGTCTTATGGAGCGAATGCAGGCTGCGCAGCTATCCCAGAAGCCAGAACAGCAAGAGGGATTGCTGTTTTCACTGCGCAGCGATCCCTCTTGCTGTTCTGGCTTCTGAGATTCAGAATATTTTTTTTCTTGTTTTCCTCCTCCAAAAACTAGGTGCATCTTGTGGTCTGGTGCGTCTTATAGAGCGAAAAATACGGTAAACTGTTTCTGTGAAAGAGAAGAGCAACTCCTATCCTTTTATTCAGCAGCATAAGATTTGGACATGCCCTGGAATTGAACTGAGAAGCTGAACGTGGCAAATGTTTCAGTTGTTGGAAGGTTAGCCACAAAAGGCATTATGTTTGAGGTCAGTAGAAAGGAGGGGAGGGAAGCAAGGCGTACATGACTTAGACTGGATTTTGCATTAGCCAAGCCATTTGGTAACCTGAGCATTCATCAAGTACAGAAAGTCATATACGTGCAACTGCTGACTACACAAAGTTTGCTTGACAGCCTTGTTAGCAACTGCTATATTACTTGACAATTCTGCACTATTTAAGTACTTAGATATGAAACAGGGTATGTTGTCCTGGCAAAGTCATTGTATTACAAGCCACTTTTCAAACTCAAATTCATAAATCAGCGAGGGATTCCCACTCCCCCCTTCCCTTACAGAAGCACTGTGTTTAAAAAGTGAGCCTCTTCCTCCATCTGCTTCCCCTTTTATATGGCTAAAAGGAAAAAAAAAATACCGAACCAAGAGTTAAGAAATGATGTTGTAATATTCAGTGCTTCGTTTCTCTATTTTTGAAACAGCTTAATTATTTCCCTGCAAGGGTATTTAGTATCAAGGGTATATTGGCAGAAAATATATCTGACAGTTTCAGCAGAAAAAAAATTCAAATTACTTGTACACAGCAAAGGAAAATCCCTGAAGTCCATGGAGAAGATTGTATTGATTTTTATGGAAGCAGAAGTCAGGACAGGACCAGTACAAATACAGCTTGTCCACAGCATCAGTTGCACAGCTGGAGCCATAGAATGGGAGTTTATGTGTTCAGATTGCTAGCATCCATCAACATTTGGCGAGTTATTACAGATCATTGCCTCCCAGCACCTCCAAGCTTGGATCCCATAATGGTTGAGCTCAGTGGAAACAGTTAAAAGCTTCTAGCATGCCCATTAACATCTCGATCTTTTCGTTTAATTTAAAAGTTTATAAGTTGTAGGATCCTAAGACAGAGTGGGATTCAAATGTGTATCTGAATTGATGGCAGTAGCAGAAGCTCAAAATAAAATAGGAGGAATCTGAAACACAGTTAAGGTCTGCTTCTTTGTGGGTGTTCCTAAGCGTGCAACATCCACCCACCTGGGTATAGCTAGGGAATGGAGGAAGCTGACGAATCAAAGACGAAAAAATGGGATATTATTATCCAGGAGTATAGATGGACACATGACAAGTGTTGTAAACCTTAAAAAGTGTACAGGATTTCTCAGTTAATCAAATGTTCTTCTGCAGAGAAACCACTTGAAAAGGTATTATTATTATTATTATTGCTATTACTGTTTATTGAATTTGTATGCAGTTGTCTAGAATGTTCTTGAGTAGTAAGTCATTTTAATGGTTGCTTTGTATGGCTTTTAATAGTCTGTATGTTGTACACCGTGGGTTAAAGCCTCAGCGCCTAGGACTTGCCGATCGAAAGGTCAGCGGTTTGAATCCCCGTGGCGGGGTGCGCTCCTGTCGCTCGGTCCCAGCGCCTGCCAACCTAGCAGTTCGAAAGCACCCCCGGGTGCAAGTAGATAAATAGGGACCGCTTACTAGCGGGAAGGTAAACGGCGTTCCGTGTGCTGCGCTGGCTCGCCAGATGCAGCTTGTCACGCTGGCCACGTGACCCGGAAGTGTCTGCGGACAGCGCTGGCCCCCGGCCTATAGAGTGAGATGGGTGCACAACCCTAGAGTCTGTCAAGACTGGCCCGTATGGGCAGGGGTACCTTTACCTTTACCTTTATGTTGTACACCACCCTGATGTTTTGCAAGAGGGCAGTATATTCTTTTATGAAGAAATACATAAATGAAGTCTAGCAGTGTATGCCCTGATTATGGCACTTAACATCAGTGAATAATTGTAGCATAGTAATGGAAGTATATTTGCAAAGGAATAGTCCCATGTCTGGGACGCGGGTGGCGCTGTGGTCTAAACCACAGAGCCTAGGGCTTGCCGATCAGAAGGTTGGCGGTTTGAATCCCCACGACGGGGTGAGCTCCTGTTGCTCGGTCCCAGCTCCTGCCCACCTAGCAGTTTGAAAGCACGTCAAAGTGCAAGTAGATAAATAGGTACCATTCCGGTGGGAAGGTAAACGACATTTCCGTGCGCTGCTCTAGTTCGCCAGAAGCGGCTTAGTCATGCTGGCCACATGACCCGGAAAAACTGTCTGTAGACAAATGCTGGCTCCCTCGGCCTATAGAGCGAGATGAGCGCGCAACCTGAGAGTCGTCCGCGACTGGACCTAACGGTCAGAGGTACGTTTACCTTTACGTTTAGTCACATTTCTAGTAACATGGGTTGTGGGGCCTTTCAGAACATTGGCTGGGAATGAAATGAGCAACTTAAATTAGTTCGCCCCCTAGAAGCCAATTGAGCTGGTGCACCAAATAACCCACCCTTTCTTCTAAATGTCTCATCTTGCTCATAGTGCACCAATTCTAAAATATCTTCATTGGTTATTTGCCGGCTTCTGGGCAAGTGTCTCAAAGCACTTCTTGCAACACTACAAGTCACTAGCTTGTCTAAGATTCTGAGAAAAAGAAGATAATTTTTTTTTGAGGGGGGAGGTGTCACTGGCTGTGTAGTTTGTTTGGTTTGTCTTTTGGTTTGTCTTGATTTCATTATAACACAACCAGTCTATAATGGAAAGGCTAATTTCTTAGATTCATAAATATTTTATATTTAATCATGAAATATATACTTTTGGGGGACATCTGGCATGAAATATACAACCTTTTATCATAAAACAAGCAATTGTGGACTGTAAAAAGCCAATATTGCCACGATGCAGGCCATTAGTGGAGCTGTATTTTCTTTATTTATTACAGTAAACATTTCCTTGATAATAAATAAGTTGCATATTTTACAGCATGCAATAATCCCTGTTGTTTTTGTGACATGATTTCCATTTACTCTGAGTTCTGTGATTGCACTTTCTCAGGATTAGTTCTTTTTTAATGCTTCCTTACAGTACTTTAAAGTGATTCAAAAGCAATTTAACTTCAATCAGATAATTGTGGCATGGTTGTAGTGTAAAGGACTTCACTGCAAGTAGATGACAGGTGGGAGGAATTCAAAGTGAAAAAGCAGTGAGGAGAAGGCATGCTTAACCCATTTCCCTGCCTGCCAGTTTTATATTTCTAGTTGCCCGCTTCCAGCAACAAATACAAAACACAAGTTTGAGTAAATTCCTCTTGGGATGGGGACAGGCCCGGCCCACCCATGAGGCAAGGTGAGGCGACCGCCACAGATGGCAGGATCCACAGGGGCAGCAGATCCCAGTCTAGAGCTTTATTCCCCCCTTGTTTCTGATATAGGTCTTCACTCACTCCTTCTTTCCCAGGTGGGGAAGGAGGTGCCATTTTGTAGTTTGCCTCAGTTGCCAAAATGTCTTGGGTTGCCCCTGAATGGGGACAATGTCAAGTGAAGAAAGGGTCATTCCAAATGATCTATTCTTGAAATTGCTTTGTTTCAAAAGTGGTGCCTGTTAACTTGCATTAAAGGTAAAGGACACCTGAAGGGATGCGGGTGGTGCTGTGGGTTAAACCACTGAGCCTCTTGGGCTTGCCGATCAGAAGGTTGGCGGTTTGAATCCCCACGACAGGGTGATCTCCCATTGCTCGGTCCCTGCTCCTGCCAACCTAGCAGTTCGAAAGCACGTCAAAGTGCGAGTAGATCAATAGGTACTGCTCCAGTGGGAAGGTAAACAGCGTTTCCATGCACTGCTCTGTTCACCAGAAGTGGCTTAGTCATGCTGGTCACATGACCCGGAAGCTGTACGCTGGCTCCCTCGGCCAATAAAGCGAGATGAGCGCTGCAACCCCAGAGTCGGCCATGACTGGACCTAATGGTCAGGGGCCCCTTTACCTTAAAGGACCCCTGACAGTTAAGTCCAGTTGCAGATGACTCTGGGGTTGAGGCGCTCATCTTGCTTTACAGGCCGAGGGAGCCTGCGTTTGTCCGCAGACAGTTTTTCTGGGTCATGTGGCCAGCATGACTAAGCTACTTTTGGTGCAACGGAACACCGAAACAAGAGCAGTGAACGGAAACGCCGTTTAGCTTCCCACCAGAGTGTTACCTATTTATCTACTTGCACTTTGGGGCATGCTTTTGAACTGCTAGGTTGGCAGGAGCTGGGAGAGAGCAACGGGAGCTCACCCGGTCGCGGGGATTTGAACCGCCAACCTTCTGATCAGCAAACCTAAGAGACTCAGTGGTTTAAACCACAGCGCCACCCACGCCCCTATTAACTTGCATTAAAGGTAAAGGTACCCCTGCCCGTACGGGCCAGTCTTGACAGACTCTAGGGTTGTGCGCCCATCTCACTCAAGAGGCCGGGGGCCAGCGCTGTCCGGAGACACTTCCGGGTCATGTGGCCAGCGTGACATCGCTGCTCTGGCGAGCCAGAGCCGCACATGGAAACGCCGTTTACCTTCCCACTAGTAAGCGGTCCCTATTTATCTACTTGCACCCGGGGGTGCTTTCGAACTGCTAGGTTGGCAGGAGCTGGGACCGAGCAACGGGAGCTCACTCCGCCACGGGGATTCGAACCGCGACCTTTCAATCGGCAAGCCCTAGGTGCTGAGGCTTTTACCCACAGCGCCACCCGTGTCCCCCATTAACTTGCATTAGCTTGTAATAAATAGTAATGTCTCCAAATTGAATGCCGCTTTATGGGCCCGTTCAGCCATTGCTTAGCTCTTTGTGGTCTCTCAGCTTGAGGGACATCCCACATTGAAAAGGCTTTCTTTACTTTTAAAAACATTTGTACTTTGCCTTTCAATTTCAAACAAAAATGCTCCAAGTGGTTTACATTAAAAAGAAAGTCAAACATCTGTTAGGCTGAAGGCCTACAGTGGAATTCCATTTCCACTGGGGCCAAATGGAATTCTTTGATCAACCAGGAAGTCAATTATCATACTTGAACTCTGCTCTTCCTGGTTCTGTTCCAGCAGTCTTCTCTATTAGGCCACATTGGCTAATTCACTAGGACCAAGCTTTCCCAGGGGTCAAGTGTCATATAATTTGAGATGTTTATGTTTGTGGGAATAAAAGGTATTTACAGGCAATGCTAAGTTCCCATCTTCTGGAAATCAAATTGTTTTAAGGAGGCCAAAGGCAGGTCACAAATATGAGCTAGACTCTTCTGAAAAGGGTCAACAACCTCATCTTTAGAGCACTACACCAACTTAATCCGGACTGAAATGTGAAATGAATGGCGCTTGAAGTAGGTGCGTAGATAGAGTTTTCTTGAGCCATTGGCACTCCTAAATTCCTGAAGCACTTTGGAAAATGAGATTCAGAGCATCGGGTTTCGCCCCAAGTAGAAGGACAGACAATTCAAGGGCAATCTGTGCATTTAATTTTTCTCTCTCCGATAGCTCCTATCATTGTACTATCTAATCATTGATCTCACATTGTCAGTTGCTGAGACTCAGAGCGGAGTCCACCATTCATCTGTTTTCTCCTTCAGGATAAGCATGATCTTCAGAATTGAGCCTCTGGTTTCACCTTCCTTCCCCTGCTGCTCTGGAGGTAGAATTGTTACAAGAAAATATGAAGACAAATCTCTTATCTGCTTTTTGGTATCATGTGATACATCTGATAATGAAAGGTTGGATGAGAACAACCATTCAAAATAAAAACGAGTCAAAGAATGCCCTTGAAGGTGTGAGAAATGTACCAATTTACACAAATATCTGCCTAAACTAGAGAGAAAATGCATTCAAAATACGGAGACGCGACTGTTTCACACATTACACAAGCAACAAAACAGGGTGTGTACTCCACAGAGAGCTTTCCAGTATCATACACATGCTTTCAAACCCCTGCTCATTGCTTTAAGATTTTATATTTTTGGATTAACCTTAATTTTAGAGACACAACAAAAACGAGGCCCTAAGAGGGTGCAAGGTTTAACAGATAGGCATTTGCGTTCTTGCTTCAGAACACCCGAGGAAAATCATATTTTCCTCATTCAGTTACTTTACTGTTTTGGAATTTAGCTTTCCCCCTTGCTTAATTCTAATATTAAATAGGGATGATGGAGAAGAGTGACAATTAGGAAAGACTGTTCTATTTCCTCTATATACCAGCTCAGAGTTATCACATTATTACACGCATCATCCTAAGAACCCAATGAGGTAAGTTAAATGAAGAGAGTCATAAAGAGGCATTTGACCTGTTCAGTTATATTCAAGGAGCTCCACAGAACAGTGGGATTTCTTGGTCCAAGCAGAGCACCTGGTCCAATGTGCATCACAAGCGCCGTTCCTGACTCAGAACTGTTGGAACTGCTGCAGTCAGTCACAGGAGCAGATTTCACCTGGCCACCTGACTGTGCAGTGTCCACAGGATTTAAAGTACGGCTTTGGTTTGCTGCAGCCTGGCTTCCTGCAAGAGTGGGCGATGAGGAGTGGGTTAGACACACCAGCGTAGCAGATTGGATTGGTGGACTGTGCCCTAAATCTGTAACTCTGAAAGAACTATTTCTGTTTGCATACTTGGCTAAATAATCTGTGTACTAATCCAAAATGCTCATTTTGTGCATTTCTTTAAAGGGCTACAGAATAAGGTTCAGGGGGAACAATATTCCTCCTATAAAAATAAGAATGAACTCGTGCTAGGTTCTGTATACCACTTTATTCAACTAAGTTTTAATCAGAGTAGATCTGCTAAAATTAAAGAATATGACTAATTTAGGTCCATTAATTTCAGTAAGGTAAAGGTAAAGGGATCCCTGACCATTAGGTCCAGTCGTGTCCAACTCTGGGGTTGCGGCGCTCATCTCGCTTTATTGGCCGAGGGAGCCGGCATACAGCTTCCGGGTCATGTGGCCAGCATGACTAAGCCGCTTCTGGCGAACCAGAGCAGCACACAGAAACACCGTTTACCTTCCCGCTGGAGTGGTACCTATTTATCTACTTGCACTTTGACGTGCTTTCGAACTGCTAGGTGGGCAGGAGCAGGGACCGAGCAACGGGAGCTCACCCTGTCGTGGGGATTCAAACCGTCAGCCTTCTGATCGGAAAGTCCTAGGATCTGTGGTTTAACCCACAGTGCCACCCACGTCCCTTATTAATTTCAGTAGGTCTTGTCTAATTAAAACTTAGTTGCATACAGCCGTAATTCGATTAAGTTTAATCAGAGTAGACCTGCTAAAATTAAAGAATATGACTAATTTAGGTCCATTAATTTCAGTAGGTCTTGTCTAATTAAAACTTAGTTGCATACGGTCATAATTTTGTACAGCTCCTCCTGCACTCCACCTTAAACCTGTTGCACACTTCAAACCATGGGGCTTTAACACAGTGCCTTATTTCTCCCTCTTTTCTGCCTTCCCACTCCCTCTGTCTTTCTACCTACAGGTAGGTGGCCTTCTTGGTCTGCTGTAGTCAAAACAAAATTTAAAAAATCCTTCCAGTAGCACATTAGAGACCAACTAAGTTTGTTATTGGTATGAGCTTTCGTGTGCATGCACACTTCTTCAGATATCTGTCTTTCTACCTGTTTTGTTGGACTTCCAGCCAGAAGAAGACTTCTATAGAACTCTAAAGCTTGCTCACCAGTTTGTGACATTTTCCTTGCCTCCAATAATATTTCCATACTGCAGCTTTAAGATATTTTTGCCTGATTGACTTTACAATGATGGAACAGAGTATTGCGGATTTTTTTCTTGTTAGCGGTCTAAAAAGCATAACTTTTAAAGAACATCATTTCAACTAACCTTTACTTGGAGTAGACTCATTGAAACAAATGGCTGTTATTACATAGGTCTACGAGTTTCAGTGGATCTATTCTAAGTAAAATTACTTGACTACAACCCAAGGGCTGTGAATATTGAAGTTTCCTATGGTCATCTATGGAGAGGAAAATATCTGATCAGTGTCTTCGGAACTGCAGGCAATATTGGTCTCAAAGAGCAGTGGGTCTAGAAATGGATCTGCTTATGTTTCTGTCTGTATATCATAGCTTAATAGCTTAAAGTTTAGCTAACACTCAAGATCATTAATTTAAGAGAGGCACTGGCTGCAGTCCACCTGCTGGGATCAATGAATACAAGCCAGACCTTCCTATTATTGGTTAGAAACAGGAAAAGAGAACTATGTATTTCAGGAGTTCCACCTACCAACAGCACAAGGTTTCTGGGGACGAGGGTGGGAAGAAAATTAATCAGTTTGCATTTGAAGGTGAACCAAGCTATGTCGCACTTCCTAGAACATGAGAACCAAAACATAGCTATCTTTTGAAATTTTCGTTTCCCTGAATTTTGCAATGTGTACAGAAATGCATATACTGCGGTAAATGTGCAAAACATGAATACAGTGCTACCTCGGGTTACATACGCTTCAGGTTACAGACTCCGCTAACCCAGAAATATTACCTCGGGTTAAGAACTTTGCTTCAGGATAAGAAGAGAAATTGTGCTCCAGCGGCGTGGCAGCAGCAGGAGGCCCTATTAGCTAAAGAGGTGATTCAGGTTAAGAACAGTTTCAGGTTAAGCACAGATGTCCGGAACGAATTAAATACTTAACCCGAGGTAGCACTTTACATTGGTGAAAAGAGCATACAAACTTTGCTTTGCAAAAATGTATATATTAGGCAAAATTGCATACAGGAGAATTTAGTCTAAACTGCTGATGAATTTTCTCAAGGACTTAAAAAAAATACTGGTTTGGATAACTGAACTTAAAACTTGAAATAATTGAGAGAAACCAAAATTGACAGAGAATTTATGGCATCGTTCGGCCTGATTTGGACATCATGCTAAACTATGGTTTAGACTAGGTTTTGTGCATGAGCAGAAATGAGTCATTTGATCCTGAGTAGTAGAACACACCAGGGTTTAAACTAACCAGCTTCCCTCAGTCTGGATACGATGAGAAACTCTGGTTAGTTTAAAAGTGATGGCGAATGCTGTGGATTTCCTCATAGCCACAATGCGGGATGGGGTGTGTGTGTGTGTGTGTGTGGTGTGTTGTGTGTGTGTGGAGAGGGAGCCTGAGAGTCACTGCAATTTAATGTTATGTCTTTAAAGGATCTATTGGGTTCACTGCAAGCAACAGCTATTGGGGTATTCCATTTAGCATACACACTGAGGAATCACTTCACAGTCTGCATACTCCCACAAAATATGTGTTTGTTGGGGGGGTATTATTGATTTGTTTTTGTTTTGTTATGCATTTTGTGTTCTCAGTTTTTATTTTTATGTTGTATCCTGTCTTCATCTTCGGATGAAGGGCAGTATACCAAACACAAAAACACAAAAACAAACAAACAAACAAACAAACAAACAAACAAACAAACAAACAGAATGCTAGTTTTGCTGCCTTTTTATATGAGAAAACAAGGCAAGGTTTTCTAGCAGGAAACAGCACATTAATGATGGGTCGATGCTTGGTTGGCCTCTAATAAAACCCACAAACTCTCCACAATTCTTGCCAAATCATACCCTGCACCCGTCTAAAAACGATAGCTAAGGTAGCTGGGGCCTCTTTGCAACTCTGCAATTTTAGCACTGCCAGGAAGTTCTCCTGAAGTTCTCCTGAACAAGCCCTTTTTGCTTGTGTTCACCCACTTTGATTAAATGTAAATGTAAGTTGCTGTTTTTTTCCGTAACTGTTGTATTATTTGCATAGAAGATGGCTGTTCTTAATTGGATTGCCTTGCCCATCTTGTGGAGAAACCATTACTTTGTTTTTTAGCCTCTCTTGTTTCCCCCCCTTTTGCCTTGTAATCCTCGGTGCTGAATTCTACTGAACAGTGATTTACAGTTTATAAATGTCTCCCTTAATTCCACATTATTTATAAATCAATACTTAATTTGAATTGATTATGTTTCTGGGCCCTTAGATCTTTTATTAAGAAAAGGGCTGACTCTGTTCCTGGCAGCTGAACATCAAGTTTCTCTCCTTAACGACGACCAAAAAAAAAAAATATCTAAAAAATCTTGGAAGTCATTCTGTTAATTGGAATGCACAGTCTTTGCCTTGTTGTAAAATATGAGTGTTTCTCCTAATTACTACCAGAGGATCCCATCTGATTTCACTGAAACAGGTTTAACACTTACATGTAAGAAAGAAAAATCAGAGGAAATCCTTGCCTTCTGCAACAGTGTCGAAATAGTATAAATCCCTAAATGTTTAGACTCACATATTTAAGATGCAAGGAGAATGGAGTGCTTCTTTGGAGACATAAATCAATTGCCAGCTCCAACACTGACTTTGACCGAGTTGCTTAGGTTCCTTGCCTCAGCTTCCCGGTTTTGCATAATAAAAGTGATACAATTATGATTGCTATGGTAGAACGATGACAAGATGGGATAATATTTGTAGTAGAGCACATGCCGTGTAAGCAGAAGATCTCAGCCTCTCCAGCTACGTCTAGTAGGGACTCCTGTCTGAAAACCTGGAGAGCTACAGCTCTTCCTTGAAGACAGCACTGAGATAGATGGGCCGATGGTCCAGCTCAGTCTAACTCCGTTTATTCACAATTGCAGCTCATCGTTCCATGGAGCTCAGAATATGTCACAATCCCTCACAAAAAGTTCCAAGAAGTAGGTTTAGGGGTGCTCGAGGAATTTGTTCTTTGTGAATTGCCAGTGTGGTGTAGTGGTTAAGAGCGGTAGTCTCGTAATCTGGGGAACCGGGTTCGATTCCCCGCTCCTCCACATGCAGCTGCTGGGTGACCTTGGGCCAGTCACACTTCTCTGAAGTCTCTCAGCCCCACTCACCTCACAGAGTGTTTGTTGTGGGGGAGGAAGGGAAAGGAGAATGTTAGCTGCTTTGAGACTCCTTCGGGTAGTGATAAAGCGGGATATCAAATCCAAACTCTTCTTCTTCTTCTTTAATATGAACTGACCTCATCCTCACCTTCTGGACTAACATGATTTTGCACTTGTGTGTTGAGGTCCCCAAGCCACCCCCCTAAATAAATCACAATTCACACAGAATTTTTGTTTTAGGTTTTTGGCATAATTTTGGCCACAACTTTATTAACATACATAATGTGAGTGGTTGCTTAGGCATTGGTTACAACTATCTATCCCCCCGCCCAGGGATAGAACTGACTTCCGGATTCCAGCGAAAGCCAGTGAGGGAAAACAATACTGGGGAGAGAATGGGGCTGGGCACCATACCGTCACTCCTCCCCGCATGCTTCCAGGGGCCTGTGCGGCACAAGCCCCTTGCCAGGGATTCGGACAAAAGCATGGCAAACCCCTGGATTCCTTTAACAGAATTCCCTTTCCGCAGCAGCATGGGGGGGGGGGCAGGCACAGCCAACCCTTACCCCTCCATCAACCAAATTTTAACCAATGCCTAACAGCAACCTTATAAGTTGTGACAATTTGCTACACAGTAGGCAAAAACCAAATGGCACCAGCCAATCTGCCAAATGGACAAAATTCCTAATAGGCCCCGCCCCAAAAGCAGATGACCCCATGACAAGCATAGCAACATCAAGCGCAACAGCCCTAAAATTAGGGAGGGTGGGCGGGCAATCCGATGCACGCAGTAAAAGAGGCTGCAAGAATATATAACCTTCAGGCCAACCCTCTAAATGGTAACATCAAAATCTCCCCAACAACCCAAATTGAACCAATCACAGACCTGGCCATCCAAACGATCCCGCCCAACAACCCAAAGGGGGTGTCCTGCTAGACTCCACCGCAACACGTGCTCTCCATGAAGGAGAACACGCTTTCCCAAATGTCTGGTCACAGGTCTCGGCTCAAAAATACAGTGGTACCTCTGGTTACGAACTTAATTCGTTCTGGAGGTCCGTTCTTAAGCTGAAACCGTTCCTACCCTGAGGCGTGCTTTCGCTAATGGGGCCTCTGGTGCGCAATTTCCATTCGCATCCTGGGGCAAAGTTTGCAAACAGGAGCTCGTATCCTGAAGCATTCATAACCAGAAGCGTTCGTAACCAGAGGTACCACTGTAGTACCCAAAGGCCATTAGAAATGCTTATTTCCAAAAGAAAACATGTTTACAAATGTGTACGATTAAGTTCATTAAATTGATGCTTACATGCAGTTTTTATGTATATTTTAAAAAATTCAGATCAGTGGGAAGTGGGAAGGTACAGTCATGGGTGAACACATGCAAAATCGACACAAACTGGAAATAGTGTAGTTTGCTGAACTGCAGATAACTTATATGAGAGGGAGAGAAAAATGACTTAGCCTATTGACTCATGGTGAGCTCTGTGGCAGCACTTTGAGCCCAGGTCTCTGTGCTCTAAATTTTGCATTTGTTACACCATGATGATGCATGAAGTATTGAATTCAGCTGAATTCAGCTCATCTTGTAATATGATATTCTTCACTATAAAACATGAATAAAATAATGTATTTCTTTCAAATTGCTAAAGTATTTTTAATATAGCAAAAAAAGTCTAATATGGGACATAATTCAGGCTAACATGCAAAATATATATTAAAAAGGAAGGAAATGCAGAATGCAGCAAACTGTTTAGAAGTGCACGTGCGCAAAATATACATATAAAAGATTCTCACCTCACTAGTTTCAAAATTTATCAGAAATCTTTTGTATGGGCATAGGCTGAGGGGGGGGAACCTCTGTAATCTATACGTTTGCATCTAAGTTAATTTTGGGTGCAGGCATGTCATCTCAATTTGACTCTTGCACAGCAATGGAGTCTGCACAGGAGAATTTTCCAGTTTGTGCCCTTTGTGGTTCTGCATTTCCCATGATTTTCTCTTATATGACATGAGTTTCTTTGGAGTGTTTATCTCCACATTTAATATGTAAACATTGGGAAGTCTAGATTACATTTTAGGAATAATCTCAACATTTTAAACTATAATGCTATTTGGATTCTCTCCCCCCCCCCCCCGGCAATATGAGAGAAATCAGTTACCTGTTTTTCCTTTTTCTTGGCCACAAGGAGCTATTTATATTAGGGATTTTCAATATTAATTTGGGTACACTGTATAAGAAAGTAATTGATGGAGAAGCATACAGTATATTGGTTTATACAAATTTTAACCTGGAATGTAGCTCCCGTGTCCTGTCCTTTCCTACTCATTCATACTTTTTTAACACCCTTGGAAAGTGTGCAAAAATACAATCTGTTTGTTCCCCCCTGATTTCACCCTTGCATTTAGCCTACAACAAAATTAGAATTTGAAAGGCCCTAAGGTATACTGCTTTTTACTTCTACCGGCCTCATGTTTGTATACTTCAAGGTTACTGTTATGGTAGAATACTTCAGGAGAAACTGATCTTCCAGTATTTCCTGCTTGAATGAAAGTTGTCAGTATCAAATCTTATACAAGAACGCAATTATTATGGAATTTCCAGAAAGTTTTCTGCTGATTTGCAGGGCTTGGTTTGTTCAGAGAGGTAGGCACACTTTGTATTGCGAAACATCTGATGACGTCTCACTTGATAAAACAAGGATTACTATTGCAGATTTTCTGTTCCCTTATTCCAAATGTTGTTACTGTATTTGGAATGTTTTGATTAACCCAGTACATTCTAGAGGCATTAGTGAAGGAGGCAGGCAGCAGCAGATTTTGTTGAGATGCAGATGGGTTTTACCTGGTTATTGTACCAGCCCACAAGAATATTTACTGTCTCATCTGTCTTCACATATTGGTACATTCATGTCCTAAACAAAACAAAACCCCAAAAGGTTTCTCTTCTGTTATGTACTATGCTTGGATCCTAGAACAATAGGCAAGTAGGATCCTAGAATGCAACAACTGATTGGCTTGCAGGAAAAGACCAATCAGGCTCCAGGAGGTAAGCAGAATCAGCCAATCAGATGGGACTCATTGTGTAAATAATGTATATAAAAGCCAGAGGTTTTGGGGGGGGCAATTCAATCACTGTTTTACAAACTGCAATAAAGAGCATGAAATCACTACAGGACTTGGAGTATATTTCACTTCTACTTCACAAAAGCTCTTCTGCACGATCACCTTGAGATGGTTTTTACATACCACTGGTGAGTGATTTATTTACGAGGCTCAGCTTACAATGAGCTTCTCAGACATTTCATTCCTGAGGCCAAACATAGCCACTCCTGCCTTTCTTATGTTTCACTGGGCTTGGAAACAACAAGATATGTATACCAGGAGGACAGTGTGAGATGTTTTGGTGTACTGGTCCCTGGGGGGTTACCATGCGGTGTGGTCCGAGTCCAGTCCGAGGTCAAGGGTGTGGTATGGAGGCTGTCCGTCAAGGCTGAAGTGGGGTCCAAGGCAAGGAGTCGGGTGTGGTCAGGAACTCTGGCAGAAGAGCAGGACAGGGTGCCGGCAGGAACAGGTTACCAACAATGTTGCTCCCGCAACCTGGGATTGGGCTGGCTGGCTGGCTGGCTTTTATCTCCTCTGAGGCATAGGGCGGCCCCGGTCCACAGGTGACTCGGCTCTCCTGGCCTGGAGGCGAGCACTCCTCCTGTGAGAACTTAGTTCCCTCTGCCTCTCTGCCCTGAGCCTCTGCAGCTCCGAAGAGGCTGGAGGGTTACCGGACCCAGCGGCCACCTCACCTTCCCATGATGGGGCTGAGAGTGGAGCACCTGCAGGCAATGGGTCCTCGATCACCTCCGGAGCCAGAGCAGATTCAGCTGGTGCCTGCACCTGAGGATCCAGCACAGGTGAGGGCCCTTCAGGTTCAAGCCCCAGCCCCGGCTCAACCAGTCCTGGAGGCGGGGACTCCTGTGCAGGCTGGGATTGCTCAAGTTCAGCCTCTGAATCCGATTCCCAGGCCATCACCCTTGGTGTTTCAAGTATTAGAGTAGGTGGATTGAGGCAAAGTCCCTCTCTGAAGCCTGCTGAATCTCAGTTCTGAGACAGACTTCTCAGTTGAAGTGATGTGTGCAACATCAGATACCTGCTGCACTTGAATTTTCAGCCCTGGTGGGAAAAGATGCTTTCCCATGACCTGAAAGTATCCACAGTGGCCTCTCCTACCTTACTGAAGGTGCAAGGAAAAGAGGAGGGACCAATAGCAGTGTCATATCACCAAAGTAGAGACATCACCTTGCCAACAAAGGTCCGTATAGTAAAAGCTGTTGTTTTCCCAGTAGTGATGTATGGAAGTGAAAGCTGGACCATAAAGAAGGCTGATCGCCAAAGAATTGATGCTTTTGAATTATGGTGCTGGAGGAGACTCTTGAGAGTCTCATGGACTGCAAGAAGATCAAACCTCTCCATTCTGAAGGAAATCAGCCCTGAGTGCTCACTGCAAGGACAGATCCTGAAGCTGAGGCTCCAGTACTTTGGCAACCTCATGAGAAGGGAAGACTCCCTGGAAAAGACCCTGATGTTGGGAAAGATGGAGGGCACAAGGAGAAGGGGACAGAGGACGAGATGGTTGGACAGTGTTCTCAAAGCTACCAGCATGAGTTTGACTAAACTGGGGAGGCAGTGGAAGACAGGAGTGCCTGGCGTGCTCTGGTCCATGGGGTCACGAAGAGTCGGACACGACTAAATGACTAAACAACAAATCACCAAAGAGCTGGTTCCGAGAACTGTGTACAGATGATGTAATCAGCTAGTGCTTGCAGTGGGAATTGAAGGGTAGGGATGACTTCCCAACAAAGGGATAAAAGTATTTAGTGAAATTGTGCTGCAGTGCACCTGTTTATGCTCAAGTGGCAAACTCAAATACCTCATAAAGGAATAAATTGACTGTACAAGGTTATGCTCTTGACAGATCATTGCTGTTGCTACATTAGAGGTGCCTTGTATTAAGTACGGGATCAGGGTGAATACGTCCATGGGAGCTACCAGAGCTATTCCAAAGTAGAGCTGGAAAAGGGCTTCTCGTCCCTCTTCCTTTCTGCTGCAATGAAATTAGATGACACAGAAGGAGAACATAGGTATGTCATTTCTGTCTTACTGCCCTCTATGCCTTGAACCCAGAGAGTGCCTCATTCCATGAAATAACTTATGAATACATTTTCCCTCTATGAACAACTTACCCTTCCTCTCCAGTGGATGCAAGCAGAAGGAGCCCTAACTACATGTTCTTGCATTAATCCTGTGTCATCCCATTCTTTGTTTCTTCTCTACTGTCAAGCTTACTGGTTTATCCTGCAGGACAGAAATTTAATAAGTAAGTAAGTAAGTAAGCAAGTGTTCGAATCCCCATAATGGGGTGAGCTCCCGTCGCTTGGTCCCTGCTCCTGCCAACCTAGCAGTTCGAAAGCACGTCCAAGTGCAAGTAGATAAATAGGTACAGCTCCGGCGGGAAGGTAAACGGCATTTCCGTGCGATGCTCTGGTTCGCCAGAAGTGGCTTAGTCATGCTGGCCACATGACCCGGAAGCTGTACGCTGGCTCCCTTGGCCAATAAAGCGAGATGATCACTGCAATCCTAGAGTCGGCCACAACTGGACCTAATGGTCAGGGGTCCCTTTACCTTTAATTAATTAAGTAAGCAAGCAAGTTGGTGATAGACGGATGATTCATGAGCCTACCAATGATCAAACATAATGTTATCAATGCATATCTGCATTTTTTAAACAACAACAACATCCTTCCTCCTCCCCGAGAATGCTCCTTTTTCTAGGCCAACTGTTGGTGGTACAGGATGACAGCAGTGCTTTCTGCTGCTATACCAGGAAGGCCCATAGCACCCAACAAGCCCTCAGTTGCTCTCCTGAGTACTCAGGAATTCTCCTTTAATATGTGTGTATCTGAAGAAGTGTGCATGCACACGAAAGCTCATACCAAGAACTAACTTAGTTGGTCTTTAAGGTGCTACTGGAAGGAATTTTTTTTCTTTTAATATGTTTACTTTGAACATGAACATGTGTATCAGTTTAAAAACATAATAATGAAATAGCCACATTTCATAAACTTAGGTGGGATTTTCAGCTTCAACATTGCCCTGAAATACACACAACACAGTGGCCACACATACTTCTTCCATTTAAAAAGCATTTATTTAATCTCATTCTTCATTTTACTTACCCAAGTGTCCCATTTGAGGCCCACTTAAATTAGTGAAAGTTTGCTATCTGCAGTGCCTGGTGGATTGTGTCCATTTCACAAAAGAAATAAATCCAACTTTCACTACATTACCAGATGCAAAATTTACCTAGGGATAAATTGTTCCTTTGCATCACTCTTAGCTGCAATGATGTTTGTTTAAATATTATCTCATTTCCTCAGCACTTTATTATTTACCGATTCAAAAAAGGCATAATTACTTTTCTTCTGATTTTTTCTCTCTCCAAATGACAATAGTGCAATTAAATTACTGAATTCATTTATATTTAATTGTGCGCTTGGTTTTTAATGTGCCATTCGAAGGCATTTCTGGTGACTGCTTGTTTTCTACACAACATGAGAAAATCTAAAGCTATATTAGGGAAATATATTATTTGGGCAACACTGGGTCTCATTAATGTTATTTATTGTACGGTGAAACCTCATTAGAAGGTATCCTGGATTCAAAAAACGCATTACCAGGAATGCTCATTCCCTCTCTCTTTTTAATTTTTCTTGTAAGAGAGAAATTGCTTTTATTGTGTTTCTTTATCACACACAAAATGGCTACTGCGTTTTTTTTAAAGGTATTAAATAAATTGGGGGAGGAGAGAACAATTAATCTGCTAACAAGTACAACCCTATTACAACATGTGATCAAAAAGGGATTTTGTGTTTACTATTCACCTTCGTATCTCAGCTAACCATTAATTCTTAACTTCTTTCACCAGAGTTAAGAACCACTATTTTTCAGTGCAGTTGTTTGCATCTTAAGCACCAATAATGTGCTTTTAGTGCATTTGAGATCAGGGATGAGTGAAACCTGAGGTGCAGAGCCACAAATAGCCCAATTTAGGAAGTAGTATTTGCTCTAATGAGAGCAATATATCCAGTCCTGCGTAAATATTGTTTGGTAAGCCATACAAAGAACCATTATTTGCAAGGAAATGAGAACAAAAGCAGAGTCCCTGAATTGTCAGTCCTGGAGAGGGAAGTCATTTTCAGAAGGCAAATATCCTTTGCCAAGTTGGTGTTGCAGCCATTACTTAACTTACACTGACTACTGCAAACTGCTCTTTATTTCCCCCGGAAAAAAAAAAAATAAAGATAAAAAATAAATCCCTCTACCCTGCCAGACCTTGATCCTTGATGCTGCTGGTACAAAAACAACTGCAAATGCTTCATTCTCCCTTTCATTTTGCTTCCCACTGCAGTTGGTCACTGTCAACAGTGCTCCACAGCTGACAAACTCTTTTGCATTAGTGCTTCACAAGGCTGCCTCCTGACAGCGCTGCTACCTGGTAGCGGCATTCATTGTTTTGACTTATTGTGCCGCATCCGCTTTGTGCTAACTCGACACACAACCGCTTTGATGGCACTTGCATGCGTCAGAACCTTGTTCTAAAATGCTTGGACCATCAGGGGTCTCCGTTGATCCAGGAACTGATGCTTACCATCATAACTTCCTTGTGGTCAGAACTCCAGATGTGACCTCCATGGTTGCTGCTGCAACCTTTATGGGTGAAATACTCTGTGGGTTTCTAATGGGTGATTGGGAAGAAGAGTGCCTATTTTACATCTGGGCAAGGTTAAAAGAACTCAGTGAACTTTAAAATACCAACCACCCTTTCCACTATAGAGATTATCAAGTCATTGAGTGTAATCATAACGTGGCCATCTCCGGCTTTCACAGAGAATATGTCTCATAATGACTTCAGATTTCTTTTGGTGATGGGGCGAAGTTTCCTTGGCTCGATTTAGAATCAGTTCTGTGTTGTTTGCAGGCGTTCTCAGGAGGTGTTTAGATACCATGTGCATATGAAGGTAAAGGTAAAGGGACCCCTGACCATTAGGTCCAGTCGTGGTCGACTCTGGGGTTGTGGCGCTCATCTCACTTTATTGGCCGAGGGAGCCGGCGTACAGCTTCCGGGTCATGTGGCCAGCATGACTAAGCCGCTTCTGGCGAACCAGAGCAGCACACGGAAACGCCGTTTACCTTCCCGCCGGAGTAGACCTATTTATCTACTTGCACTTTGACGTGCTTTCAAACTGCTAGGTTGGCAGGGGCAGGGACTGAACAATGGGATCTCACCCCATTGCGGGGATTCGAACCACTGACCTTTCGATCGGCTTAACCCACAGCACCACCCACGTCCCATGCACCACCCACGTTTTGATAGTAGTCTGTCCCCATTGACGGTCAGACTGCAAGTTACTAGTGAGTACTTAGCAAGAAACTTTTCCTAAAGGCAAAGAAATATTTTATGTCACTTCAACTTTAAAAGAAGGAAGAGAGGGAGGGTTTGGGTTTTTGTTTTGTTTTTAAAAAGGACAATGGATCTGATTACTTCCCCTTTCATTAAATGGTTCTCACTCCTACTTAAATATCAAAGGAGTTAGAAGAGCTTCCATCTGTCACTATCAAATCTGTCTGGCGCTCCAGTATAATATATTACTTTAAAGATTTATGCCATTCTCCCTCTCTCTCCATCCTCAACACTACTGTGTTGTACATTGTTAGTGTTACTAATCTGCTAACATGGGAGATAGAGCAGACAGTTTGTTGCTCAAGCACCCGTGATGATTTGTGAGAAATTAAACTAAAGGCATTTAAGTTCTTCACCACTTGATAATATGGATAAGCTAAAATATTATTCATTTGCAAGGATGTTGGCTTTTCACTCTACAGAGGAGCAGGAGAGAGAGACAGAAATGGAGGTAATGTTACCAAAAACATACAAGAATCAAAAGACGCTTTCTTATTATAAGCTTGAAATGGGAACATAACATGACTCAGGCTTGATAACATACTTCAGCATCTTAAACAGTGCATATTGTCTTTGAAGTTTGGTAGTATGAATAAGTGTGATGGAGGTCAGGTGCCATTTCTTATATCTATCATTCTTTTAATGGAATAGTAAGGAGTTCCTGTACTGTAAGGAGTACAGTACAGTGGTACCTCAGGTTAAGAATTTAATTCGTTCCCGAGGTCCATTCTTACCCTGAAACTGTTCTTAACCTGAGGTACCACTTTAGCTAATGGGGCCTCCCGCTGCTGCCGCACGATTTCTGTTCTCATCCTGAAGCAAAGTTCTTAACCCAAGGTACTATTTCTGGGTTAGCGGAGTCTGTAACCTGAAGCGTCTGTAACTTGAGGTACCACTGTATACCCCTGCATACATTCTAGGACGTTCATAGTCTTTACTCCATTATTCCAGTGTCTCACACAAACCTGGTTAATTGTTTGAACCACTGACCAGTTCTGTGTCTGAAATCCAGAGATCCAGGGCACACTTTGTGGGAAAAGTTAAAATTACTTTTGTTGCAGGGTAGGTGGGTTGCAGTTTTCACCAGAGAGTGTCAGCTGACAATAGTCTTTTTCTTCTTCTAATTGTGTGCACTAGTGGAAACTGGCCTAGGCTGAACTAACTTGTGCATGTACGTCACAAGGTATCAGAATGACTCAGCTTCTCAGAATGATTGTTCTTGATGGTGCCTTTAGACGGTGCCTTTAGAGATTTACTTATATAGCATAGCGGCTAAAAGTAGGGGCAGTGAGGTTTGAAGTGTCTGCTTGAAGCTTTACCTCTGCTACGCACTCACTAGGCAACCTTTGGTGAGGCACTATTATCTCAGCCTCAGTCTACAGGGTTACTAAAAGATTTGTTACGCTGACACACATGGCATGATTTGAACATTCTAAAGTGCTACAAAGGTGCCAACATTGATTACATGCGAAACTCCTCCCCAATGTATTTTTCCACGATCCCATAATTGTTATGTGTGCCTATAATGAACTCACAATATCATATTCAATATGGAAAGTAAAGGTAAAAGGTAAAGGGACCCCTGACCATTAGGTCCAGTCGTGACTGACTCTGGGGTTGCGGCGCTCATCTCGCTTTATTGGCCGAGGGAGCCGGCGTACAGCTTCCGGGTCATGTGGCCAGCATCACTAAGCTGCTTCTAGCAAACCAGAGCAGTGCGTGGAAACGCCGTTTACCTTCCTGCCGGAGTGGTACCTATTTATCTACTTGCACTTTGATGTGCTTTCGAACTGCTAGGTGGGCAGGAGCAGGGACCGAGCAACGGGAGCTCACCCCGTCGCGGGGATTTGAACCGCCGACCTTCTGATCGGCAAGTCCCAGGCTCTGTGGTTTAACCCACAGCACCATCCGCGTCCCAATATGGAAAGTAGCCTGAACTAAATGCTCGTTCTAAGCGTCACTCCCACATTTCATTGTGCGCACTTTTCACAACATATGGATTGTGTCGGAAAACCTAACCTAAGTAGACAACTCTCCATACTGATTCTGTTTTGCTTTAAGTTTGGGAAGCCAGCCTGCCTTATCTCCTCCTAGTGTGTGCCCAACACTGAAATTCAGTTCCAAGCTGAAGGATTGGACTAAACTAAACTCCCTGTAGGTCCCAGGAGGCTGAAGACAGGGAGTTGAACATCTCACATGAAAGAGATTGCCAAGGGTTTCCTGAAAACTGTATGTCTGGGTCCAGGATTTTTTGATTCTTTTATGAAATGCAGAATTTAAGCCTCAGATCTGCTTCCAAGCTGAGGGAAAATGTACCAGGTAGATCATTCAACAGGATTTATGTGTGTTTTATTTTGCTGGAGAAGTTAAAACCATGAAGTAAAAATACCCTTTGTGGTGTTAAGCTTCTAATCCTTAATTACTTGGCTAGCAAGATGGCAGAGTGAAAATCCACTAGCAGTATGAAGACATAAGACTACGTCTCTGCAGACACTTCAGTTTTCTTGGAATCATTAGTATCAGGAATTGTATGTGTTAGCTCTTTCTCCAGTCAAAGCAGTATCTCTTAATTTAGGACTTTGTGGGACAACAGCAGTGAAATAAATGGTCAACTGGCAGCCCCTGGGCATGATCCATTCCCCGCCAAATTCTAAGAGCCAGTGTGGTGTAGTGGTTAAGAGCGGTAGACTCGTAATCTGGTGAACCGGGTTTGCGTCTCCGCTCCTCCACATGCAGCTGCTGGGTGACCTTGGGCCAGTCACACTTCTCTGAAGTCTCTCAGCCCCACTCACCTCACAGAGTGTTTGTTGTGGGGGAGGAAGGGAAAGGAGAATGTTAGCCGCTTTTAGACTCCTTCGGGTAGTGATAAAGTGGGATATCAAATCCAAACTCTTCTTCTTCTTCTAATCAAGTTGTGCATTTTGAAAAGGGGGAGGCGCTGCCTCCAGATGGACTGATTACGGCATGATAACAGTCTGAGGTGGTGTGGCCTGGGCTTGGGAATTTGCCCAGATATAGGGCTGAGAGAGATGGTACAAAGTGGGCTTGAAAGATGGGTTTGGGGTGATTTGGGGCAGCTGAGAAGAAAAGTGTGAGATCAGGTTGAGGTGATGCATGGCGTTTGAGGGATGGTGAGCAGAGTGAAGAGGAGGGGACTCCCTGGCAAGGGGTGTGTGAAGAACACTTCATGTGCATTTCATATAAGTCAGGGATGTCCAACCAGTAGATCACAATCTACTGGTAGATCTACTGGAAGACCCCTGCCTGATCCTGGTAGATTGTGGGGTCCTTATTGTGTACAAAAAGTTGCGGGGGGGGGGAGCTAAAAAAACTCTGTCCAATCCTCCCCCCCCCCCAAAAAAAACCTGTGCAATCCACCCACCCCATGCACACTCCTCCTCCCTCCAATGACAATGGGTAGATCACTGTCAGTTTTTTTTTTATTTACTGGGAGAAGATCACAGAAGTGAAAAGTGGAAGTGAGAGCTGGACCATAAAGAAGGCTGATCGCTGAAGAATTGATGCTTTTGAATTATGGTGCTGGAGGAGACTCTTGAGAGTCCCACGGACTGCAAGAAGATCAAACTTATCCATTCTTCAGGAAATCAGCCCTGAGTGCTCACTGGAAGGACAGATCCTGAAGCTGAGGCTCCAGTACTTTGGCCACCTCATGAGAAGAGAAGACTCCCTGGAAAAGACCTTGATGTTGGGAAAGATGGAGGGCACAAGGAGAAGGGGACGACAGAGGACAAGATGGTTGGACAGTGTTCTCGAAGCTACCAGCATGAGTTTGACCAAACTGTGGGAGGCAGTGGAAGACAGGAGTGCCTGGTGTGCTCTGGTCCATAGGGTCACGAAGTCGGACATGACTAAACGACTAAACAACAACATGATCACAGTCTCTTGGGAGTTGGACATGCTTGAAATAAGTGCTATTGCATTGTTCTCTTTTCCTTTAGAAACCCAAAGGATAATTGCTAACCTAATTGTCTCCTACAATTTTTACCTATATCATCTCATTTGGTCTTCCAGGCCATGGATATCTTCACAAGTGTATACATAAGCATTAGGTTTTATCTGCATTTGTTTGTACTCTTTAAAGCACCATGTAGCTGTACCATTGCGACTAAAGCCACCAGTTCTGCTATTATAATAAAAGGAGATATGTTAGGTAATTCCATTTTTTGCTGGATCAACAAAGTCAAACTGACTTGTGTTGAAGGCTGGCATTCAAGTGCCAGGGGAGATTGTGTTATATTTCTCCAGACTTGGGTCTGCAGTGGGTCAGCAGACCTGATTGCCGTAACACTGAGCATTTTACCCAGGGAAGTCACACTATTTCCCTGGATTCGTTTGTGTAAACTTGACCTGCCTTTGCCGTGTGAAATGTGAGAGGGAGTGTTTGAATTTTCTCAACGCCATCAGCTACCATAGGATTTTAAATATATGTTGCGGCGGGTGGGAGGGGGAATCACTTGCAAGATCTATGGGTTTGCAAAATCTGATGCTTAAGCAGTTGTTAGTAATGTGTTAAATCTTCTTTTCACAGCCTTTGGCTTACTAAAATGTGCAAACATCTGTTTAACATTAGTTAATAGATGTTACTGCGATAAATAAAATTGCTCAGGTACCAAGTTCTAAAAGCAATTTCTGAAGCTGTTCATTAGCCAAATGCCATGTTTATATAAATAATTATTCTGTTGACTGGGTGATATGCTAACTGACTTTATCTGCAAATCTGGTCGTAAACATATTCTGAAGAGACTGTTGGCATATGAGAAGATCTGATCGCACTTGCAGAAGCTAGCTTGGACAGCTGAGGCAAAATCTGACATTTGACATTACAGGTCATGGAGTGCTTGAGATCCAAAGGCAGAGGAGGCAACACAATTTGATATTTACATAACTGCTTGAGATTTAACACATTTGTTTATGAATAAGTATGAGGACCTTTAATACAAAGTACTGTATTTATGTAAATACTTCTTCAGATAACCAATCACACAATGACATTTTTTCAGTTGTTATTGTGGGTGGTAGTCAACTACTGCTATTATTAATTGATTACCAACTTATACTGATTCGATAGTGAAAGCCCTGATAATATTTGGCTAGGCCACTGTTTCCCAGATGTCCGATAGCTAACATCCACTTTTTTCTGAACTAAAATTGGAATGGCATTGTACTGCTTTTAGAGTACAGGTAATTTGTAACTCACACACAACCCCAGAGTCGGTCACGACTGGACCTAATGGTCAGGGGTCCCTTTACCTTTACCTTAATTTGTGGACACGGGTGGCACTGTGGGTTAAACCACAGAGCCTAGGACTTGCTGATCAGAAGGTTGGCGGTTCGAATCCCCGCGACGGGGTGAGCTCCCGTTGCTCAGTCCCTGCTCCTGCCAACCTAGCAGTTCGAAAGCACGTCAAAGTGCAAGTAGATAAATAGGTACCTCTCTGGCGGGAAGGTAAACAGTGTTTCCGTGCGCTGCTCTGGTTCACCAGAAGTGGCTTAGTCATGCTGGCCACATGACCCGGCAGCTGTACGCCGGCTCCCTCGGCCAATAAAGCGAGATGAGTGCCACAACCCCAGAGTTGGTCACGACTGGACCTAATGGTCAGGAGTCCCTTTACCTTTACCTTAATTTGTAACTTGCACACATTTAACGTGTGCATTCAGCTTTCCGTGCTTGGCCAGATAAATAAATGAATAGGAGGAAAGTTGTATAAAAACTCCATTTCCCATGAACATATGTAATGTAGAACGCTACTTTGTTAAAAACCCAAAGTGGACACATTTAATATTTCAAGCACAAAGAGGGGGATGAGGAAGGGGAAGCAAGTGATCTGAATCATGCAATCACAGTTTCCAATTGCATCTGGACCAGTCCTGTCAGTTAATTATGTATAATGTGCATCATATGACTTATCACAGGGATAGGTACTCAGATGTTGTGGTCCTAGGGCAAATATTGGGTATTTCTTCAAACAAGTGATATGCATGTGCGTGTGTGCTGTCTAGTTTATCTAACTGGTAAGGAATATTAATCATTCCCTTAATTCAAAGGGTATTTATTGATTCTTTCCCCCTCATTTGATATTTTCTGACATTTTATAACACTCAGTATTGATTTATACAAAATCCGTAGCCTGCTTTATTCACTTGTCATTTTTTGTTTTCTTCCTTAATAAATATAAGAACCATGCATGCCCACTCTGTTAAGATCTTGAGCCTCTGCTCTCAAAGAAATGACAACCTGGCACTAAGAAATGTGAAATTCATTGAGAAGCCTCGAAGTTGCAGGAAATAGAGGAAAAGGCTACTTTCTGATGACTTACTGGAAAGACAGAGAAAGGACTTCATGTTGGTAAAGGGCAGCTGGGTTGAGACAGGAAATATATAGCTCAGATGTAACCTCTCTTTCCTCTCTTGAGGAAAACTGGTTTTCTAGATCCATTTCAATCAGGATTTATGGCTGGTTTTGGCACAGAAACTGCTTTGATCTCACCTCTGCTGGGAGAGAGGGAAAATGTGTCCCTCTTAATTCTCCTCAACCTCTCAGCAGCTTTAGATACCATTGACCATGGTATCCTTTTGGAGTGGTTGTCCAAGTTAAGGGTAGCAGCACCATTTTGTGGTGGTTCCCTTCCTACTTGAATGGTTCTTTCCAGCAGACGATGCTTGAGGAATGCTTTTTGGCCCTATGGAGCCTTCTGCGAGGTGTTCCTCAGAGCTTTATCTTATCCACCATGCTGTGTAACATCTACATGAAACTGCTGAGTGGGGTCATCTGGAGTTCTGGAGTGTGCTATCAGCAGTATGCTGATGAGACACAGCTCTACTTCTCCTTTATGTCTGCAGGTGTGTCAGTGGTTGTGCTGGACCATTGTCTTACCTCAATAATGGACTGGTTGGGAGTCAATATACCAAAGCTCAATCCAGATAAGACTGAGGCACTGTTATTGGGTGGTTCCTGAGACCTGCTGGATGGCAGGCTGCCCACTCTTGATAACAGTTACAGATAGGTAGCCGTGTTGGTCTGCCATAGTCAAAACAAAAAAATATTCCTTCCAGTAGCACCTTAAAGACCAACTAAGTTAGTTCTTGGTATGAGTTTTCGTGTGCATGCAAGAGGTATCTGAAGAAGTGTGCATGCACACGAAAGCTCATACCAAGAACTAACTTAGTTGGTCTTTAAGGTGCTACTGGAAGGAATATTTTTTTGTTTTCACTCTTGATAAGTGGTAGTACTCATAGATCCATTGCTGTTGCTTGATGTTCGGGTGGCCTTGATGGCGTGGAGTGCCTTCTATTGGCTTTGACAGCTATACCCATAGCTGGACAGGGATAGCCTTACTTGTGTTGTCTATGCTCTGATAACTTCAAGGTTAGATTGCTGCAATGCATTATATGTGGGGCTCTCTCGGAAGATAGTGTGGAAACTTCAGCTAGTGCAGAATTCAGTAGACAGGGTGCTCATTGGGGCAAGACGGTTAGAGCATGGAACACCAATCCTGGTCTGACTGCATTGTCGGCCAATTTATTTCAGGGTCCAATTCAAAGTCTCTCCCCATATGAACTGACTTGGACCCTGCAATCATCTTCTAAGGGCCTTCTTTGTCTGCCCCCCTTCATGAAAGGTCGTGGGATGGCAACACGAGAATGGGCCTTTTCTGTGGTGGCACCCCATTTGTGAAATGCTCTCCCTTGGAAGGTTCACCTGGCATCGTTGTCACATAAACATTCCTCTTAAACCAGGCCTTTTGTGATCAAACAATCTGTAGCAGGAATGCCAACTTGAATAAAATTAAGGGGGGGGGGGGAGGAAGTAGGCCCCACCCTGTATAACTGATAGTGTGGAGCATGCACACCATTTGAATGACAATGCCCATCAACTTTGCCCTCCCCAGAACCCTCAAATATTTTATTGGGGAGGGGGGTTGAAGGAAACTCAATCCCTAGGAGTTTTCTCCTATGATCTATAGCCTTTTAAATGTGCCTCTGGGTGGGGGGGCGTATTGTTTTTAATTATTATGTTGTGTATTTTGTGTTGTTATGTTGCAAACTTTCCTGTGCTCTTTGGAAGAAGGGCGGTATATTTATTTATTTAATTGTAATACCCTCCTGAATGCCACGCTGTACTAAGTAAAAATTATAACTCGCGTGCATATAAAATGCCTCATAGTAGTCTGGAATTTGGGACAATTTTTCTGCCAAGTCATATGTGGACTTGAAAAGACAGTTACTTATATATAAAGTAACCTATAGGCTAAAGCCCTAAACAGACAACATATCTCTTTATTTAGATATATTTATCCTGCCTTTCCTCTTCAGAGTGAAGCACTCAAGGTGGCTATAGTCATAAATTTAAAAAACCAATTGTGTAATGTAATACTTTAAAAACACAACAAAACAGGCAGCCATAAATTCACAATACTACATTTCTGCCTCTAGAACTGAAGCAAAAATGTATTTAAATGGTAATAGAAAACTAATGCTGAAGGAGATAAATGAGGTTCATGTTTTGTGTGCTGCAACAGAGAAGGTCCTTATCCTTTCTCCACCAACTTATGATGTAGCTTGGGCTTCCAGAAGGGTCTTCCTGCCTCAGAAGATGACCTGGGAGTTCTAGGTGCCAGTCCTAAATAAGGTAGGCCTTAGAAGATAATATGAATTCAGTAATTTGAGTTGCCCTTGAAAATGAACTGGTAGGAAGTGACCCTGGTTAACAATGGAGTAAAGTGATTAAAACACTCACTCTTGCCACTGCATTCTGAAATACATGAATATTTGTTCAAAACATAATTAAGAAATTTGGAGAGGGTTGTCATTAGTAAGCTGCTGATACCTAATCTCTGTAACATCTGAATTTGAAATGGCTGAAATGGCCCTGGAACGGTGTCTGGGCAAAATGGTGGGCTGGATAAACTGAGGTTCAATACTGGCAAGATGGAGGTTTTGTGAAGGAGTCTGATAAGTCATGAAGTTGCCTGCCTTTAAAAGGGTTGCACTCTCCCTGAATGTGCAGTTTGATGGAGCTCCTCACTCCAGCTCTCATTGGAGGTCCACTTCTTTTGGTAGCAAGACAACTACAGCCATTCCTGGATCGGAATAGTTTGGCCACAGTTGTCCATACATTGGTAAGTTTGGATTATTGTAATGCACTCTGTGTAGAGCTACCACTGAGATTGGTCCAGAGCCTGAGAATAGTGCATTGACACCTTGTTTATAGGACTCTCACCGTCTGCCTTTCTGCCCCATACAGCTCATGCTCAGGTTACTTGAAATAACTCCTTATCTCTTATATACCCAGTAAAGGTAAAGGGACCCCTGTCCATCAGGTCCAGTCGTGGCCGACTCTGGGGTTGCGGCGCTCATCTCGCTTTATTGGCCGAGGGAGCTGGTGTACAGCTTCCGGGTCATGTGGCCAGCATGACTAAGCCGCTTCTGGCGAACCAGAGCAGCGCACGGAAACGCCGTTTACCTTCCTGCCAGAGCAGTACCTATTTATCTACTTGCACTTTGACGTGCTTTCGAACTGCTAGGTTGGCACGAGCAGGGACCAAGCAACAGGAGCTCACCCCATTGCGGGGATTCGAACCGCCAACCTTCTGATCAGCAAGTCCTAGGCTCTGTGGTTTAACCCACAGCGCCACACGCATCCCTTCACTGATTTCTGCAGAAGAGCTATCGGAAGCCCACTCCACGAACACTGAACATGGCTTTTAATATGGCTGCCCCTTTTCTGTGGAACAGCATCCCCGTAGAGTAGAGATATAACTGACACCTAGTATTTGTACTTTCCTGAGGCAATTGAAGGCTTTTTTCTTTTCTTTTTTGACAAGCTTTTCCAGCTGGCTGTTTATTTTGTATTGTTTTTAAACCCATTGCCTGTTATTTCTGCACTATTTTAAAACTGTGTCGAGCTGTTTTATTATATGTTTGCAAATTGCCTTCATAAATAAAATAACGTATCTTATTCATTACTTATACCTTCCTCTGAGCAGCAGCTTTTATATCATTCTCCAGCAGCTCTGTTCTAATAAGTTTGTAGGGCTCACCAACCTGGGTATCTTTAGTGATGAAACTGTATTATATACCTTCAGACTGTCCTCAAAGAACAACTGCTAAGCAGATCTGTTTCCTTGGGTGTGTATGCACACATTTGAGTGATATATGAAACCTCTTTAACTGCATTGAATTAGATTTGATTCTTAGCAAATAAGTGACAGCTTCGAAAGAGGGAAATTGCTGTTTCCCTTCATATGATGTTTTTTAATGTGTTTTCTTTGCTTCGGGCTCTCACATTTCAAAATAATTCAAGCACTCTTTGAGTAAAAAGTTTGCTGATTCCCATCAATAAATGTTTTCATATTCGGCACAATTTGCACAGCACCTTTGTTGAGACAGAGAGACAGAGAGAGAGAGACACCATGAAATAATTACATGAAAATAATTGAAGTCCAATGTACCATAGATTTCAACAAGTGCTGAAACCTATGGTCCCAACTTAAGTGTTCCCCTTCTGTTCAGTTTGTCGTTTTGCTTAGATAACCGCCATTCAGTAAAGATGTACCACATGTATTGTGCATGCTACACAGACGTGAGCCTGGGTTTGCCACTAAGTGTACACTCAACAGGAAATTGCAACCAATCACCATTCCCTTAGACTTTAGCTTTGCCCTTAAAATTGTTGTTGGCACCTGTCCATCTTGGGAAACAATGGAGTGGACCTCTGGGGTTGAAGTCAAAACACTAACACATAACTTCTGCCTCATGCATTGTTTTTTGTGACCTCTCTGGGGCGCCAATCTGGATGGTATGTATGGAGGTCCTGGGCTGCTCGGACAACAAGACTGCCCCCACCCCCAGTCTTGCTGGTGTGCTCTAAAGGAAGAAAGACGTTTGGCACCAGCCTGAATGCAGGAGTTGCTGGCAGGAGGCATACAAGAAGCCATCCAACCAAACTTGTATAGGATTTACCATATTTTTCGCTCTATAAGACACACTTTTCCCCTCCTAAAAAGTAAGGGGAAATGTGTGTGCGTCTTATGGAGCGAATGCAGGCGGAAGGCTCTGCTCAGCGCTCCCTTTAAAGAGCCGCGTGGAGCGTGTGTGTGGTTCTTCGGGGCTTTTCCCCGAAGAGGGAGAAGCTGCCCTTCTCCCTCCTCGGGGAAAAGCCCCCCAAGAGCCACACACACACACTTCGCACGTTCTTTAAAGGGAGCACGGCTCTTGGGGGAGCCTTAGACGCGCGCAGCCTCTCCCAGGCAGGGGATGAAGGCTGTGCAGCGATCCCGTTGGCTGTCCTGGCTTCTGGGATCCAGAAAATGTTTTTTCTTGTTTTCCCCTTCCAAAAACTAGGTGCGTCTTATGGTCTGGAGCCTCTTATAGAGCGAAAAATATGGTGCTCCTTTGCCTTTTCTTCTCCTGTCTGGTCTTTGACCACAATAAAGTTTGATTTGATTTGACTTTTCTTCTCCTGAAGATGTCCCTCAAGGCAATGGGTACGGATTTTTCCTCAGGTTTTACTTCTGAAGCCTTTCTCATGAACGAGTATAGCTGCAAGGCAGCAGAGGTTTATGATCAGAGTTTTTCTTCTCCTACGTGGGCTACCTTCCCAGGTTGACGAGCCCCATCTGCCTCTTGTTTCCTTCTACAACACATGCAGTAACTGCCTTCTTGACCACTGGACCCACCATTGGTCTTGTCTGTTCCATCGTCTGGAGCCTTAAAATTAGAGGACATTTAAAAACATAATCTGTGAGGTGGTCTTCAGCAGAGGTGGACAAGTTCCTCAGTTCAGCTTGGATTCATCAAATGAGTGAAACTGGAGGATGCTAGGGGGAAAGTACTGGCTAATCAGTTTATAATTGCAGTTCTAAATCTGTAGTTGTTGGCCCTTTCTCTGTGAACACTATTTATTTTTTGTTAATCCAGTGGTGGAGGCTGCATGGTGGTGGTAGTCGGGTATGGAGGCCTCTGTCTGATCTTCTCTGTTGTGGTTGCTATGACCACAGCAGGACTGTGGGAGGTTGGGGTCCCTTCCTCTTCCTTCCTCCTCTTCACTTGCTATCCTACTTTATTTCTATTCCCAGTGCCTGGAATCCTAGTAATCTGGATGCCAGGCGCCCTGGAAACTGTAATTGTTTCAGGGTGCCTGAAGAGGATGATGGGAGAGAAATTTCCCTCTCTGCTGCCACAGTAGGCATTGCAGCAGCCACCTGTATGACTGGGATAAGTTCTTCTCCGGCTTAGATTAAAAAACTGAGCTGGATAAGAACTTAAGGGCACGTTGAAGGTGAGCATTACAAATCTAGGAATCATGAATGTCAAAAACATGACTAGTTTTCAATAGGATGGTTTGTATCCATCTGTATTTACCATATAGATTGGAAAGCAACAATGGCCCTATTCATGTATTAGTATCCTGTTCCCCCATATATGCACAAAAGTTCCTTTCCAAAGCTTTTTATTGTTAGGCTACGGCAATATGTAAGCCCCTTACACACTCCAGGCAATACACGTTGCTAATCCCCCATTCATTACTGTACAATGCAGACTTCCTATTTCGCTCAGAGCTGTAAGTACTTAAGTAGAGGAGGGTTTGGATGGTGGGCACTTCTGCAGGCACTCATTTCACGGCACAAGCTGTACCCTCTCTGCACTTTTTCTTTTCTGGGTCCTCCTGGACCTGGGAGGCAGAGAGGGAGGTGTCTCCAACTCTTGCAAAGAGAGTGGCCCCTCCTCTTGTAGGGTGCCAGAACCGCTGCCAGCCCCTTTCTGCATCAGGACATCTCCGTTCACAGTTCCTCCCGATCAGGAGGAGGATGTAGCAAGCGCTGGGAGCCCAGAAGGGCTCGCTATGGGGAAGACAGGGATGGAGGACCAGATTGGACATCTTCTGCTCTGGGATTCCCCATCCCCCTGCCTCCAGATCTCTGCTGGCCAATTGCCTCACTTTTTGTGGTGGTGGGGACAACTCACTGGACTGTCCTTGTTCTGACTCAGCCAGCCCCTTGCAAGCGTGGATAAGAGAGAGCAAAGCCACTCCAACACTGACATAATTCCTGTTCGATCAGGCTTCCTCAACCTCGGCCCTCCAGGTGTTTTTGGCCTACAACTCCCATGATCCCTAGCTCGCAGAACCAGGGGCCAGGGATGATGGGAATTGTAGTCTCAAAACATCTGGAGGGCCGAGGTTGAGGAAGCCTGTGTTAGATGAAGGTTTGCAGCAGGAGTTGGCTGTAGGCTTCTCCAGGGGATTAGGAACCCTGATTTTGCAGGGCTTCCAGTTGTGCAGTTGTGCCCAGATCCCCCTTCACACCTCTGCCTAATAATCAGATGGAGGGAGGGGCAGAGCCAGGTGGGTGTACAGCACCTCGGGCATAATCTTTCCGCCAGGGGCGGAGGAAAGGGGGGTACAATGGGGGCGGGTTGCCCCGGGTGTCACCACCGAGAGGGGTGACAAATTGCCAAGTGGCTCTCACTGCGGGGCCTGCAGCTGCCCGAACCACACATCTCTCCTGGGAGAGACGCAGTGGCTTGGGTGCGTGCAGGCTCCGCGCTGCCCAAACGGTCTGCCTGCTGCCTACCCCCCAGCACAGTGTACCCAAACCAGCTGATATGTCTCCCCAAATCTCTTTTCTGATGAGAGCAGATTTTGCATCTCATTTGGAAATCAAGGACCCAGAGTCTGGAGGAAGAATGGGGAGGCACACAATGCCAGATGCTTGAAGTCCAGTGTGACGTTTCCACAGTCCACAGTCTGTGTTGATTTGGGGAGCCATGTCATCAGCTGGTGTTGGTCCACTGTGCTTCATTAAGTCCAGGGTCAACGCAGCCGTCAACCAGGAGATTTTGGAGCACTTCATGCCTCCTTCCACAGACGAGCTTCATGGGGATGCTGACTTCATTTTCCAGCAGGACTTTGGCACCTGCCCACACTGCCAAAAGTGCCAAAACCTGGTTCAATGCCCATTGAATTACTGTGCTTGATTGGCCAGCAAACTCGCCTGACCTGAACCCCATAGAGAATCTATGGGGCATTGCCAAGAGAAAGATGAGAGACATGAGACTGAGCAATGCAGAAGAGCTGAAGGCTGCTATTGAAGCATCCTGGTCTTCCATAACACCTCAGCAGTGCCACAGGCTGATAGCATCCATGCCATGCCGCCTTGAGGCAGGAATTGAAGCAAAAGGGGCCCAAACCAAGTACTGAGTACATGTGCATGCTTCTACTTCTCAGAGGTCCAATATTGCTCTATTTGCAATCCTTGTTTTGCTGATTTCATTTAATATTCTAATTTTCTGAGATTGTTAAATTGGGGTTTTCATCAGCTGTACGCCATGATCAAATATAACAAATAAAGGCTTGACATATCTTGCTTTGCATGTCATGAGTCTATCTCATATATTAGTTTCACCTTTTAAGTTGAATTACTGAAATAAATGAACTTTTCCACGATATTCTAATTTTCCGAGTTTCACCTGTATACTATCAAATTTAGTTAGTTTATTCTGCACGGTGAGCAATGGAGAAATCAACAATTCTCTCGTTTGATTTATTTCTATTTATTCTCCATATTGCCCTGTAACAAAGTCTGCAGGGTGGCTTACAGTGAAGAAGAACTCCACTTTTAAAACATCATTACCAAGTTAGCATATCTGGAAAATAGCTAACGTAATCACAAACTTTCTTATCGCTTTTTGTTGCTTGTCTGGTGTGTCTCATTGTGTCTATAAAAAAAAAAAAAAATCTTCCTGTGTTCATATTGGTTTACTGCTTGCTCTCTTGATCTAAAAATAAAGCACCCCATATGTGTATCCGATTATCATGTTCATTCTTTCTCTTAAAATGCAACATGAGAGCTAAAGTCAAACCATGCTCTGGCAGAGGAAAATTTGCTTTTTAGACCACATTATGCATTGTTTCAGGAACCCATTTATTTATTTATTTATTTATTTATTTATTTATTTATTTAGAAGCTGTGGTTGGTCATGATATGTGTCACACAATGCAGATGTGCTTTTGCCAAAAGGAAAGCCTCAGAAGGGCCCAAAGTGCAGAGCTTTAATTTGTCTCACATCTAAAATTGCCAATGGTTGTAGTTCTAAGGACTCATCAGCAACAGATTCCATCCAATCCTTGGTTTTGACTCTAAATCACTCCATTATTACTTGCCCTTCTCAGATATAGGATTAGGTTCTACCTCTCAGCCCTGCTTACTTCCCTTTGCCTGACCTAAGTTAGTTCAGATTTCTATTTAACCCTCTGCCTCCTTCTGTGTGCATTCACTTCTTTTGCGTGTCGAGGTCCCCAGGGCCACCCCAATAACTCACACATCACACAGAATTTTTTGTTTAAGGATTTTGGCCACAACTTTATTAAAATACAAAAATGTGAGTGGTTGCTTAGGCATTGGTTGCAACTATCTGCCCCTCCATGGGGGACAGACTGACATTCTGCACAATGCATAAGTCAGAATAGGGGAATAGTGATGGAGCAGGGAACCTGCCCTCAGCCCACCCCAAATGCAGCCAGGAGCTCTTGCAATGGCCCGAGCCCCCTTGACAGGGTGGACAAGCAATAGTTAGCCCCCAATTCCTTTAATGGAATCCCTTGCAGCAGCATTAGAGGGGCAGGCACAGCCAATCCATGCCCCTCAACCAACCAAACCATAAACCAATGCCTAACCACAACCTTACAAGTTGTGACGATTTGCTACACAGTAGGCAAAAACCAAATGGCACCAGCCAATCAGCCAGATGGACCAAATTCCTACCAGGCCCCTACCTCAACAGTAGATGACCCCATGACAGGCAAAGCAAGGTCAAAGCGAACAACCCTAATTCTAGGGGGGGTGGGACGGGCAATCCGATGCACGGGCGAAAAGAGAAAGCCCTAGCCTCGTGCAAGGAGTTTTAGCATTTCTGGCTGTCAATCAACAAATGGCAACATTAACTTCTTCCTATCAACAAGGGAAGCCCCAGTTGCATTAGTGGCCAACGATCAATTAGCCCACCCCCAACTTTGGAGTGTCCTGGCAGCCCCCACCGCAACACGTGCTCTCCATGAAGGAGAACACGCTTTGTCCCAAACTTTTACTCCATATACCGAAATTGTGCATTTTTATTCCATGTAAATAAATGGAAATCACTCCTGATTGATGCACATGCATTGAAACCCTTGTATATGTGTGCTGAGGAATTCACCACTTTTCTGATATACGTACTGTATTTATTAATAATATGGGGAAAGGTCATTACCTGTACTTTTCATTTATTGTATGTATTAGTCACCCAGCAACTGATGTTACATACGCTGGGTGACATGCCACATATAATCAAAACCATAAAAACACAAAATGAAGTTCAAAATTGCAGTATTAAAATTGCTATTGCTTCCCCACCTCTCCCCACAAATGGATGACAGGCATTTACTTTGAGAAAAACAGAAAAAGTGTGGCTGGGGAAACAAGAAGACCTTCCAACTGTCCCTATTTCCCAGGGACAGTACCAGATTTACAGAAGCCGCTTTGCTTTCTGATTTGATTCTAGAATGTCCTGCTTTTCCTTAGGACGTCCCTATTTTCATCTAAGAAACGTTAGAGGGTATGGAGTTATGCGACCCATAAGGCAAACAGATAAGTAACTGTGCAACGTTTAGAAGACAGCTGAAGGCAGCCCTGTATAGGGAAGGTTTGTTTAAATGTTTAATGTTTCACTGTGTTTTTATACATGTTTGAAGCTGCCCAGAGTGGCTGGGGCAACACAGTCAGTTGGGCAGGGTATAAAAATATTATTATTATTATTATTATTATTATTATTATTATTATTGAATAGGATGCCCCTATGTTCGAATCCCCGTGACGGGGTGAGCTCCTGTTGCTCGGTCCCTGCTCCTGCCAACCTAGCAGTTTGAAAGCACCCCAAAAAGTGCAAGTAGATAAATAGGTACCACTCCAGCGGGAAGGTAAATGGCGTTTCCATGCACGGTTCTGGTTTCGCCAGAGGAGGGTTAGTCATGCTGGCCACATGACCCAGAAAAACTGCGGACAAACCTTGGCTCCCTGAGCCTGTAAAGCGAGATGAGCGTCGCAACCCCAGAGTTGTCTGCGACTGGACTTAACTGTCAGGGGTCCGTTACCCTTTTTTACTTTTCATTGGAGAAATGTTGGAGGCTATGAACAACCGGGGTGGAGGGTAAACTTTGGTGATTCCAATAATCAGAATACAGCCTGCTCCTATCTGAATAGCCCTACCCTGTGTATTGTTTCTTGTGAGAGCCAGTGTGGTGTAGTGGTTAAGAGCGGTAGTCTCGTAATCTGGGGAACCGGGTTCGCGTCTCCGCTCCTCCACATGCAGCTGCTGGGTGACCTTGGGCCAGTCACACTTCTCTGAAGTCTCTCAGCCCCACTCACCTCACAGAGTGTTTGATGTGGGGGAGGAAGGGAAAGGAGAATGTTAGCCGCTTTGAGACTCCTTCGGGTAGTGATAAAGCGGGATATCAAATCCAAACTCCTCTTCTTCTTGTAAAGTGCGACGGAATGATGGGATCATGTATGCTTGTCAAAACTGAGTATCCTATAAGCGGATTCTGTAGTTATTTAGGGATTGTTTATTTATTTAATTAATTGCCCTCCTCCCCGCTTTTTTCAAATTGTATTTTATTAGCATCACACACTAAGAATCCTGTGGTAGGGAAAAAATTTGAAATTATTTTGTTAGCATCACATTCTCCATTTGCATCCACATGGGATTTTTTTAAATATATAACTTTGCCACATAAACTCCCCCTGCCCCACCTCCCCCTGCCCCCCAGCTAAGCTGTGGTGAACTCCCTAGCTATAGCACTGACACTTATGGGGCCTGTCAGCACATGTTGGAGAGCACTCACACTTTTTTGTGTGTGATTTGGCTCTCCCCCCCACAAAGCAGGCTCTCTTCATGTCAAAAGGAGAAGGAGGAAAAAAAACCCCATTTTGAGGCATGACATTTTCCTCATGACAGTCTGCCTCTGAACTGCACTTGCTGCCGCGGTGGTTAAAAGGCTTACAAAGAGAGTCTAACAGCCAGTGGCCAATCGAGATTGTGCAAGCCACATCTGCTATGGATGAAACACGCGCGAGGGAGAATAAGGACTTGGAGGAAGACTGGATAAAAGGGCTACGACGGGAGCCTAGCTGGCAGGTCAGTGATATAAAGGTGTCTGTGAATGCTTGGAAGTATGCTGTTATGTCTTAAGTGCCAGTAATCTCTAAACTTTGCAGGCGAAGTACAAATGAAATATGCTTCGTTGATTTGCAGCTCAGCAGTTTGCGGAAGCCGATTCACAGGGAATCAGTGATCATTATGTTTTCATTGTCTTGCGAAGAATGGCTAGGCGATTCCAAATCTGTTTAGTTCAAATTGCAGGGGTGGGGGTGGGGATAAGCAAGGTTTTGAAAATCTGTAGACATTTCTAAATTTATACTTCCCTTAATAATGGTACTTACATTAACAAGCTGCAGGTGTGCTCTGCACTGTTAAAGGAAAAGCACCGGGCTTTTTCTCTCTCTTCTTGTGTAGTTGCAAGTTTATTGCATTATAAAAACAGAAAGCAACACCTGTCACCCTTTTGCTTCCACGGTGTCATAGTAATTTGTAACAATGAGTTTTGTTTTGTTTTCTTTTAACCTCATTTAATGATGTGACCCTTCCTTTTAAAGCATGGTACATGCTTGCCTTATTATACCGGGCTAATAGCAGTTTTGCATGCATTCATTCCCTCCCTCCAGGCAAAGGCAGTTTTCATTTAGGTGAGCACTGCAAGGCAGTACTGTTTACACTCCGAAATACCTGTTTCAAATTTGCGGAATTAGATATTTCCATTTTGTAAGCCGATAAATGAAATCCTCTGCTAAGCACCACTGAGTGGCTTTGATTGCTCTTTACATTACATCCTACACAGCATATCTGCACTTTTTTTCTCTGCTCTGGTGCATTTTAATTAGACAATCAACAATATTGAAGAGATATGTCACACGGTAGTTTCTCCCTTCTTTTGGCACTCCTCACAAGCTGTGTTTGGGGGGGGGGGATTGCTGCTGTTAACAGATTCTGATAAAGTGCTAACACAATCTCTTTCTGTCACGAGAAATTGCTCAAAAGTACAGGGCTAGTAAAGATTGCCACACGCGACAAAATCCCCTTTCCTCCCCACGAGAAGGAAATGTATATATTTCAAATGTACCAGATCCCCCCCCCCCCCCGATTTCACACTGAGAAAGAGAACCATAACAGTAATCGGTGCTACTGCTGAATGACCTTGGTTGTACTGGGGGTCATACAACACTTTGGAATAATTCAGAGAACAGAACTTAACGTTCATATGGTGCTGTGAGAGAAATGCTTGGTGGATTTTAGCTACTAGGAGATTTGGATATTAATAATAAAAAACGAATGTTTTGATTTCACTTTATCACGCAACACTGCCCTGTCCTAGAGGTCAAGGGCATCTTCTGAGAATTGTTGAGAGAGTACTGTTTAGTGCTGTGCTGAAAATGTATCCTGTCCCCCCGCCCCAGCCATTATCCATCCATTAATGAAAAAAGAAATGGTGTTTTAATATGATCGGATTTGGTGAAATTCTTGTGGCTGGGTTCAGGGTTGTTGTTATACTTGCTCTACTTAGAGGTGTTTGTGAGTGCCGCGACTTCTACAGAACATCTCACCAGTAGTCTGAACTGCATCCTCCCCAAATTCCACCAGTTGGGTTTTAATACCCAAGAGGAAGACATCAGGACAGAACTCCTCCTCTGGGCCTTTTTCTGGTCAGGGTGAGCAGGCAAGGAGGTTGCAGAGTGCTGAATAGATGTTTACTGGATAGGAATAGAGAAGCACCTCTCTTACGACCTAATCCCTGCACCAGCCAAAATTCTAAAGACACTCTCAGGTGCCCCCCAAACGAGGCAGGAAAAAAATGGAAACCTTTTGCAGAGCAATAAAACTTTTGAGAAATTGGAGGGCAGGTTTCAGCACAGCACATGCATTGCAAGAATTCTTCTCTAAATAGAGAGAATTTTTTGAATGTTACTGGAGCATGATAATTGCCTCTCACTGGTGGTTTCATCTCACGGCAATCTAGTACCATCTAAATCCACTACCAATATGTCACTGATGGGGCCAGGCGGGCATTTGCCGGCATTTTATTTTATCATATTTTTATTTATTAAATTTGTGTATCGCCCTTTGTCTGAAGATCTCGGGGCAGTTCGCAGTATGTCTCATGTGATCAGTCTATGCCATGTGAGCACTGGATTTGGGCATTACTGGAGCATTATGGGATGACATATCGGGATGTCATGTAGCAGTTAAGAGCAAGAGCTGGGAAGTTTTCTTTTAAAAAACGTGCTTCTTCTATGATCTTATTAAATAGCTCCGAGCAACCTTTGGCCACCACACCATCTCTCACACCCAACTGAAATAGTACTGATTTAGCATAAAAAGGTAAAGGTAAAGGACTCCGGACAGTTAAGTCCAGTCGTGAACGACTCTGGGGTTGCGTTGCTCATATCGCTTTACTGGCCGAGGGAGCCGCAGATAGTTTTTCCGGGTCATGTGGCCAGCATGACAAAGCCGCTTCTGGCGAAACCAGAGCAGCACACAGAAATGCCATTTACCTTCCCACCGGAGTGGTACCTATTTATCTACTTGCACTTTGACATGCTTTCGAACTGCTAGGTTGGCAGGAGCTGGGACCGAGCAACGGGAGCTCACCCCGTTACGGAGATTCGAACTGCCGACCTTCCGGTTGGCAACCCTAGGCTCAGTGGTTTAGACCACAGCGCCACCTGCGTCCCTGATTTACCATACCAGCTTGTTTAAATAATGTATGAAAAGCACCCTAAGAGCACTATCTCCTAGTGGTGGTAGGAGTGGTCAGTGAGGAGGGGTGGAGCTACACACCTAGCCTTGCGACAGCAGAGTTACTACTGCTTACAGTGGGGTGAGTGGCAGGTAGGTCAGCATGGCATGAGTGGTGGGAGCACTGGACTGGCTCTGCCATTGCTTTTGCACAGCACTGACCTCCCCTCTCCCTTGGTAAGTAGCAGTAACTCCTCAACCAGGGAGCAGCAGCATCCCTCCTCATCGACTGCTCCTGGTGATACTCTTGTTGCTGTTGTTGTAGTTCTTGTTATTATTTGATGTGTATGGGGTGTTAGGGGAAGGGTAGTACTTGTCATACTCCTTCTGGTGTTGTTTTTCAACCTTTGGTCTCCACCCTGCACTCAGCACTCCTTTGTGGCCCCTAGAAGCTGTCAGCATGTGACAGTGGCCACATCCTGGGAATGGCCAGCTAAACCAGGTGAGGATAGCCGATGGGTCTCAAACCCTTGTTGAGTTAGGGACTTCCCCTGCATGCAAAGACAGTCTTTGGCAGATGGAGCAGACAAGACCAATCGTGGGCCCAATGGCCAATAAGATGGTTTCTATACGGGCTGTAGATCAAATGGATCAAACCTATCCATTCTGAAGGAAATCAGCCCTGAGTGCTCACTGGAAGGACAGATCCTGAAGCTGAGGCTCCAATACTTTGGCCACCTCATGAGAAGAGAAGACTCCCTGGAAAAGACCCTGATGTTGGGAAAGATGGAGGGCACAAGGAGAAGGGGACGACAGAGGACAAGATGGTTGGATAGTGTTCTCAAAGCTACCAGCATGAGTTTGACCAAACTGCAGGAGGCAGTTGAAGATAGGAGTGCCTGGCATGCTCTGGTCCATGGGGTCATGAAGAGTCGGACATGACTAAATGACTCAACAACAACAATGGGCTGTAGAGGGAGAAGGAAAACTCTGGTCCTAAACCTCCACTGCCTTGCAGATATCTCTTGGAGAAGGAAAGGCTAAAGAGTAAACCCTAGACACATCCAGAGTTGGTGTCCCTGAGACGGTTGGGTGGTGACATGTACGTCTCCTTCCAGCAACTCCTGCAGCCAAGCTCTGCTCTGCTATTGCTCTGCCTTCCTTTGGACCACATCAGCGAGGCTGAGAGGGAGGTCTTGTCTCCTGAGCAGCTTAGGACCTCTAGGTACACTGCCCAGTCTTTGCTCCTGAGAGGCCACTTTGGAGCTTCTACTGCAGTGGTTTGACTTCACAAGCTGACCCCGAACAACTCTTATTGGGCCAATATTTTTACTTTCTCTCTCTCTCTCTCTCTCTCTCTCTCTCTCTCTCTCTCTCTCTCTCTCTGTGTGTGTGTGTGTGTCTCTTTTTCAGGTGCCAAAAAAGGCAGAATATATTTTTCTTCCCACCTTGCACATACAAGGTCAATTTCTGTTAAAAGTCCCCAGATATGTCAGTCTGACTCTAGATGATGCAAAATGTGAGAATCACTTACATAAATAGGATTGGAAAATATATAGGTCAAAAAGTCCCAAGAGATGAGAAACATCCTAATCGCAGTGGCTTGTCAGTGCAGCAATTTCTCCTGCTGACATGCTGCGATCTCAAATACTTGCAGTTTTCTTCTCAGGTCATGTTTCAGTTTGTTATCTGCTTCTGGACCACCTGTGCCCTGGGTTTATTTCTTAGTTTCTGTGTAATTCTAAAAATGGTTTCCAAAAAGAATGACAGACACAAATGAAATCTAAAATATTAATTATACATTTTGGATAATTAATTACAGCATGAACACACTGGATAAGCTTCGTTTTGTAGGTTGCAACTACTGTATTCAATTATTTTGAAAAGTTACTTTTCCCTTTTACAGTTACTATGCTGTGTTTGAAAGAAATTAATCACCCTTACATTATCTTTAAATTAGTGATGCCCCATTCCCAAGAAATCTCACCAGTTTTGTTGTGCTTTCTCTTGAAATTTCTCAGATATTTAAAATGAGAAGGAGCCCTCAGATTCACCTCAAATTTCACTTCCTGAATTTTTTTTTACCACAGATCCTAACTGGAAAGTTTTTTGACCAAAAAAGAAAAAGAGCTGAAATACAATCCTGTGAGCATCAAGGATATTTAAATCCAATATACTTCAGTGGGATTTAAAACAATCCAAGCATATGCCGTGTTGCAGCCCTTACATGTCAAAGATGAAATTAGTTGGCTCCCAGCTCTCTGACAACCTTTTATGTTATGTGAAAAAGTACTGATTTGATAGTACTACCAATATGCTTGTTTATATATGTGAAATTATCCTGTTATACAACACTATCGTTTTTGATATAGAAGTAATATAAACCATTGAACTAAAGTAATGTGTAAACGCACTTGTTCTGTGGTCTGCATAATCTCTCCTAAAGCTTATAAAATTTCTGTTCTTAAATTAATAAGCATTTAGCTTAAAGGAACTCTTCTCCTGTATTCAGCGTGACTTAAAAAAAGAAAGGCAAAAACTTTAAGCCACTAAAGTTTGGATTTAAGACAAGTTGGTTTTCTTTCCCTCAAGAAAGCAAATGCCACTTTCATTTGAAAGAAATGAAAGCAATGAATGAAGAAATGCTGCAAATAATTCAGTCTAAGTGAAGCACTTTTAAGTACAACTGAATTCAGTGGAATAATATACTAAACTCCCCTTGAAATGAATGGGATTTTAGATCATTACCTATCAAGTTAGTTAGCAATAACCATATACTTTAAGAACAAATTTAGTCTTCCTGGTGGTTCAACAGGTTGCTTCGTAGTCAATATTTCATATATGGAATACTGTACAGATATTCACATAATATATTTTACTTTACCATATAACCAAATGATTCAGAATTCAGATTATTATTAGGAGAGCATCACCTTTTGGAAGATGTTGAATAGCATGGTCTTTCATTATGCCTTTTAGATAATGAAACCACAGGTGAATTCCCTCCCCCAAAAAACAGTGAAATGTCAACAGCTAATCATATATGTGCCTCTTCACGGATCCCAACTGGTTGCTTAGAAATGTGTGTTGGGGGATCATAGATTTACTCTGAATGTTGTAAGCACCAAAGCTTTGGGGAAGTGCAGAGGTGGGTACACAGGAAGAGGAAGGGGAGAGGAAGTCCCATTGCACAGGTAGAAGTACTTGCACTAATGCAGCCTTTCTTAAACTTGGGTCCCCAGATATTGTGGGACTACAACTCCCTTGACCACTGGTCCTGGAAGCTAGGGAGGATGGGAGTTGTAGTCCAACAACCTCGGGGGGCTCAAGTTTGAGAAAGGCTGCACTCATGGGATGACTTGATCAGATACAACCATAGGTTAGTTTCAGTTGAAATAAACAGGACTTAACTCACCTCACTTGTTCCATGGATTTCAATAGGACCCAAGTTCTAGCTAACTTACTCTGGTTGCAACCAAATATATCTTATACTCCTTCTTGGCCTAAACCAAATCTTGTTAGAATTGTCATCCATCCCCATCTACTCTTCTACAGTGTTTCCCCCACCCACACATCTCATTACATGGTTCATTAGCTTAATGCGCCTGCCGTTTCTGCAATTTTGGATATCCCCATTGTTCTTAAAAAGTGAGACTACAGAAATAGCTTCTCAATGTGCCAGGCATCCTTTGTTAGGGCTGGATTCTGGTTTTCTACACCAGCTAGTTAAAATATAAGAGTTCCATCATTAAATGAACAAAAATGATAGGCATCTTCTAGAACACTGAAACTCTCTTCGCCACCAGCCCAAACCATACGAATACTGAAGTAAGTAACTACAGAATTACTTAAAGTAAAGGTAAAGGTACCCCTGCACATACGGGCCAGTCGTGTCCGACTCTAGGGTTGTGCACCCATCTCACTTAAGAGGCTGGGGGCCAGCGCTGTCCGGAGACACTTCCGGGTCACGTGGCCAGCGTGACAAAGCTGCATCTGGCGAGCCAGCGCAGCACACGGAAACGCCGTTTACCTTCCCGCCAGTAAGCACCCTATTTATCTACTTGCACCCGACTGTGCTTTCGAACTGCTAGGTTGGCAGGCGCTGGGACCGAGCAACGGGAGCGCACCCTGCCGCGGGGATTCGAACTGCCGACCTTTCGATCGGCAAGTCCTAGGCACTGAGGCTTTAACCCACAGTGCCACCCGCGTCCCCACAGAATTACTTACATGAGTTTTTTTTTTTATGTCTTTCAATGTATTCCTTTCTCTTTTCAGTTTCCATTAAATGGGAGCTGCATCTCAGATAACAATATGGCATACATGCTCCCTGATGAAGATGTAAAAAACCTGCCTTATAGATGTGTCACAGATTTTTTCATCTTTAGTGCGGTGACGAGACATTTGATAATAAGGGTACATTCAGATAGCACTTTATTCCATTTTCCTGCTGTTTCCTTACCTGATAATTTCTGCTCTTTCACACGATGTAAAAGCCAGTTCTGGAAATCTAGTGGAGGTTTAGCACACATTTCCATGGGGGGAAAAATCTGTTTGCAGCCCCATTCACTCTCCAAATCATGTGGGTGGGAACAGAGTCACAAATATGCATTAAAAGGTGGCAACATGTCTAGTGATGTCTGTGGTTGTTTCACACCACGGCCAGTGATGCGAATGAAATTTAGCATGACATGGCAGTATATCAATAAGAAAACCACAGTTCCTTAACACAACAGGTAATGAAACCTGAATATAAGTGTTCACATAACCAGGAAAATGAATGCACTAATCCACACATCTGAATATACCCTAAGAGATGTAGATAATTCAATACTGTAAAGTGGGGTGGAACATAATGGTATGAACAAGTTTTCTCTTATGATCACTGTTTTTGGGAGGTTTTCACTGGTTTGTTTTTTGTTTTAAAGCAAAACCCCAGGACAGCCTTGTGAATCGCACAATCCATGCTCTGCGCTCTCAAGCCTGTTGTAGCAGTTGTGATCTAAATATATTTATTCTTTTGAAAGGACAAGGTCAATTATTCTTAATGCATTGCCAGCTGCAGAAGCATTTGTGCAGTTTTTATTTATGCTATTGATTTATAAGGTGGATTTTTAGTTAAACTAGTAGAGAAGTCAGATCGGGGTCTTTTATTTTGAAACGTCTTACACTGGGACTTGGCTATAAAACATTGCTTTACTCTCATATGAACATATACATACAATCACCCCAGCCCTCAGAGCAATCCATTTCATCGCATCATTTTCAAAAGTGATCACTGTTGACTGTCTTTGGGAATGCTCAGGGCTTTTGCTATGTAGCCACATTTTTTATATATATTTGCAAAAATATACAATATTAAAATGATTTTCAAATCCCTCCAAACCAAGTTCCATTTAAGAGTCGGTTGGATATTACAATTAAATGCAACCAATCAGATATGTATTAACTTGTGAGTCTAACAGGTGGCAGTTCATTTTGATGTTTTCACGGGGACCATATGCGAGCTATATATGGGCGCACTGTTCCACATGCAACATCTTCTATGAATGTTACAAAGCAATGCTGCCAGCAGAATGCACATGTTGCTGGATACAGTGGTACCTCGCAAGACGAATGCCTCGCAAGACGGAAAACTCGCAAGACGAAAGGGTTTTTTGTTTTTTGAGCTGCTTCGCAAGACGATTTTCCCTATGGGCTTGCTTCGCAAGACGGAAACGTCTTGCAAGTTTGTTTCCTTTTTCTTAACACCGTTAATACAGTTGCGACTTGACTTCGAGGCGCAACTCATAGCATGTGGTGTGGTAGCCTTTTTTGAGGTTTTTGAAGACTCTGGTGATTTTTGAAGCTTTTCCAAAACTTTTCCGACACCGTGCTTCGCAAGACGAAAAAAATCGCAAGACGACAAAACTCGCGGAACGAATTAATTTCGTCTTGCGAGGCACCACTGTATTTGGTTGACAGTGTTTTGTTTGTGAGGTTTAAGTGAGACTTGGAGTGCTGTGAGACCCAGGTTGCTAATATGCAGTGCAACAATCTTTCCTATTAGGCTACCTTTCTGCCTTGATAAATTGCACTCTGGATAGCAGCATTTACTGTAAGCATGTACTAGCAATAGAACTGGGCACATAGTTATTTAAGGAGAAGTCCCTCTTAGAATGCAGTTGAAAGTTAAGGGCACTCAGGCCCAATTTCACTTTAATTACATGCTCATGCACCACATATTCACACTTTCTCAAGTATCATCTTGACTTCTTTTGCCTTCCATAGGTCTGTGTTGTCAGTGTATGGCAAATGAAGGGCAGGCGTGTGTTTTAGAGAACAAGAATTCTTCCATTGCATTATTGGTGGAGCATTATTGGGTGGAATTGGTGCTGCTGCTTGCAAGTTTTTCATCCTGCCCACCTGATACCTGACATCATCATCATCAAAATGTGCGCCTATACTTTTTTAAATGTTTAATTCAGATTTTCTCTGGATTTTTAAAGGTGTAGCCCAGAGGTGCAGAAATCCCTGCAACATGTCCACAATGGGCAGAAAGGTACTAGAGGGCAGGGCGCTTTGAGGAGATGGGCCCCAAAACATAAAATGGGATGGGTCCATGAAAGCTGATCACTCGTGTCCAGTAAACAGCAGGATGCTGTGTGGGTGGTCATGCTCCAGCTGTGCACATGGAAAAGATCTACTTGCACTTCTTTGTATCAGATTCTTCCACCACCAACACATTCCAGGTTCATGTGAGAACAGTACACTCACAACCAGTCTCTTGCTCCTTTTCTCCATGTCACTAGTATCAATATTACAGTGGTGCCTCGCAAGACGAAATTAATTCATTCCGCGAGTTTTGTCGTCTTGCGAATTGTTCGTCTTGCGAAGCACGGTTTCGGAAAAGTTTTGGAAAAGCTTCAAAAATCACCAAAGTCTTCAAAAACCTCAAAAAAGGCTACCACACCGCGTGCTATGAGTTGCTCCTCGAAGTCAAGTCGCAACTGTATTAACGGTGTTAAGAAAAAGGAAACAAACTTGCAAGACGTTTCCGTCTTGTGAAGCAAGCCCATAGGGAAAATAGTCTTGCGAAGCAACTCAAAAAACAAAAAACCCTTTCGTCTTGCGAGTTTTCCGTCTTGCGAGGCATTCGTCTTGCGAGGTACCACTGTAGTTTAGGTGCAAGTGTGTTGTAGGTAAGACAAAACACTGTCACGTCGTTCGCAAAATGAATGGGGTGGAATAACGTAACAGCAACATAATCAACATAATTTCACCACAGCAGACAGTGAGATGAATAGCATAGCTTTGGGTTGGAAGAGGAGCTGTAGTGAAACAGAAACAGTGCTGCAGACAGGGAACTCAAGCAGAATGGAAAATGATGCCTTCTTACACCCGTAGCCACAAGAGAGAAGGCCCTGTTCTTCGCCTTGCTTTTCCATTTAGAGGGTTGTGAATAAACGCCAGGGGAAGTGGTGCTTAGGTTCCCTCATTCCACATTCAATACTTACGCCTGTTGTCTGCCTAACACTTGTGATCCCTAGGATCATTGGGAAAGAGCACGTGCTGACTCCAGACTTCCAGTAGGTTTGGTTTTTGTGTGTAAATTTGCTTTAAAGCCCAGAAGTGGTTTTCATATTTTAAAACAATCCCCACAGAGAAATTAAATTCAAAGACCAATGGCAGAAAAAGAAGCAACATAGCTTTCACAAGGCACCAGGACCATTCGTCAAAAAGCCCCGCTCTTGTCCTTGCACATCTTTTGGTATCATTCATAGGCCAAGGCAGCAGTTCTTCTTGAGAAGCTCTGGGGATAGGGTGCCAGAGATGAGGAGGGCTCTTTTTCCAATTTATCTGGGGTCTGCATTTTCCCCCAAAAGAAATGTAAACAAGCCTGTAAAATGAAAGCAAGTTGTATTCCCTGTTTGTTGCAGATGCTTTATTACTAATCTGATTGTGTGTGTGTTATAATTTATCATATAGGCACATTCATGTATTTCATCTACTCCAAAAAAACGATATATGTATATATCAAATGTTCCGTCTCTTTGTAGCTTGATTTAGAAATGGCCCTAAAACAAATATTTGTTTGTTTTTAATTGAGGCACTTCTTTCCATGTAATATATTTGCTTTTCTTAGCATATTAAAACAATATTTGAGGAAAATTGATTTTTAAACTTAATAGCATGGATTATAGAAACTGATAAATCTAAAATTAATAGCTAAGAAAGCAGTCGCTTCAGATGGGATAATTTAGATTTTTTATCATTTATTAATCATAAAAAGTAAACCTGCTCTATTGCTAATTTTAGTTTTTATCAAGAAGATGAATTGTTTGGGCTAATGAATGTATAGATATTCAATGCCAAAGGCATTCGTGGGAATCTGTTAATCATTTAACTGTGTCATGGCATATGCTTTGTCTTCATAAACCAATTAAAAGACAAAACTTCATCCACTAAAATATCTGCTGGTCTTTGTTGCCTAAAGCAAATTAAAACAGCATTTGTTTCAGAATGTGCTCCAATCCAGAGTTAATATCTTTAGGTAAATAATTAAAATGGAGATAGTAATATACAATATATTTTTTTACATCAAGATTTACAATGTATGCCAGCTTTGGAACTGCATAGAACTCTTCCTAAACTAAGAATGAATTGATTTCTGTCTTTGCTTTATGTTTGTTATAATCGTTCAGAGTGATCCATTACCTGTTTACTCAGAATAAAAAGTTTTGAGGAGTACAATGGGATTTATTCTCCAGGAAGTGTTATTCGGATTTCAGCCTTAAAATGGTAATAGAAGAAGCCCTTTCTAGTTAGAATGCAGCAAACATTTCAGGGTAACACAGAGGAATGATAGGTTCAGGGAAGCAATAGCAGCTCTCCCTTTGAAAATGACCCCCCCCCCAAAAAAAACAATAACAGACCAAAGACTCAGCAGTTACGCAGCCGAGTCTCTCTCTCTCTGTGGCACTAATTGGAACTCACAGGTACAGGACTTTTTTCAGATAAAGAAAAACTAATATGGCATCTCCATTCTCGCTTAAATATAAGGGAAAGTAGAAGATCATTTTCCCCTTTCCCCCCTCGCAGTGTGGTAGTTTCAAATTTAACGTTCTAGACCTGACAACGGGGGTGCATATTTGACTTTTAAAAGATTAGCAGCCTTTTGAAAGTGGAGGCGAAATATGCAATAGAATTTCTGAGTCAAGGGGAAAGTCTAGAAATGCCACAGGCACCCAAAAGAGCTAGGAAATCTCCCTGAGTCTTCTAAACACCATCACACATGGTTCCGTGATATCCTTCCTGCATTGAGAGCAGGTGTAAGAGTGGTAGTGGTGAGGTATTTTGGAGATGGAAGTCTTGTATTGTGTTCCTGCGCCTGTGAAAGTTCAGATGTGAAGGAGGAAGTGGTGAGATTTTTCTTCCTGTTCAGGAGTTGCTTTTGTCCATTGTTATAGAACAATAGAGTTGGTATGAGACCCTAGACAACATGGGAAAGAAGGAAGGGATCTGGAATGATTAAGAAAGTTTATTCTGCAATTAAAATCTGGTGTTATTTAAATCAGTAGTTTAGATTAGACCCGGGATCCACTTTTAACCAAAACATGCATTTGGAGACCCATCTCTTAATCTTTTACCATATATGTGCATGGTGGTAGTGCTCCTGTTGCGACCCATCTTGGATCAGGCCATGACCCACTGATGGGTCCTCACCTACCAGTTGAAGACCAATGGTTTAGAAGTTTCACCTAGACAAGGGATGGGGAACCTGTGCTCCATCAGCCCTACCTACCATGGACAGTGGTCAGGGATGATGTGAACTGTTGTCCAACAACATCTAGAGAGGATAGATTCCATATCCCTAATCCAGATTTGATTTAACTCAATATTAGAGATCAGCAGCTGGAGTAGTATGTCCTCTGCAGGCTGCCACCTGCCACCACAGTTTCTAATCCAGAGGGTGGCGTAACTGGGATGTGGAAGGCATAGTCTATATAGTACTGTCATTTTGTGACCTCCAGCCCTCAAAAATTGCTGCCTATTAGAAGATGCTGAAGAAAAGACAGCGGAAGTTTGCCTGCAGACTTGCAATCTAAATGAGGGATTGTTGCTGTTGGACTTTGAACTCCCATCAGCTGCAGCCAGCATAGTCAGTGGTCAGGGATGACTGGTGTTGTAGTCCAACAACACTGTGTGGAATGGCAAAGGTTTCCCCATCTCTGGTCTATATGACAAAACTAGTCAGCAGACCACCAGAGGAGGAGGAGGACAGAAGTGAGGTGATTGGCCTACTGCCCAGCACTCTTGTAATGTCAAAGCCTAATTGGTGATCAGGATTCAATACATTCCTTATGTTTTGCCTCTATACTTGATGCTCTCATCTCCCATTCCAGTCATCCTTGTTCATTACAATCTTTTTGGTATTTGAATATGTGGGAAATGATTGTTTTTAAAATAAGGAGCTGACAATAAAAGCTCTAAAACATTCTAGCAACAAAATATATATTTCTTAAATATTTGTGGAAGTGATTTCCCATCTATAAGTTAGCTGTATAAGTGGTATCAAAAGAGCAAAAACATTTGAAGCGATGTAATGGTTACCATTGTGAAGAAAACAGTCATCTGTAATGGCAGATCACATTTGGAGCATCTTTTCACCTGCATGTTTTCTTAGAAAAGAACAGTCAGTCTTAACAGATTTAGATTTTTTGGAGTTTGGAGTCTTGTGGGACTTGGTGCTTCATGTTAGGTCAAGAGTTTTGTCTTTCCAAAAGTGTTTTTGGGTGTATAAAACAACCATAAGGAATAGGAGCATGGCTTGTAACAAGTTACGCTCCCAGTGCTGGCTTGAGCTATCACTCTCTTCTAAAGAGAAAAACACAAAAGCTTTAGGGTTGTGTTTTTTTCTGGGACTTAAATAATTTTCCAGGACATATTGCCCTAGATTTAACTCACTTCTGGGAATAAGGAAGGGGGAATGGATCCTTCTAACGGCTGTGAGAATGCTGTTGATGTGGAGAGAAGGGAACCAGGTCGTTATGGAGCAATGAACTTGGTTCTAAATGGAGTGTGGAAATGTAAGCCATGGTATACTTCTAAATATGGGAGTCTGGTTGTACACAGAAAGCTTGAAAAGGCAGAACAGCACACAAGGGCAGAGAAATCACAAACTTTGCTCAAAGTGAGGCTTCCCAAGTAAAGAGTGAAACTGTCTGAACATGTCCAAAGGTTGGCAAAGTAACTTAAAGGTCATATTTTTATTATACTTAATAAGAGGGAAAGGAGTGGGGTTGGAGAGGTGGGAAATGAGATTTCTGAGCTGAAAGTTCACAAAGGAACACTTTTTGCTCAAATCTGAGAGAGTGTCCCCCAAAATAGGAGTCCCTGAAATAGAAGTCTCTTCTCCAGACTTTTTTAATATATAAGGGGGGCATGGTATTCACCATCAGGAAGGGTAGCATTCAACTGCTACCCTTTCACCAGTTCCTGGAGCATAATGTGACTGTAACTGAGGCACCATGCAGGGAACAAAATTGCAAAATGCTAAAGGAAGAGCTCCCGAGTTCCTGCAAGGGGTTAATCCCTTTGTTCAAATTGGGCTGAGGACAAATGCACGCTACAAATACAGTGTGTGTGCATGTGCGCGCGTGCATGTTCAAAATAGCAACTGCCAGGGGAGGGAAATGGTCTGGATTGGGATCATGGTGTAGGGAAAAAAGAGCTGAATTCTCCATGTCATTTCCTTGCCCCAAAAGCCCCCCCCCCCCCCGCGAAGTTTCTATTTGCACCTGAAGCTGTCATTAGTTGCAGTGACTTCTCTGGGGCATAATCAGTTTTGTTGGGGACATGATCCAGGCCTTATCCACGCTTAGCTTTTGCCCCACTCTTTCCAGGCAAAGGTCTACACTTTAAAGCTCTGTGTCCAAATGCTCCCCTCCCTCTTTTTACTTTGCCCTGGAGCTTTCTTTGCGAAAACCTGTTCTTTAAAGCTGAATTGGAGCAAATGGACATTTGGGTTTTCTGTGGGTTGCCGTTTTCTCCGATTGAGCTGTAAAGAGTGAGTTTTCATGGGGAAAGTTCAGAAGCAAAAGAAAGGGTGCTTGGACACGGAGCTTTAAAGCAGAGACCATGCCTGAAAAGAGCAGAGGAAAGGTAAATGTGGGTTGGCCCTCGGGGAAGGGGTTATCTGGTTCTCCTGACCTTGGGCCTGTTAAGAAAAACAAATGATCTGCCTGGGCCTGTTAAGAAAAACAAAAAAAGAATTATGGGAGAGATGATTATGTGATTAACAGTGCATCTAGTTTGAGGTGTTGAATAAGGACTGCGTATGAGGCACGTAGGGACGCGGGTGGCACTGTGGGTAAAAGCCTCAGCGCCTAGGGCTTGCCAATTGAAAGGTCGGCGGTTCGAATCCCCGCGGCGGGGTGCGCTCCCGTTGCTCGGTCCCAGCGCCTGCCAACCTAGCAGTTCGAAAGCACCCCCGGGTGCAAGTAGATAAATAGGGACCGCTTACTGGCGGGAAGGTAAACGGCGTTTCCGTGTGCTGCGCTGGCTCGGAAGTGTCTACGGACAGCGCTGGCCCCCGGCCTCTTGAGTGAGATGGGCGCACAACCCTAGAGTCTGTCAAGACTGGCCCGTACGAGCAGGGGTACCTTTACCTTTACCTTTTATGAGGCACGTAATGAGGGACTAATCCTTCTATTTCTTGGCTATGCTGGAAACCACTTGGGAAGTTTCAGAGGAACAGATTGAATTCCCATGGCTGCCAGTTTCCTATCCCTATCTATCTGATTAGTTGGACTGCCTTCAGTGCACCAAGAGTGATGAATAGTGCCATGAAGAACAGTAGTGAGAGATCCGAAAAAAACAGTGGGTTACAGAGAATAAATGAAATCACCTTTTGCTCTCCTGAACAGAACACCCACTCCACACCTTGTTCCATATCAGTAAACAGCGACGCCTTGAAACATCTCTGCTTTGTGTTTATATTAACATTTAAGAACAACTCCTTCTTTTTTTGGTCAGAGCAATGTATTCACAGATAGCTTTTCATCACTCTGTGGAGAACCTTTAGCAACCCAGGCCCTCCCTGCTCCCCCCAAGATACTTTGTATAAATTCTGAGTGAATACCTATATACCACGAATAAGGTTAGGAGATCTGCAGCTACTTAAAGGTCAGGAAAACATTGAATTAAGCGGCCCATTTTATGCTCCCAGACACGTAGCCATGATAAATTTTCTGCAGTACATTCCTGCAACTTCAATAGACACCATTTCTTCAATAATTCACTACCCTTTAAAAGCTTTATTTTTCTTCTGGTTTTGACAGTCTTTTGCAGGACCTGCGCTGGACTTCCAAGATCAGTTGAATTGAAGAACAAATGGTGTTAAAGCTTTTATGAAAGCCAAGAAGGAAGCTGTTTTCAGGATTTCACCTTTCCTGAAGCCTGTGGCATACAGACTGGTTCTTAGTATCATTCTGGCCTTTAACTGTTTGCTTGTCTCATTTTTATCCAAGGTTTTCCCCCCCAACACACCCTTAAACCCCTTCAAATCAAATGTTTAAGTGTGAAACCAACGTGGAGAGATTCTCAACCTTTATTAGCCTGAGTGTTCACTGAGAAAATGTCATCCGTACCACGAGGCTCCTCATCACACATTGACCTCCCAGCTTTTGTTTGTTGGAGTAAAGTCGGCAGAAGCAAATTGGCTGGCGCTTTTCAATGGAGACTTGTTTCCAGTGGCTTCTGCCAGATATTGTGTGGGTTGCCAAATTAGAATTGATTTCTCAATAAAATGGACTTCAACATCCCCAGCATAATCTGAGGCAGAAATGACAAAACCTTCCTCATTCAGTTTTTCACTCTGTTTTGGTCTTGGATATTTTTCCATGACTGTTTGCTGCTCTCTTCCTGGTATCGCTACCCTGCTCCACAGGGTGGGGAGTTGCTGTTGCTTACTATTATTATTATCATCTCTCCTGTAAACAGGCCAGTTCCCAGAGTAAAAATAAATGGCAGGAACCTATCATGAGGAACTTACAGTCTAAAATTTGACAGTATTTGTTGGTTTGTTTTATTAGGACTCTAACCCATCCTTTTATGATATGGTTCCAGGGCAGGGTTGTTGTTGTTTAGTCGTTTAGTCGTGTCCGACTCTTCGTGACCCCATGGACCAGAGCACGCCAGGCACTCCTGTCTTCCACTGCCTCCCGCAGTTTGGTCAAACTCATGCTGGTAGCTTCGAGAACACTGTCCGACCATCTTGTCCTCTGTCGTCCCCTTCTCCTTGTGCCCTCCATCTTTCCCAACATCAGGGTTTTTCTCAGGGAGTCTTCTCTTCTCATGAGGTGGCCAAAGTATTGGAGCCTCAGCTTCAGGATCTGTCCTTCCAGTGAGCACTCAGGGCTGATTTCCTTAAGAATGGAGAGGTTTGATCTTCTTGCAGTCCATGGGACTCTCAAGAGTCTCCTCCAGCACCACAATTCAAAAGCATCAATTCTTCGGTGATCAGCCTTCTTTATGGTCCAGCTCTCACTTCCATACATCACTACTGGGAAAACCATGGCTTTAACTATACGGACCTTTGTTGGCAAGGTGATGTCTCTGCTTTTTAAGATGCTGTCTACGTTTGTCATTGCTTTTCTCCCAAGAAGCAGGCGTCTTTTAATTTCGGGGCTGCTGTCACCATCTGCAGTGATCATGGAGCCCAAGAAAGTAAAATCTCTCACTGCCTCCATTACAACAGTTTTTAAAAGTACATTTATAAAACAAATGTAGTTGTTACAACCAACAGGTTTTTTTATTTTTTTAAACATTCCTATATAGAAAAACCATACAAATATTTAAAACCAATTCCACATATAACAGTTAAAACAGTTCCAATAGAGAAAAGGGGAGCAGGAGAAGGCAGTGTAACAAGATATGAATATATCCAAATGTGTTTACATGTAGTTGAGTGTAGCTTTATTTCTTATGTACTTTCTCCTTCCTCACAGCCAGGCCATGCTACAACCCTGTGAGGTGCATTGAAGTGAGAGATGACTGGTCCCTGGCCCAGTGCATTTTGTGGCTTAGTGATGGGGATTTCAACCTGTGTCAAATTCACTCTGTTGAACTGGCTTTCCAGTGAAGATTAAGGGGTTAATTCGATAACTTCCCAGAGAATGTGGTTTTGACGAAAAACAGAGTTGTAGAAAGACAAAAGATTGAACTGCAAAGCTAATTCTGAGTTTAGGGCGCAGCAAGGGTGAGTAGCGTGAATCACATAATGGAATAAGAAACATTTGGGGGAACTGAGGATGGTGGAGTTGGAGGAGTAAGCAGGTAGAGAAGCTCTTCTTTTGTTTCTAGAGTTTTCTTCCTAGAATTCCAGGTCATTTAAGGGAATGGGAGGTTCGTGGTGTGTGCCAAGAGGTAGAATAGGAATAAAGGCTCCATTTACTTTATACTAGAGATGTAAAACTGATGTGAAGCAAACGAAACAACTCACATTGATTTCTCACTTTAGCTTCACATTGATCATGTTCATGTTTCTCTTCAATTTTTTCCCATTTCCCCATTAGTTTCGTATAAGAGGCCTTTCCTTTGCAAATTGATACTTTTCTGGACCACATTGCACAAAGTCGAAAGGGAAGGGGGAACTGGAAGAGCTGGTAAAACAGGCCAACTCTCCAAACGGAAACAAAGAAACATTAGTCCACCATCAGTGATCCTGAGAGGTTCTTAACCTACCTTTGATCAGTTAGTCTCACTATCTTGTCTTTCTATAGTACTGGTACAGGGGGTCCAAAATTATGCACAATTTAGTTACATGATCACAGCCTTGTGTTCTTCGTCAATAAATAATTATCGTATTTTTTCGTGTATAAGATGCCCCCTATTTTTAAGAACTCCAATTTCCTGAGCCCTTTTTTTTTGGGGGGGGGAGCCTGAAAATCACTCACCATATTGACGAACGCTGCCTATTGCACGCATCACAACAGCCACAAACCTCCTGCCTGATCGCCACCAGCAAACGGCAAGCGCACACACAATTGACACGGCATAAGTCAAACAATGACAGCCCTTGACGCATCCAACAGTCACCAGCTCTATTGTCACAGCAGCAGCCAGTCCAAAGCAGTCCTTGGCACAGCAACCAATCACCCACCAAATCGCCGCTGACAAGCTGCTGCTCACGGCTGCAAACAATCTCTGCACTATCCTTGTATAAGACGAGCCCTGATTTTGAGCACTGTTTTTGCGTAAACATAGCTAGTGTTATACATGGAAAAGTAAGGTAAATAGGAAGGTGGTGGGAGAGTTGGGAAAAACTGTCATAAGGGGTCATGCCAAGAATTCAAGAGAGGTTCCAGAGCCCTTGTGCGATCTTCCCAGAGGCCTGAAAGCAAGGCAGAGGGCTTTAAAAAGCTCTTTCCACGCAGGAAAACGTAACAGAGAAAGAGTGTATGAAGCCCTCTGCCTTGCTTTCTGGGCTCTGGAAAGATTACACAAGGGCTCTGGAAGCACCCCCAAGGCAACCTAGATCTCACCGGCTTTCGACAGGTTAGGGTGGTCATGCGGTGGGTGGGTGGGCGGGGGCCATTCCAGGGGTCTTTCTGACTCTACACAATTTTGCCTTTGTGCATGGACCATGGAATGTAACTCGTATGTACATTTTGGACCTACTGTAGTAATGCCACTGTGTCTGTGCATTTTTCTTCATTACCTATATAAGTGGGGACCATTTGTCCAATTTGTCTCACATGTCAAAGATCTGATCTTTTTGAAGAGTAGTGGAGTGTCTGAAAAGTTTGTGCCTTTTAAATATAAAACATGAAACGTACTTGCTGGAGAACACTTGTCAATTTTTAGGGGGGACCCCCCTAAGTCCTAGAAATTAATAAGTGGTAGGATTTTGATTAGTTGTGGTATTGAAGGGAATATTGCAGGCTAGTGGAAAAATACAGGCTAAGCTTCGTTTCAAAGCCAGGGAGGGCCTCTCCTGGGACAGAGACATTAATATGACAAAAGGTGTTGATGGCCCATCTAAGAGGAATCTTGGGCCTGGGGGATCAGAACGTTGCCAGGGTAACTGGGTGTGAAGTGGCAGGAAAAGAGACTCTTTTGCAAGGTGTGCTGAGAAGAGGATGGGGGAGAATAAAGGCTGAGATCCATCTTGGGCAGGCTGGCTGAAGGGTGGTTGCGACAGATTCTATGGGGCACAAGCCCCTCTTGAAACGACCACGCTGTAACATCTGGACTCCCTCCAGACTGAAGGAGTAAATAGGTGAATAAACCATATTTCTTAAAGTTACAACACTCTTTGCTGTGTCTCAATTCTCCAAAGGAACACAGACTCTAGGTGAGTGCCTGCAAGCCCCTGGAGTTTTGATATTGCTTGACAGAGAGTGGGGACGACACCCAACTTTTATAACAATACCATAAGTGGGTCTCCATTGGAAGAAATGGAAGCCTGTTAGAATGGAGTCCTTTGGTTCAATCTGCTCAAATATATATGCTGGGGGATTAGTAGAAAGCCTGCAAATAGCGTGCCATTTGGATGATAAAAAGCAAAGTTAAAGGCAGCGGAAGATAGGCTATGTTTCTGTTGAAATCAATGTGAAAAGTAAAAAGTGGAACCAAAACAAAGGGACAGCGACAAATGTGAAACTCAATCAATTCCAATGAAACAAAAAGAAAGGTGGCATTTAGAAGCTGAACTAAAACCTCCCAGCCTAGGAGTACATTCCTACCCTATGTTGAGTCTTCAATGTCCAGATGGCTGCGCCAGAGTCAAGATGAACTGTTCCTTATTTTGCAAAGACGAGGCCCTGCCACAGGCTCACAACTGAGGAAGAGGCAAAGCATAAAAAGAACTTTACTTGCTTGTCGCCATATGTCATGGTGAATTCTTAATTTAGCTTAAGTTCCTCTGACATCTGATTCTGTGTTACAAGTTCATTATCTGCGCATCCAACTTTATTTCTCAACCTTCCAACTCTTCCCACACAACACATTGCTTTGGGAGCTACCAACCACCCTAATTAAAATCCCTTTTTTCCCTTTTCCTTTTTACAGTAATGGAAGGAATTCTGCTGTGCTCTGCTTTATTGGGTGTTATGCTATCTCTGTCAACTTCCAAACATGAGATTAAAACCCTGTGAAGCTAGTGAATTGAAAAGTTCCAGTCCAATAAATGATAGCTGGTGGAGCTGCTTTGGGGGCCAGGAAAGTCACACGGATAAGGCCAGCTAAATCTAGTCCCCCACCTCTGCCCATCTTCTTCCCCAGCACAGAATCAGTGGACACATAAATATTGTGGTTGTACAAATACTTTGTTTTGGTCGACAGTATAATTTAGAAGTAGCTCAATCTGCTACCCTGTGCATATTTACTTTGGAGCATGTGCCACTGAACTGATTGGGGCTTACTTATGAGTAGACATGGCTGTCATGCATTAATATAATTTAGAGGTCAGCAGAAATTGCATGTACACCAGAATAAATGTTAGCCCGTCTCCTGCAGTCAGAACTATATTATCATTTCTATGCATTGCAACAAAGAAGAACTATTTGTGGAACCTTTAAGACTATCACATTAGATTACAGTGGTACCTCAGGTTAAGAACTTAATTCATTCTGGAGGTCTGATCTTAACCTGAAACTGTTCTTAACCCGAGGTACCACTTTAGCTAATGGGGCCTCCCGCTGCCGCCGTGCGATTTCTGTTCTCATCCTGAAGCAAAGTTCTTAAACCGAGGTACTATTTCTGGGTTAGCGGAGTCTGTAACCTGAAGCGTCTGTAACCCGAGGTACCACTGTAACACATAACTCCCTTACCCACCACCCTCCATCTACATTGTTTCAGAATTTCTAGAAAAGTATATGTCTCTGTCTGACAGCACATTCCCTTCAGAGGTAGAATTTAATCTGCAGTCATATACACTTACCCATTTAACTCAATGAGATTTAATTTTGAGTAGACATGTATAGGGTTACACTCCACTGGAATATACTACACCAGGGACTGAACTTCTGTCCATTAAAGCTACACTAACTGCAACAACAAACAAACACATTTATTGTAATATTATATGTACACTCCTATCCATGTCCACTCTGAAGTAACCCCCACTGAATTCCATGGGGCTTGCTCCCTGACGCTGGTAAGCATGTATAAGATTGCATCTCCAAAGGTGCTACACAGGGCAGTTAACAAGGGACCAGCCCTAGGGAAGAAGATTATTCCTTACTGTTGTCCTCTATTACAACATGGAGTAAGGTAGAAAGATATGAAGTTGACCAGGACCTGGGAGACTGGAGTTCAAATCCCTACTCGGCCTTGAAGCTCCCTAGGTGACCTTGGGCAAGTCATTGTTTCTCAGCCTAACCCACCTCACTGCATTGTGGTGGGGATAAAATGGATAAGAGGAGAACCACAAATGCTCCTTGGAGCAATAGTGGGCTATAAATGCAATTTTAAATAAAAGTTCTATCTCCAGCCTGCCTGACACTTACTGAATGGGTGTTGTGTGGCTTCCATCAATGGTGTCTCTGAAAAATTTTACACATCACTTGGGAAGACAGGCCAACTAATATCAGTGTACTGGAAGAAGCAAAGACCACCAGTGTTGAAGCAATGATTCTTCAACATCAACTTTATTGGACTGATCATGTTGTGCGGATGCCTGATGATCGTCTTCCAAAGCAACTACTCTATTCCGAACTTAAAAATGGAAAATGTAATGCTGGTGGTCAACAAAAGAGGTTTAAAGACTGTCTCAAGGCAAATCTAATAAAATGTAGTATAAACACTGACAACTGGGAAACACTGGCCTGCAAGCGCTCAAGGAGCCTTTACCAAAAGTGTCATGGGCTTTGAACTCAGGATGCAAGGGAGAAATGTGCTAAGAGGAAGGAACATGTGGCAAATCCGTACCGTGATCAACTCATGCCCGGAAACCAATGTCCCCAATGTGGAAGGACGTGTGGATCCAGAATTGGCCTTCACAGTCACTAACAGACTCATTGTTAAAACCGTGTTTATGGAAGACAATCTTACTCGGCAAAGAGTGATCACCAAAGAAGAAGAAGTATAGATGGCTGGGTTTGAAATGAGGAAAGGAATAGATATTGCTAACACTAGTAGAATGCTAATTTTTCAGTTGGTTCTTCAGCCTTCAGAGATGGTTCAAAGGGACCTCCTGACCATGACCATAATTTTGGTTTAGGATTGGCTGAGAAATGTAAGGTGATTGGCCAGAGAATGGAAGATTGACAGAGATGCCTCCAGCGGTTTCTGTAATTTGAAATGGGAGGATATGATGGTGCGTGGGACACAATGTGGTTTTGACATTTTCGGGAGAACAAATTTTCAAATTTTTACTTTCAATGTACAAGTCTCCACTGAACCCAAGGCAAGAATCGCAACAATGCTTAGTTTGCTAAGTAGCATGGTTTACTAGCTACATGGCAAGAGTCTGTTAAAATAATAATAATCTCTAATTCTTTTGGTTACATTTAAGGTTGCCCCTTGCTGTTCTGGGTGATATTGATGCTGATGTCATGTCAAAAGTTCTCCATGACAGCATCCACAACAGTTGTCTTCCTCTCTTTGAAGCTTCAGCCTGAATGTCTGATGCTGCCAAGGCTACAGAGAACTCTGTGGCCAGTATGCAGTCTGGCCTTAGAAAAGAGTGATAGGCTCAGTTTACAAGGGGTGGGGGTGGGGGCAAAGTTTCAAAGGCGTAGTTGTGAAATGCAATACCTCACTATTACAGACCAGAGCTCCAGCTGTTTTAAATTGGCACTTGCCACAAGTTGACATAAAGTTGTCCCAGCAGACACTCTGACCCTATGTTTTCATTAGTACTAAAATACCTCCTTCGCCACCTCCATCCTGCTCTGCGACATACTCTTAGTGCAATTTGTCCCTTCCTTTACTCATCTAAGGGTGAAGAGACGCATAGGAAAGCTTTCGAAACAGCATAACTGAAGCTTTTAAAGGCCATCTGTTTGTAGCTGTTCTTGAGAAGGTTTGTCTGGTTAGCCAATGACGTTGGAACTAAACACATGGAAACAGTTTGCATGGCACAACATCATTATTTTGAACAACACAGTCCTTATGGAAGGTAGTACACACCACACAACTCTTTCCTCCCATCTCAAAACCACAACACAATCCCCTTACAACTGGGGAATCAGTGCTTTTGTCTCCCACTCAGATTGCCTCCCTCAATTAAAGCTTCCTTTCAGCCCCTTGCTTGACAGCTTCATGTACTAAAATGTCATCATACTTTTGGCCAGTTCACATGCTCGTCTAGACCAGGGGTAGGCAAGCTAAGGCCCGGGGGCCGGATGCAACCCAATTGCCTTCTCAATCTGGCTGGTCTGGGAATCAGTGTGTTTTTACATGAGTAGAATGTGTCCTTTTATTTAAAATGCATCTCTGGGTTATTTGTGGGGCATAGGAATTTGTTCTTGAGAGTCCCATGGACTGCAAGAAGATCAAACCTCTCTATTCTTAAGGAAATCAGCCCTGAGTGCTCACTGGAAGGACAGATCCTGAAGCTGAGGCTCCAATACTTTGGCCACCTCATGAGAAGAGAAGACTCCCTGGAAAAGACCCTGATGTTGGGAAAGATGGAGGGCACAAGGAGAAGGGAACGACAGAGGACGAGATGGTTGGACAGTGTTCTCGAAGCTACCAGCATGAGTTTGACCAAACTGTGGGAGCCAGTGGAAGACAGGAGTGCCTGGCGTGCTCTGGTGCATGGGGTCACGAAGAGTCAGACACGACTAAACGACTAAACAACAACAACAAGGAATTTGTTCATTTCCCCCAAAAAAATATAGTCCGGCCCACCGTCTGAGGGACGGTGGACCGGCCCACAGCTGAAAAAAGGTTGCTGACCCCTGGTCTAGACAGTTTAGTTCAGGAGTGAATCACAGGCTCACATATTCCACACTCTCATCTATTGATTTTGTTGTATGATTAGATGCAGGCATCCTTGAGTGTGTACATCTCACCTAACCTCTCTGCCCAGCCCTTCTTTTGCAAAAGAAGATTATGTGAGGGGAGTGTGCCCATCTCTTCATATGTTTTATTGATGGGGTAGGCAAAGGAGACACATGACTCAAGTCTTGCCCTTGCATTTCCTAATGTGTGCACTGTGGTGCTACCCTGGTCTGCTCTATGTTCTGCTCACCCTTCTCTCCAGCCTTAGGTTCTCAGGGTGTATATAGATCAGAATGGCAGAGGGTGCGCTTTCTATGCAGAAGGTCTCAGGTCCAATCCCTGGTATCTTCACAGGAAGGAAGGAAGGAAGGAAGGAAGGAAGGAAGGAAGGAAGGAAGGAAGGAAAGAAAGATCAGGTTACAGTAAATCATCTTTACCTAAGATCCTGGAGAACTTTGTGATCCAGTCAGACAATGAATATGGCTTGATGAGCTGTATTTGCAATTTCCTGTGATCTCATTTCGGGGATCTCCCCTCCTCCTCTGTATTAAATAACTTCCCCCATAATCTTTAATGATTGCATATTTGACCTTTGCCATTGTGCTGTGCCCATGGACAGCCTTTTGCCTGTTTTCAGGGGAGATGGGTGTGCCTTACTTCCACTCCAGTTCAGGATTTACTGAAAGTATTCAGACAGCTTCTCTGTCCCCCATTTCTTCTAGCTTTCGTGCATTGATACAAACTATTCCAGCACTGCCAAAGTAGAAGAGATGGGCAGTTTTCTGATCCAAGGTATCTTTCTCCAAGTGGGTGTGCCCACCTGATCTGGATGGGCATGTCATATGGCTGGGGTTTTGCCATCAATCTCTGATCCTTATCATAAATTGCCTCGTGTATTACTTACCTTCCATTCTCCATTGCCTGAAGCCAGGCTGACAACTCAGCATAGAAGCTGTCTCAGCATCTGGAAGCCAGCCAGAAACTGGGAAGGACCTTGTCAGTAGCCCTGCCTGGCACCCTTGGAAGTTGACTAAGAAGATACTTCCACAACTCCTGAGCTTATTGCTACAGCCTGACATCATTGATAGGCTGCAGTGTTCTATACGTGTCTCGAGTTTGCGAGAATTACTCTCAGGCAATTGAGGATAGGACTGCAGCCTGAAAAGTGATGTGGAATGAAACACATAAAATGTAATAATAATTGAATGGTCACTGTTCTGAAGGCTTTCACTGCAGTCACAGCAGAGTGATCTCTATTATTGTTGTTGCTGTTCTATGAACTGAAATTAGCCATGTTGTCATCTGGCTTGAGTTTCATTGGTCATAAGAGCTTGGGAACATTATCCTTCTGCATTAAAGGACTGCCTTGCATGTCTTTTGAGGGTGTTTATTAGGGGCATGTGGCGGGGGGATTGAAACATAGAAACTGGAGAATGATAAGTCATCTGGCTGCCCTCTTTCCATAATCCTATGTCATCTGGTGCATTCCACTGACAGTGCAGATTTCATGCCTTCAAAACATATACAGTACATCACAAAATCATGGGCATTTCATGCAGAATAGTCTGATCTTCCTGCACAGCAATTAATATTGAGAGCTGACTTGGAAATGCACTTTGTATCATATGCTGCATTACTTAGTTCTTTATTATTTTAAAGCAATAAAACTCTTACTATGGAAGATCGTTCTATAGCCTTTATTGACATTCTGCAACCCCCCTCCCTTTATTTTTAATCGCCACTCGTTACTTCTACTTATGACTCTGTGTTCTGCAATTATAAATGGCTCAGCATCAATTTAGAAGATAATCAATGGGGAAGGGGTGTCACTGGAGTCGGCCCTGGTCACCGTGCTGCATAATGTATTTCTCTTCCCTAAATAATATACACCCAATGATGAAATTTGCGGATGATACCAAATTAGGAGGGATCATAAAACCATGGAAGACAGAGAGAGATAACAAAAGGATCTTGAGAGTTTAAAGAACTGTGTGAAAATTAACAAGATGAGATTTAATTTAGATAAAATGCAAGGTCGTAAACTAAGAGAGAAAAAATTCAAAGTACAAATGAGAGAAGGCTAGTTAGGAAAACAGACATAATAGTGATGTATTTTGCAGTTTATACAGCAGCTTATTTTCCCAAGGGATGCCAGACTGTTTTGCTGATCAAAATTACGGCGCATTGAAATGCAGCAACCTCTATTGCAGAACACGGACACTGCTGGAATGGCACAAAGTGTCAGAACTAGGGCAGTCAAACCGCCAGAGGCAAACTCTAGTTTCAGGCCTCATCCTTTATTTCCCTGCTGCTATTCACTCTCGGGCACACAGCTCACAAGCCACAGTCTTCTGAGTTTCACCAAGGTAATCTTTATTAGAATGGATATCAAAGTATTTCGGTTTTGTATGTCTCCGAGTCAAGCCACCCCTTGTATTTGTAGATGGTTCCATTTTTTTGCATGCTGGCATTGCATGTTCAGGACACCGTTTGAACTATTGGTGCAGCTCACTTGCACATCATTATCCTCAGTTGACTTTGTTGTGCCCAAGTCCACTATTCAAAAGCACACGCAGCAATACAATGCAGAATTGAATCATTGGCATGCATCACTCATACAAATTGCTATAATTTTGCAACAGCATGCCATCCAGAGATATCAGCTGAGGCAGTCATAATCCTTTGCAATGAATTCAGGAGTATTTTCTATTGGGGGATGCATATTTTGAACAAAGTCAGACTTGCTAACTGTGGGCCCTTTCATTTACCATTGCAGTTCGCCATGCAATGTATTTATCAGGAATAGCATTTGGGGAATTAGGATTCGGTCAGTAGACTTTTGCAACATTCTCTTCCTACTAGAATGCCTGTTTCATTTGAGTGTAAATGGATTAGAATATCTGTGTTGTATGTTAAGAATAGAGGAATTCAGAGTGAACGATCATAGGCGTGAAGTAGGCTTGCGTCTTATAATGCTCACAATCCTCTCTGTGACAAGAAAAAAGCAAACCAGGCAGTGGTACAGTTACATGCTGTCCAAGCGGCAGCTAGGGAGCACCTCATGGCCTCTCCATGGCTGCTGCCGCCAGCTTCCTCCCTTGGGCAGCTTATAGTGGCTGCTGGAGAGCAGGCGAGGAAGAGGAGAGGCTGTGGCCACTGAGTAGGGTTGCCATATTTTGAAGAGCAAATGAAAATAGGGGCATCCTATTCAATAATAATTGAAGTGAAGGACATGAGGCAGGAGTTGGTAATGCAGGTGGGCTGTGCACAGGCAAGCTGCCAGCTAGCGCCGCAGAGGCTCTTTTTATTAGCACAATATGCAAAACCAGTCAGATACATTCTGGGCTGTGACCCTTACACATCTTCCAATCCCGATATGGAGGGGTGGTACAAAGTTATTTTGGCACCTGTTTCCACCATGTCACTTTCCCCTTGCACAATGTATGACGAAGGAGACGAAGGTCACAGACAGGGCACGGCAGACCGCTAAGAGAGCAAAGGTTAGATAGAGGGCATGATGTTCAGACAGCTGTGACTTTGTCTGCAGGTGGGAGTGTGCTCCACACCCGACGGGTGGAAGTGTGCTCCACACCCGGCGATCATTCCTAATAATAATAATAATAATAATAATAATAATAATAATAATAATAATAATATGCTGCCCATCTGACTGGGTTGCCCCAACCACTCTGGGCAGTTTCCAACATATAGTAAAAACATAATAAAACATTAAACATTTAAAAACTTCCCTGTACAGGGCTGCATTCCGATGTCTTCTAAAGCAGGAGTCAGCAAATATTTTTAGCCGTGGGCCGGTCCACTGTCCCTCAGACCTTGTGGTGGGCCAGAGAAGTGGCACCGGGGGCAGGGAAGCTGGAAGAAGGGGCAAGGGGGGCAAGTAGTCCTCCTCCCCACCCCCCCCAGTCCCAGCTGCTGCGCTTACCTTCCCAGGGGCTGCTGCCACCACTTCCGCCACCGCCACTTCTTGTGGGTAGGCAGAGTGAACTCGTCCGCTCCACTCTCTGGTCCACAGGACCACCAGGGCGGTGATGGTGATGTTGATGGCGGAGGGAAGATGAGCGGCGGGAAAGGGCTGGTTCCAGAGAGGCTGCTTAAAATGGCGCTCAGCCCAGCCCCCTTCCTCCTCTAGGCAGGGCAGGGAGAAGCCAGGAGGGAGGGAGGGAGGGAGTAGGCACCACCACAGTGTGTGTGAGGGAGAGAAATGGAATGGCGGAGGGGGGGAAATGGCGCAGCCCAAATGAACAGATTCCCCACGCTGATCCACGGACAGTCCGTGGGCCAGATCCTGAAAGCAATTGGGCCTGATCCAGCCCACGGGTCTTAGTTTGCCGACCCCTGTTCTTAAGGCAAAGTGGCAAAAAGAAATACAATATGAAGATCCAAGCAATACGGTGATCAAAGTAAAGGGGCAAAACTTTTAGGGGGGGGAAATGGGGTGTCATTAGTTCTTCAGCCATTTCTTCCACTCTTTCCCCCTCCCCAACCCCCAACCACAGCGCCACCCGCATCCCATATAACTATCTATCTATCTATCTATCTATCTATCTCAACCAACAAGATTGGCATATATGATTTTCTGTTTGAATGACAGCAGGCTGAAGGAAATACCCTATACTATGGGAGAACATGCTTTTTGCAGCAACACTGTCAGCTATGATTCTGTGGTTACATGCTAGTGGGAAATACTCAGAGGAGATTCATTGTGTGGTTGAAAGAACTTAGCCCCAAGCAATAAAATGTTGACTGGACTCGCTCAGTAAGTATCCTAATAATGAAAAGAAGCTGCAGCATAGTAGCAGTGGAGCAATGTGCTTGTTAAAGATTTTTCTGTTCTCACACATGCCCTTGAAGATGAATGGTTGTTACTAGAAAGGAGAGGTTAAAGGCTGGCTCTCAGAGACCACAACCTCACTGTTTTATCATGGCTAGAAGAGAGAAAAAGAGAGTGAACATCAGGCACTGGAGAACACATTTAATAGAGTGACTGGTTAGTCACTTATCTGTTGTTCAGGAACCCATTTATGGTCTATCCAGGTGTTTATAGACCCTGACATCATGATAACATCAGGATAGGCTTGGTCTACTAACAAGTGTTATGCCAGCCTGAAAGTCTGGGTTTAAATCATAATATAAAAATCATCTCACTACACAGTGAGTGACGCAGGTGGCACTGTGGGTTAAACCACAGATCCTAGGTCTTGCTGATCAGAAGGTCGGTGGTTCGAATCTCCGCAACGGGGTGAGCTCCTGTTGCTCGGTCCCTGCTCCTGCCAACCTAGCAGGAGGGAAAAGGAGATTGTTAGCTGCTTTGAGACTCCTTAAAAGTAAAGGGACTCCTGACCATTCGGTCCAGTCGTGACCGACTCTGGGGTTGTGGCGCTCATCTCGCTTTATTGGCCGAGGGAGTCGGCGTACAGCTTCCGGGTCATGTGGCCAGCATGACTACGCCGCTTCTGGCGAACCAGAGCAGTGCACGGAAACGCCGTTTACCTTCCCGCTGGAGCGGTACCTATTTATCTACTTGCACTTTGACGTGCTTTCGAACTGCTAGGTTGGCAGGAGCAGCGACCGAGCAACTGGAGCTCACCCCATTGCGGGGATTCGAACTGCCAACCTTCTGATCGGCAAGTCCTAGGCTCTGTGGTTTAACCCGCGTCCCCTTTGAGACTCCTTATGGTAGTGATAAAGCGGGATATCAAATCCAAAAATCTTCTCTTCTCTTCTTCTTGGAACAAGTTGATTCTAGGTGCTGCAACGGCGCCTGGCCCCATTTTGACACACGTGCTCCACATCAAAGCCAGGCCAGACAAGGCCAAGTATATACTGCTTGGATCTTGCTGCCACCTTGCTTGAAAGAGCTTGAATTATGGTGACATCTATTAGAATGCCATTAGCAGTAGCTCCGTGACCCAAATGAATATTCTTTGTTAATTCAAGCCAATGTTCTACGCATTCTGTTCTCTGGCCAAGCAGACCTGCATGAAATAGAGGCTCAGAATCCCAGGCTCCTGGAAATGCTTCTGCAACTGGCTTCAGAGCTCAAAGCTTATATAATAAAGGGCACGCTGCTTTGATCCTCCTAATATTATTGCACATGTGGCACATGATTAAAACAGTTTAGATTTTGAATAGGAAATGAGAAAAGGAACAGAGCAGGAGACATCATGGATACTTCATGAAGTCTTTTGGAGTATTTTCTCTTCTTTGAACCGTGGTGACTGCAGTCGGTTTAAATAAATATAATCCAGTTTCTGAGGATCTTCCTGGGTGGGAAAATGACCGCTCCCCGCTTAAAACGGGGGGCGCCCTTTGCGTGGACGCGTGCAGCCCCTAGATCTGGAGCGGCTCCAACAGCATAGGCTTGGCCTTGCCTTCCCTCAGGTGGGATACCTGGAGGTCTCCGCCTACCTCAGTCAGTTGTCCAATCCCACCTGGGGGAAGCGTTGCCAAGGAGACCAGGCCAGGTAGGGGAGGGATTACCTGCCCACACAATAGAGGGAAAATAGCACTCCACAACCTAGTTATTTAAAATAGAGAAATGGGGTTCGTGGCAGCAAAACAGAACAACCGGTACATCTGTAGGCAAAACCTGACATGAAGGTAATTTTACCACTCTCTCCTGGAAGTAAGCGTAAGTGTGTTCTTTTGAGGAATTTGAAAAGGACCATTGAAAAACCCAAGGAGAATAAGAAAACAGAAGCAGTATTTTACACTGTTTTGAGGATGCAAGTAACAAAGTAGAAATTATTACTGAGGATTCAAGCAGTATTTTCAATATAATTCTTTCTCCTTTAAAAGTGAACTTGTATGTCTTCATAAATTACTGGTTTGAGCATTTCCTAGTTCCTTGTGCTACTTCAGTAATGGTTGATGGACATAATCCCACATGTATTATTTCTGCCTGTGCCCCTTTAAAGGCCACACAACATTTTCCTTTTGTTATTCTTGTAAAATATTAGCTTATGCATACAATAAAAAGTCATAGTCATAGGTACCAACATCAGACTAGGTCCACTTTCAGTTTAAATTGATGAATCAAATTCATACAGGGCAGAAAAAAGAAAGAAAAGAAAAAAAGAAAGAAAAAAGAACAAAGAAAAAAAAAGAAGTAAAAGAAAAAGATCATAGGTTAAAATTTTTTAAAGTAGATAAGTATTCACTATACATAGCCGTTTCCCATCTATATTTATATTCAATTGTATAATTTCACCTTGTCCTTATCTACCTTAAATGAAGTGTTGTTTTTTCTGATATCTTCTCTTTCATTTCACTCCTTTATTGTGAATAGCATTTTATAGAGGTATAAATAACTGTAAATAAGGAAAGAGACAAAGTAGTCTCTAATTCTTTTCCTTGGTTATATGTGTTTTCTTTTTCTTGTGTATTTTCTTTTGTTGTAAATATTTATGTTTTCTAATTTGTACTTAATAAAAAGTAATAAAATTAATAATTTTTTTTTAAAAAAAAACCACATTCATACAGGCCAGGTGTTGCACGTTGCTTATACTTGAAATATTTCTTCATCATTTGTGCAGGTTTCCCACGTAGTATCTCAGTTAAAGGTGCATATACTAATTTAACAAGTTTAATACCCTAGCATTTACAGAAGGGGAAAAGTTGGTCTGAACACATCTTAACAACCACAAAGGATATATATTTTGATGCTGACTGCGCCTGGTGGAAGGAAAGCCTCGAAAAATCTGTTTCCAACATACTTGCTCACATTTACTTATCAGCAGCACAGATGGTACTTGAATTGCTGAATAATGATTGTTAGCAGCTAAGGGAAATGGCAATAAGAAGTTAAGCATGGCCACTGGAGTTATAAGATCCTGCACTTGTAGGGGAAAAAAGTGATAAGAGTTAATAAATGTTGAAGCACATATCATAAGCAGCAGGCCTTTTAACATACTTGCCAATTACGGTGGATATTGGGCAGAGAACAGCAGAAAAGGATTTGATTCATTGTCAGTGAAGCAAAGTAAAGGTGAACTAGTGACTATTTACTGTCTTTGATGCAAAATTAATACTCACCATGGCTTTAACAGGGTCTATAATAATGTCCCAGTTAGTATCGCCCACCTGATCATAGGCCTTATGGGATACTCATATTTTGGGTGCTGTATAGTAACCGTGTTATTGATAGAATTTGTTCAAACCTTTCGTGAAGGAGACAGAATTGCATTCCTGTGCAAGTCTGTTTCATAAAAAGGGTATATAAGCGAAAGCTGCTTCTGAAGACAGCAAAGAGCAAGTCTGCTTTAAAATAATAATTTAAAAACTAATAAGGGTAAGATGGTTTGCAGAAATATAATGTAAACTATTACTCAGTTTGAAAACAGAAATTGCTGTGTAGGCTAATGAGAGGCTATAATGATTAGGCATCAGTGTCTGGCTTCCCACCTCTATATTTAAGAATGAAAATTATGTGACTCAATAGCTGTGATTATAATGTGGTCCCAATAACCTCCTTTATATCTTTCTAGTTTTGCTCCACTGATGCGATGAATGGGCAGGTTTTCCATCATTTGCCAGGCTCAAATATGGCAGCACTAGTCCTCCCCCCGCCCCCAACACCACCAGTGGTGAAGTGGTAAATTTTGGAGTTCATCATGGCAACCTCCCATACCCTGAAGCAGAGTCCAAAAATGCAGGCATGTTATTGTTCCAATGCACACATACACGGAAAAGTACTTAGCAAAATGCCTTGCCTTCAATCCTCTGCACAGTTTTGTCAGAGAAAACTCAGTGGTACTTAATTCTGACCGCACAGGTTCCACATGTGAAACACAGTGGACTTTATCAAACCTTATAATTATAAATATATATATATACCTGAAGGAGCGTCTCCATCCCCACCGTTCTGCCCGGACACTGAGGTCCAGCGCCGAGGGCCTTCTGGTGGTCCCCTCACTGTGAGAAGCCAAGTTACAGGGAACCAGGCAGAGGGCCTTCTCGGTGGTGGCACCCTCCCTGTAGAACGCCCTCCCATCAGATGTCAAAGAAATACAGTGGTATCTCAGGTTAAGTGCTTAATTCGTTCCGGAGGTCCGTTCTTAACCTGAAACTGTTCTTAACCTGAAGCACCATTTTAGTTAATGGGGCCTCCTGCTGCTGCTGCGCACAATTTCTGTTCTCATCCTGAAGCAAAGTTCTTAAACTGAAGCACTATTTCTGGATTAGCAGAGTCTGTAACCTGAAGCGTATGTAACCCGAGGTACTACTGTAAACAACTACCTGACTTTTAGAAGACATCTGAAGGCAGCCCTGTTTAGGGAAGTTTTTAATATTTTTAATATTTGATGAATTATTGTATTTTAATCTTTTGTTGGAAGCCGCCCAGAGTGGCTGGGGAAACCCAGTCAGATGGACAGGGTAACAACAACAGCAGCAGCAGCAGCAACAACAACAACAACAACAACAACAACAACAACTATCCTCCAAATAAGTGTTACCACTTAACTGAAAGCATGACATAGGAATACCCATCAAAAAACCGGAAAGAAGTATCCAGCCTCTGTTTTATTCCTGCCCCACCTCTTTCTAGCATGTAGCACCCTTTTTTGTCTGGCTACCACCAGGTTCTAATAAATACTGAAAAATTCAGAATGCGAGCCATCTGTTCCACCAAGGCAAACCCCACAATAGATGCCTGAATTTGAGGGTGGGGTGGCCTTTTTGGAATCAGTCATGAGGTCATTTGATTTCCCCGCCATCCTTAGACCTGGTTAAGCCTTTGCTGAGACTTCTTGCTGCCAGGATCACAGATGACAGTGCAGTAGAGTATAAGTTCTTGTTGGACTTATTGTACTTGTGTACACTGATATAGCACTATTAGCTTGTGCTGTCACCTACAGGCCTTTCAGCTATGGTTGCTTCTGGAGTCTGTTAGTTCTCTCCATTTTGGGGAACGGTCCAGCCAGAAACCCATTCCCTAAATTTGGACCAGAGACAAATTTATCTCTACCCTCTGACACTCACCAAAGAATCATAGAATCATAGAGTTGGAATAGACCACAAGGGCCATCGAGTCCAACCCCCTGCCAAGCAGGAAACACCATCAGAGCACTCCTGACATATGGTTGTCAAGCCTCTGCTTAAAGACCTCCAAAGAACCAAAGACCACCACACTCCTTGGCAGCAAATTCCACTGTCGAACAGCTCTTACTGTCAGGAAGTTCTTCCTAATGTTTAGGTGGAATCCTCTTTCTTGTAGTTTGGATCCATTGCTCCGTGTCCGCTTCTCTGGAGCAGCAGAAAACAACCTTTCTCCCTCCTCTATATGACATCCTTTTATATAGACACCTACCCATTCCAATTATTTGTAAACTATTAATAAATGTTACTTGGGGGTGTTTGATTGGAGTGGTTTCCTACTTGGGGGGCAACATCACTTGTTTGTTTGTTTGTTTTTCATGTATCTGGGGCAGAGGCAGTGTAGGAGTTTGGCTGTTGAGGGCATCACCAGTTTTCTTCTGTTGCAATGGACATTTTTTTGGTTTCTTAGATTTCCAAATGTTTTGTGGATTCCATCCATTATAAGCATTCCATGGTTCCCTTCATATAGTGAAGGAGCAAATGCAAATCTGCGGAAAATCTAAATTGACGTTTGCTCCAATTGAGTGCGAAAGAGTGAGGGTTCATGGGGAAAGCTCCAGGGAGAAAGAAAGAAAGAAAGAAAGAAAGAAAGAAAGAAAGAAAGAAAGAAAGAAATGCTTGGACCTTGGGTTTTCAAGCATAGAAAGAGCAGAACAATTTGTTGTTGTTGTTTAGTCATTTAGTCGTGTCCAACTCTTCATGACCCCATGGACCAGAGCGCACCAGGCACTCCTGTCTTCCACTGTCTCCCACAGTTTGGTCAAACTCATGCTGGTAGCTTCGACAACACTGTCCAACCATCTCGTCCTCTGTCGTCCCCTTCTCCTTGTGCCCTCCATCTTTCCCAACATCAGGGTCTTTTCCAGGGAGTCTTCTCTTCTCATGAGGTGGCCAAAGTATTGGAGCCTCAGCTTCACAATCTGTCCTTCCAGTGAGCACTCAGGGCGGATTTCCTTCAGAATGGATCGGTTTGATCTTCTTGCAGTCCATGGGACTCTCAAGAGTCTCCTCCAGCACCATAATTCAAAAGCATCAATTCTTCGGCGATCAGCCTTCTTTATGGTCCAGCTCTCACTTCCATACATCACTACTGGGAAAATCATAGCTTTTACTATACGGACCTTTGTTGGCAAGGTGATGTCTCTACTTTTTAAGATGCTGTCTAGGTTTGTCATTGCTTTTCTCCTAAGAAGCAGGCATCTTTAAATTTCTTGGCTGCTGTCACCATCTGCAGTGATCATGGAGCCCAAGAAAGTAAAATCTCTCACTGCCTCCCTTTCTTCCCCTTCTATTTGCCAGGAGGTGACAAATACTGTTGACTGGTATTAAGAGGCACTGATAGCCTTAACCTCCATGAATCTGTCTAATCTTGTTCTAAAGCCATCTAAGCCAATGGTCCTCACCACATGTTATGGCAGTATGAGGAAGTATATTCTGGTGTATGTCCTGAACCAGAATCCGATGCAAGCAGCTGCCTTTAGTTTCCTAAGTATAGAAGTATCTGCATAGACGTATTGTGACCTGCTTTCAGGGCTCAGTTGAGCCAAAAAGTGACTATAAATCTAAAACTAAATAAATGCACATATATTTGGATATAGAAGGTAGCTGAACATCCAACATATGCTAAACAAGAGCTATTTCACCATACAATGTCACCTTTATGAAACTAAAACCTGATTTCTCCCTCAATAGTTTTAAGTATTGGCCCGATTTGCTAGCACAAGTATTTTCAGAATATTGGAATTGTGAAGGGCTGGCTAATACAAAGAAGAGAGAGCGAAATAGAGAGAATTGATGTTTGTATCAAATTCAATAATATATAAAATAGCCCAAGGAGTGTGTTCCTGGGTTTGTTTAAGTTTTATATTAAATTCAATAAAACAACAACAACAGCCCGACTCTCTTTTTGTTTTGAAGCTGTTGCAGAAATGTCAAAGTGCCGTGGAGTTCACTTCTTCCAGTCTACTGAAATCAAAGGGACATGTTGAGAAAAACAACAACCCCAAATTTTTCCTTTCTGCTGGGAGCCACCCAGAGTGGCTGGGGAAACCCAGCCAGATGGACAGATTATAAATAAAATGATGATGATGATGATAAAAATATACACAAGGTATCTAGTTTAGGGGGTGAAATTCACCTCTTTGCAGTCAGACAAAAGCTAATCATGTCCCCCTTGGGTGGATATAAAATATCTTTAGAGTTTTTAAGATCAAATGTCTATGATAGAGTAACCATAATTGTGGCCCAAGAAATGCCACACTCTGCAATTTGCATTCATCATTAAAACTTAGGTAAATGTATTTAATTACTTTATTTAAAAATAAATAAATTATATTCTGCATCTCGTCAGGGAAAAGAACTTAAATCACTGACACCCCACCCACTGGCATGTGGCAGTCTTGTTCAGCAAGGTCTCTGGATCCTGAGATTTGTGCAGGTAATATGAATGTTGAAGCTGAATCTTGGAAGGTTTGGGATGGATTTGGGACTTTAAAAGAGGATTGGAGAAATTCAAGGAGGAGAGGGCGATTGGTGGCTACTATGGAGGCAGTGGGAGATTTTACTTTCTTGGGCTCCATGATCACTGCAGATGGTGACAGCAGCCATGAAATTAAAAGACGGCTGCTTCTTGGGAGAAAAGCAATGACAAACCTAGACAGCATCTTAAAAAGTAGAGACATCACTTTGCCAACAAAGGTCCGTATAGTAAAAGCTATGGTTTTCCCAGTAGTGATGTGTGGAAGTGAGAGCTGGACCATAAAGAAGGCTGATGGCCGAAGAATTGATGCTTTTGAATTCCGGTGCTGGAGAAGACTCTAGAGAGTCTCGTGGAATGCAAGAAGATCAAACCTCTCCATTCTGAAGGAAATCAGCCCTGAGTGCTCACTGGAAGGACAGGTCCTGAAGCTGAGGCTCCAGTACTTTGGCCACCTCATGAGAAGAGAAGACTCCCTGGAAAAGACCCTGATGTTGGGAAAGATGGAGGGCACAAGGAGAAGGGGATGACAGAAAACAAGATGGTTGGATAGTGTTCTCGAAGCTACCAGCATGAGTTTGACCAAACTGCCGGAGGCAGTGGAAGACAGGAGTGCCTGGCATGCTCTGGTCCATGGGGTCATGAAGAGTCTGACACGACTAAACGACTAAACAACAACAACAGCCATGGTGGCTGTGTACTGCTTTCAAGGTTGGAGGCACTATTGCTTCTGAATATCAGTTTCCGGAAAGCATTGGAGGGGAGAGTGCTGTTGCACCCATGTTCTGTTCCCTGGTTTCCCACAGTCATCTGGTTGGCCACTGTGAGAACAGGATGGCCTGATCCATTGGCCTAATCCAGCAGGCAAGGCTTCTGTTCTTAAGAAAGAGCCACTAGATTCCATCAGAGCGTGTTGAGATTCCTGGAAGGAACCAGAAAATGTTGGGCAACAGCCATTTCTTGGGGAACCATGGAGCGAGATCTGTAAACCTGAGCTTGGTAAAACCTATAAGTGGACACAATTCACTCCTCCCTCCTCTACATGCATTCAGTTCATGCAATTTCGAAGGTGGGAAAAGGGCTACAGTCTTGTGTATTGAAGCATACCTGTGAGCTCTACTGATATGGTTATGAGGGTACCCAAATTAGAATTGCTAACATAGGTGGTAGACCTTAGGTTATGCTGAATCCACACTACTTAGCCTTAGAGATTTGCATCGGAATTTTCAGTTAAAAAGATAAGCAATAAGATTTCTAGAAAATTTCAGATTTTTAAAATAGGCTTACTACTTAACTGTGTGGTGCAAAATAAAGATTATGCCTATTTGCCAGTCAATATCTATCATCTGTCTGTCTGTCTGTCTGTCTGTCTGTCTGTCTGTCTGTCTGTCTATCTATCATCTTTCTATCATCTATCTATCTATCTATCTATCTATCTATCTATCTATAGATATTTGTAGTGAAACAAATCAGTAAACATGCACACTTGGTTAGCAATATTATTCTTATGTGTCTGTTTTGCTACAGGGGCACAGGATTCCTTCCAGGGAATCCATCCAGCAGAGAGAGGATTTTCATTGCCACATGGTTTTTAGAGCAGAAAATGGAGGGAGGGAATTTGAGAAATTTGTGGTGTAAAATAAAGGAAGAGTGCTCTAAGGTCCATCAGAAGGTGAACCAGAAGGGTGAAGGGAGCAGGCTGTGATATAAAATGTGTGACTGTTGCAAGCTGGGCCTCACAAGGAAGAATCAGGGTAGAAATTGCACACAGCCTCCTGGTAGGAACTTATTTTTAATAATGAACATCTCTGCTTCAAAGAGCTAAAGGTAAAGGTAAAGGACCCCTGACAGTTAAGTCCAGTTGTGAACGACTCTGGGGTTGTGGCACTCATCTCGCTTTACTGGCCAAGGGAGCTGGCGTTTGTCCGCAAACAGTTTTTCTGGGTCATGTGGCCAGCATGACTAAGCCGCTTCTGGTGAAACTAGAGCAATGCACAGAAACTCCATTTATCTTCCTGCTGGAGCGGTACCTATTTATCTACTTGCACTTTGACATGCTTTCAAACTGCTAGATTGGCAGGAGCTGGGACCGAACAATGGGAGCTCACCCTCTTGCAGGGATTTGAACCGCTGACCTTCCGATTGGCAAGCCCAAGGCTCAGTGGTTTGCACCTCAGCTCCACCCACATCCTGTTCGAAGAGCTACTTCCTACTATTACCTTTTGGAGAAGTAGAGAAGGATTGGGTTGGTGGTGTCAGTTGACCCAGTTGACTGATTGGACAGACCCCAAGGGAATATGATCTCATTGGCATTACCATTATAACATTTAATTGTTTCTCCCATCTATTTCTCAACACAAAGTACGTAAAGGTTTTATGGGGGTAAAGTGACCCCAGAAAATGGAACTGGATATTTGGCATCTCCTACAAAATGTGGCTACTTTATATGCTTCAACAAATCTCCTGTATCATAGCTCAGAAATAGTAGTCTTGTGTACAGAGTCAATGTTGGTATGGTGTATGTGTGGTAGGCAGCCAACTTTACATATCCAAGCTCCACAGGTTTGAGGCTCACATGCATACATACACACACACACACACACACACACACACACACACACACTCATGCCACCTCCGTGCCAGATCTCTGTGCTTGGTCCTAGCAAAATGGAAGGTACAGATCTTGTGTAGGGAACCTATGTGCTTCTATGGATATCTGACCTTGAGTGTATGCAGGCTGGGAGTGTTAGAATTCCTGCTCCATTATTGCAGTCATAGGATTGTTGTCTTTCACATGACGGTATATGTTTTGACTCCACAGAATGGGAAGTGACAGAAACAGGATGTTTGTGTTCCTGTGTTCCGTGAAGTGGGACTATTGTCCTTTGTTCTTTTCCTCTTTGCTGTCTGATGCTAGAGAGAGAGGGAGCCATGTTGCAGTGCTTCCGTGTGTATTTATATGTAAATAAAGTAGATTAGCCAAAATGCTGAGTTGCTGAGGTCTGTCACGCATGATGCACAAACTCTGCAGATCCCTAAGTGTGGAGGTGTCTGTTGTCATAAGTTGCTGTGATGTTTGGGCTGAAGAAAGCTTTTGAAACTCCCGTACGATCAACCAGGAGGGAGGGAACATGCCAATCGGGCATGTGTCTCTGCCAGGATCCTACTTGAGTGTAGGCAGAACTCCTAACAGGGAGAACCAAAACAACAGGGGCACTAGTCATTTGTGTAATTTTAGTTCCCAATTATTTCTCATAAATTCAACCCAAATCCCAAATATTTGTGCTTAAGATACAGTATCCTGGATCAGACAATACTGTTTTACATTACCATGCAAGTCAGAAAATAACTGTGAGTGTTTCAAGATGGTCTCCGGAGACGAAAAAAAGGTAACAGCTTTTAGTAAATAAGCCGCATTAGCATTATACTTTAATGCATGGTTGTTACCAGCATCTGTTACAACACCCCCCTCCCCAAATTAAATAGTCGAAACTAGCAACTTGAAAATGGAAGTTTGGCTTCTTTGTATCTTAATCGTTTGTAAAGTATATGCATGTTGTCTCTTCCATATTGTACTTCAGAAAGGTTCATCCATCTGTGTACTCTGTTGAAAAACTACGCTGCACCAGCTTTGAAATGGAATATGGTCCTTCGCTGGTTGCAATGCCTTTAGAGATCAGTGCAGAATGACATTTGTTCTATCATGCAGAAAATGATCCATCAAGAACAAGGGAAATGCTACATGCATCTCTAACCTACACAGCCAAACAAAGAAGGCAAGAAAAGTCCATCTGACTAGCAAAGAGGTGTTTTTGTGCAGCACTTGGTGAGAACACCCAATAAGAAAGGAATTGGAAATGAGGCAACTCTAACATGAAGTTAAAGAGGTCTGTCTCATAAGGTGCTTGGATGGGACATTTCCTGGGAGTCCAAGTGAGAATTGAGCCAAAACAATTTCAGAGTCTATGTTATTCTCTGAGAAAAATAAGGACGACACAGAAGTTTCTCCCAATATTCTGCACCATTTTTTGGTGGCAACCCACCCCCCTGAATAATTATGGAGGATTCAAAATGGTGACTGTACAGTTGCTCCTGTTGCTAGTTGCAGTACACAAAGGAGGGGGGGAAAGCTTAGGAAAAAGAAAGAAGCCGAGTAGCTCCCAAATTTTGGTTGAAGAACTTTTTCTCTCCCTGGAGAAATTCAGTGAAATGGTGCCCCCAAACTTCTGCCCACAGAGCAGATGCGAAACTTCCAGAAGCCATTTCTACACAGCTGTATTGAAGCTTTTTCTGAGCTTTCTAGAGTAAAACACAGGTTGAGAGAGAGAGAGAAGGGAAAACTAGGTTTTGGAAAGTGGAGTTAGTTGTAAAGTCTTCACGGTTTTTGTTTTCCTTTTAAGGAGTGTTCTCTGGTGCATTGTTGTTGTTTAGTCGTTTAGTCGTGTCCGACTCTTCGTGACCCCATGGACCAGAGCACGCCAGGCACTCCTGTCTTCCACTGCCTCCCGCAGTTTGGTCAAATTCATGCTGGTAGCTTCGAGAACACTGTCCAACCATCTCGTCCTCTGTCATCCCCTTCTCCTTGTGCCCTCAGTCTTTCCCAACATCAGGGTCTTTTCCAGGGAGTCTTCTCTTGGCCAAAGTAGTGGAGCCTCAGCTTCAGGATTTGTCCTTCCAGTGAGCACTCAAGGCTGATTTCCTTCAGAATGGAGAGGTTTGATCTTCTTGCAGTCCATGGGACTCTCAAGAGTCTCCTCCACCACCATAATTCAAAAGCATCAATTCTTTGACGATCAGCCTTCTTGATGGTCCAGCACTCACTTCCATACATCACTACTGGGAAAACCATAGCTTTAACTATACGGACCTTTGTTGGCGAGGTGATGTCTCTGCTTTTTAAGATGCTGTCTAGGTTTGTTATTGCTTTTCTCCCAAGAAGCAGGCATCTTTTAATTTCATGACTGCTGTTACCATCTGCAGTGATCATGGAGCCCAAGAAAGTAAAATCTCTCTCTCTAGTGCATAGAAGCCCCTGAATTTGCAGGGCCTTTATGGTTGTAAAAATGTGGTGCAATGCAACCAGAAAGCAGCTAATCCCCCTTTAATCCAGACTTGGCAAGTGGTGTTGAGCTGATATGACTGGTGACAAGGGTACTAATACTTCTTGATAAAAGAGAGAAGCAAAATCTTGACAAGGAAATATGGGGCTCATTCCTTTCGTATGTTGGAGGAAACTGCACATTCTTCAGTGCCCTTAGTATTTTCCCATATGCACACACACACTTTTTAATTCTGCTTTTATTTTTAGCACAATCTAACCATAGTTAACCCAATATAAGTCTCATTAATTTTGGCTGGATTGTTCTTCGCATGCCAGAATCTCCACCATTTGTACAAGCCATAGCTGTCAACTTACAGATTTGAAAATAAGGGACCAGAAGCCTCGAAAATAAGGGATCAGCAGCCAAAATAAGGGATAAGCAATTATTTTGATAAAATGCATATTTTGTTGCGTGCAAATGGCTTTAGATACCTATTAGGTCCATAAATTACCATATAGTTTATATTCAACAACAAAAAACCAGCAACAATTTGTTGTTGGCAAAGCACAGCTGGACACAGAAAGGGCCCCATTACCTTCAGTAGCTTATTTAAGGGACATCATCAATAAGGGACAGCAGCGGGACATGGCACTGGGATAAGGGACTGTCCCACCAAATAAGGGACGCTTGACAGCTATGGTACAAGCAGAACTTGAAAGGGTATCAGCTTTCACTAGATCTCGCCCCATCTGTTTGTTTGTTTTTTAATCATTTTCTTGCTTCCCCTGGTAGAGGATATCTGAGTTTCACTTTGTGCAGCCAGATGTGTGAGAAGTGGGAGCAGGGATTAGATAGACTCACAAATGCTCTAATGGTGCACTGAGAATGTAACTTTCTTCTATATAAAATAATGAAAGTTTTAATGAAAAAGAAAGTGGAGGTTAATGTGAATGGGGGAAACAGTCTGGGATTGAGATTTGTCCCATTGTATGATAATATTAGGACTAAATTCTCAGGTCACAACATCCCATTAATGCTGTGTATTGAACTCATTAAAGTAATTAGAGTGTATTTTAAGTTTATTAGCGAACTGACTAATGTACTCTTAAAAAGGTTGATTTGGAAGGAAGTCAATAGATAAAGCCAATAGCGCTCTTGAGAGTTTGTGCCACATGCAAACTCTCTCACAGAAAATCGTGTTATCAATTTTCATGTGGCTTTTAATCAATTACAGTGACAAAGAGATGATTTGAAGCCAATCTTCTGTTGGCTGGTTACAAATTTAGCTTTTGCTTGCGCATATGCTTGTGTTGGGTTTGTTTTGTTTTTGTTTTTAAGAAGGGAAGAGTGCATGGTTAGCTTGCAGTGGTTGGCAACCTCATGAAGATCTGAAAGCAGTTTTTGGTTTTGGTTATGTTATGTGATCTGACTCCACTGGGAAGATTTTTCTTGGAAAGATGTGAGGTGATAATATGTATTGTGAGGGAAGACGGCTTGCTGTGCACCTTAGTAGGCCACAGCCTGAGTGAGGTCCCAGGGTATTGCAGTATATAGTCATGCAAATCACTTTGGAGAGTCTGTTGTTTTACCTCAGGTGAATTCATGCATTCGTTTTATTTTGTTTGCCGCTTTTCCACAAAAGAAATCATGCTCAAGGTGGCTCACAACAAAGAAAACAGGAAGCAAACGCAGCAAAAGCAATTTCATAATAACGTAGCAAAACAAATAAATATAATAATGTACAAAAACCATGTTTAAATACTAGAAATATAACAAGATTATTTAAAGAACATGCAGCACCCAGTAGCAAAAGTAACAAGGCAACTTCACAGATACACCTTAGTCCTCAAAACACCCCCCTCCATGATGATGCTCACTGCCCCTGTCCCACAGCATCTTATGGAGGAGAGGGCTGTTGAGACCTACTGGCCATGATGACTATGTTTGTCTCAACTGGTGGAGGTATTAATGCTTCTGAATAACTTATAAGACCTTGAAGGGCAAAGGGTGCAGGAGCTGGAAGCACCCCTCCCATTGATGTTCCTCCATCCCATGATGTTGCTGAATCTCTGCCCGATGTTTTGTCACAAGCAAGTCTCTACTGCCCAAAAGTATTGCTGGTTGTCTTTTTGGGATCAGGAACTACAACAAAAAAACATCAAACCACATTTTGCCTACCTGTGAGTTTCTCATGCCCATTAATCCTTGCTGTTTCTCTGCCTCATGTCCTACATAAAAGTAAAGGGACCCCTGACCATTAGGTCCAGTCGTGGCCGACTCTAGGGTTGCGGTGCTCATCTCACTTTATTGGCTGAGGGAGCCGGCGTACAGCTTCCAGGTCATGTGGCCAGCATGACTAAGCCGCTTCTGGCGAACCAGAGCAGCGCACGGAAACACCGTTTACCTTCCCACCGGAGTGGTACCTATTTATCTACTTGCACTTTGACGTGCTTTCGAACTGCTAGGTTGGCAGGAGCAGGGACCGAGCAACCGGAGCTCACCCCATTGCGGGGATTCGAACCGCCGACCTTCTGATTGGCAAGTCCTAGGCTCTGTGGTTTAACCCACAGCGCCACCTGCGTCCCCCATGTCCTACATATGTCCGTACAATTGAAATTGTGAGGGGCGAGGCTGGCCTTCGTTGATTATCATAAGGAAAAGGGAACCTTTAAAATAAACTGGTTTTGTTTTATTTTCACTACACACACACACACACACACACACACACACTTGAAGGGGATGTGTTCCTAGACAGCTGAGCAAAACAAAAAGTTTCTAAGGTTTCAAATACACACCAGCAAATTATTTATGAAGCTGCAGTACCTTGTAAAAAAAAGAGAAGAAATTGTGTATGGTGTTCTGACTCCAACTTTTTAGATAACTTCAAATTGGGTCGCTTTTACTATTTACCACAAATGAAGCTCTGCGTAAATGGTTCCCTTATTCTGTGCCATCTGCCCTCGATTTTCTTGCTGCTTCGCCTACAAAGATGTGCGGCAGAAAAATGCCCATCTGCTGAGGGCTGAGGTATTAGACAGAGGTGACAGCACTAAATAGGTATTAGAGACATGTCAAACTGAGTTAAACAGAAAAAGATTAAGAGGAAGATGTCCCAGGAAGATGTGGGTAGTGAGCAAAAAGCATTTTATCCATCATAATATTGTGGAGGGAGGGAGGGAGGAAGAAGAAGAAATTGTGCGTAGAGGAGAGGGCTTTCAACTTCACAAAGATGCCGTGGTTTGTTGGAGTTCTTCAATATCTTTGAAATGTAAGGCTGGGACCATGGCAGTGAGACAATGCTGAACATTGGGCAGTATCCAATACATTGGTACCTCGGGTTACATACGCTTCAGGTTACAGACTCCGCTAACCCAGAGATAGTGCTTCAGGTTAAGAACTCTGCTTCAGGATGAGAACAGAAATCATGCTCCTGTAGCGCGGCAGCAGCGGGAGGCCCCATTAGCTAAAGCGGTGCTTCAGGTTAAGAACAGTTTCAGGTTAAGAACAGACCTCCAGAACGAATTAAGTTCTTAACCCGAGGTACCACTGTAGTACTGCTCAAATTGTTTATAGTTGCTAAGGCTCTGTTCAAAAGTTGCTGTTGGGGGTAAAGTGAAGTTGACACTGAAAGATAAGCCTTTCCTAGCAAATTATTATTATTATTATTATTATTATTATTATTATTATTATTATTATTGCAGTAAACAATGCACAATGTGATGCCTAACCTTTCCTTGTAAAATGATGCAAGTATTTCCACCCATCCTTATCCATCCTTTTCAAGAGGAGTTGAAGGTTTTCACAAAACCAAGTCTACTGGTTTGCATTGACTCCTACTGAGAGCCAATGTGTCATAGAGGCTAGGTCAGGTGAAGCCAGTATTGTCCCCAGATATGGCTGACCTATGAATTCCATCAGCTCAAATCAATATGGCCAATAGTCAGAGATGATGACAGTTGTAGTACAGCAACACTTGCCTGGCACCACATGGGCCATCCCTCACTTTGATAGTCAGACTACGTTTGAAAAGACCCATGTCCAAATATACCATATTTTTTGCTCTATAAGACTCACTTTTTCCCTACTAAAAAGTAAGGGGAAATGTGTATGCGTCTTATGGAGTGAATGCAGCTATCCCAGAAGCCAGAACAGCAAAAGGGATCGCTGCTTTCACTGCGCAGCGATCCCTCTTGCTGTTCTGGCTTCTGAGATTCAGAATATTTTTTTTCTTGCTTTCCTCCTCCAAAAACTAGGTGCGTCTTATGGTCTGGTGCGTCTTATAGAGTGCAAAATACGGTAGGTAAGCTCAGTTCCCACCCATGGTGTAAGGAATTATAAAGAAAATGTAAAGCACCCTGAGAAAGAGGCAGAAAAATGGAAGCACCTTTCACAATTAAATAAACTGGTTGAAATATTGAGGTGGGGGAGGTTTTGGCACAGGATTTGTGGTGGCAACCCAGAGTTTCAGGCAAAGGTTGTTCCTGTTAACTGCTATCTGATCTTTGGTTTAACTTGAGAGGCCATGGGTTGAACCTTGGAGCTTCTGCACACACAGCTTGAACTCTACCATTGAACTAAATGTGGGCGGGGGACCTGCTGTTGTTCAAGAAACATCATATGGATATGTGGAACAAGTGGCTTGGTCCTGGCCCTCTACAGTGGTACCTCGGGTTAAGTACTTAATTTATTCCGGAGGTCCGTTCTTAACCTGAAACTGTTCTTAACCTGAATACCACTTTAGCTAATGGGGCCTCCTGCTGCTGCCATGCCGCCGGAGCATGATTTCTGTTCTCATCCTGAAGCAAAGTTCTTAACCCGAGGTTCTGGGTTAGTGGAGTCTGTAACCTGAAGCGTATGTAACCCCGAGGTACCACTGTATTTCCAAGAGTCTATTCTGGGCCTCTATTTCTGAGAGTCCATACCAGAGCATTCCATGGAAGCATAACTTTAAAAGGTTAAATGACCATTTTGGCCTTGGGAAAGAGCAGAGGGGAGAAACTTTCATGCATTTCCGTAGTCTGATAGCTTAAACTTTTCTGTTGCAAAGGGCTGAATTCATCATGATTATAAATACTAAGAAATATGTCATTACCCTTGCAGCAGTAGGAGTTAATTGCATGCTGCTTGCTTCAAGGAAACAAATGAGAGGGGGAAGACTGTTTATAATAAGACCATGTATAGATGCACTACCTCTGACCTTCTTAAACAATGAAGCCAGGCAAATGTATGCAGAAATACATTGACATGATTTTGGTCCTTTGCTGTGTCCATGTCTCGGCTTGAGAGAGATTCTGTGGGCCTTTTCAGGTGGTATCTTTTAAAAGCAATAATTGCAGAGTTGCCTCAGTTGCTCCTTGACATCCAGATGCATATCCTGAGGGCAGATTTTCTGTTGCGGGGGAAAAGGTTTTATGGTTAAAACTCAGCCATTCTTCACGGAACTTTTTCTAAACTTAGGAAAGGTTCTTTGATTAGCCTGGTTGTTGATAGCTAAACTAGCAGAAGGGTATGGGTTTAACATATTTCATTTATCAATTTTAATTGTTATTTTATACCTGTCTTTATTAAGAATTGTAAGGGATGCGGGTAGCGCTGTGGGTTAAACCACAGAGCCTAGGGCTTGCCGATCAGAAGGTCGGTGGTTCGAATCCCCGTGACTGGGTGAGCTCCCGTTGCTCGGTCCCTGCTCCTACCAACCTAGCAGTTCAAAAGCATGTCAAAGTGCAAGTAGATAAATAGGTACCACTCCGGCGGGAAGGTAAACAGCATTTCCATGTGCTGCTCTGGTTCACCTGGTTCACCTTAGTCATCCTGGCCACATGACCTGGAAGCTGTACGCCAGCTCCCTCGGCCAATAAAGTGAGATGAGCACCGCAACCCCAGAGTCGGTCACGACTGGACCTAATGGTCAGGGGTCCCTTTACCTTTACCTTTACTAATCATCCATCAAACAGCTAATGAAAACAGCTTTCCGATTCAGCAGAATTTGCACACACAGAATCCTACTTGCTAGCATAGACCTCCTTAGCTGGATCAAGGTACAAGCGGCTTCTCTTTTAAGAGTAAATACCGTATTTTTTGCCCTATAGGATGCACTTTTCCCCCTCCAAAAATGAAGGGGAAATCTGTGTGCATCCTATGGGGCGAATACAGGCTTTCGCTGAAGCTTGGAGAGCGAGAGGGGTTGGTGCGCACCGACCCCTCTTGCTCTCCAGGCTTCAGGAAGCTATCAGCAAGCCTGGGGAGCCCGCGGGAGTTCCCACAGGGCTCCCCAGGCTGCGGATAGCAGCCTGCCACCCGGCGCGCGGGCCACCCTGAAGCAGAGCGCCTCTCGCGCCGGGCAGAAGGCTGCTATCCGCAGCGTGGGGAGCCCTGCGGGAACTCTCGCAGGGCTCCCCCCACTGCGAATGTCTGCCCGGCGTGAGGGGTGCTCTGCTTCAGGGCGCCCCGCGCGCCGGGCGGCAGGCTGCTATCCGCAGCCTAGGGAGCCCTGCGGGAATTCAAACCGCAGGGATTCAAACTGCCGACCTTCTGAACGGCAAGTCCTAGGCTCTGTGGTTTAACCCACAGCGCCACCCGCATCCCTGTCGTTATAAGGACTGAGCATTCTACTTGTTATGAAATGGTTTGTCTTATCAGTATTAAATTTAGCATGGAGAATCTTAGAAGAGTTATAATCAGGCTTGATTAAAATACAGTTTTATTTTTATTTTTTAATGAATGGTGAATTTTATCATAGAATCATAGAACTGTAGAGTTGGAAGGGACCCTGAGGGTCATCTGGTATGGTAATAAAGTCCTGCCATACTGTCTCCTATTTGAGGACTAGTAAAATGCTTGAACATGGTGCTTGAGGTGGCGCTGTGGGTTAAACCACAGAGCCTAGGACTTGCGGATCAGAAGGTTGGTGGTTTGAATCCCCGCGAAGGGGTGAGCTCCCGTTGCTCGGTCCCTGCTCCTGCCAACCTAGCAGTTCGAAAGCACAAAGTGCAAGTAGATAAATAGGTGGGAAGGTAAACAGCATTTCCGTGCGCTGCTCTGGTTCGCCAGAAGCGGCTTAGTCATGTTGGCCACATGACCCGGAAGCTGTACACCGGCTCCCTTGGCCAATAAAGCGGGATGAGCGTGGCAAACCCAGAGTCGGCCACGACTGGACCTAATGGTCAGGGGTCCTTTTACCTTTACCTTTAAAATGTTTGAGCTTTTGATTCTGAAAATTGCAGAACCCGATCCCTGACCCTGTCACTGGAGTGTAGGCCTCCTTGTATCGGAGGTTTGTTTCAGGTTCACACAAATGCACACATGTGCAAACAAAGTAATGGGACGGCTGGCTGCCACCTGCCGTAAAAATGACAACAGTCATCTGCTTCTGAACCTCCTTCATCTCTTCATGTTCCTTCATCTCTTCATGTACTATAGTTTTTTGTTTTTGTTTTTAAAAAAGCACAACTGTGCACAAAGTGGGTATGTAACTTTGGGCCGGGTTATATATTCCATGGTTGTTTCATTAGCTGTGAAATGTGTTGTCCTCTCCCTTTCATAGTAGTAGCCAATTTTTATAGAATGAGGACCTGCACCACGATCTTCTCTGAGAGAGAGAGGAAATAAAATAAAATATCCTTTGCAGCCATTGTAAACATATTTTGATGGTGCTTTCATTGGGATTTGAAAACTTACAGTTTGGTGCATTTGACTGAATTAAATTACCCTTATAGTTGTGTTATATGCTGTGGAGAGAGGAATGCACGTCCAGAGGTCTTCCACTCTTCCACTGCCTTCAAGGAAACAGAAGCGCGAGGAAACAAATGACAGTGAAAAATTTAGCTACCGAGGCATGAAATGAGAGGATGGAGGTAAAATGCTGTTAGTCTGGTGAGCAAACTTTGGGGAATACTGACATTGTGGCCTTTTCTCGCTGCATCATGAACCTGCTAGAAGGACATAGCCCAGGAACTTCCTTGTAAGCGTCGACAATTCCATCGTACAACGAATGGCTCAGTTAAACCTGCTAAAAGAGATTTTTGCAAGGTCAAAGATCACCAAGCATTTAAAAAGTTTACCATAAAAGTTTTTTAAACGTAATTAAGAGTCCACAACTTAAGTAATCTTGTTTACTCAAGATTAGTGAATAAGTTCAAGGGGATTTCAAAAGGTAAGCTTGTGTAAGCTTGCTGTTCGGTTTTCCTGCTTGTCTTGCCCCAGTGAAACATACAGAGACTCTACTGGTTTTCAGATGTTATGCCCAGTGATCTTAGGCAAAAACTCTCATTCCACCCCCTTTTGAAAAAAGAACAATGTGATATCTCTTTTCCCAGCATAGTATTGAGCTCTTTTTCCACTTCCCTCAAAATAGCACAGAGTACTCTACAGAAAAAGCATTTCCTTACCTGTGCTAATGGCAAAGTGTGATAAAGATATTTGAATAATAGGGCTTAGAAATATCTGCTACTGGGGCCTTACAGTAAGAGTTCCTAGTCAATACAGCAGCTTTCCTTTCGAGAGGAAGTAAGCTGGCTCTGGCATGTGCAAGGAATACATGTTATCCAATATTTCCAACAGAATACTTTTGCATCTCAGATGAATTATTAAATGCAAATTCAGCAATGTGAGGGAGGAAAAAACAGATTATTTTTCTTTTGAGTTTGCTGATTAGTCAATTGCTTAGTTCATGGAGGATGCCACTTGTGTCAAGTTTCTGTACACTTTCGTAGAACTGGAGCATGATACTTACCATATCTCAAGTGAATGATTTTTCAATTAGTCTGCAGTTCCTTGGCTTCATTTCCTTTGCAGTCCCACACGAGTGATGTAGAGCAAAGGTTTAAGAGGTTTTGGACAATTTATGACATTGGGAGAGACGATTTGTCAAGAAACAATATCTGCAGCAACTTTTTCGTCTTGGGTCTTCTATTTATTTTTATAGCACAGTTTTCTAAGGTGTTAAAACTAGCTTTAAGGTACTGTTAAAATGTGGAGTGCAGAAGGGGACTTAGTGCAATGGGATCAAGATATTACGAGACAAACAACGGTTCTACAATGTAAGTGGGAACACACTTGGAATTTGTTTTATTTTACCCTGCTAGGTGTTAGAGAAAGGAAGGAAAGATCAGAAACATTTGAAAATGAGATCATACAGTATGTGAACTATACAGACATCTTGCCCATGTTTTTTTTATGAGAAGTCTTACTGACATTTGAAAAGCAGAGCCCTGTTCCATAGTCTTAAGGTTGACTGACATTTAAGGGCAGCAGAAGGCTTGGTTTTCTCTCCACTCTTTTTAAATTGAAGTTTTCATAAATCAGTGCAAGGGGAGAAAACTGGTTACATCTTACAAAATGCGACTATCTGGATAGGAATATGAAAATGTCACCTGTGACATTTTAAAGACATCGCTGACTCTCAATACATCTTATATATTGTGCCTAGCAAAAGAAGAAGACGAAAGGAGGGGGGGGGGAGAGAGAAAAGAAAAATATGAAAGAACAGAAAATGGTATCATTTCAAGGCTTTGTCTTTAAAGCTTGGGCACTCTCCTAAAGAGTTTCCTAATTAGAATCGAAATACCTTGGGGCAGGATAGAGAGATCATAAGAAAAGGTGCTATATTGTGAGGCTTAGCCTCTGGTAGGTTATCATCAGTTTAACATCCCACCGCACAGAAGAGCAGGAAATTCAGAAACCATCTACTCTCTTCTCACCATGTGGTGTTATTAGTCGCCAAGAACCGATAATGTCCAAAATAGTTCCAGCAGTGGACTGATAAAGGCTTCCATTTTCTTGGCCCTGTGAATTTCACATATGCACATTTTGTAGCTCCCTCCAAATAATAAAGCAGGAATCACAAGGCGGTAACACAAGGCGGGGAAGGACTGTGTGATATAGGATTACTGATTCCTCCTGAATCCTCTAGAGATTTTCCAATCAGTATCGCTCCTGCCAAGGCCCAGGTCTCATTATGGAATGGTGTGATGGTGACCGTTGACATGATTGCTCCCGGGTGCCCTCTTCAGGTCCATGGAGTCCAGAAAGCGCCTTGGTTTTCCAACAAACTTCAGGCTGTGAAACAGATTGGAAGATAGCTAGAGTGCAGGTGGTGCTAAACTAGGAGCGAATACAACTAACAGACCAGCAGTGTTGCAGTGAAGAAGGCTCACAATGCTTCCACCATTTTGTCCTTGATGAACCACACAGTAGAGCTCTCCTAGATAGTGAAGGGGTTGATGAACTCAGACTCTGAGTTTTGTGAAGAACTTTTAATTCAAAGTTTCTTGTACAGTGGAACCTCTACTCATAACCACAGTCCGTTCTGGAGGCCCATCCAAAAGTCGAAATGGGTCTCTGGGAGAGGCGCCGTTATGGGCAGGCAGTGATTGCCCACTTCTGCGCATGTGCGAACTGTGGCAACCCCGCCGGCTACTTCTGGATTTGCCATGGACGTTGGGCAAAATGGGCATGAGCAGAGGTGGACATAAGAAGAGGATTGACTGTATATGGTCTGAATTAGAGGTCACAGTTGGAGCAGATCTGAAGAAGATTTTCAGAGCACCATCTGGTCAAATATTATGGGATCCATTTCAATTGCTTTAGCCTGATGATCTGGACAGGACACTTGCAGGGATCAGGCTATGTCCCATCTTGACCCTTGTCCATCCTGGCTAATTAAATCTAGCCAAGGGGGAGGTAAGTTGAGTCTAGGGAATGGCTAATGCTTATTAGGGGAAGGAGATATTCCCACTGCATTGAAGGAAGGCAGTAGTGTGCCCTGTTCTGGCTTCCTGGAAACAACCAGAAGTGTGAAAAGACTATTGCCCAAATATCCCTTTGGGGGCAAGATGACAGAGGAGTTATTGGCCCACCAAATGCATAAATTATTCAGTAAGACAGATTGCTAGACCCATTTCAGTCCAGCTTCGCTTCTGGATATGACACTGAATTGGACTTGCCCCCTTACTGATTATCTTTGTTAGGACAGAGGCAGGGGGAGTGCTGCCCTGTTGGTTCTCCTTGATCTCTCAGTGCCAGTTGATACAATTTACCACGGTATCTTCCTGGAATGATTCTAGGGGTTGAGGGCACTGTTTTGCAGTCTCTCCATTCATACCTTCTGAGTCACTTTCAGAGAACAGCATTGGAGTACTACTGCTCAGACCATTTATTCTTTGGGCTTATCTCCTATGCTGATGACACCCAGATCTATCTCTCCATTCCATTCAAAAGAAGCTGTGCAGGTAGGTGCTGAGCATCTGGAATCAATGATGGGCTGGACAAGCGTCAGGAAACAGACACTGAGGACTTGGCTACGTTAGTCAAAAACCAGTGTTTTGAATGCTTTATAAACATGCAACACCAGATGGCGGTGGAGAGCAAAAAAGAATAATAATTTTGCATTTTCCATAGCATTTTTTTCTTTTGTTATAACGATTTAATTTCTGACTTATTTATAGCACACACACACACACCGCCGTCCTGTGTGTAGATCCACCCATAATCTGGATAAGGCAGAGGTTCTGTGGGTGGGTGGTTCTCTGGTCCAGGAATTAGGGAGTCAACCTGTTCTGGATGGGACAGAACTCCCCCTGAAGAAGGAGGTTCACAGTCTGATGGTGTTGCTCAATAAGAAACTGTCACTTGAACTGCAGGTGGGGTCCCTGTACTCAGTTCTGGCTGGTTCATCATCAGTAGCCATTCATGGACAGAAATAGCAGGCAGTGTGCGGAACTGGAGATGACACTGTGATGTCATATGTTTTGAACCTGAACTGGAGGTGAGTGACTACGAAATTCTGTCTAGAGTGAAATTTGAGCTAAATACGAATATCCTTGATTTATTATTTTGAAGTAACCTAAACTAACATAAATAAGACTGGAACAATTTCCTAAAGTTTTGTGTCTCTCTCTGTGTGTGTTTGTGTGACACATCCTTTAATTGCCCGCTGAAATTCTAGCTGAAGTGAAATCCAAAGTCAAGCAAAATATCTGGGAAATTTTGAGGGAGACAAAAAGACTTTTGATCAGACCAGAAACATCTATTGAGGATTATTATTTTGCAAACCTCTCGGCTGAGAAGGAATTAATTCAAATCCCTACTCAGTCAAGTTCATTGGGTGGCTTTTGATCTCTTGTGGGAGGATAATATTCAAGGATCCCACCTTTGCTTCTCTGAGCAGCCTGGGAAGAAAGCATGTCAATATATTCAGCTGCTTCTTAGATGGCCTCTGCTGATAAGGAGGAGTGTTGCTGGTGGGGTGGAGGCCCCAGTTGTGTCCAAGCAGGCATAAATCACGTGCCAGTCTTGCAGTGGGGCAGTTCAGGGCAGGCCATGAGGATCTCCCAAGGAGCCACTCAGCTACATTACCTTGGGGGCGAAAGGATGAACATCTACCACCCATCTTTTACTCTGGCCAGTTGAAGTCAGCAGGGACTGGGATGTGGTGAGGGATCTGCTGTTCCACTTTGGCTGTATCTATTAGGCTAGTTCTGCACGGCAGGCTTTAAGGTATTCAGTCCTTCACAGTAGCTAGATGCACTATGAAGCTGATGTAGCTTGAAAAATTGCATCTGCAAAGTAGAGCCTGTCCTTTGAAAATTCGTGCCACGAAAGAGTTGTTAGTCTTTTAAGTGCCATAGGATTCCTGCTTCATGAAAACTTGTCATTATTTCTTCACTTTTGTAATAGAATGCTTTGGACAGGAAATAAAATAGGAGCCCTAGTAGCTAAAACTCACAGCTTCCCTGCATTTTGGATTTTGTACTAAAAAAATGCAAATGTTGTTCAACCCTGGAACTTTCAATAAAAATAATATATTTGCAAAAGAAAGGTCAGCTTTAAAAATCAGAAATAAAAACAGATCAAAGGTCAGAAAATGAATCTTATATACATATATATTTCAGATCATGTGTATGTTAACCTAGACAAAACTGAAGATTAAGCCAAACTTTATATAGTCTGATGAAACTATCCTCTGTTGAAGAAGCATACAGTATTGCTGCAGTATTCTGACTGGATTAGACTTAACAGCCAGGTAATGGAAAATAATGACTGGCTACTTTGGCTAGCAAGTGTGTATGTCACTGGCTGCAACTGCAAAGTGATGTTGTTAATGCTCACTTACATCTAGTTCACAGTATGGATTTGCTTAGCTAGCAATTGTTTTGTTGGTTGGGCATCCATCCGTCTCAAGAGACAATGGAGGAGTGTGCCTTTGGGGTTGAAGTCAAACCATTGGTGAGTTACAGCAGTTGCCTATACCAACTTACTATGCCAAGATAATAATGGAATAGCTCACTTGAGAATCACTTGCATTTTAAAACCGACATTCACCCAAAGTGCTGACAAAACTATTGCCAGAACCATGTGCTCTGAAGTTCATTTTAAATCTGGTCTCTCACTATAGCTTCAGTCTGGGGGGTAGTAGAGGATTCTACATCTACAGTTTTCATTCATAAATGTAATTTTACACTGTCTGGTCTTTGTTTGTGGGAGCCATTGCTAATCTCATGTCTCCCACTTCAAAGTCTACAAGGCAAACCCTTTCTTGCATGATGTTTACGAAGCCATTTTTAAAGCAAACATGGAGGGTAAGATCTTAAAAGGATTCCGGTGTCTTGGGAAGCTTATGTTGCCAAGCCCAGTGCTTGGTTTATTGCTGGATAACTCATCACCTTAAAAACAGAATATGAATGCAAATTATAACCTTTGTTATTACTGCAGTTCAGATGCTTAACTTGGCAGTTTACCCACAGTTCTTTTATAAACCACTAACCTGAAGAATAAATTATAAATGATACATAATTGTCTTTAAAAAAAAGCAATCATTGTTCTAAATTTCTAAAAGGTAGGCTTGGCTTTATTTCTCTTGAGATATGTGTGCTGCTAAGCTGGAAACTTTTATCCATGCTTGCCTCTCTGAGGTATTGTAGATACCTGGTCTGGGCTGATAAAGGAAGCACTGCCAAAAAACAACTCCTGGTTTCTTGGTTTCCCTGGCACCTCCAGTTAAAAGGTTCCTTGGTAGCCGGCTTGGGAGATACATTGGCTAACGTCTTTGGCAGGGCCACTACTAAGAGGGAACTAGATACGGCAAGCATGGCGTTTCCATCCCAACACCCTCTTCTCCCTGCAGATGTTGCTCTTCGAGGCCCCCAGGATCCCACCCCCCTTAAAATAACTTCACACTGGGCAAATTTTGGCCACAACTTTATTTAATACAACCATGTGAGCGGTATTGGCTTAGGCATTGGCTCCAAACTAAAACTGACTCCACCTTTCTGATTGGTAGTCTAAAAGGGTAAAGCAAACGAGGGAGCAACATCGATGAAGACCAACCGAAGCTCACCCCGGGGTTCTTGTGGTCCTGGCATGGCCCTAGCCCCTCAAGCGGACTTCAAACGAGACCCAGGACCCCCATATTCCTTTACCGGAATACCCTGTTCCTGGAGGGGCAGGTGATGGCCGCACCTCCCCTCCCCCACATTTCAATGAGCCAGTGCCTAACCGCCACCTTACAAGTTGTAACGATTGTTGCGCTAGGGGACGCGGGTGGCGCTGTGGGTTAAACCAGGGAGCCTAGGACTTGCCGATCAGAAGGTCGGCGGTTCGAATCCCTGCGATGGGGTGAGCTCCCTTTGCTTCGTCTCTGCTCCTGCCAACCTAGCAGTTCGAAAGCACGTCAAAGTGCAAGTAGATCAATAGGTACCGTTCCGGCGGGAAGGTAAACGGCATTTCTGAGCACTGCTCTGGTTCGCCAGAAGCAGCTTAGTCATGCTGGCCACATGAACCGGAAGCTGTACGCCGGCTCCCTCGGCCAATAAAGCGAGATGAGCACCGCAACCCCAGAGTCGTCCGCGACTGGACCTAATGGTCAGGGGCCCCTTTACCTTTACCTTTTAATGGATAATGCTTGTGACATTATAGGGATTACATTTCCACATTCTCTCAGTTTTGTAAAAGTATGTTGTTTGTAAAAAAATATATACTTGCTACCTGCTGATCCAAGAGTATCCACCTACCTACTTCCTTCCCTTCCCTTCCCTTCCCTTCCCTTCCCTTCCCTTCCCTTATCTTTGTTGAGGACCACCTTTTTATCTGGCCACTGTGTTCTGTATGTTGTTGTTGTTGTTTAGTCGTTTAGTCGTGTCCGACTCTTCGTGACCCCATGGACCAGAGCACGCCTGACACTCCTGTCTTCCACTGCCTCCCGCAGTTTGGTCAAACTCATGCTGGTAGCTTTGAGAACACTGTCCAACCATCTCGTCCTCTGTCATCCCCTTCTCCTTGTGCCCTCCATCTTTCCCAACATCCGGGTCTTTTCCAGGGAGTCTTCTCATGAGGTGTCCAAAGTATTGGAGCCTCAGCTTCAGGATCTGTCCTTCCAGTGAGCACTCAGGGCTGATTTCCTTAAGAATGGATGCGTTTTATCTTCTTGCAGTCCATGGGACTCTCAAGAGTCTCCTACAGCACCGTAATTCAAAAGCATCAATTCTTTGGCGAAAGAGTGCAGTTAAGCAGTTGATTGGTTCACCAATGACCTTCGTTATAATGCTTTGGAACTTTGACTCCCTGTGGCTCAATTTTTTTAACAGAGCAAAGCATTGTGGGTGGATCATCAGAACTGACACATCCTTCCTCCCGTGGGTCATTCCTGGGATGCCAGGCATTCATTCCCGCTTCTACCCTCCAGCAAGATAAATTCAGTTCCATGTAGTTTATTCTCTTAGAAGATCTTTTTGGACAATGCTTCTCACTCCTGTTTGCTTTGTGTGAACCTTAAGCGTATGACAACGCTACCCTTGGCAGAAATAAAATGTACCTGCTTGTTCTCATTCAGGATAGTAGGTAGTGCATAGTGTCCCATGTTATGTACATCCCTCCAAAACAAATATATATATATTCTTAGAATTAAAAGTATTGTGTACACTTGAAATATTGCTGGTATGATTATATCAAAATTTACAGATACATGTTTATTTAAGTGCACTTGTTTAAAAAGATTTCTGTCTTTTTCCTCTTTAATGAGCTGATTAGGTATTCATTTCTTTTGATTTATAACTATGTAATTTTGCTGTCACTCAGATGGTACTTCATAACTAATGCTCAATACATGTACATTTTGCTCGGATTATGTTGCACAAACAGGATCTGCCCTCCTACCATCGCCACCTGCAAAGACACTTTGAGCTGCCACTCTCCCAAATTATTATTTCCTCCCCCCATTACTGGCTAACTTTTCTCATACCTGGTTTTTTAAAACATTAATATTAGCAAGGCTGACTATCAGAGTCCTTGTACGCCCAACCCCCTGCCCCCAGCCAGACTCTCAATTAATTTTGTTTGCCTGTTAGATACCCTTGTAAAGTGGACAGCATAAATGTTAGACCTACTTTGTCTTCTGTGTCCTTTTTTCTTCTGGCTCGCGAGATACATTGCAGAAAACATTTCACACGGGAATGTATGTGTCACTATAATAATTGATACTAGAAAGTTATGTGAAGGTCTTTTCATTATTAAATAAAATAGCCTTTTCTAACAATGGAAAGATAGATGGTGGGAGAGTGCGGAAGAAAGTGGCTCTAAAAATGACCCAAGAGTTAAGATATATAAACTACAGGAAAAGAACTCACATGTTTTTATCCTGGCTCAGAAAGGTCACTATTTTTCTACAGCAGTAACAGAATAATGACATCTTCAGTTAACAAATAATTGCACAACAGCACAATCTCAAGCGCCGATAGATGTTGCAAGTAAAGTGCAGCGAAGTCTGTGCTTCCAGTCTTTGTTTGCTGCTCTTCCAGTGATTAGAGACTGTCAGTCAAAAAGCTGGATTCCTATATAAAAGCTAAATAGGAGCAAGATCTTTTGTATTTCTGAAGGGTAACCATACTTGAATGCCAGCACCAGCAAGATAGTGCTTGCTTTCATACCCTGACGTTTTACAACGTCAATACCGCATCTGAAGCAGCAATTCAACTGCGATGTGTCACAGATGAGATTTTAAAATAAAATTTACCCTTAAAAATATTGTGGCAAGAATTGGAAATTGAATGTGCACTTTTTTAGATACTTCTTTTCTTGTGCATTGTGCCCTGTCTGCCTTATAATTTTTGAATTAATGTTTCGGTCAGCAAACATGAGCCATTGTGGTGTAGTGGTTAAGAGCGGTAGACTCGTAATCTGGTGAACCGGGTTCACCTCTCCGCTCCTCCACATGTAGCTGCTGGATGACCTTGGACCAGTCACACTTCTCTGAAGTCTCTCAGCCTCACTCACCTCACAGATTGTTTGTTGTGGGGGAGGAAGGGAAAGGGGAATGTTAGCCGCCTTGAGACTCCTTAGAGTAGTGATAAAGCAGGATATCAAATCCAAATTCTTCTTCTTCCTTAAAATAAAAATAAATCTAATGCTTGCTGATTAAAGTGAGCAGCAAACTGAAGTCACAGGATGGCTGATCAATTGTACTGTGCATGAAATGAGCCTGACTGGATGGAGTGTGCTTTTTAGGGTGCTGGTATTGGACTTGTAAGGCGTTGTGGGTTAAACCACAGAGCCTAGGACTTGCTGATCAGGAGGTCCGCGGTTCGAATCCCCGTGACGGGGTGAGCTCCCATTGCTCGGTCCCTGCTCCTGCCAACCTAGCAGTTCGAAAGCACGTCAAAGTTCAAGTAGATAAATAGGTACCACTCTGGCGGGAAGGTAAACGGAGTTTCTGTGCGCTGCTCTGGTTCACCAGAAGCGGCTTAGTCATGCTGGCCACATGACCCGGAAGCTGTACGCCGGCTCCCTCGGCCAATAAATCGAGATGAGCGCCACAACCCCAGAGTCGGTCACGACTGGACCTAATGGTCAGGGGTCCCTTTACCTTTATTGGACTTGTGTGTTTGGGCAAGTTCTGTGGTGTTCTGGTCTTGGTATAGCCTAGTGCAGTCTGTATTTTATTTGGCTGTGTGGCACAAAGTATATTGCAATGACAAGCAGAACATTATTTTTATGAGTTTGGGGGTCGGGCGGCTCTGATCCCCCTAAGTCTCTGGATTCACTAAAGGGTTAGAATTTAAGCAAACCCCCCTAAATTCCTAGATCTATCAATGGTTGGAAAAAACATAGGCCAGCTTCTTCATGAGGTAATCCCTTGATAATAGCAAAGTCGTTGACCTAACCAAAGGTAGGCAGTTGGGCCATTGGGAGATTCAGTACCAGACAGCCCAGTGGGTACAGCCACTTCCTGAGTCCTGTTTTTAGTTAGTAAAACAAAATTTCAGCATTGGTGGGTTTATTTTTAGCATTGCCATTGGCAGTGATGTGCTAGCAAAGCTGTGACAGGTTGTAAAAGAAGACAGAGAGCACTGAAAAGCAAGAGACCCTTTTGGGGTGTTAATGATGTGAACCCCTTCAGGTTGTGTGTGTGTGTGTGTGTGTGTGTGTAGAAACCATATATCATAAAGACACCACAGTCTCTGCTGTGTCTCATTTCCAAAAGGAAACATGAACCCTGTGTAAATGCCTGGAACCCTGGAACCTCACATTGCTGGGAGGTTGAGGTGGTGTGTAACATTGTAAAGGAGGAAATGACAGAGACTGTGTTGCTACAAAATGTGCCAATTTCTGATGTATTCATTGTCACCAAACGAAGCTAGCGCTACTGCCAAACACCTTGGTCTGCCTCCAAACTTGTAAAGATGGTATTGACTTCTGAGTGCATATAAAAAGAACCATAATGTTGTAGCTGTGGTTATGATTTAGTTGAAGAGCCCTGAATTGCTTCTTCTAGGAAGGCAAGGGATCTTATTAGATGATCTTAGTGTCCTTTCTGATGCAAAAATGGACGACTCTGTGGGCTTCGTTAAACATTACTTTAACTGAAATACAGGTTCTGCTTGTCAGAACAGGATGTTGGACTAGATGGGCTCTTCTTAAATTCTTAAGGAGGGGGAAATTGGAGCAATTAGCAGGTGTTCCAGCTCCTTCCTTGCATCCTTCTTACCGTGCATAGGAAGGCAATATTAGGGCTGGATCCTTGCTAGAATTACCTAGGGAGGAGAATATTGCTTCTTCCCCCTTCCTTCTTTATCTTGGAATGATACAAACACACACTCAGCCAAGATATCAGCCCAACAAGTTCTTGGGTCATGTCTGGCTCTGATGGTTCTCAGCACATCAATTCCCTTTCAACAGACTTCAGGGGAACATTTAATTTATTTTATTTTTTGCTTATGGTAGGGATAGCCAGTGTAGTGTCATCCAGATGTTGGTGACCAATGGCTCTTCTGGCCTGGGGTCCAGCAAACATCTGGAGGCACTATGTTGGCTACTCTTGGCTTGTAAGGATCTGCTGACAATTCTGAATGGGGAAATCCTTTTTCTGTTGACATCCATCTGTCTTGGAAGACAATCGAAGAATGTGCCTTTGGGGATGAAGCCAAGCCACTGGAGTTACAGCACCTGTTGTTGCTGTAGAGACATGTTTTATTGCAAGTGGGGCAGATGAAGGCACCCTGTTTTGCTGCTTTAGGTGCATCATGGCATTTTCTCTCTCTTCACTCCTTCCAGAGGTCATTCCTCCTCTGGTCACTGCTGCTACCAGCTCCTCCTATCCTTTAATGCTATAATCAGGGATTTTTACAGCAAAGAACTCACTGAAACTCAGTTCTGGCACCTCTGAATTGGGTGCCATTGCCACTATAAGAGAACCAGGGGAGTGTTCATGGTGAGTTCTGGCATCTCTTTTTCTAGAAAAATAGCACAGGCTACGATTAATATGTAAATAAATACTGTATTTTTCGCTCTATAGGATGCACTTTTCCCCCTCCAAAAATGAAGGGAAATGTGTGTGCATCCTATGGAGCGAATGCAGCCTTTCACTGAAGCCTGGAGAGCGAGAGGGGTTGGTGCGCACCGACCCCTCTCGCTCTCCAGGCTTCAGGCAGCTATCAGCAAGCCTTCAGAGCGCGGCAGGAGTTCTCGCCGGGCTCCGAAGGCTTGCGGATAGCAGCCTGCAGCCTGAAGCCCGGGGAGCACAGCGCCAACTCCCGCTGCTCTCAGAAGGCTTGCGGATAGCAGCAAGCTCCGGGAGCGAAGGTGAGGTTGCGCGCAACCTCACCACCACTCCCGGACCCGTTCTGGGGGCTGGGGTCGGGGGAAGCTCAGGCTTCCCCCGCCCCAGCCCCGCAGCTAAAAGTGAAGCCAAGACACTAGCGGGATCCATCCCGCTCGCTGTCTTGGCTTCATTGCTCTTTGGGCCTGGGGGAAAAATAATTTTTTCCCCTTTATTTACCCCCCTAAAATCTAGGTGCGCCCCATGGTCCGGTGCGCCCTATAGAGCGCAAAATACGGTATATATTTGCTCAAGAATTTAACTTTTTATGCTTTGATCTCCTTTCTAATTACTGAAGAGTTAAAACCACTCACCCAGCAAAACTGAAGGTAAAAAGTGCTTTCATTTCCCCTGGTAAAGCTCTTGTAAGCTTAAGAATTCAGAAAAAGTTAGAATTCGGTTGGAGGCTGTCCCAGTACTTGGAGCAAGATAAACATGAAACAATTCTCAATTTGAGTGAATAAGGACTCATGGATTCTTATTGTGCGAAGAATCCCAATGTAACAGGGAAAAGTTACGAGGTTTATGTGCTGTTCTTTTGTTTGTCTTCTACTTTATGTGGAGAACTTGCCAGCGCAATATTACAAAAGTTCCTTTCTGCTTTTGTAGGAAATGAAACTCAGGATGGTTTGTATTTGTCAGGGGGTGGGGGAAGAGTCATGGATGTTGGAAATAAGAAGTGTTTACAATCTAAACTGGAACATGCCAGATTTCCCCACTTCCTTTGACTTCGCCATACTTTTTCCTTGGAGTAAACTGTGTAGAATAAAGTTTAGACATAGAAAGAAATAGGGTTATTTGGAGACACATCTCCAGAATGAAAACAGAGATGTGTCAAGACAGTCGAAGGGACTCCCGGAATGGATTAAGAATGGAGCCAGAGGAAGCTGCGCTGGCAAAAAGGCAGTTGAAAAAAGAGATATATACAAATAAAGCTGTAGTCAATGGATGAAAGGATATATGATGTCTGACATGACTGAGAATCATAGAGCCAGAGACGGAGAACTTTAAAGTGTTAAAATCGAGATGTGGAAAATATGGAAACAATGAGGAGAGGCAGGATTGAGATTTGGAGATATGCTTCAAGGTCCAGACTATGGGAAGTCCCGAAAAATTAATAATTATAATTTGGATGATAATTTGGTCTTTTTTATTTAAGTTTTTTATTTTAATTGGATTATGATTTGATATGTCAATTGGATGTTTTTTATTGGAAAATTAATAAAAATGATTTAACAAAAAAAAAGTTTGAGAACCAAGGTACCACTGTATACTATACTTCAGCATGGAGGAGAGGCGTTGTTCAATCTTGTCTTCTTCAGAGGCTTCAAAACTGGGTATATTGATGGCTCTGGCAATTCCTGCAGAATCGGCTTCAGAAGGTTGTGCTGTGGTCTTCTGTTCCACCACTTTGGCCTGCGGGGTGCCAAGAAGGTTCATTTCTGCCCTATATACTGTTTAACATCTACATGGAGTCACTTGGAGAAGCGAATGTGTAATTATCATCCAATCAATCCGTAAACGTGTATTGTTTTAGCCTTAGGAACAAAGAGCAAAAACAGAGTGAGGACATTAATGCAGTGTGATAACCTTTGCACTTTTAGATCAACATGGCAATCAAAAGTATTAGTTTTGTCAGAAGCTGTCCTTCGTGTTGGCCAACTTCCCATTACAACCGAAGACGGGCATTAGTTTTTATAAGAGCTGAAGGTGGTACAACAGAGCCAAAGTTAGCTGAGTTTTTGACATTCTTTTGTTTATTCCCACAAATATTTCTGGTCAAACAAGTTTTGCAGATTTCTGAATGGCTTGGGATGAGGGTGAACATCACATGCAATAGTACCTTCATCTCATAGCTGTTGTCAGTTTCTAGCCTAAGTAAAAACTAGAAAAGGGAGCAAAATTTCACCCCTGACACTTCTGTAAAATAAGGCTATCTGCTAAACTATCTCCACATACACATAAACTTCTAGTTCCACATTATTTTCCTAGTCCTCTGAAACCAAATATAGTGGTTTCCCCCCAGAACATTAGCATGAAAAATGCCTTCCTTGGGTTACTAGAGCCTAACAGGTTTGTTTTTTTATATAACTTTCCCTTTTATGTGGATATTTATAAATATACAAAAAGAAGACAAAACTTACCAGGATGAATCGTCAAGTCATCTATATTTTTAAATGTGCATTTCTCATTTTAATCTGGGAATGCTTCATTTCTGCATATTTATTCATTGCAGATAGAACATAATAAAACCAGCTAAAACTGATTTGAAGCTTTCAACAAATAATACATTATTCCATAAGCTGCTTCCTTGCTAATCTTTTTGTTACCCAAGGTGAATGAAAAGGTCTTCATCAGACTATAAATAATTGCAAGTGAGCCAGGTTGACAAGCTGTCTTCAACATGGCGAGCGTTGTCCTAAGTAGAAAGCCCTGCAACTCATAGTAACATGCTTACTCTCAGACAGTGGTGCACTTGGAGCAGGATATCACCAAATGTTCCTGGATCACATGGCAGAACATGGGACAAGGCCTTCCTTTGAAGTCTTCCATATAGTTCAATGGAACATCCATGGTGCTACTCATAGCCTTGTGAGGATGAAGGATGAAGGCTATGCCAGAGTCTGGATTTGAACCTATGGCTGTGTCATCACTTCCATTTGCTGTGCTCTCACGGGGTTTTAAATCCATGTTCACATGACGTTATCCAAAATGCATACATATATCGTACTTTGTGATAAGATACTACTGTTTGAGAGCCAGTGTGGTATAGTGGTTAAGAGCGATAGACTCGTAATCTGGGGAACCGGGTTCGTGTCTCCGCTCCTCCACATGCAGCTGCTGGGTGACCTTGGGCTAGTCACACTTCTTTGAAGTCTCTCAGCCCCACTCACCTCACAGAGTGTTTGTTGTGGAGGAGGAAGGAAATGGAGAATGTTAGCCGCTTTGAGACTCCTTAAAGGGAGTGAAAGGCGGGATATCAAATCCAAACTCCTCCTCTTCTTCTTGTAAGCCAGTTTCATAACCATTGGAGTCCTTGAGCTATTCTTAATTTGTCTCTGGGCAAAGCGTTGACAACTTTACAGGTCAATGGCCCCTGGTGTGTTCGCAAGCAGAAACTAATCTGACACTATTGAAGCTATGCTGATGTGAACAGCTGGGGTGGGGGAAAGATCTGTGAAATGCATGGTTGGGTTAATTAATGCTCAGGCATTAATGTGTACACACCCTAAGTTTCCTCAGTTCATGTCCAACACACTGTTGCACCACATCAGTTCTCCTACTTCACATGGGGAAGTTATGTACGATCCTCTCTTCCAGATAAGCCGATGGAGGGCATATGGCATTGAGTCCTCCTCTAAATTTGCCTAAAACCCATTATACATACAACAGCATCAAGAAAAACATGCAGGCAGTGTTTAATTTCCCTTGTTTGGGGACAGATTGGTGAGCAATTGACTTTTTCTGAACTGAAAACAGCTTTCATAGACTGAGAACAAACTGACACTTTCTGTTTTACTTAACATCTTATTTATGATTAAATTAAATTAAGTGAACGTAAGCAGATTATACAACTCCTGTGCAGGATTCTGGTGTTTCAACGTGGGTTTAAGGTGCCCCTCAACCAAGGTATCTTGAGAGTTGGCACCCTTAATTTTAGTAACTTACCTCTTCCCGCCAGATTCTATATTAATCTTTGCAGGACATTAATTGTATTGGTCTATTTTTCTCTTATAACCACCTTCCACTTTTTTTGCTGTTGAAATCAATACTTTTAAGGCTATCTCCCTTCTCCTAGGAGGCATTCCTGCTTCTGCCTTGTGGCTTCAAGATAGCTTCTCTTGGTATTAAAGAGTCCAGCTTTACAGATTATATCTCTCCCTTCTTAGACTAATAGATTTATTATATCTTTTTCCCTGTTACATGAAGATGCCTATGTTTGTGCACTACACTCTAATTAAGGGCTGATATCCAGCTGTAGTGGTTTACATTTCTCTAACAGCTTTTATGGTGTTGTCACATGGAGTTAGCTCCATCTGAAGACAGCCAGATTTTACAGCAGTTAAAGGTTTTGAAGGAGATTACCATAATTACAAGTGATCAACATTCAGTGCTTTTGTGCCCTTCCTCTTCCACCACCCCCTTCGCCCTTTGCACAGCTTATCACATTGCAAGCCGTAGAAAGGAAATTCACTGAAAGGGACTTCCTAGGGGATAATGCTTTGTTAGAGTGGAATTTTGAGATTTATGGAATGAGTTTTAAAAGATGCTGCTCTGTTTAATTTTAATAGTTCCCTGCTAACTCTTTCACTGTGTCATGGAAAAATGGGTTTCTTCTTTTTGGCGTTGGCTTTGCCTTGTGGGACGCGGGTGGCGCTGTGGGTTAAACCACAGAGACTAGGACTTGCCGATCGGAAGGTTGGCGGTTCGAATCCCCGCGACGGGGTGAGCTCCCATTGCTCTGTCCCAGCTCCTGCCAACCTAGCAGTTCGAAAGCACGTCAAAATGCAAGTCGATAAATAGGTACTGCTCTGGCAGGAAGGTAAACGGCGTTTCCGTGTGCTGCTCTGGTTCGCCAGAAGCGACTTAGTCATGCTGGCCACATGACCCGGAAGCAGTACACCGGCTCCCTTGGCCAATAAAGCAAGATGAGCGCCACAACCCCAGAGTCGGCCACGACTGGACCTAATGGTCAGGAGTCCCTTTACCTTTAGAATTGTGATGGCTTGCCACCTGCCCTCTCCTCTGTTGGGGTTGCCATCCACCTCCTTTTCCTACATTCTCATGAACTTAGCTTAGGCAGAAGGGGTAGACAGAATCCAACATCTGAGGCTTCAAAGCTGAATTGAACTCTCTGAATTTTATTCCTCTGAACATAAACCCCACCCAAGTGTACAAAGGTAACCTGAGGTCTGTTTCTCAGGCTTTACCCCTGCTTTATAGCAAGGGTGTGGAAGCTTTCTGAGCCTAAAAGACAAGTTAGCTTATTGCTAACCCCAGCCCTGCCAAGGCCCAGATACCAGCAGTAAATGTGTAATAATAATAATAATAATAATAATAATAATAATAATAATAATAATTTATTATTATACCCTGCCCATCTGGCTGAGTTTCCCCAGCCACTCTGGGTGGCTCTCAATCAGTGTTAAAAACAGTACAGCGTTACATATTAAAAACTTCCCTGAACAGGGCTGCCTTAAGATGTCTTCTGAATGTCAGGTAATTATTTATCTCTTTGACATCAGATGGGAGGGCGTTCCACAGGGCGGGCGCCACTACCGAGGTAAAGGACCCCTGAGAGTTAAGTCCAGTCGCAGACGACTCTGGGGTTGCGGCACTAATCTCGCTTTACAGGCCAAGGGAGCCGGCGTTTGTCTGCAGACAGTTTTTCCAGGTCATGTAGCCAGCATGACTAAGCCACTTCTGGCAAAGCCAGAGCAGTGCACGGAAATGCCGTTTACCTTCCCACTGGAGTGGTACAGAAGGTACCGCCGGCCTTCTGATCGGCAAGTCCTAGGCTCTGTGGTTCAACCCACAGTGCCACCCGCGCCCTGTTTTTTTCGCCTACCTCTTGGCAAATCGTCGCAACTTTTCTGGTTTTTGCGGTTAGGCATTGGAATATGTGTTGTGTGTTGGTGGGCGGAGCTTGGCCATCTCCTATCCTGCCCCATGTTGGGTATTCCGGTAAAGGAATCCGGCAGTCGTGGATCCTGTCTGATGACCTGCTGGTGGCTAGGGCCATGGTACGACGCCCGGTGACATCAGGGGGAGCTTTCAGTTGTATTTGCACCAGCAAGCTCCTCCCACTGGGTGTTAACCTTCAAATGACCCCCCACTGCGCTGGTGGGTCATATATAGGTTGTTTGATCCAATGCCTAAGCCAATACCACTCACATGCTGTAACCCATAAAAGTTTTGGCTTTTTCAGCCTGTTAACCTAAAATTCTTGTGTCCGTGTCTCTTACTCACCACCACATGGGTTCGGGTCCTCAACTCACAACAGTAGCCATAGCTGCTAATCTTCAGGCAGAGGGGATCAAATGCCGATCATGAGTAGAATTCACCCCAACCCATAGATTTACAATGAAGTAGGCACAGCATACGAAGAATGAAATTAATACTAATAATAAACAACTTTTTGGGCTGAGCTGATGCATGGTGAGCAATGACAACAACAAAGTTCAGTTAATTAAGCTTGCCGTTAAGCTCCCATTCCTGTTTGTATTATGGCTTTTATTTTTAAGAAATTATATACAAGTAGATCGTTTTAGATCTGCTGTCTCCATTCAATTGCACCATAGTTTTTGGCTGGGGAAAATTGTGATTTAAAAAGGGTTAAAAAGCAAGCCATAACAAGAACATCTTGGATAGATGAATCCATTTATCCACTAATTAATAGCATACTTCTAACAATGGAAAGCCATTAAAACGTGAAATCATGTTTTCTGAGTCACATTTATCAAACACTGTACATACTGAAGTTCTATTATTTATTTGGAGTTTTTTTTTTACGGATCATATGGATTTTTTCATTCGCTATAAAAGCAGCAACAAAAACATATTTTTATCCCCTTTTTTCATTTTTTAAAAGGTAGCCAAGCTAAAATATTAAATAGGACTTGAATGTTTTATGTCAACAGTAACCTTTATTCTATGCTCTTTAGATAAAACTATGAATATTGGGGAATGGCGGGGGGGGGAGATAAGTACCTCCCTTATTCATCTTAGTCCAAAATCTATTTTACCCGCTGCTGCTTGTTGGCATTGTTTGATGATATGACACGGTAGTAGAGTATCAGATTATAAGTAAAGGAGATTCCCAATTTAATACTTACTCACAGAAATCAAAGTATTTTTTCCCTTTTATCTCAACATCTCCCCCAAAAGTAGCTGTTAAATTTCAAATTATGCAGTCCTCCCGATTTATCATCATATCATGCTTACACTTAGCTGTCTAGCATCAGGAAATCCAATAAGTCCTGTCATATAAGAAGAAAAGAGAAAACCCTATTGGATAATGGTTTGCATTCTTTTCCTACAGTGATTTATTTCTGTCACAAGACTTAATTTTATCACAAGGCAGATGCTCCGTCTATATCAATGCAATGCCAGCTCTGCATCCATTTATTTCGCATGATACCTGATGTTATTTTCAGATACTTTGTTGTCGCCGTTGCTCATTCGGTGTGTGGAGTGATTAGCTGGTGTTTAATCGCATATGTAATTTTCGGTTTTCCTAATTCTCCAGCCTGATAAAGGAAGTCCGCTGCAAAGAGGCGTAATATTAGATTAAATTGCACACAGTAGCAGTTACAGAGGCAGCTGGTGTTAACATTTTTCGATCTCTGGTACTTGTCAGGGTGGAGCATGTCAGATTGAATAAGGAGAGCGTGCTCAGGTTATCAGGTGACCCCACTGGCACGAATGCACTAAACTTTTCCTGAAATAAGTTACCACTGATATTATCATGGAATAAAAAGTGTGGTGGTTTTGTTTCGTTGCATAGCACGCAATATGTTTCACTTTCTTTCTTTTTTTTTAAAAAAGCACACTTAAAAAGCAAAACCCAGCCAAATTGGAGCTATAATGATCATCTTGCACCCCGTGAACATTTTCCTCCCTTCAGTCTGGCATTTAATACAGATTATACTCTTCTGAATAATCGCCTTTATTCAGTTGGGCAGCCGAGGTCCATAGGTTGAGATGCTCCGCCAACTGTCATTAGACTATGGGAGCATACTGCATCTGTTTATACTCAATGCTTCTATGCAGACGCTCTCCAGTGGCGCTGTGTGTATGTGTGTGAGAGAGTGAGAGAGACTGTATTTTCCTTCATATGTAAAAAGAGCTCTCAGTGAAAGACTTGTCAGCTTGCTCAACTTTTCAATCAGCTCAGGATATTTGCGATTTCCATTTTGACGTTCTGCCTGGAGGAGTATCTATTGTCAGCTGCCATTGACAAGTGACAGAGGAGCTGTGACTTCTAGGAAGTTTTATTTTCTTCCGCCGGTGCTTCTTCTTTCCTCTACACTCCCTATATTATTTTCCATTTCTGTTTCTTCATTTATTTATTTATTTATTGTTTTTTAAAAAAACAAACCTGTCCTTCACCAGCTATTTCGGTATGGAGTATGAGCAAGCCAAGGTAGGTGTGTAGCAGAATCTCCCCAAAGTTGCAATTTGGAGCTATTTCTACAAGTAAGTTAATAGACAGGAAAGGAGACCAAGTTAATGACAATTCTCCAAACAGCTGTTGTACGATTCAGCTCCACTACCTCAGTTAATTAATCAGCACCTTGCTGGCAACTCTAGGGGAGATACTCGTTAGATACTGGTAGCAAACAGACAATGCTTTCATATCAAATATGTTCAGCAACATCTAATACAGTGATAACTTCCACAGAACAGGGCAGGGAATACTGTAAGTCATCAAGTTGCTGATGAGGTGGCGTTTGATATTCTGCTATATAGAGAAGCAGTTCATGAATTGCATGCATTGTTTTCTCTTATCATCTCTTTAAATCTGGTTTACTAAAACGGGAGCTTGAAAAGCAGCTCCGAGCTGTTTTCTTAGACATGCATGTAGTTTTATTACTCCTCTGGGGACAAATGCCTAGGTCTGTATCCGAACTAAGCAGACCCCATTGAAATCAGTAGACCTGACTCACTGAAATGCATTTCTTTAAGTAGGTCTACTCTTAATATGGTGGGCAATCAGATACAAACCATAAAAGAGAGAGAATCATAGCATTGTAGAGTTGGAAGGCACCTTTAGGATCATGCTGGTGGATTGTTTCTTGTTGTTGTTTAGTCATTTAGTCGTGTCCGACTCTTCGTGACCCCATGGACCAGAGCACGCCAGGCACTCCTGTCTTCCACTGCCTCCCGCAGTTTGGTCAAACTCATGCTGGTAGCTTCGAGAACACTGTCCAACCATCTTGCCCTCTCCCGTCCCCTTCTCCTTGTGCCCTCCATCTTTCCCAACATCGGGGTCATTTCCAGGGAGTCTTCTCTTCTCATGAGGTGGCCAAAGTATTGGAGCCTCAGCTTCAGGATCTGTCCTTCCAGTGAGCACTCAGGGCTAATTTCCTTCAGAATGGATAGGTTTGATCTTCTTGCAGTCCATGGGACTCTCAAGAGTCTCCTCCAGCACCATAATTCAAAAGCATCGATTCTTTGGCGATCAGCCTTCTTTATGGTCCAGCTCTCACTTCCATACATCACTACAGGGAAAACCATAGCTTTAACTATACGGACCTTTGTTGGCAAGGTGATGTCTCTGCTTTTTAAGCAGTTAAATTTCTTAATATGGAATAAATTAAAGCCTTCATTTTTCCTATTCCAGGAAGCATAACTGGCAGCTATTACTTTTTAAAATGATGTCACTGTAGGCAATGCATGCAGTGACAGCATTATTTGCTTCTGATAGCAGGCCCTTTAGAGAGAGGAGATCTACCACAACGCCTTTCCTCCATCTTCGGTTTTTTAACAGGAGATGCTTCGAATCCCACCTAGCGGTTCAATAAAGCATCAATGTTTTATGAGCAATAATGCATAGAAACCTTAAACCAATGAAATTACATCTGGATATTTTCAGTATAGGGTATATTTTGGTACTGCTCTCAGATGGATGTTGGTTTCAGATTCAAAGCAAAGCTGGCTTTTTCAACGTCTCTCCATTTGCTAAGATTATATACCCCAGCTTCCTGTTATCATGGTCCTGCTCTTTATTTGCTTTTCAGATTTAACCCTGTTCTTGTACAGCTAGAAAACTGTAATTAAGTTAGGCTTTGGAATGCATTTCCCATCAAGTTGGTCTATGGTTATTCAATTCAAAATACGGCTTTTTAAATGTGTTTGTTGGACGGGGAGGTTATTGGTTTGTTTTAGTTTTATTATGTATTTTGTATTCTCATTTTACATTTTTTGTTGTGAATTGCGCTGGGCTCTTTGGGTGAAGGGTGGCATACAAATTTAATAACTAGAATAAAACAATAAAAATTAAAAATAATTCCATTGTTAATATCATTTTACTGACATATTAAGAATGAAAAAGCCTCCATAAGAATTTATTTACATGCATTATATACTTTATGTATCATAATTCCATTGGATAATGTTTACAACATTGTGTCCATTGATGTTTAGAGAATATGGGTGTGATCCAGCATACTGTATGTGGACATTCATGCAATGGTGTTTCCCCTTCTCTCCTCCTTGATTGTAGACTTCTGCACCTCCAAAAATATGTTCTGGAGATTTGGGGACTCTCTGGAGCAGTTTTGGAGGGAGAAAAATAAGTCCCCTTGTGCAAGCCGTTGTACAGGTATTATCATCCCGATTGTGAAATGCAAATTTAAGGCACATCCAGTGTATATTTAAAGCACGTTACTCCTCCCAAAGAACCATGGGAACTGTAGTTTGTTAAGGGTGATGGACATTTGTGGATCTGTGAGGAGGAAATCGAAGTTTCCAGGATTCTTTGAGGGAAGTTACCGTATTTTTCTGTGTATAAGACACCCCCGTTTTGGGGGGACTCAAAAATTAAGAATATGGCGGGGAATTGCCCACAGTTATTGAGCATTTTAAAGGGGAGATTGCCGAAAACCGCTCACCCGCCTGACCAACGCTGCCACTCACGCGTGTCGCAGAAGCCAACAATTGCAAGCATGATTGCTGCAGTGACAGCCAATCAGCACCAGCCCTTGACACAGCCACCACACGAAAAACACATCCAATAGGTTAAGATAAAGGCCTGACCATTAGTCATGGCCGACTCTGGGGTTGTGCCGTTCATCTTGCTTTATTGGCCGTGGGAGCTGGCGTACAGCTTCCAGGTCATGTGGCCAGCATGACTAAGCAGCATCTGGCGAACCAGAGCAGCGCATGGAAACGCCGTTTACCTTCCCGCCGGAATGGTACCTATTTATCTACTTGCACTTGACGTGCTTTCGAACTGCTAGGTGGGCAGGAGCTGGGACTGGGCAAGGGGAGTTCACCCCGTCGCGGGGATTCGAACCACCGACCTTCTGATTGGCAGGCCCTAGGCTCTGTGGTTTAAAACCAAAAATCACACGTCACCACCATGCACTATCCATGTATAAGACGACCCCCTATTTTTAACATAATTTTAGAATAAAAAAAGGTCGTCTTATACACGGAAAACTACGGTATTTGCTTTAAATGTGTTTTTGATATGCTTCAAATATGTGGTGTGGATCTGACATTGTACAAAGTGAGCAAGCCCTCCTGCTCGTACAACCCCTCCACCTGAACTTCCTGTGCCACTCATGACAATCATGCTATTGATTGGTCATCTGTGATATAAAGCTTCTTGCTGTGATGATATTGGTATTGTGCAAGTCTATGATAACTGACACGCCTTCTCCCCTTGGGATTCGACCAGAGACTGCGTGCCTGGGTCAGCAGGTTGCCATTCAAAGTTTGCAGATGTAGAGCAATCCGAATGGTGTCAATCCAGAACTCTGTTTATTGCTGTATGTGAATAAAATGCTGCTGTACTGGTTTCTAACCAGTAAGAAGTGGAAGAAATAGTCTGTTACTACCATCTTAGATTCTTGATTCCAACAGAGTTAGATACCATTTTGTGGACTGACAGTGGTCTATGAATTAACACAATGAGTTAGTTACCTAGGCACCTAGAATTCTAGAGGTCAGGATGATGCCCTATTGAATCTAATTTCTGTACAAATTTTTGCCAGCATCTGTTGTAGACAATGTTAGTATCAGCTCTGCAAAGAAAGTATCTGTGAAAGAACGTCACAAATTAAATTGAACTTTCCAACACTGTGGTTTTATGTGGTTAGTTACAATTGTATCCTTGTTTTGAATATCACTGGTATTGCATGTGTGTTTGTGTATGTCATTTTTAAAATAAAAAAGTTGTTATAATTACATGTTAACAGAACTTCCCTTAAACTGCATCTTTGTAGTTGTTCATGTTATACAGAGGGCAAGATACATTCTCAATCCTGCCTAATCTGCAGCTTTCCCACTCCTTTTAAACAAACCTTGAGATAAAAATGACTTCCTATCCACCATCTGAAATTTGACTCTCTTTCAGATTTGCACTATTTAAAATCCTTTCCCCCTCCCCTTTGTTCTTCCAAAATATATGTTGTTGAAAAGAAAGCATGGGTTCATTCTTGACAAAAATAAATAAATGTATGTGTAATTTAGAAGACAGAAACGAGGTATAAAATCTTTTTCATGCTTCCTGTATTCAAGGAAAAGCCACCCAGTGCTATAATTCTGCATAAAATGCATTTAAGTCTTGAAGTATGGAATGTCCACTGCTGCTTTGTGGCACAACAGTCTAAATTGAAAGGCATTCCAGCATCTGTTTTCAGAGAGTTAAGACATAATGTGCTGGCATTTTTTCCTGATAGATCAGGGAATAAAGAGGTCTGCAAGACTTGCTTGTGAAGGTGTCTATTGCAGATAAGGAGGACCTTCTTTTCCCAAGAATTTATACGCTTTTAAATCTCCCCTTCTCATCCCTCCTCTGCCTTTCTGTTCCTGAGATACTTGGGTATATATGCCTCCAAAAATTCCCACTAGCTGCTCTGTTGCAAATTGAAAAGTCCTGTTATTGCTATTTCTGGAAGTTTTCCCACGATCTTTACATGGGGAGATGAGGATAAACAAGTAATTTGGGAAATATAATTTGCTGCTTCTTGAAACACCGTGTTTTATGTAGGGATAGAACAGAAGGGAAGAATAATGGTTAGAGTTGGTGCCTGTGTACATACCACACATTGAAAACACATTATTTCCCCCCAAGAATCTTGGGAGCTCACAGAGCTGCAATTCTCAGCACCCTTAACAAACTACAGTCCCCAGGATTCTTTGCGAGAAATAATATGCTTTCAATGTTGGTTGTGTGGGATGCCATATTTTGTCTCTGCATGTGTATTCTTTCCTATTTAAAATAGCAACTACAAGGTGGCCTGATCAGGATCGGGACCATGTCATACACTGAAGGTTATTTTCCTCCCTGCCCATGGTCCTAGGGGGGGGGGACAACACCCCCCCAAATTTTAAAGCTGAAATTTCCGTTGGGAGGGTAGCTGCTATTTGTGCGTCTCTCCCAAGGCAAATTACAACCTGAGAAAGGTGCTGTTGTTTGTGTTGTTGTTGAGACTGTTGTTGTTGTTTAGTCGTTTAGTCGTGTCCGACTCTTCGTGACCCCATGGACCTGAGCACACCAGGCACTCCTGTCTTCCACTGCCTCCCGCAGTTTAGTCAAACTCATGCTGGTAGCTTCGAGAACACTGTCCAACCATCTCATCCTCTGTCGTCCCCTTCTCCTTGTGCCCTCCATCTTTCCCAACATCAAGGTCTTTTCCAGGGAGTCTTCTCTTCTCATGAGGTGGCCCAAGTATTGGAGCCTCAGCTTCAGGATCTGTCCTTCCAGTGAGTACTCAGGGCTGATTTCCTTCAGAATGGAGAGGTTTGATCTTCTTGCAGTCCATGGGACTCTCAAGAGTCTCTTCCAGCACCATAATTCAAAAGCATCAATTCTTCGGCGATCAGCCTTCTTTATGGTCCAGCTCTCACTTCCATACATCACTACTGGGAAAACCATAGCTTTAACTATATGGGCCTTTGTTGGCAAGGTGATGTCTCTGCTTTTTAAGATGCTGTCTAGGTTTGTCATTGCTTTTCTCCCAAGAAGCAGGTGTCTTTGAATTTCGTGACTGCTGTCACCATCTGCAGTGATCATGGAGCCCAAGAAAGTAAAATCTCTCACTGCCTCCATTTCTTCCCCTTCTATTTGCCAGGAGGTGTTGAGACTGTAGGGGAGAGGAAAGGATTAAATGCCCAGGATAGGGATCCTGCAGTAAATACCTTCTCCCCTATGAACCTTCCATTGAGCACTGTGTGAGGTCTTGATCCAAGAAGCAAGTTTTGTAATTGCAATGTGTTTGGCTTGTTTAGTTGTGGAAGTTGTCCCTTTCGTGTCAGGTCTGCTAGGTTCAATATTTTTACCTCATTTACTTTTGTTACCAATCTGCAGCAGGTGATTATTTTGCTCTTCTTATAGTTTTCGACTGATAAATGTTAACTTACACTTAATGAATTATGCAAATTGTGTTGTATCCCACTTATCTCTTCAACAAAACGTCGTTCCCCAAGATGGCATACATGCTATATAGCAAAAACAAAATCTGCAGCACTGTGCAAATACACCCAGCTTTAAAGGTCACATCTCTAGGTAAAAAGTGCATCAGTTTATTTCCCCTTTCAAATGTGTCTACTCAATTAAGATGAATAGCAATAATATTTACTTGCTTCCATTGTGAGGTCATTGTACATAATAGGGCCATTTTCTGCTTCCTATAGAATTGCCAATATTCATGTGCTGGGGAACGTCTGCACCAAAGACAGAGAACCAGGTGTTATTGGACTACAACTCCCATCACTCACAGCCAACATAATCAGGGATGATGGGAGCTACAGCTGAACAACTTATGGAAGACCTTGCGTTCCTCATCACCACAAGCATGGTCTGCTTCCACAATGGGCCTTTAGTTTGGAAAAGCTCTATTTTGCTCACTCACTTAGAATAGAATCATAGAATCATAGAATCATAGAGTTGGAATAGACCACAAGGGCCATCGAGTCCAACCCCCTGCCAAGCAGGAAACACCATCAGAGCACTCCTGGCATATGGTTGTCAAGCCTCTGCTTAAAGACCTCCAAAGAAGGAGACTCCACCACACTCCTTGGCAGCAAATTCCACTGTCAAACAGTTCTTACTGTCTCTCTTAAAGAGCATCTGTGCATCAGCTTCCGTTTTTTTCAGAACTCAGAAAACCCACCTTTTAAAAATTCAGTCAAAGAGCTGAACAGTTTCCCTAGATGTAGATGGCCTGTCATACTGTTGTATTGGCTGTTTATGGCCTGTATAGGTGGTTCTAGCTATTTTCTTCTCTGTGGTGTGTGTTTCTTCCCTAGGAATCAATTATATCACTTTAATTTCTCCCCTTCTAAACCGTACTGCCTGTATATCCACACCCACATCCATTTTGCAGAGGTGGAAATCAGTCATGATTGGGAGTGCAGTGAGGGGAGAAGCATGTAATCTTTTAGCAACGTACAATAAAGATAAAGGGACCCCTGACCATTAGGTCCATTCGTGGCCGACTCTGGGGTTGCGGCGCACATCTCGCTTTATTGGCCGAGGGAGCAGGCGTACAGCTTCCGGGTTATGTGGCCAGCATGACTAAGCCGCTTCTGGCGAACCAGAACAGCACATGGAAACATCGTTTACCTTCCCACTGGAGCGGTACCTATTTATCTACTTGCACTTTGACGTGCTTTCGAACTGCTAGGTTGGCAGGAGCAGGGACCGAGCAACAGGAGCTCACTCCATCACGGGGATTCGAACCGCCGACCTTGCAATCAGCAAGTCCTAGGCTCTGTGGTTTAGCCCACAGCGCCACCCGCATCCCGAGCAACGTACAATAGCCCTGGTGAAATTGCCTCTCCTCCAACATTTGGGCCTGGGAAAAGAATGGCTGTCCACTCAGCTCTAGTTTTAGATGTCTGGAAGTAGAATTGCTACTTTCCTTCCCCTTAAAGTAGACAGCAATGATTGGGCACTGCCAAGTTGTCCACATCTGAAAGCATCTTTAAACTTGATTAAGTGTAAATCCCTTTAACCAGGAATCTCTGGGAACTTCGTTTCTCAGAGGAATCCTAAGGATCTCAGAGAAGTCCCAGACCCAAGCTTTGGGGGAAGTCATGGCAATTACATTAGTTGAAAACTGATATAAGTTTGTAGAGTAGACATGTCTTGAGGCTTTTGAACTTTAGAGATTAGTTTTGCTTGTATTTGGACTGGATGTTATCAATTTCAAGAGATTGCAGGAAAGGTAATTGTTCTTTGGGTGGAAGTACATATTCGGTAATTCTTTTCCTTGAGGACTCTCTTTTATCAGGTCAGGCAGATGCTGGTGGCTTCAAATTGAGTGGGGAACCATTGGAGGGAGAAAGAGAAGGACTGCTTAACCTTCTCCTTCCCAGCAATTTGTCCACTTATAATTCTTCTCCCTCAGCTACTTTTTGCCTTAAGTGATAAATGATAGAGCTTCCTGTATAGTCTGTCTCTCAAGGAGTTGGAGAAAGACAATGTTGAGAAGACAACAGTCCTCAATTCAGGCAGGAGCACCTATATCTGCTTTATCTTAGGGGGAAAGAATGAAGAAATGATGCATAATTTGTAACTTTGGCCTTTGTCTTTGAGACAATTATATTAAGAAACTTCCTTGACACCTCTGGCACATTCCTGCTTTACATCTTCCTACTGTCTTTTCTTAGTCAGTAAAGTGCATTGTAAATTGCATTGAGTCCATAATGGGACCAGGACACTTCAGACAGATTTGGGATTTGTGTGAGCCAAATCGGAATCTCTCTGAGACACCATGAACCAAAGAGGGGCATCTGAAGTGATTTGGGGTGTTTCAGAGATTCAGCCATTAAAGTGCCAACAGTGTGTCTGCAAAAATTGAATTATTTCTCCTGAAGATCAACATATTAGCAAAACGCTGTTGGGTGGGACTCTTTGTAACAGACAGATCTTGCTTCCAATCAGAGGGACTTATTTTACCATAGCTTTTGCCCCCTTTTCTGCGACCAGTCTTGTTATTGTAAATGTAGGACATTCAAGTCCTTCTTCCTCTGTGTCACATACCCACACAGCCACTTTTGACAAATCAACTTTGCACTTAGGTTCTGCAATTTTGGGTTCCAATGGAGCAGAACACAACCCAGAAGCTTCCCCTCCCCTCCATTCACCATAATTCCCTAGCTTCTGCACTCATCTTTCTGAAATGAGTTATTTTTCTAAGGGCACCTCTGTGATGCATGCCATTTTAATAATAAACTCATTGCACACCGCACCACAGGGAGGGAAACAAATCCCTTCTAGTTTTCTACCCTCCAAAACATCTTTGAAGGTGCTAATACAATCAATAAGTAAATCCCTGACTCTATTTGTCTGTAATTAACAAGGTTTCTTATCAAGGGGATCCTCTATCATGTGTTCTATTTTTATATATATTGTCCATAAAACAATATAGAACACAAAGTGAATCCCGTTTTAACTACCACGTCTGCAAATGTTACCCAGTTCTCCTCAAAACAATAAGTTATATATGGTTCCTATTGGGGGGGGGGGTGGACTTTAAAGTGCCCTATACAAAACCCCTAGACCTCTTTGTTTATAATTGGGGAAGCTTTGTCCACTCAACAGGGACTACCATGCCTACAAATTTCACCCACTTCTGTCAAAAGGGGAAAAAAGGTATAGCCATTTAAAAAGTTATACATATCAGTGCATGTGGAAGGCATAAAATCTTGTTTTCCAAATCTGGATTTGGCTAAGTACTTTGAATTGAATCAGAGAGCTTCCCAAGCAGGGTATTTGCCAAAGTGCCAAACTGGGGTCCAAATAAATCTTGTGGTTGATGGTTGATAGTTGACTGAGACTTATTTTCTATTGTCCTACTTAGATGTTGCTCCAATTCTTCTACTTCATTGAATCAACTTTCTCCTTAACGTGGTTAAATGCTGTGACAGAAATTTACATTGGGCTCCAACTTTGGATGCCTGAGGGGTTTTATTTTTGAGAAATCCTATATGAACTGAATTGATCCTCATCTTCCAAACTAATATGCAGATTAGAAATTAGCTATCCACTGCTTTTTAACTTTCTGAATGTGCAGATGCAGTTCTCAGCTCAAAAGGCATATAACAATACCTTTAACACAAATGTAAAAAGTCTTATGGCATCTTCAACAGATTTTAGTTTCCATTATTTTTAGTATATCAGACTGGCATGTATATCATTTAGGAAATCAAATCAAAAATGCATATTTTGAGATAATAAGGGTTGTAACCACTGTTAGTCGCACTAAGATTAAACCCACTAAAATTAATTTATTTGTAAGTAAAAGTTAAGATGGATCTAACCCACAGTGCTTAAAATGCATAATTAAATATATGTTTAATGATAATTTCCATGTGGGTTAAAAAGCACAGGGAAATGCAGAAATTGAATGGAAGGTGCTCATGGATTGACATATGCAAAAGTAGTACGAACCGGAAGTAGAAGGATTTGTTCATCCTTATGCTGAGCGCATGCCCTATGGAAGAGTGCGAAGGTGAAGGAAAAGTCTAGTACTGTACTGAGGCTTCCACAGATCTGCAATTTCCCTTCATCCTCCAGGTTGTGTTAGGCATCAGTATTGCATGAGCATCTTTCCTTGTGGAAAACTGTGGCTCACAAGCTATGTAAGTTGCAGTCTAGAAAAGAGCCATATTAACCAGATGGTTGGAATCTACAAATCCACATTACATTATGGCAGCTCAACACGGCACCTGCTTTATTTTTTGTTTGTTGCAAATCCCTACTTCCAGCAGAGAATGTTGGTTTTGGACACAGTTTCAGAACCTCAAGAGAAGCGCATAAACGTTACCATGGCGGAATGATTTACCAAGTCCACCTGTGTTCCACTTTATCTACAAGCTTCTGTTCCATGAGGAGTTCAAAGCGTAAGAACCAGGTTTAGATGGATGGGCAAATCTGTATTTGAGCAACCCTGCTCATTTGGTCCATCACCATAATTTTGCAGTTGTTGGGTACAGAGTCGTCATTACTCAGACATCCTTCTCCTGCATTGCTCTGATTACCATTTTGCAGCATGGAAGATGCTTCCTCTGATTATGCCAACAGAGAGAACTGTCAATAATGTGCTTGGCTGAATCCTGCAGAAGAAGAAAGCTCTCACTTCATTCTCCCTGTGAAGACAGCTCACAGATGGTGTCCTGACCTAGTCTCCTTAGGATAATCCTCTGCATCTGGATATTTTGACTCCTTTTTGCCAAAGCGACTTTTCTCTTTCTGTGGCATGGATTTGGGGAACTGACGCCCTCCTGTAACAAACCAAAAGGAAAGCAGGTGTAGCGTAGGGCTGCCATAGTGTAAAATGATGCTGTTTGCACACATACGGTGTTTGCTTGGTATCTACTTTCCTAAATGAGACTTTTAGAACAATTCTGAATTAGGAGAAATGAAGCACACATCTCTTTGTCTGTACAGTTTTTCTTATCCTGCTGCATAACTGACCACAAAGGGAACTAAAAATGTAAGTAAACCTTTCCCCTCTAACCTATACCACTTTAAATGCCATGTATTTATATAATAAAAGGCTTGATTTTTCCATGGTTCTGCTCTCCCTCCCTCCCCTCTCTCTCCCTCACACACGAGTGCTCTCAGTTGAAGTCTGTCTCAGTGTTTCTCATTGACACCAGTGGGCTATGCTTGATACGACAGATTCACACTATGTGTTGTCCCCTCCATTCAATTAGTAGCTCCTCACCCGCCTTGAGTTCTGGAAGCATGAGGGCTATTGTGGTTGTGCATGCAGGCATTTGTTTATCTACGTATGTGCCCTTTTTATTTTTGACATAAAAGTTTCTGACATACCAGATTTGCACAAAGCAGCAAATAAAAAAGCGTGTGTGTGTGTTGCCCCACCCCACCAACAGCCTACTGAGGAATGTCTCATCAACGGAAGTAAGGATTGTAGTAATAGATGCCACCCAGCAAAACATCACACACAGCCCCCCCCCCCCCATTCACAAAATGCAGCTCAGCATGACCACCATCTGGGAACATGTAGGATTTATGGTGTGTGTGTGTGTGTGTGTGTGTGTGTGTGTGTGTGTGTGTGTTAGAATAAAACTATGCACATTTGAAGTGCAGTGGTACCTCGGGTTAAAAACTTAATTCGTTCTGGAGGTCCATTCTTAACCTGAAACTGTTGTTAACCTGAGGTACCGCTTTAGCTTAATGGGGCCTCCTGCTGCCGCCGCACAATTTCTGTTCTCATCCTCAAACAAAGTTCTTAACCCGAGGTACTATTTCTGGGTTAGCGGAGTCTGTAACTTGAAGCGTCTGTAACCTGAAGCGTCTGTAACTTGAGGTACCACTGTATTGGGGATGAAAACAGTATAGGTTTTTACAGACCCCCTAGATACCATCCTTGTATAGTTGTACACACTGGCGGAGGAAGAAGAGTGCGGGGGAGCGCACTGACCCTGGTAGCGAGATCCTGATAGGGTGCCGTCGCAGCTCCTCCCCGCCCGAGCTAAGTGCCACGCCCCTGCAGGCAGTGTGCCCTCCCCCCAGGACGCACACCAGCCCTGCCCCTGCCTGCTCTCCACCCCCACCCCCACCCCAGTGCCGGAGCATGAAGCTCCGCCACTGGTTGTACATTTGTATGATGAAAAATAATCTTTAATACATGCGGGTGGCGATGTGGGTTAAACCACAGAGCCTAGGACTTGCCAATCAGAAGGTTGGCGGTTCGAATCCCCACGACGGGGTGAGCTCCCGTTGCTCGGTCCCTGCTCCTGCCCACCTAGCAGTTCGAAAGCACGTCAAAGTGCAAGTAGATAAATAGATACCACTGTGGCAGGAAGGTAAACGGCGTTTCCGTGTGCTGCTCTGGTTTGCCAGAAGCGGCTTAGTCATGCTGGCCACATGACCCGGAAGCTGTACGCCGGCTCCCTCGGCCAGTAAAGCGAGATGAGCGCCGCAACCCCACAGTCGGCCACGATTGGACCTAATGGTCAGGGGTCCCTTTACCTTTACCTAATATTTTTGCATTAAACTAGAGCGGCTGATGCATCTCCCTTTAGAAATGCTGCAGCTGATGATTTAACTTGGATCTGTTTGACAGAAATATGAGATTAGTAAACTGCTTTTGTAGAAAGAGTTGGAAGGCTGACATGCACGACTGGACCTCACACCTGCAGGAAATCTGTTCTTCCTTTTTTTGCGGACTCCTCTGTCACTGAGACCCTAACTAATTATGACAGCATTAGTTGAATGAGACCCAGTGTTTTTTAGCACAGCGTAAGTATTCAAAGCCACTGTCTCGGCTCAGAGGTTTGTGCTTCAAAGGAGGTTATACATATGTACTTATATTCTGACTGGAAGCTAATCATAATGAGTGCACAGTTAAGCACCTAAATCTGCAATTCTGTGCGCTGCATTGAAATAAGTGGGTTGTGCTTCCGAGTGAGCACGTGAAAGATCATGCCGTAAGTTTCATTGCTAATTTTTATTATTATTATTATTATTATTATTATTATTATTATTATTATTATTATTCTGTGGAACATCTTGCTTCCTCCACGTTGCTTCTTTCAGATGATGGACCCAAACACATCTAACTGAGTTCTAACTTTGTTTAAATAAAAAGTATCTTGAGGAGAGAGGAGTTCAGAATGGAGAAACAGCAAAAGAGTTCCTAATCTTTTCTGCTGTTTCTTCATGTTAAATTGCCCTCTCAAGTAGCATTTTCCTCTTTCGAGTTCCAAAGGCATATTTAGAATGTCTTCATTCATCTTCTTTCCCCAGAATTACATTATAAATGTCCCAATCTCAGCACCCAAGGCTGTTTCAACCATAGATGTTTCCTGCAGGGGGAAAGAAAGAAGAGGAAAAAAACCAATTTTCACGCACATCAAATTAAATTTCAAAATGCTTACGTGATAAATCAGGTCACATATCTCTTGTCCTTGTGGGTATATTTTAGTCAGGAATGTGGGAAGGAATTGCTGGGACTAGTGTGCTTACTGTAATTGATTAGGAACATCCGGATGTAGATAGGCTGCCATTAACCCAGTGGGTGGGACTGCACCAAGTGCCACGACACACAAAGAAAAGGCGTCAGGAGGGAAGAGGATTGATGTTGTAAAGTGACAGCCAGGAAAAACAAGGCAAAGCAGGAGTTAAAAAATATGAGTCTTCAGGAGCCAGAAATAAATGCAGAAAGAAAAGGAGACCGTTGGATCAATAGTGGAATAGTGTTCCAGTCATATAGTATTTTTCTGGTGGATGTGCTTTATCAGAAAATGAAGTGCTTCCAGCAGCAAACAGTTAAAACTGTAACTCAAATGAACAGCTCCAAATCTTGTTAAAAGTGTTTCCTTCCAAAACTTGCTCAGAGTAGCACATTTGTTTGTGGCTACCTATCAGTGTGTAAAAAGGTGGTTCAGTTATGCTTTTTTTCATAGGAAGGGCAGCAGCTCTTTGCATATTTAGCATCTTTAAAACTTCCCTGCAACCATGTAATTGGGGGATCATACGTGAGGACGGCTGTAAAAGAAAATCAGCCTGAGATCCCGGAAAGGTAGATTTGAAATCCAATGCTAGATAACCATAACCAAAGGTAATAATATTTTTTTCACACACCTTTGTGAGAAATGTCACTGCTAACGTTTTGAGAAATCTTCATTTTAGCGTGGTGTTAAAAACTGGTACCTGCTTCTGTTACATCCTATGAGAAACAGTATGGAAATTGTAAGTTGGAGACTCACATGGAACAGTATTTGGGTAAAAAAAAATTTGTTTATTATTATATGACTGCAGCAACTTTTCATGTCACTAACACTTCCGTTTCCAAGCACTCAAAAAGGCTAGTGTTGTAATATAAATCACCAGCGTCCATGAAATGTGTTGTACTTCTCAGCTGGAGTTTCATCTTAAAAGACATTGGCTGCGTTCTTAGTGCTTTGAAACAGCAAATAGATGGTATTATTTATATTTCTTGAAGGCAGATGGCAGTTTCTTATGGTTAACACAGTATTGTAGTAATTACTGCTGGAGCACAATCTAACCTAATGTGTATTAGTTTTGCTCTCTATAATCTAATATGCATTAATACTTCAGCGGGCTCTGCTTACTAATGACTGCATTAATACATACCATGTGCATATTATAGTACATTGTTTTATTTATACTCAGGAATTTTCTGCAATGTGTACAGTGCTGACAATCGAAACCCATAGTAAATTATGAAACAAAGTGGACTGGCTTCATGCTGGAGCAAATGGTATTTTTCCTGGCCCACCATAAATGAACTGAAAGGTTGTTGTATAAAATTATTTATGTAGCTTAAGATTATCAACACAAGCTTTATGAATAATAAAAATTAATGCTGATGTTTCATGTGTGAAGTCCTTGGAAGAGTATTAGGCTTATGGCTCTTTATTTGTTAACACACTGAAGTGGACACTGGCAATTTAAATGAAGGGGGGGGGAAACCATGCATAATGTTCATTATAAATCACATGGCCCATGATCACATTGCCACCAAATGTTACCTAGAGTGTTATTAGAGGTGGATATGTAAGTTCAAGCTTCAGCAAAACGTCTACAGAATTTAGAAGGAAACTAAAATAATTTAAATTTTAATCAGGCCAGTGGAACATTGCAGGAGGCACATCCCTAGTTAAGGCATAGACATTTTGATGGGGCCAACATTGGTTGGAACTGCACATTATCTGAACCATGCAGCTGCCAGAGGAAACTGCTACTCCATGCCTCCCTCTCCTCTGCTCCTCTCTCATATTTAGTACAAGACATGTGATGGCATTGGATGTTTCTGTGCACCTCCTCCACATCATGTGCTAGTGTCAGGCAATGAATACGTAGGTAAAGGTAAAGGGACCCCTGACCGTTTGGTCCAGTCACGGACGACTCTGGGGTTGTGGCGCTCATCTCGCTTTACTGGCCGAGGAAGCCAGCGTACAGCTTCCAGGTCATGTGGCCAGCATGACTAAGCCGCTTCTGGCGAACCAGAGCAGCGCACGGAAATGCCGTTTACCTTCCCGCTGGAGTGGTACCTATTTATCTGCTTGTACTTTGTGCTTTCGAACTGCTAGGTTGGCAGGAGCAGGGACCGAGCAACAGCAGCTCACTCCATCACGGGGATTCGAACCGCCAACCTTGCAATCAGGAAGTCCTAGGCTCTGTGGTTTAACCCACAGCGCCACCCGCATCCCAAGCAACGTACAATAGCCCTGGTGAAATTGCCTCTCCTCCAACATTTGGGCCTGGGAAAAGAATGGCTGTCCACTTGGCTCTAGTTTTAGATGTCTGGAAGTAGAATTGCTACTTTGCTTCCCCTTAAAGTAGACAGCAATGACTGGGCACTGCCAAGTTGTCCACATCTGAAAGCATCTTTAAACTTGATTAAGTGTAAATCCCTTTAACCAGGAATCTCTGGGAACTTCATTTCTCAGAGGAATCCTAAGGATCTCAAACAGAGAAGTCCCAGACCCAAGCTTTGGGGGAAGTCATGGCAATTACATTAGTTGAAAACTGATATAAGTTTGTAGAGTAGACATGTCTTGAGGCTTTTGAACTTTAGAGATTAGTTTTGCTTGTATTTGGACTGGATGTTATCAATTTCAAGAGATTGCAGGAAAGGTAATTGTTCTTTGGGTGGAAGTACATATTCGAGCAACAGGAGCTCACCCCATCGAGGGGATTCGAACCGTCAAACTTCTGATTGGCAAACCCTAGGCTCAGTGGTTTAGACCACAGCATTGTCAAATCACTACATGGAATAAGTTGCGCAAGACATTACAAAGCAGACTGGCGGCGGCGGGGGGGGGGGGGAGATCTGTGGCTGTTGCTTTTGTCAGTAATCACATGTTACTCTTTTAGCTATGATGTTGTTCCAGCAGTAGGGTCTGTGGTTATTCCATACCATCCACTTTTACAATTGCAAGGAGAAGGAGAAGGCATTTAGTATGAGAGACAGACATAGAATCATGGAACCATAAAACTGTAGAGTTGGGAGGGATTCGGAAGGTCAATTGGCCCCTGCAATGCAAGAACCTCGACTAAAGCACCCATGTCAGATGGCCAGCCAAACTCTGCTTAAAAACCTGCAAGGAAGGAGAGTCCACAAAGCCTTGTGGGAGTCTGTTCCACTGTTGAACATTTTTCACTCTCAGAAAGTTCTTCCTGATGAATATTCGCAATCTCCTTTCTTGTAACTTGAATCCATTGGCTGGGATCCTAGCCTCTGGAGCAGGAGAAAGCAAGCTTGCTCCATCTTCCATGGGGCAGCCCTTTAGATATTTGAAGGTCTCTATCATATCTCCTCTCAGTGTCCTCCAGGCTAAACATGCCAAACTCCCTCAACCATTCCTCATAAGACATTCCAGACCCTTGACCACCTTGGTTGCACTTTTCTGCACACGGTCCAGCACAGGAGCCAACTTCTAGTGGCTGAGGTCCCTTTGCCCCCACAAAAACAAAAAACAAAATTCAGGGGGCCAGACCTAAGAGCCATTTTCAAGGGGGAATCTGTGCGTCAGAAACAAGTCAAGCAGATCTCTTCCTGTTATTTTGGGGGCATATATGGCTTTGGAAACTCATACTTGCTTAGCCGACATGCCATTTCTTCCTCAGGGTTTTGTTTTGCTTTGAAACGGGTGTTTTCTGGTGCAATCTAGCGTCCACAGCTTTTATTTGTGGGTATCATTCAGCTGATTTTGTCTGCTTTTCAGCAGCCAGTGTGGAATTTTGGTCCGTGTTCCGAACATAAACTAAGGAACTGGGAAACCCAGCCAGATGGGTGGGGTATAAATAAATTATTATTATTATTATTATTATTATTATTATTATTATTATTATTATCACCATTATCATTATTTTATAATATTATTTATATTGTTATTTATACTAATAATAATAATAATAATAATAATAATAATAATAATAATAATTAGCCTGCTTTATTTTGAAAGGATGGGTAACTGAGAAGATCTTATATTTGTTGCCCAAGAGCTTTGCAAGGAAAAGTATGATGCAGTGTGATGAATGAAATATATTAATCAGCATTCTGGTCATCTTTAACAACCTTGAAGTCATCCATAAACAAATTAACCTTGATTTATCTTTGTCGAGCATTATTTACACATTAGTGTAAAGAGAAACGAGGGAAAGGTAATACTGCCAAGACTAGTAGGAGCTACGTACAGTTGAATGGTGGGGGGAAAAAGAGAGCCTCTTTATTTCAGGGAGAACTTAAGTAGTGTTTGAAAGCAATATTTTATTCCGAGCTCTTGCTGGTAGCAGCCATTTTTGACACAGTGGGTCTGCCCTATTAAAAAGCCCTCCATCATGCTTGTTCGCGATTTAGCACTCATAAAAAGCAGCACATCGGGAGGAAACACATCCATCCATTATCGTTATTGCACTTTCTTGATCTCTCATTTTATATTTCCCCCTCTCTTATCTAGGACTCTATTGCTTATTTTAAGCCATAAGACTGATGAGATCAGCTTAAAAACAATTAAAATGCAAAATTTAAGGTTCCAAAAGAACATAATTTTACATGATTTACTGTTTGGCTTTTCCCTAAGCACTCCACAATACCCCTCATAACATTTGGTAAATAACTGAATTGGAAGATTTCGTTCTTTTTATGCAAGCCAATATAGCTCTTTCCATCTTTCCTTCTTTGCTTGTACAAACTGTTCTGAATGTTGGTTGGGATTTATTTATTTTTTTTGTTACTAAACTGAATGCTACCAAACACTTTTTCTGTTTAAAAATTAAACATTTTGTTTAAATATTAAACATTTAAAGTTTTCTTCTAATTGCTGCATTTGTTATATGAGATTTGAAACTGTTTAAACATACATTGGCAGAAAAAAACCAGCAGAATTAAATGGAATTTGAGAAAGCCTTAAATAGTTTCATTCTATGTAGCCATGTGGGGATATGCTAATAGAAAAATGACAGTCACGGAACTGAGAAATTGCACAAAACAAATGAAATACCATGAAAATCCCTGAGACGAGAAGTAATCGACTAGAAATATTATCTTGTGGAAATAAACTAAATAATAAAAAAATCAAAAAGCTTAAGGAAAAAATTAAAATAGAACAAAGCCTTAACTCCAGAATTTGGGGGGTTTCTACCCTTTTTTTAAAATTTTGGTCATTTAAAGTTTATGATTTTTCTATTTCCTTCTGAGGAAACTGAATAGTTCAGTGAAACGAGGTTTGTAGCTGGCATCCCGTTAAGGCTTTGTTCTATTTAATTTTTTCCTTAAGCTTTTTGATTTTTTTTATTATTTAGTTTATTTCCACAATATAATATTTCTATTTGATTGCTTCTCATCTCAGGGATTTTCATGGTATTTCATTTGTTTTGTGCAATGTGGGAATATACTAGCCAACATATGAAAGGCACATCACCAATATCACTTCTCACTCCATCTTCAGTGGTATTTGTAAGGAATTCCAGCATAGCCAAGGTAAAAACTAGTGATGGATGGATATGCCTATTCCTGACCCTTGTCAGTTTACCATGTACTCGGTCCGTTCTATTCCAGGTTCTCTCTCTCTCTCTCTTTCACAGATTAAATAAAATCCATACGAAAATTCAAATGTAAATAGTACTGATTGTATAGGCATTATATATATATATATATATATATATATATATATATATATATATATATATATCCCTCCTAAAATGCACATTTTTGCATGTTTTCCAGTGCACTTTCCTCCTACAAACACATTTGGAACCAAACGCCATTTTGAAATGAAACTCAATCAAAATATTCAGACAAATGTGCCCTCCAATTGACAGATGTTGTAATTCTTACATAAGACAAGGATTGGCAAATTAGGTCAGTTTGTCTTAAAATGCAGACCAATTTTGCCTCCATTCCTAGTGAAATCCAGTAATTCTTAAACTAACCCTAGTGTGACATGAGAGGACTGCTGATGTGCTATAAGAAATACAATAAAGTTTCTGTGAGCTCGTAGTATCCACTCAGTTGTTATAGTGGGTGTAAACAGACCAGTTAAAATAGTCTGCTGTGATTTAAAGGGAGTGGATGTAGATACTTTGCTGCTTCAAGAAATTCACATTAACCAACAACGTGGACATTTTAAAAAGTCACTTATATGAGCTAAGATATATTTTGCACAATGTTAATTGAAAGCTGGGTTTTCTGCTCTGGTTAATGGCTCAAGTAGGCTATGTTTGGCATGGCATTCAGGAGAAAGAACCCCATGTGGAACCAATTCAGCAATTTATAAGCCCAGACTGAGCCTTAAATAAGGCTTAGTCTGAATGGGATAGTCAAAGGGCTTTGATCATTTTGGCAGCTACAGTGTCCAGTGACACAGGAAAATGGTGGTTCTGTTGGAGCTTCTGGACTGGAGGTCTCAGAAACTGGGGTTGGTGGACCTCCTGTGCTCCGTGGCCGTGGAGAGTATTATAACCACCTCCCATCCATTGATTATTTTGCCATGTTCACAATCCCATCCCCTGAAAAGGTGAATTTGGTTGCCAAGTTCATGATACCAGGGGAACATGATCTATTTGAGGAGGTGCAAGGACAGATCCTGAAGCTGAGGCTTCAATACATTGGCCACCTCATGAGAAGAGAAGACTCCCTGGAAAAGACCCTGATGTTAGGAAAGATGGAGGGCACAAGGAGAAGGGGACGACAGAGGATGAGATGGTTGGACAGTGTTCTTGAAGCTACTAACATGAATTTGACCAAACTGCGGGAGGCAGTGGAAGACAGGAGTGCCTGGCGTGCTCTGGTCCATGGGGTCACGAAGAGTTGGACATGACTAAACAACAACAACAACATATTTGGGGAAGTGCCATGGCTGAGCAGTAGAGCATCTTCTTTGCATGCAGATTGTCATATCCAGTCTGGAATACTGGACAGCTGCTGCTGCACCAACTCAGTATAGAGTCATCTAAACACAGATTGACAGCATCTCTACTAAGATATTCCATTGACTTCAATTAGGCTTGCATCCAGATGAGTGTGTATAGGATTGCAGCTTAAGGGTACAATTTTACGGCTCCTGAAGTTCATCCCATGGCCCATAGGACATCTAGGATCTCCCTCTCTGGTGCTAGAAACAGAGCCCCATGTTGCACTGGGAGATCCTTCCAGCAGAAACATCTGGTTCCCTGGCCCAAGTGGTTTTAGAGCTCTGGTGTCAGAAGGGACAGAAAGTGGTCATGTTGGGGAAAAGTTAGACAGGAAGCAGCTTGGACCAGAACATGTCCCCAAACCTAGGAGAGATTAATATCAGCCCAGGAATTGATTTCTATCTCTCCCTCTTCTTTCCCTCTTATTGTTCCCAGTAGTGTAAAAATGCAAAATGAATAGAAGAGTTCAAGAGCCCCCTTCTGCCTTCATTGCTAGCAAGAGTCTGGAAGGACTTAGAAAGTGTGTTCTCCCTAACAGAGAGCCCGTGTTGCGGTGGGGGCCAGCAGGCTACCCCACTGTTGCTGGGCAGATACGTTTGGATGGCCACGGGCTGGGATTGGGCTATGCGAGTCTCTGGGGAGATTATCATGTTGCCAATTTGGAGGAGGGGTCAGAGGTTTTAAATAATGGACACGCAGCTTTGGGTGTTCTCTTGGACTGCGTGCACTGGATCACCTGCCCACCCTCCCTGAATTGGGAGGGGTTGCTTGCTATGCCTGTCATGGGGTCGTCTGCTTTGGGGCAGGGGCCTGGTAGGAATTTTGTCCATTTGGCTGATTAGTGTCTGCCATTTGGTTTTTGCCTACTGCGTAGCAAATCGTCACAATTTGTAAGGTTGGTGGTTAGGCATTGGTTAAAATTGGTTGGTGGAGGAGTAAGTGCCTACCCCTCCAATGGTGGTGCTGAAAGGGAATTCCGTTAAAGGAATCCAGGGGCTTGCCATCCCTTTCATCCTAGTCCCTGGCATCGGACTTGGGCCGTGCAAGCCCCAGGGGGCATGAGGGTGAGAGATGGGGGACTGATGTCCAGCTTCATTTCTCCCCAATATGGTTCTCCCTGACTGGCTTCCGCTGGAATCCGGAAGTCAGTTCTGTCCCTGGGGCAAGGACAGATAGCCGTAACCAATGCCTAAGCAACCACTCACGTGTGTGTATTTAAATAAAGTTGTGGCCAAAAATCATGCCAAAAACCTTCAACAAAAATTGATGTGTGAAGTGTGAGTTATTGGGGTGGCTTGAAGAGCTCGACACACAATAAGGCAGTTAGAATATATTCAGTTCCACCTCCCCACCCCACTTTAGGATTGCAGCATAAATGCATGCAAAGGCTTGAGCAGGATAATTCTAGGGTGCAAGGAATGGCCACTTCTCAAACCCTGCACCAGCCAGGCCAGAAGATGAGGTGTGTTTTCCTTCCTTTCTCAATCTTTTTTGGAACTTGCTATTTTTAATTTTTCTTTTCTCCCATTGGGAATACCCCGTTGCAAGGGGTATATCAAGGAAACTAGAGAGCTTTTGACTCCAAGGCCTTCCCTCATCAGCCTCAATGTGCCCATCCCATTCAAGCCCTATTATTTTAGAGCACCTATGACAAAGGAGTGTCAGTGCTGAAGCTTCCTGCTGGTACAATGAGAAGGCCTCTAGCAGCAGACCATGCTCCACAACATCCAAAGAAATCTTGAGGGAAGATTGTGGTAGTGGGTTTGTGGGATGGTAGGGAGGGAGAGAGTAGCCTGAACACCATCTGATGAGGTTCTCAAGCTCATAGGTTCAAAATCAGAGACCAGGGGCAGCTCTAAGCCACATCCCATAGCATAAGAGGATCTGAGAACACACTCTGGTTTTGTAGAGAATACCATCTCCTCATAATGCCCCCCTGTTTTCAAGTGTTTTTCCAATCATTTTGTCTTCTCTAAAAAGTTGTGAAGGAATTGGAAATCTTGTGGACCATGAATGAATCCCAAATAGAATGTAAACCTTGAAGATGAAATGTTTGTTTGTTGCTGCAGATACAGAAGTGGCACACAGAATATAACTGCAGCTATGTTTGATGAAAATAGGACCAAAGATTCAAGATTAGCTTCAGTGTTGGAGGCAGGAAATGGCAGTGATGATGGGCCACTTCATTAGTATAGCATCACTGCAGAAATGAACAAAGAAAAGATGAAAGTGCCTAAAATTATAAGATCTGGAAAGGGAGCATAAAAACCTTAAAGTTAAAGAATCCTCTGATAGATTAGAAGTATCTACGGGTAGGTTAATGTTGACAAAAGCATATAAAATTGAACAATTATACTTTTTTTGCGGGGGGGATCAGAAACATTTTAAGAAAACATGTTGCTAACCCGATCAATTGCTGGTCTCTTGTGAAGATTCAAGAAGAATTTTTTTCCTGTTTTAAACAGTTTGCCTTTGGAAGACAAACTAGAAAACGAAACAAAAAAAATGGTAATAGCAAGATGGTACGAAATACAGATTTTGTGGGTGGGGGTGAGCAGCCTTAATCAAATGTTCCTGTCTAAATTAATGAGGGATGGGACATATTGGTTTTGAAATTGTTATTAATGAATTAAGGATATTTACATTCCACCCTTCAATAAGTTACAAAAGAGCTAACAATGAAATAAAGGTAAAGGTACGGGCCAGTCTTGCCAGACTCTAGGGTTGTGCGCTCATCTCACTCTAGAGGCCGGGAGCCAGCGCTGTCCGCAGACACTTCCGGGTCACGTGGCCAGCGTGACAAGCTGCATCTGGCGAGCCAGCGCAGCACACGGAACGCCGTTTACCTTCCCGCTAGTAAGCGGTCCCTATTTATCTACTTGCACCCGGGGGTGCTTTCGAACTGCTAGGTTGGCAGGCGCTGGGACCGAACGACGGGAGCGCACCCCGCCGCGGGGATTCGAACCGCCGACCTTTCGATCGGCAAGCCCTAGGCGCTGAGGTTTTACCCACAGCGCCACCCGCGTCCAACAATGAAATACCAACAGTTAAAAGATGCAAAAGATACAAAATGCAAGATTGTTATTGTTTAGTCGTTTAGTCGTGTCCGACTCTTCGTGACCCCATGGACCAGAGCACGCCAGGCACTCCTGTCTTCCACTGCCTCCCGCAGTTTGGTCAGACTCATGTTTGTAGCTTCGAGAACACTGTCCTACCATCTCGTCCTCTGTCATCCCCTTCTCCTTGTGCCCTCCATCTTTCCCAACATCAGGGTCTTTTCCAGGGAGTCTTCTCTTCTCATGAGGTGGCCAAAGTATTGGAGCCTCAGCTTCAGGATCTGTCCTTCCAGTGAGCACTCAGGGCTGATTTCCTTCAGAATGGATCGGTTTGATCTTCTTGCAGTCCATGGGACTCTCAAGAGTCTCCTCCAGCACCATAATTCAAAAGCATCAATTCTTCGGCGATCAGCCTTCTTTATGGTCCAGCTCTCACTTCCATACATCACTACTGGGAAAACCATAGCTTTAGCTATACAGACCTTTGTTGGCAAGGTGTGAATTAGACACCCACAAATTATATGTTTTACAATGAAAGCTTTGAAAACAATACATGCTGGCAATATAGTTCAGCTGTGTGTTGCATCTACCTTGGGGCACTTTGCAAAATCCTTTTTATTTTGAGAATCAGACTTGGGGAGTCATGTGTTGTGGATAGCCAAGAAGCAACCTGGTGAAGAGCCACTTCTATCCTTGTCCTCTGTGTCCTACTCTACTGATCTCATTTAAATGTATCAGAAGTATTTAAACTCTTGCCTTAGGCTATTCAGTTAATGCTCAGATCCATTCCTGTAAAAGGCTTACCTTCTGGTTGGTTGCTTGGAATTCTACCGTCCTCAGCGATGCGGTGAAAAGGATATCAATAAGTAGCAAAAAACAAAACCAAACCCTAACCTGAAAAAGTGAGCAAAAATATTTGATTCTCTCTTGACAGATTTCCCATTTCACACTTTGTTTAAGGTGGCTGTGCTCCTTTCCAGGAAATGTATCGCTAACCAAGAAAAGTCTCTGTTGCTGGAGACTTAACAGGTTTTACCACAAGAGTATTGCCCTGCCTGGAGTTTGCTTGTGGTTATTCCCAGACTGAAGTCTGTGTTTTTAATGACATGGTGGTTCTCTGCAGCAAGCTAAAGGACAACAATATTCTTCACTTGCTGTGTTTTCCTGTGTTGGTACAGGTCTAAAATATTCATGAATATGTATTGGGAATGTGGAAGTATGGGGCCTTTATATCCCACCATTGCCACTGAACTGGAGGTTCTGGCTCACCAATTCTACCTCAAAATATATTTCTTAAATATACTGCAATTCTCCCCTCCCCCCTTAAAATTTCTGCTGCCACCATAGACATTCTAATAAAACCTTATCCCCATAGTATATACGGTAATCAGTGACACAATAGTGGGGTATTGGTTTTATAGGTATGGAATAAGAAGACACAAATATAAGTAATTATTTATATTGATTTTGAAAAGTTGTTAAATATAATGTATATTAATAATGTATCTTCAGAAGTTAATCAATATGCTTCAATAGTTACTTAAACTTGTGTTACTTTTTAAAGGAGGCTGTTCTATCCCTATCAAGTTCATTTCCCTAATTAACCCCTTCCCCTATCAATTACCCTTTTCCCAACTCTGCCCTTGTTAGCTCTCCCAGAATGACTCACAGGACAAAACCTGGAGTTTTCCCTCTGGGCAGAGATACACAGGGGGCAGGATTGGACAGTCTCTCAACTGTCAGTCACAAGGAATTCAGCTCCCTGAGAAGACAGTATTTATTTGGCAGACTCACTTGAGCTTCCTCTGCAGCAAAGGCGATGCCTTAGTTGCCTCCTCTGAAGTCTTCATGCTTTCTGAGGTCAGTTGCTTTCTGTTGTCTCTCTGGCCAGACTCTTTCCTGGAGAACAGTCTCCGGAGTCTTCCTCCCTTTCTAGCTGCATAGCTGTCAACTTTTCCCTTTTCTTGCGAGGAATCCTATTCAGAATAAGGGAATTTCCCTTAAGAAAAGGGAAACGTTGACAGGTATGTCTAGCTGTCATAGATCCTCTTACAGTGATTTCAGCCAATCTTCACCCTGAGCAACTGATTCCCATAAGGCTGCATACACACCAAACATTTAAAGCACACATGCCAAGAATCCTGGGATCTGGAATTTGTTACAGTTGCTGGGAATTCTAGTTCTGTGGTGGTAAAACTGCAGTTTGCGGGATTCATTGTGTGTGGGGTCGGGAGGGGATGTGCTTAAAATGCAATGTGTGTATGTAGCCTCTGACTTTTCCCTGCCAGAACTGCTACCAACAACGGCCTACACAGACCACATGTTCCTGGACCAAACAGTGACTGTCTTTTTATACAATCTCAGTCAGGACCCTCCTGCCATTTACCTTAAGGTTACCAGACGTCCCCGTTTCCCGGGGACAGTCCCCGGATTTACAAATCAGTCCCCATACAAAATCCATTGAAGTTGAAAAGCATCCCCGGATTCATTGGGGGGGGGGAGCGAAATCTGGTAATCTTAATTTACCTTCAGTCACTTCTGTATCCGCTTGTTGACATCCGTCTGTCTTGAGTGACAATGGAGTGCACCTCTGGGGTTGAAGTCAGAGCACTGGGGAATCACAGCGCCTGCTGTGGCTGCAGAGACAAGTAACTTGTAACTACTGCTTCCTATGTTGGTTTTGCTGCATTAGCAGCACTGAAGTGACTTCTCCAAGGCGCAAGCCTGGGCAGCATGTATGGATGTTCTGGACTGCCTAGATGACAAGTCTCCATCTCTTGGCCTTGCTGATGTGGCCCAGCTGCTCCTAGAGGCTGTCAGAAGCATGTGACAGCAGCCACACCCCATAGCTTTGAGTGGCCGGATAAATCAGGTGAAGGATCTCAAACCCTCGGTGAGTTAGGGACTTCCCCTGCATGCAAAGACCGGCTTCAGCAGATTGAGCAGACAAGACCAAGAGTGGCTCCAACAGTCAAGAAGGTGGTTACTGCATGTACTGTAGGGGGAAGTGAGGGGCAAATGGGGCTTGTCAACCTAGGAAGGTAGCCCATCAAGGAGAAGAAAGACTGCGATCCTAAACCTCCACTGCACTTGGCCATTACTTATGTGTCAGTGAAAGGCAACAGAAAGTTCATTAACTGATCTCCTGTCCAATGTATAAAATAGCAACTCTAAGCTTCTGTTGCCGCTTAAGCTATCATTTGCAAGTTGCCCACAGCAAGGTTTAGTATACAAAACCACAGCTGGGCTTTAGATAACCTTTTCACCACTCACTGTTACCGCGTTATTTCTATGGGAGGAATTCAACATCATGTTCCTCTGACCATTTTGACTGTGCACGCATTTCTCCTTGCCTGGCAGAACGATCCCCTGTCTCCTCACCCCTCACCCTGTTCTGGGGTTCTCCTGACATTTTGGGAAGGTATGGGGCACCAGGAGGGGGAAACCCCTGTTATGTTAGCAGGAGCCTTGCAATGGCTGCTGCTAGTGTGCTGGGTCACTTGAATCTGACCCTCTATCTACATCAGGCTTCCTCAACCTCAGCCCTCCAGATGTTTTTGGCCTACAACTCCCATGATCCCTAGCTAGCAGGACCAGTGGTCAGGGATGGTGGGAATTGTAGTCTCAAAACATCTGGAGGGCTGAGGTTGAGGAAACCTGATCTACATAGTATTTTAACAATACTTTATCACAGCCTTTGAAAAACACTCCAATGGGCATTTAAAAGTTGAATAACCAGTGTACATCAGGTCTGTACCCCAGGGGTGGGACCTCTTTTCACATTCCCATGACTCCTTCCAAGGTTTACCTGCTGGAGTGAATGGGTGGGACCGTTCACACTATAAATTTTCACCTGTGGTTTCCTGAATGTTCCAACCTTTTATGTTTTACCTAAGGAAACATTCTCTTTCCCGAACCCTAATGGATTGCAGTAGAATAAACACCAGCTTAAGATTCTGGCCTCCAGTCACAGAATCATAGAATTGTTGAATTGGAAAGGACCTTGAGGGTTATCTAGTTCCCTGCAATGCAGGAATCTTTTGCCCAATGTAGGGTTTGAACCCACGACCCTGAGATTGAGTCTCGTGCTCCACCCACTGAGTCACTAATGGAGATTGGAGTCATTGCTTTGCTTGATGGACTTATAACCTACCTTGGTGATTTTCAAAATGCTTTGATTCCCACCCACTCCTCTGAAAAAAAACTGCTTGTTTTCCACACAAATTCTCTCCTTGTTCTTTCCTACTTTAAGGTACTGTGGTACCTTGGGTTAAGAAGGTACTTAATTCGTTCGGTATGTCTGTTCTTAACCTGAAACTGCTCTTAACTTGAGGTACCACTTTAGCTAATGGAGCCGCCGCACCGCCGCCACACGATTTCCGTTCTCATCCTGAGGTAAAGTTCTTAACCTGAGGTACTATTTCTGGGTTAGCGGAGTCTGTAACCTGAAGCATCTGTAACCTGAAGCGTCTGTATCCTGAGGTACCACTGTGTACTGATTGAAATTACAGTTTCGCTCCCCCCTTTTTCTAAGCCGCTAAGCCGCTAATAGCCTTTTAGCCGCTAAGCCGCTAAACCTTTAATAGCCGCTAAACCGCTAATAGCGCTAATCCGCTAAGCTGCTAATAGGGTTGCTTCACAAGACGAAAAAACCGCTAGATGAAGAGACTCGCGGAACGGATTATTTTCGTCTTGTGAGGCACCACTGTATTTTGATGTGTGTTTGGTTAATCAAGTAAAGTCAATAGGCACCTCCTAATAGACAAGTAAATTTTCTGAGAAACCGTAAGGTGGTGGTGGGGAGAGATTCTGTTAGTTAAGGAACTGTGACTTCTTAAGGCCTGCTGATTCGCTCCAGCCAGGGTTGCATGAGGTTTTTAAAAAAAATTTCCTCAGTTTTGCTTCCCCACCTCATTCCCCCTCCCACTGACATCTGTGGGGAGGGAAATCAGTGTGTTAAGTCCAGGGCTGATTTCCTTGTTTGGACATGGGGTTTTTGGACCATTCTCCAATGTGCCCCCTCCCCAAATCACTTTACCACTGTCAACACACCACTGGTAGCACATTTCCTTCTGTGAAGCTTTATTGTAACTTGTAAAAACCTTCAGAAGGGGATTTGTCACCATGGACTGCTCAATGAAGGACTTTACTCATTGTGCAACTGAGTAAAATAAAGCATAATGTTATGTTGCTTAATAAGTCAAAAGGAAATAACACTGAATTTACGCTTAATTATATAAATTCACAGTTCGCCACCAGTTCATAGTACAGCTTAACCCTTAGATAGTTTAGTTTTCTAAAGAAATTGACAAATGCTCTTTAACCGCAGTTTGAATTTCTGGGTTGACCTTCTTACCTTGCCAACTTAATTTCTTGATCTCACAATGCAGTGCATACAAGGAACTCCCACTCAGGACTTGTGTTGCTTTTCAAATGACGGCTTTGTGGCCAAAGGCAGGATTGTATTTTGCCAAAATGGAAGCACGTTCTTTTTTGTAGCAAGGTGATGACAGAACTCGCCCCCTTAGAAGCTAACTGAAAATATTGGGCTTATTTGCTTTGCAAATAAAATATTTATTTTTTTTTTGAAATGGAAACACGCTCAGAAGACAGAAACAGAGTTACTGTTCTGTGAGTTTCGTAATACGAGAACAAGGAGACATTCAACAAACTTGAAAGGCGTCCAGTTAGACCTTATTGCTGAAAGGAAATAACATTTTAACACAATGGATTGTCACACACAGACCGGCAGTGGAAATCATTGCCACAGAATATGCCTGAGGCTAGGTGTCTGGCAGGAATGAAGGGGAGAATGGAAAGTCTTTTTGGATGGGTTTATTAAGTGCAGTAGTTAATGACAGAGAATATTTCTGCTACTGAGCCAAAGCCAATCTACAAATAGATGGTTTTGGAATAAAAATTTCCACAGCACAAGTATTTCCACATTTACACTGCCTTTATCCTCTCAGAGTTGTGATTTCCATCGGTGACAGGTTGCTAGATCTGATATGTTACTAATTTGGCCCTTGTTTTGAGAAAGGAGTTTAGGTTGGCATTTTATTTATTTTATTTTTTATTTATTAAATTAGTATACCAGCCTGCATTTGTAGATCTCATGGCAGTTCACAACATACAGAATACAGAATAAAACCACAAAGTACATAATAACAACAAGAACAGAAGCAAAACAATGCGCCTCCTAACACATTTAAAAGGCCATAGACTGTTAATCAGCTAAGGCCTGGTTAAAGAGGAACATTTTTGCCTGGCCCCTAAAGATGTATAATGAAGGTGCCTGGCGAGCCGCACTGGGGAGAGCATTCCACAAATGGGGAGCCACTGCAGAAAAGGCCCTGTTCTTGTGTTGCCACCCTCCTGACCTCTTGAGGAAGAGGCACACAAAGAAGGTCCGCCGAAGATGATCTCAGGATCCGGGTAGGTTCCTATAGAGAGAGGCGGTCCTTGAGGTATTGTGGTCATGAGCTGTTTAAGGTTTCGTAGATCAAAACAGGCACTTTGAATTGGGCACAGAAACGATTTGGCAAACCGGCAGTGGGGTGCTGCTCTAAAAGAAGCTTAACTGCTTTGGCAACTTTGGCTGGGTTCTGCCCTAAAAAAAGGCCACACTCTTTTTCAGGTACAGATCTCCTGCCCCCTTCCCCCTTTGTTTTGACAGATTGGAGCAGGCTCGGGAGACGCGGCCGGGCGGCCGTTTGTCCAGGAGGGGCGCAAGGCGCGTGGTTTCTCTGCCAGGCAAGCTGCAAAGCCCTTCTTTCGCACCCTGTGAAACATAAATGCGCAGAGTTTTTAAAAAACTGGGCAATGGCAGGCTGGCCGCGACTCCCGATCCTGCCCCAATCAGTCAAAACAAAGGGGGAAGGAGATCGAGGGAGGCTCAGGAGTCGTGGGTGGGCAGCTGTTGCCCCGTTTTTAAAAAACCTCTGTGCATTTATGTTTCACAGGGTGCGAAAGAAGGGCTTTTCACCTTTATACAATATGCATGTGTGCTTGGGCCTAGGGTCTTTTGCCTCACTATCACCACTACAGTGGTACCTCGGGTTACATACGCTTCAGGTTACAGACTCCGCTAACCCAGAAATAGTACCTCAGGTTTAAGAACTTTGCTTCAGGATGAGAACAAAAATCATGCTCCGGCGGTGTAACGGCAGCAGGAGGCCCCATGAGCTAAATTGGTGCTTCAGGTTAAGAACAGTTTCAGGTTAAGAACGGACCTCCAGAACGAATTAAGTACTTAACCTGAGGTACCACTGTACTGACTCCCTGTTGCTACGCAGATTTTTTTTTTAAAAAAGTGTTCCCGGATTCATTGAAAAAAATCTGGTAACCATGTATGTAGTGTCTTTTCAAATGGCATTTATTTTTAGTCCGTGTGAGAGAGAGGCAGAAAGAGGGGAAATGAATTGGGTTTCAGTTACTCTTGTTCATCAACTTGGTGACTGTGAGGTACTGCATCATTTCAACATATTGCTTATCCCTCTTCCTAGCTTAAACTCTCCTTCGCAGAATTGCAGCAGACTTTGTAGGAATGAACAAGAGAGAATAGTCCACAAACACCTCCTTATCCTCTTTGTAGCTATTTCAGAGGCTTCCGGCTGGACACTCTTGGAAATAGATGGTTGGACTAGAACAGCCTTTGTGAACATCTGGCACTCTCCGAATATTTTGGACTACAACTCCCATCAAGCGCTAGCTACGAATCCAGTCTACTAGAGAGATGCTTAGACTGGTTTGGCAAGGCAGTTTGGGATTTGCAGTTCCACATGGCAGATGAGTAGTAGATCATTGTCAAGATGTTGTTATGAGTGGAAAGTCAATGGACCAGTTGCTTGTATTACACCAGACACTGTTTCAAGCACCTTTGAAAGTGCTTAATTTGTGTAACTTTAGTTCCCCTTTTCCTTTCTGAGGCACGTTTTGGAAGAGCAAAATGGCATTATGTAGATGCAGAAACCATTAAGGTTTCTGTTGCCCTGTGGTAGGAAGAAATATATTAAAAATTGATTTTGGGTTTTGCCTTTGTCTTGGTAACATTTATAATAAGGAACACAGTGGAAAGTATCATTTGAAATTGACATTCAAAGCTTTTTAGTGTTAAAATATGCTACACTAAAATGTTTATATAGCTAAGTAAAATGGTCAGCATCTGAGTAAGATGTTTTAAATGGTCCATTAAAAAGTGACATTAGTGTTCTTGAATTATTTAAATAAGAACCAAGATATTTGCCACTTACATTAGGATATAGTAAGCATTACCATTGGAAGTAGTTTAGAAAATACAATCCCATATGATTCTAACTTGGAAACAATGCAAGGAAATTGGTAGCATTAATTCTCTCTTTTTTTCTTTGGCTTAGTGCTCTGTACTGTTGCAATATAAGTCTACCTTGCATGAAGTTGATAGTGAGATGTAACTATACGTTTTGTTCTTTTGTTCCTTGGATTTAGTATGTTGCCACTTCTATAATTAGAGGAGCCACTGTTCTTCCTTGAATAATGAACTGTGCTTCTGATTCAGTAAATGTTGTACTATACTGAGCAACCCATATTGAACATCAAGGTTCTTCATAAAACTCCTCATAGCTCAGGTCTAGTTCTTACTGGGGTGGTAAACCAGTGTCTGGGTTGTACCACTTTAGACTGAAGGTGGACCTCACAAGATGGACTATTCTGTTATTAGGGGGGGGGGAGGAGACAAAAACCTTCACTGAACACTGAAAACTGGCATGTCTGCAAGAAGGGTTCCAAGATTCCCTTCCTGCATTCCATTCCAAAATGGTGGCGCGTTCATACGCTGTGGCTCTGAGCTCCCAATACTTCAATCAAATTTCAAAGGGTTCTAGCCCATTTTCCAGAGAATAGAGTGTTTTGTGTGTGAGAATTTCTTAAAGTTTTCTTCATACGAATATCCAATCTCTATCTGCAATATAAAGTGCCATAGCTCTCTCACACAGGCTTACCCTCAGGAAGAATTAGACCACAGCCTTGAACCCACAAATGTGGAAGCCCAGAAAATACCAATTCAGTGAGCTAAGTTGTGTTAATGTCAGTGCAGTTCATTGCCAAATAGCAGCCTAACCCACAATGTTCTGGGGGCAAAGGTTATTGCTTTTGTGCCCTGTTGGTGGCTCTTTTGTAGGTATGTGGTTGACTAATGTTAGCAATGGGATGCTGGACTCGAGGGTTTCTTCATCTGATCTGGCTGGGCTCTCCTTATGTGCTTTGTTGTTGTTGTTTAGTCGTTTAGTCATGTCCGACTCTTCGTGACCCCATGGACCAGAGCACGCCAGGCACTCCTGTCTTCCACTGCCTCCCGCAGTTTGGTCAAACTCATGTTGGTAGCTTCGAGAACACTGTCCAACCATCTCGTCCTCTGTCTCCCCTTCTCCTTGTGCCCTCCATCTTTCCCAACATCAGGGTCTTTTCCAGGGAGTCTTCTCTTCTCAGGAGGTGGCCCAAGTATTGGAGCCTCGGCTTTAGGATCTGTCCTTCCAGTGAGCACTCAGGGCTGATTTCCCTCAGAATGGATAGGTTTGATCTTCTTGCAGTCCATGGGACTCTCAAGAGTCTCCTCCAGCACCATAATTCCAAAAGCATCAATTAGTCGGTGATCAGCCTTCTTTATGTGCTTAGACATGCTCAATTATCTAGCTAAGGCAAAGTTCACAAAGAGTTGACTCCAAATAATCCTGTAGAAATAAGGCCCATTGGATTGGCGCATCCTTGAAGGCTGCAATCCAGCAGCACCTCTGTGTAGCTGGAGCGTTGGACACTCAGGGCGTTCCTGCTTTCAGCAGATAAATGTTCTATTATGCAGTAGGCAATCTGTGCGCACACGGAACAGTCTTATTCATAGCAGAGAGCTGCTCACTTTGTTTTGAATTATATCCATGAGTTCAGGATCAAGTTCTTAGAATTACAGTTACAAGTGTCCTTTGGACTGCAAATGAATCTAGATAGGATGTGGGAAAAATGGCACGGTGCAGCTTCTACAACAATTTTGTAAATCAGACGTTTTGTTTTCTTTGATTTCTCGTTTTGTAACTTTGCAAATAAAGGACTTTGGAAACAGCTTGATAGAATAATGCTGTCAACATGTTTAGATTTATCATGCATTTTAAAATTCAATAGAAGTCTTCAGGGACCTAGACTAGTATTTAAAAAAAAAAAACCCCGGCAAAAAAGAAAAGAAAACCATTTGATTCAATATAGCTCTGATGGTTTGAAGTGTTAATTGCCAAACCACCTAAAGTGTATAAAGAATGTCATTTTGTGCAGCATAATCCATCATATTTTAGAGAGTTGGGTGATGGATTAATAAACACTGTAAATCTTACATGCAAACGAAATATTTATAATAAATGGACTGCAAACTAAACAGCCCTTCAGTTAAATTAATATAAGTAGTAGCCAGGATGGGGAGGTAGTATGATGATGACATGGAACTTAATGCCGAGGAATTTGTAGTTACGTTGTAAGCTTTCCCTGAAAATGGAATATTCTACTTAGATTTGAATGATCAGTGTCTCATCCAAACAATATGCATGTACCTTCACTCCTCCGAAATGAAAGTGTGGGTGATGAGATAGAAGAAGGGGACAGGAAGAAGAGCCAGTGTGGTGTAGTGGTTAAGAGCGGTAGATTCGTAATCTGGTGAACTGGGTTCACATCTCCGCTCCTCCACATGCAGCTGCTGGGTGACCTTGGGCCAGTCACACTTCTCTGAAGTCTCTCAGCCCCACTCACCTCACAGAGTGTTTGTTGTGGGGGAGGAAGGGAAAAGAGAATGTTAGCCGCTTTGAGACTCCTTCGGGTAGTGATAAAGCGGGATATCAAATCCAAACTCTTCTTAAAAGAAGGGAGGGAGCACTGTCACCTACACTTGACAGATAAGGTAGAGGAGTCACTTTGCGATCACCCACTGCTGAAAAATACCAGACACATACTTAAAGATCCCCCGATCCACATCAGGAGGTTACAAAAGTTGGGTGCCTGCCCCTCTCTTTGCCCATCAGTTGCAACAGCCCACGGGGTTCCAGGCACTTACCCAGGGTCTGTGTTCCTTTGGAGAATTGAGACACACCAAAGACTGTTGTAGCTTTAAGAAACATGGTTTATTCACCTATTTACACCTTCATTCTGCATGGAGGCAGTCCATGGTCATTTCAAGAAGGGCTTTCCCCCATAGTAGTGCAGCCATGGAATCCAAGGCATCTCTCCCAGCCATCCTTCAGCCAGCCTGCCCAAGATGGATCCCGGTCTATCTTCTTCCTCCTTCCCCCACCCAGAGCACATTGCTAAAAGCTCTCTTTTCCTGTCACCCCACACCCAGTTACCCTGGCAACCTTCCAAATCCCCAATCTCTGTTCACATCTCAGGGCAAGCAGGGAGGACAGCTCTCTTGCATTGCCAATGGCTCTCAGTGGCCCTGCATTGTTTTTTAATGCCTCAAGCTTGGCTAGGTTGTTTTGCATAGGCTAGCCCAGGAATTCCTCTGCAGCTCTACATTCCAAATCATCAAAATCCTGTCATTTATTAATTTCTGGTGTTTAGGGAGTCTGCCTCCAAAATCCTTATTTTCCACTATTTTGAAATCATCATGACCAAACAGGTCAAAGAATGGTAAAAGGGTGGATCATTTCCATTCTTTTAGTACACATTATTGTGTGATCATACTGTAAGGTAAAGGTAAAGGGACCCCTGACCATTAGGTCCAGTTGTGACCGACTCTGGGGTTGTGGTGCTCATCTTGCTTTATTGGCCAAGGGAGCCGGTGTACAGCTTCCGGGTCATGTGGCCAGCATGACTAAGCCGCTTCTGGCGAACCAGAGCAGCGCACGGAAACGCCATTTACCTTCCCGCCGGAGTGTTACCTATTTATCTACTTGCACTATGTTGCTTTCGAACTGCTAGGTTGGCAGGAGCTGGGACCGAGCAACGGGAGCTCACCCCGTCGCGGGGATTTGAACCACCAACCTTCTGATTGGCAAGTCCTAGGCTCTGTGGTTTAACCCACAACGCCACCCGCGTCCAGTAATTGAGAATGGAATCAGGAAGTCATACTTAAGGTCACTTCATTTGTAACTTTAGCTATTCTCAGTCAGGATTGTGGAAGAATTACCAGAACTTTCAACTGACATGAAGTGGTTTATGTCGGATAGAGATTTAATTCTCTTTTTCCACTCCCTTCTTGTGCTCCTGACCCATTATTTTATTGGTACCAGCAGAGATTAATAGCACCATGTTAAAAGATCGACAGTATGTAATGCAACATATGACTGTTCTTCATCACTGAAGCTTAATGCAGTTTGTTAATATTTCCAAATAAAGCCTTTTTGGCCAGTATAGGTATCAGGTGCAATGGTCCACAATATAGTGGGGAGAGGGTAATTTGCTAAGTGTTTTGTCTGGTAAACATAAGATTGGATACCTTATTTCTCGGCATCCATGTGTCATGATATGGGACGCGGGTGGCACTGTGGGTTAAACCACAGAGCCTAGGACTTGCTGATCAGAAGGTCGGCGGTTCGAATCCCCGCGACGGGGTGAGCTCCCGTTGCCTGGTCCCTACTCCTGCCAATGTAGCAGTTTGAAAGCACATCAAAGTGCAAGTAGATAAATAGGTACCGCTCCGGCGGGAAGGTAAACGGCGTTTCCGTGCGCTGCTCTGGTTCGCCAGAAGCGGCTTATTCATGCTGGCCACATGACCCGGAAGCTGTACGCCGGCTCCCTTGGCCAATAAAGCGAGATGAGCTCCACAACCCCAGAGTCGGCCACGACTGGACCTAATGGTCAGGGGTCCCTTTACCTTTACCTTATGTGTCATGATGGGAACTTTTAATATACTGATACACTTCAGACATCTTTTACTTTTGACCCTATAAGCTCTCAATCAATGTGTCAAGTCCTGGGTGAGCCACTGGGATACCTATAGAAGTTCATTGGTGTGGCAAGTGGACTTCATCTTTTCAAAACCAGGCTGGACCCAATGCAAGTACACTACATCTGCTTATTTTTTGTTTCCATCTCCTCTAATCATTCCAATACAAGATTGCCCCCCCCCAAATCAATTCCAAGGGTTTTGTTGTGCCACTCCATTATGTAACATTGAACTTTCAAAAGTCACCACACGTTTCATTTTCGTGAAGTGCAATGGGCACTGGTGGTGGTACTAATGCTTAGAATTCAATTAGTCCAGAATATTTTATGCTTATGAGGGGCTATTTTTCATCCAGGTGGTGTGACTGAAACCCTAAATTGCATAGGGATGAGGACTGCGTAGTGCGAACCTCCTTGTGCTAAACATAGAAAGAGACGCATGAAATCCTAGTGCGCAAAGTTTGCTTTATCTTTAAGGAACATTAAAATTGGACATCAAATAATGTAGCGCTGTAGTGAAGGATGTTTATTTTAATTCGGCAAGAAGCAAGCAAATTTGTGTGACAACCAATTTCATAGTGGAAACTTTGCAAGAAAAAAAATACGTATGTCGAACACTGATAAGACAATGTGCGTTTGCAAGTTTGGAGGCATCTTTCTTTTAGTGTTTCCCTGCGATACAATACACTTTCTTCAGCAGCTAGTCCATACTCACAATTTCCTGGTTCACGTATGTTTTTCTGTGCAGATGTACTCAGGGCAGCTGGGAATGCCCACATAGAGAAAAAATGATAATGGTGTAAGCCAGGGCTTAGAGGAGCATCGAATGTTCCCAAACACTCTGTATGTAGCCTATAATAAGCCTGTCTCAGATTGATACCACCTCAGAGTGCAGGTGGGAGCGGGGCTCTTATAAACAAACAACAGATTCCCTACATGTAGAAGATAAGCATGTCTCAGAAATGACTACAATAAATCCCTTCATCAGGCTTCTAATTTTCTCTGTGCAGAAGAACATTCCATTGCATGAGCCACAATTGTTGTCTGAAGTGGCACAGTCCACTCTATCTGGTGTTTTTCCACCTTTGCATGTTGAGGTCCCCAAGCCACCCCAATAACTCACACATCACACGGAATTTTTGTTTAAGGTTTTTGGCATAATTTTGGCCACAACTTTATTTAAATACATAACTGTGAGTGATTGCTTAGGCATTGGTTACGACTCTCTGTCCTTGCCCCAGGGACAGAACTGACTTCCGGATTCCAGCTGAAGCCAGTCAGGGAACACAATATTGGGGAGAAATGAAGCTGGGCACCAGACCCTCACCTCTCCCCGCATGCTCCCAGAGGCTTGCGCGGCCCAAGCCTGATGCCAGGGACTTGGACGAAAGCATGGCAAGCCCCTGGATTCCTTTAACGGAATTCCCTTGCAACACCAGCATTGGAGGGGTAGGCACTTACCCCTCCACCAACCAATTTTTTAACCAATGCCTAACCGCAAACCTTACAAGTTGTGACGATTTGCTAAGCAGTAGGCAAAAACCAAATGGCTCCAGCCAATCAGCCATATGGACAAAATTCCTACCAGGCCCCTGCCCCAAAAGCAGGTGACCCCATGACAGGCATAGCAAGGTCAAGCGCAAAATCCCTAATTCAGGGAGGGTGGGTGGGTGATCCGGTGCACGCAGCAAAAGAGAAAGCCCAAAGCTGCGTGCCCAGTATTTAAAACCTTTGAGCCCAACCCACCAATTGGCAACATCATAATCTCCCCAGAAACTCAAGTGCCCAATCACAGCCTGTGGCCATCCAAATGGATCTGCCCAGCAACAGTAGGGTGGCCTGCTAGACCCCACCGCAAGACGTGCTCTCTATTAAGGAGAACACGCTTTGTGGGAACAGGGCCCCTGAAAGCACAGCATCCATTAATTTAGAACCAAACATTTCAGAACTCTATATTTGAGCAGGGATGTGCAAAAATAGTTGACATGTTTTTTTGCATATATTTCAACCTGCTTGCATGTTATTCTGTGTTATTGCGTGTTGAGGTCCCCAAGCCACCCCCCCAAATAACTCACAACGCACACTTAATTTTTGTTTAAGGTTTTTGGCATAATTTTGGCCACAACTTTATTTAAATACAAAACCGTGAGTGGTTGTTTAGGCATTGGTTAAGACTATCTGTCCCCCCGCCTGGGGACAGAACTGACTTCCGGGAACCACTGAAAGACAGTGCGGGGGAAAGCAAGTTGGGGAGAAATGGAGCTGAGTCACAGACCCTCAATTCTCACCTCATGCTCCCCGAAGGCTTGCCGGCCCTAGTCCCATTCCAGGGATTGGACGAAAAGATGGCAAGCCCCAGGATTCCTTTAACGGAATTCCCTTTCCGCAGCAACCATGGAGGGGCAGGCCCAGCCTATCCTAACCCCTCCTCCACCAATTTATAACCAATGCCTAACCGCAACCTTACAAGTTGTGACGATTTGCTACGCAGTAGGCAAAAACCAAATGGCCCAGCCAATCTGCCAGATGGACAAAATTCCTACCAGGCCCCTGCCCCAACGGCAGACGACCCCATGACAGGCATAGCAAGGTCAATGCAACAACTCCTTACTCAAGGGCGGGTGGGCGGGTGATCCGTTGCACGCAGCAAAGAGAAAGCTCCAGGCTGCATGCAGAGTATTTAAACATTTTATCCCTCCCACCAAAATTGCAACATAACTTTTACCCCAGCAACCTAGTGAACCAATCACTGCCCCAGGCCATCTTTAGAGACCCTGCCTGGTAACAGAGGGGTGTCTCAGCAGACCCCACCGCAACACGTGCTCTCCATGAAGGAGAACACACTTTCTCACCTTAAGTCTAACTGCATGGCAGAAGAGTGTGTAGAGGACTGCAGTCCTTTAAAATGTAAGCTGGATGTCCAAGGGAACATCCTAGCAGGGAGCACCCCATTCGATCCTTGGAGCTAGTGGCGCTGCAGTGCACACAATCCTTATGCCTATTTGTGAGGGTAAAAGTAATAGCTGTTTGGATTGGCATTTTCTGGAACTTGCTCTAGAGCCTTCCCTTTTTGCTTCTGCCTCTTTCCTTGCATGCAGGAATCAATTTGTGTGTGGCTCTGTTTGCTTGCACACTGGCTAGTGTTGCCCAGCACTGCGTGACTGCAGTCTCTTGCTCAAGACTCTAGACTTTAAGTTTAATAACGCTGTACTGTTTTTAACACTTGATTGGGAGCCGCCCAGAGTGGCTGGGGAAACTCAGCCAGATGGGCGGGGTATAAATAATAAATAATAATAATAATAATAATAATAATAATAATAATAATAATAATAATTTATTTATAGCCACCCATCTGGTTGGGTTTCCCCAGTCACTCTGGGCAGCTTCCAACAGAATATTAAAACACAATAACCTATTAAACATTAAAAGCTTCCCTAAACAAGTTTGTCACTTGCTGTCCCTATCTTCACACTCTCCCTATCTTCACACACTGGGTACAGTTGCAGCAAGAGGAGCAATGATAACAAATGGTCTACAGAAGGCATAAGGGACACAGGTGGCGCTGTGGGTTAAACCACAGAGCCTAGGACTTGCCGATCAGAAGGTTGGTGGTTCGAATCCCCGCAACGGGGTGAGCTCCCATTGCTCGGTCCCTGCTCCTAGCAGTTCAAAAGCACATCAAAGTGCAAGTAGATAAATAGGTACCGCTCCGGCGGGAAGGTAAACGGTGTTTCCATGCACTGCTCTGGTTCGCCAGAAGCGGCTTAGTCATGCTGGCCACATGACCCGGAAGCTGTACGCCGGCTCCCTCGGCCAATAAAGCGAGATGAGCGCCACAACCCCAGAGTCGGCCACGACTGGACCTAATGGTCAGGGGTCCCTTTTCCTTTTTACAGCAGGCATATCCAACTTCCAAGAGACTGTGATCTACTCCCACTATAAAAAACCTGACAGTGATCTACCAACTGGATCGACCAGAGTTGTTGAGCTTTTTTGGGGGATAATTTTTTTTTGGGGGGGGGGGATCAATCAGGGTCCAACGATCGACCAGGATCAACCACCCCACAATCGGCCGGTAGATCACAACCCACCGGTTGGACATCCCTGGTCTACAGCTCTGCAGGAGCCCAACAGTACTTGAACTTCTTCCATCTTAGAGCTTTCTCTGACGTGGGCTGAAATGCAGCCCAGCTCCGCCAAGTTCCAACAGTTGGGTGGGTGAGATGTGAGTGGTGATTTGGGAGGAATGACAAGCCAGGAGAGGCAACAGCCGTAAGGCACAACTTAGCAGTGGTGGCTGGGAGGATGAGCAGTGGTCCAGTGGCAGTGGCAAACCTTTGGGGACAGGGCTAGGTGTGTGTGCTCAATCTTCCATCCTCAAAACTTGCTGCCTGAGACAAAAGCTTTCGTTAAATTCAAGTGCCAAAGATGTGACTGGCAGGACTAAGCAGATGACAGCAGCAGCGATAGCAGCCAAGTCTGAGAAAAACCAGTTATGGTCATGTTCAGCTACCTTCTGATGATGGGGCATTCTAAGCATTAGAAAATCTATAGGGGCTGATGAACCTCAGGGGTGCTAGCACTGCCAAGCCCAAATGCTCAAGTATTCATTTGTTACATTTTCCACCCCTCCAGCTATCACAATATTGCCTTAAAAACTAATGAAATTTCAGCGAGGCAGTTGCAATTTTCTAAAATGTTATTAAGCTGTTCTCCACAAAGATGTAACTTGGAGTTTTGCATGTACCATTTAAAGTCTTTACAACTGGCATACTTTACAGTGGGATGAGATTTTTAAATATATAATAGTTTAATGACTGGGCAAGTTATGTGTTCTTTCTCCCTGGAACAGTTATGTGACTTGAATGTGTGTGATCAGGTTTTTGCTATTGTGCTGGAACTAAATAATGTTTCTGTGAAAAAGTCACCATCTTGTGGTACCAACAGCCACAATGTTAATAGTTTCTAGCTAAAATCTTCCACCACCACACATACCACAAGGAGTTTTTGCTGTGTATTGCTTCAGTTCCCGAAAAACAAGGCAAAAGCAGTATAACACCAAGATGACTTTCCTTGTTCCAAGTACTCTAGTATTCTCTTGGGCCTTGGCAAAACAAGGTGAAGGCATTTATTACCTGTGTGTAGATGTAATATTTGCTGCTGTAAACTTTGTAAAAATGATGTCACAGGAGACTGAAGCGTGGAACAAACTTTACACTGTGCAACAATTATAATGAAATAAAAATGCTCAGTTTAATAGAAGAAGACACTTAGAAATTCATTCATGCATCGAAACACATGAAAATTGTAAGTTAATACACCTGTCACCCAGCTTGACCTCTGTGTCATGTAAGCAGTAAACACATTTTACAGTCTCATATATTGCGCTTTCTTACAACTTAGCTTCCATAACCTTTGTTTCACGTATTCTTTGAACCCCAATTCAGTTTTGTAGCTTTCAGTGGGATGTAGTCATAACTTTCTTTTGCTGGATTGTTTTCTCCCCAACACACATTCATATTTTAATGAAAAGCTCTTCTTTGAATTCTACTTTAACTAAGATGATAGTTTATGAACAACTAGCATGCACTATAGAAGTATTTGGAGAAGCTTCATAAATACTCTGAGAATGATAGATGCTGTACATTTACTGAAGTTAGGCAACTGTGGACCTAGTCAGCAGCCCGAATGGAAGACCACTTGGAGCTTTCTGTCAAAGGAGGATGTGCATACAATAAAAATTAGAAACCTTTACATTCCTGGAGGTTTTATAGACCTGATGAGGAGCTGAGAGTTTTTGAACAGGACAATTGGGTGTGCTTTTAAACTGGTCTAACATGGCAAAGGAAGTACCGTATTTTTTGCTCTATAAGACGCGCCCAACCATAAGACGCACCTAGTTTTAGAAAAGGAGAACAAGAAAAAAAATATTCTCTCCCTCTCTGCGCAGCGCCTCTCCAGCAAAGCGGCAGGAGAAACGGAGCCCCTTCCATTTCTCCTCCCGCTTCCCTGAAGGGGCGCTGCACAGCTTTCCCTCTCTGTGCAGTGCTCTCTCTGCGCACTGTGCTCAGGAGGCTTTGCGTGGCTATCCCTGAAGCCAGGAGAGCGAGAGGGATTGGTGCGCACTGATCCCTCTCACTCTCCTGGCTTCAGCGATAGCTGCTCAGCCTGCATTCGCTCCATAAGATGCACACACATTTCCTCTTACTTTTTAGGAGGGGGAAAGTGCGTCTTATAGAGAGAGAGAAAACAGTATCTTAATAATGGAAAAGAAGAGTTGGGACATTTACACTGTGCTGTTCACCCACTTCTTTACTCACCTGCTCCTTGAATGAGATATTCTGTAGATAGCTAAATTGAAAGAGCTGAGGCAAAGTTTTCTTGGCATTTGTGTGGCCTTGCTTTTTATGATGGAAATCACTTTGTGTGTTTCAGGAGATTTCTTCCTGTGTATTTTTACATGCCACCCCTATTGCTGAGCTGTGTGAGATTCCAGAGGTCCCAGGAGCTGACCCAGGGGTTGTCCTTCAGAAATTAGGCACAGCAGAGACTGGAGTGTCTTTATGATATATGGCTTTATTTACATATCAATGCAACCTGCACCTAGATGGATGGATTGCCGGAAGGTGCAGTCTTCCAGTGCCTCCTGAGACAGATGGATGCCAGCCAACCTAGATGGAGGGATTACAGAGCATTAACATCCAATAAGGGTTTGGCTTCCCCCTTAAGGGCAGCTTTGGACAGCAAAAAGCCATCCTCTGTGTCTCTTAGTTCTAGCCAGTCATCTCCAGATCACATAGAGTCCTGCCCGTCCTTCTCCTTTTTGCTGCTAAGCAACTCCAGGGACCTCCCCTTAGCCTATGCCATCCAGATCTGAAACACAAAACCTGGCCTTTGTCTGCTACCATGGGCCTTTGCCTCTGCTACTCATTCACAGCTGGGCGGGAGCAGAGACAGATTTAAGGAAGCATGGCCAGTTCCACCACACTGGGCACCAAGCCTAGGGGGCGCTGCAGGGCGTCACAACTATGACTGTAGCGAAATTGAGGAGAGCGGAAGGTGAGGGGCTCCACGCCTTTGCTGGCCGACAATATTTGAACTGCAACTTATTCTTAAGGGCTCTTTGTTCTTGCTAATGGCCCATCTAGCCCTAGGCAACTTCTTGAGCACAGAAAAAGGTTTAGTCTTTCTTTTTGGAATTGCCAGATTTAGCGTCCGGCAGCTTCCTTTAATACTCCAAGCATTGATTTATTTGTGACATTTAGTAAATCTAGGAGGATCTGACCTCCCCCTCATAACCTACAAACTAGCTCCCATCTAGTTCCACCTGCAAACTCATAACAGTATTCTTCGCAATCCTGCCTTTTTTCTTCCTCTTAAAATAATGTACTGTATTTTTCGCTCTATAAGACGCACCAGACCACAAGATGTACCTAGTTTTTGGAGGAGAAAAACAAGAAAAAAAATATTCTGAATCTCAGAAGCCAGAACAGCAAGAGGGATCGCTGTGCAGTGAAAGCAGCAATAATACGGTATATTATTTTAGCAAAAACCCCCTCTTTTTTTACTATTACTGTAAAGGATTGCTGTCTCCATTTAGTTTAATTTACAAGGAAGGAGTGATGCGATGATCAATGAATAGGAGCAATTAAATGAAGTGAGAGTGGTGGATGCAGATACATTTTAAATTTTATTTGGATGTTTAAATATATATTAATTATAACATGTATAGGAAACCCACAGTCCTCCAGATATTGCTAGACTTAAGCTCACACCAGTCTCAGCCATGCTGGCCAGTGGTCATGGAAGATTGTGTTATAGAATTGTGGTCCAACAACTTCTGGAAAGCCACAGCTTTCCTGTCCATGAATTAGAGAGGGTTTCCATCTCTCAGGCGTTGGTGTTGTGTACTGCCCACCCTAAAATGGGTATGTATTTTCTTAGGGAATGTTAACAGAAAAATCCGAGGGCTCCCTTGGACAAAAACAAAGACACCAACCAGGATAACTTGGAGCAAAACAGCAGCCTGTAGGCTTGGCCTTTATTGAACTGTTGCAACAGGGTGCTCCCCTCACTTGCAGGAGAGAGGAAGGACCCAGAAAAATGGTGTGCAAGGCCTTATAAAGACTTTTGAAATTGCCACCCTGTAGATCAAGACCACCCCCAGAAACATCATACATACATCACAGAAGGGGTGTAACCTAAGACCACCCCTCAGATACATCACAGAAAGGAGGGGTTGAGGGAGGAGATGTGGTGGTATCCTGAGTGTCCTGTCACCTGGCTGGTTTCCCCTTTCCCCCTCCCCATGAGTACTTTCCAGGTGACAGAGGGGAGTTTGCAGTTTCCTGCCCCCAGAGGGAAGAGCTGATTATTGTCCTTTGTTCCAGTCCGTGCTGAATCCACTCCCATATGCAAGTTCTTTGTGATCTTGATGGTCTTCTGTCTAGGACTATCAGGGTTGGCGTAGCGACTGGGCAGGGCTCCTGTGTATGTGCTGGTACAGTATGCTCAAGGGATTATGGCTGCCCTGTATCAAACCTTCCCCATTTTGTAGTCCTTCCTTCATGGACTAAAATAAAAGTGGAACAGTGGAAATCCGATGTATGGTTGATTTTCTATGAATTTATAACAGAAGCGTAGCGTATGTAGTGTGTGAGTGTGTGTGAAGTTTGTACAAACTGAATGATTGGGGGTTTCCTGCGACAGGAACAAATTTGGAACCTTTTGCAATCAAAGCATGTCCTCTATCCCAGAGCTACAACCCTTCTTCTTAACGTGTGCAGCCAGAATAATGCATAAATCAACATGTGTGCTGTCAAGTTGCCAGTTTGAAGGGATTTCTGCCACTCTAGGTAGGCTTCTAAATGTGACTGCATGGAACAAAACATGTGTGCACCAACACAAAACGAAAATGCACAGGGGTGTTGTACCAGGGTACACAATGCATGTGGATTAGAAGTCGTTTTATAGCAGCAGGTGCTGTGTGCATACATTGTACTAGGCCCCAACAGAATTTCTGAGTTCCTATAAAAGGAAACCTCCTGGATCTAGCCCTGATTTGTGTCCAAAGCAGCCTATATCTAGAAAATGTTAAAATCCCATTGACTGGAAAGTGGATGGCTTTAGCATTCACAGTCAGTGTTCGCAGCACCACTTAGAGCTTTTAAATTTTCCCCATCATAGAATTGCTGTGATATTTTGTTTTATGAGGATGAAGTATTATTATTAATAATTATTATTATTATTATTATTATTATTATTATTATTATTATTATTTATTTATTTATACCCCGCCCATCTGGCTGAGTTTCCCCAGCCACTCTGGGCGGCTCCCAATCAAGTGTTAAAAAAAGTACAGCGTTAAATATTAAAAACTTCCCTGAACAGGGCTGCCTTCAGATGTCTTTTAAAGATAGGATAGCTGCCTATTTCCTTCACATCTGAAGGGAGGGTGTTCCACAGGGTTGGCGCCACTACCGAGAAGGCCCTCTGTCTGGTTCCCTGTAACCTCACTTCTCGCAGTGAGGGAACCGCCAGAAGGCCCTCGGCGCTGGATCTCAGTGTCCGGGCTGAACGATGGGGGTGGAGACGCTCCTTCAGGTATACTGGGCCGAGGCCGTTTAGGGCTTTAAAGGTCAGCACCAACACTTTGAATTGTGCTCGGAAACGTACTGGGAGCCAATGCAGATCTCTCAGAACTGGTGTTATGTGGTCCCAGCGGCCACTCCCAGTCACCAGTCTAGCTGCCGCATTCTGGATTAATTGCAGTTTCTGGGTCACCTTCAAAGGTAGCCCCACGTAGAGCAAGTGTATCGCTTGAAGCACTTTCAACAATGATAAGCAGCATAAAGCGTGTTCTCCTTCATGGAGAGCACGTGTTGCGTTGGGGCAAACAAGACATCCCTCTGTTGCTGGGCGGGTTAGTTTGGATGGCCATGAATCCTATTGAGCACCTCTTGGTTACTGGGGAGAATTTGATGTTGCAATTTATGATTGATGGCCAAGGGGATATTTATTCCCTGTGTGCAAGTGTTGAGCTGCCTCTTTTCGCTGCACGCATCGGATCACCCGCCCACCCTCCCTATATTTAGGGCTGTTTGTGTTGACCTTGCTATGCCTGTCATGGGGTCGTCTGCTTTGGAGCAGGGGCCTGGTAGGATTTTTTCCATTTGGCTGATTGGGCGGTTAGGCATTGGTTAATTTTGCTTGGTGGAGGCGATGTGGTTGGCTGTGCCTGCCCCTCCAATGCTGCTGATGCAAGGGTATTCTTGTAAAGAAATCCAGGGGCTTGCCATGCTCTTTTCCGAATCCCTGGTAAGGGGCTTGGGCCGCGCAAGCCCCTGGGAGCATTTGGGGAGAGGTGAGGGACTGGCACCCAGCTCTGTTCTCTCCCCAAAATGTTTTCCCTTTTTGACTTTTGCAGGCTTGCGGATGTCAGTTCTGTTCCTACCTCCAGGTGGGAACAGATAGCCGCGAACCAGTGCCTAAGCAACCACTCCCATTCTGCAATCAATAACGTTGTGGCCAAAAAATTATGCCAAAAACCTTAAACAAAAATTCTGTGTGAATTGTGTTTTATTTGAGGGTGGCTTGGGGACCTCGGCATGCAATTAAGAGATCTTTTTGTCTGCAGATTAAAAATGTAATGAACAGTTGCATTTTTAAAAAACAAAACAAAAACAAACACCATGAACTTCCAAGCCACTCGCCACTTCCAATTCACGTCCCTGCTTCCAGTCCTTTCTGTTTTGTGCCGGGAAAGAGGCAAGCTGAGAGGCTCTGGTCCCCATTTCCCCAGGGAATTGTGACACATTTTCTTATACCTCAGACCATACTGAGTTTGCCTAGTCAGATTACATTTGCAGGGCTAGATTGTGTAGGCAGCCGAGATTTAAAATCGAAAGGTGAAAAAGAAAGCACCGTGGTGGATTTAAATCAGCAGCCACAGTTCAATTCATTTATATACTTTCCTTCTCCCCACCCACTCAAATACACCCAAGCTCTTCGTGTAAAGAGATTTATCCCCCTACCCCACCCCGCAAAAAATACGCAGGACCTCCACATAACAGGGGCAGCACCATTTTAAAGTTCAGTGGGAAAGAGGCAAAATGTTCTGCAAAGTCTAAAGGGCAGTTCTTCATGATTAAAAAGCAAAGCAGTGCATTTTGAAAGCACCTGTTGTTGCTACCTTTTTAGCCCTTATAATAGCTATATCAATGCAGGTCACTCATACCTTTCTAAGCAAAGGGATTTGCTGTAGCCTCATTTTTTTTTAAGCAAAGGGGTCTTTAATAACCAGCCAGATAGTACTGGCACCTTCACCTGCATATGATAAGTCTATCATTTTGATCAGTGACTCCATGGGTGACCTGATTCATCAGCTGTTACCCATAACTTCGTTTTGGTACTCAATTTCCACTTCCCTTCTGTTCATAGCTGTCAACTTACAGATTTGAAAATAAGGGACCAGCAGCCAAAATAAGGGACCAGCAGCCTCACCTGTTCCAGGCACTCCAGTCTTCCTGTCCTCCTGCAGTCTGGTCAAACTCATGCTGGTAGCTTCGAGAACACTGTCCAACCAACTTTGTAACCAGAGGTTCAACTGAATAGAATCTGAATCACATGCACCACAAGGCCTATGCAGCCTCAACTTAAGATAGCTCCTCGGCCTGGCTTTGCACTGCAAAGTTTGCAGCAGCACGTGCAACAAAATGGCGTCCAGCATTCAAAACCCCCCTCAGCTTGCATTAACTAGCCACACACAAGGCATGCAAGCTCCACCCCCCCAGTCTTTCTTAGACTTCTTATTGGGTGAGCAACACAGCCAAGCAACACAGTTGGAGCTTCCCTCCTCCCTGGTCGGCAGGAAGGGAGGGAAAGGAGCTGCTTCCTTTGAAATTTAAGGGACATCATTTAAGGGACATTTAAGGGACATCCATCAATAAGGGACAGCAGCGGGACATGGCTCTGGAGTAAGGGACTGTCCCTTCAAATAAGGGACACTTGACAGCTATGCTTCTGTTCCTTTTCCCACATGCACCTTCTTCTTCTTCTTCTTCTTCTTCTTCTTCTTCTTCTTCCTCTTCCTCTTCCTCTTCCTCTTCCTCTTCCTCTTCCTCTTCCTCTTCCTCTTCCTCTTCTCCTTCTCCTTCTCCTTCTCCTTCTCCTTCTCCTTCTTCGTCATTATTTACCATAGCAGGCTGTGGGGCATCTATTTTGTTATTTGGCTGTTTCTGTTTTATAAGAAGATGAATGAAAATAATCATCGTTGTCATCAAAGGAAAAGGGATGCGTGCTCTTGGCGTGCTGACTAGTACATTGGTTCGCTTATCGGTTTGTAACAATGGTCACTCAGTGTATAGAAGCAGTGAGAAAAAGAGTTCCTTCTGAGAAATGAGCACATTCTTGAAACCAAGGAGAGGGTGGTGGCTGCACTTTCGGAAAGGCATGCAATGCACGTTTTCCTATAAAGTATGCAACTTGGAGGCACAGCATTAACTGCCAGAAAGAACACCTACCAAATCCTCAGCATCATTTCTGTATCATCCTAACATGTTCCAAGCCAGTGTTTCTCAAATTCTGAGCAGCTGAGGCACACTTTTTTTCTGAATAAGAATTGGAGGCATGCCTCACTTTGAGAAGTATTTCTCAAACATGTAAGAACATAGCATGGTAATGTACAATAAATCAGGGTTGTCCTTCTACTCTGGGAATCATTCTCTATAGTCTATACAATGCCCTCCTGTCACAATTTCAGCTAGTTTTAGGCACCTCGCAAAGTCATTTTGTTTATTTAGGCCTGTAGTTTTCTTTTTCTTTTTTTAAAGTGTTTTTTATTAAACACTTTCAACATAACAAATTATCAATCCAAATAACCAAATGCAATATTTCCCCCTTATTTTCTCCCCCCTCCATCCCTCCCTCTCCCCCTCCCCACTAAGGACTTCCCTCAGCTCCCCTCTCTGATTTCTCTACACATATTGTTCTCTGCATGTTATAAAACTGTACATATCCTTGACTTATCTATCATGTATTCAACCAATAAATTTGTGGATGTTTATTCAAAACCTGCCAAGGAGTCCAGTTCATTTTGTTGTCTTTTTAGGTCATTTGTAAAAAGATCTCATTCTTCCTTAAAGTCGCAGTTGTCCTTATCACAGAGTTTGTATGTCAATTAAGCCAATTCCGCATAACTCATCTTGCCACTGTTCTTTGGTTAGGATTTCCGCATTCTTCCATCCTTGTGCTAGCAAGACTCTTGCCGCTGTTGTAACATACATAAATAAGTTCTTAGGCCTGTAGTTTTCAACCAGTGTGCTGTGGCACCCTGGGGTACCTTGAATGATGGCCGGGGGTGCTGCGGGCACCCCTGGCTTCTGTCCCTCTTTCCTTCCCTCCCATCTATGATGCCCTCTCATATCTCTGCCTCCCAAAAGCTTGCCCAGCTGTTTCTTGCAGCAGCCCTGGCTACAAGCTTCCCAGGCAATTGGTATCTATGGAGATGGCCAGGGGGTGCTTCCCAGGCCCCTGTGGGGCAGTGGGAGGAGGCACCTCTCTATGGGGCAGGAGGGGGAAGCAGCTCAGAGACCAGGAGTGGCAGCTGCCCAGAGGACTCCCAAGGAGAGTAGAGGAGGCTGAGGGATTGTGTTCCAAAAGGGGTGAGAGGCTGCCAGCTCTGCAGACAGTGGGTGACATAACTGGGTTCCTGAGCCCCTCAGGGGTGCCGCAAAAAGAATGTAGTTGGTCATGGCAATTGGTTAGTTGACTGAAGAAGATGTTTTGTCGTTCTTTCAAGTGCTGAGATGTAAATTTGATTTATTGTTGATTTTTAAAGATTGTTTTAGTTTATTATGTATTGCATATAGGCTGTACCCTGCTCTTGGATTGATTTTTAATGAAGAGCAGGTTATAAATTACCTAAATAAATAAGCAATTAACACGATGCAGCCTCAGTGGGGTGAAGTACCAATATTTTCAATGTGTTTCTCCTGTTTTGCACAGATGTGAAACGATGGGCTTTTTCTGTGTGGTTTGTTCTTTTTCTGTTTTCCCATTGTAGACTCAATCCACCCATGACTCACAAAAATTAAGGAAAGAAACTCAGTCATGAGCATTCAAATTCCACCCCCCCACTCCCCCCGGAACCCTTGCCAGAATGAGACTTCCCCTTCTGCTTACATCATCGGCCACTGTAACCATGGCAACCTCCCCACTCTGTACCTGGCAGGGTCTTCTGTTTTGTTGATGACTTGCATTGATGGGTTTTAATGACTGGCCATTTCAGCCTGTGCTTCTTAATGGTTTATCTCAGGCTAGCTGTGTCAAAAAAGCATAGACATCACCTTGCTAACAAAGGTCTGTATAGTTAAAGCCATGGTTTTCCCGGTAGTGATGTATGGAAGTGAGAGCTGGACCATAAAGAAGGCTGATCGCCAAAGAATTGATGCTTTTGAATTATGGTGCTGGAGGAGACTCTTGAGAGTCCCATGGACTGCAAGAAGATCAAACGCATCCATTCTGAAGGAAATCAGCCCTGAGTGCTCACTGGAAGGACAGATCCTGAAGCTGAGGCTCCAATACTTTGGCCACCTCACCTCAGCCCTGAGTGCTCACTGGAAGGACAGATCCTGAAGCTGAGGCTCCAATACTTTGGCCACCTCATGAGAAGAGAAGACTCCCTGGGAAAGACCCTGATGTTGGGAAAGACGAAGGGCACAAGGAGAAGGGGACGACAGAAGATGAGATGGTTGGACAGTGTTCTCGAAGCTACAAACATGAGTCTGACCAAACTGCAGGAGGCAGTGGAAGACAGGAGTGCCTGGCGTGCTCTGGTCCATGAGGTCACGAAGAGTCGGACACGACTAAACGACTAAACAACAACAACAACAAGCTGTGTGAAACTGGCATGGCTTGTTATCCTAAACTCAACCCAGCAATGTTTGGCACAGTTTTAGTTGAACCGTTATCAATTCTAACTTTTACCAGTTTCAGGAATGGCGGTGGTGACTTGCACCCACAGACTCTGGTACCCAAAACATGTAACGCTGGAAACAGAAGGCATAAATATCACCTCACCATGTACACCATCTCCTGATCAAAACCAGGCATTTCCCAGCTTACTATTTCTTTCTAACACCTCACTCCAGGCACGGTGCTGCTAATTGCACAATTAAAAGTAGCATCTAATTTGTGGTGGAATCTCTTCCTCTGTATCCTTCCTTACGGCGTTTCTTTGGAGTAAAGCTTCACCCACTTTATCCATTTGAGGACTAAGAGCTCCCTCCTCTGTAACTGTTGTCGTAGCCATTTTAGGTTCAGCATGAGGTGAAAGACTAGCTTGCTCGCCAGTGGCAAAAGATAATATTTTAGTGTTTTTTGCCTTATCTGCCGGCACCTTGGCACTTAAAGGGCTTGGTCTTGCCTTTTGAGCCCAGAAAATTGCTCTTTCGGATGTGGTCTAGTGTAAGGTTACCAGATTTTTTTTCAATGAATCCAGGGACACTTTTCAACTTCAGTGGATTTTGTTTGGGGACTGGTTTGTAAATCCAGGGATGTCTGGTAACCTTAGGCTAGTGTGCATCCTGCCAGTAGTGGAAGGGAATGCAGCACTTAAACATCCATCCTAGTTGAAAACATCGTTGATGAATGCCCCCTGCCCCCCACTGTCAGTTTAAACAAAATCTCTCCTTCCTATTATCACAGGTAGTTAGAAATGACCATATGGTGTATAATACCTCGCCTTCAATCTGGCACAATACCTTTTGCATTCATTTTCTGATCAGGCATTGACAGAATAATTATTCATATTATAAATCTTGTTTTCCTATAGGCTGTCATATTTGTTTTTTGTTTTTTTTTTATAATATTTTTTTATTGCTTTGTTTTCCAAGGTCAAAGTACATCGTCAATACAGCGTCAATAACACAACAAAAGCTATTTTACAAAAAGAAAGAAAAAAATAAACAAAAGTAAATTCATTTTCCCAAATCTTTTTTCATCATCAACTGGACTTCCCCACATCCTCCATCCCTGCATTCTTTACAATAAAAATAAACAGCAAATTAATACCTTGTTTCATGTGTTTTTGTGTTTTCATCTAATTATTTACTCTAAAAATTAAACTTTTCTCAGTCGTAACTTAGTTTCAATCATTTCCGAATCTCAATACTGAAGCATGTTTTTCTCAAAACTTAGCAAATTCTCAACATTCATATAACTTATAATGTTTTTGTAAATAGTCCTTAAATTTTTTCCAGTCCTCTTCCACTGCCTCTTCTCCCAGGTCTCGGATTCTGCCAGTCATTTCAGCCAGTTCCATGTAGTCCATCAGTTGCGTGTGCCACTCTTCCAGTGTGGGTAGCTCCTGTGCCTTCCAGTATTTGGCTATAAGAATTCTTGCTGCTGCTATAGGCTGTCATATTTGAACCGCATGGTACCATATTTTTCGCTCTATAAGATGCACCAGACCACAAGACGCACCTAGTTTTTGTTGGAGGAAAAAAAGAAGAAGAAAATATTCTGAATCTCAGAAGCCAGAACAGCAAGAGGGATCGCTGCGCAGTGAAAGCAGCGATCCCTCTTGCTGTTCTGGCTTCTGTGATAGCTGTGCAGCCTGCATTCGCTCCATAAGACACACACACATTTCCCCTTACTTTTTAGGAGGGAAAAAGTGAGTCTTATAGAGCAAAAAATACGGTAATTTTTGTGTGTTGGACAGTATCTTTTCCTGGGTATAATTTCAACTCAGTTGCACGTGTTACTTCCTATGCATCAAGATTGGCATTTCACAGCTAATATTGGCTCTTTCCTAAAATATATTTGAAGTAGTCCAACATAAGTTAACATCTTTCTTATAAGTACTTATATATCAAATGAAAAAACAACACACCACAACTCTCTCACCCCTCTCTCCCTTTTGAAATCAAGTGAAAATGTATTGCTTCAGCTTCAAAGAGGAAAATTCAGCATGATAGACTACGTATTAATTATGGGGATTATGTTTAGGCTGTAGCTTGTGGGATTTATCTTTGAACTAGAAATATATCTCTTTTCTTTGGGATTTTTTTTTAAATAACCCCCCCCCCCCAATATATTTTTTAATGATAGGCTTCGTCCATAGTCACCTTGATTCGCCCTCCCCCCAATGGTTCTACTGATACATTTTTAAAATCATATGATTTGAATGGCTGTGAATTGCACCCACTGTGCAATGGCAAGGTGGGACCAAAAACCTGTTTAAATTAATGGAACAATTCCCACCAACTTCCCAGTGCACTTAAGCAAGCCTAATGAATGAAAATGTGAGCAGTTTTATTTTCCCTTACAGCACTACTATTTATGTAGTAATAATAATGACTATTAACCTACATTATTTTTTCGATAGCTCCGTGAGCTTTAATAAAATACCGGTTGTAATTTGGTTTGATATTTTTATGCCACCATAATGAATTTGTTTGTTATTCATTGTAGCACCACTCTCTGCACATAAATCAATTTTGCTTAGTATTCAGCTCAGATAACACACATGTATTTCTAGAGGTTTTCTGGGGTGGGGGTGGGGGAGAGCTGCATATATTAATAAAACATAAGCAAAACCCAGTGTTTTAGATGCAATTAGAAAATACCAGACCATCTTTCTCTAGAATTTGTTTCTTGTTTTGAACAGATCCTGTTGAAGACTTAGAATCTGGCTTCCACTGAACTTTCTTGATAGTAATACTAGGGAGATGACTGCAATTTATGATAGGCAAGACCAGCTTTGCACACAGTGTTATATTGCACCCTCATGGGAACCATGCCATTGGGGACCTAACACTTTCAAGGTGCTGTACGCACTGCAATGTTGTTTCCAAGTGTGAATAATAATAATAATAATAATAATAATAATAATAATAATAATAATAGTTTTTATTTATATCCCGCCCTCCCCAGCCGGCTCAGGGTGGCTAACAACAATAAAATAATACAACATTCTAAAATCATTTCATTATAAAATTAATTCACATCAAATTGATGGCAACCATTGGGCTAGAGTTCTGTGAAGCTTGCCAAAGGAGGGGGTCAGGCTGTGCCCTGGCCAAAGGCCTGGTGGAACAGCTCTGTCTTGCAGGCCCTGCGGAAAGATGTCAAGTCCCGCAGGGCCCTAGTCTCTTGTGGCAGAGCGTTCCACCAGATTGGGGCCATGGCCGAAAAAGCCTAGTTGAGGCCAACCTAACCTCTCTGTGGCCTGGGACCTTCAAGATGTTTTTGTTTGAAGACCGTAAGTTCCTCTGTGGGACATACCAGGAGAGGCGGTCCTGTAGGTACGAGGGTCCTAGGCCGTATAGGGCTTTAAAGGTTAAAACCAGAACCTTAAATCTGATCCTGTACTCCACCGGGAGCCAGTGCAGCTGGTATAGTGCATGTGTGAACAGAAGCTCTTCATTTAATGAGTGCACTGGGGACACCACTTGATTGTGGTCCAGTCTGCCTTCATCCTCTGTCACTTTGATATCTTGAATGAAAGGCATCTCCCTAATTGTTTATGCTGTTCTTTGGAACATTTGACCTTTTTGGTGTTGACCTTTAAAGCCCTAAACAGTTCAGGACTCCTGGAGCTAAAGAACAGTCTTTTGCGTGTTCAGACCCAGAAACCTTCCCCTTAAATAAATTCACACATGACTCAAATTTTGGTTTTGGTTTTGGCAGAATTTAGGTCACAAGTTTCTTGATTACAGAAAGTGACTGGTTGCATAGGCTCTGGTTCGACTAGCTCCCTGCCATGCAGGTAGCGCTGACCCAGGGTTCCAGCATAGGTCAGCCAAGGGTGAACACCTGGATAAGCGGAAAGCCGGGAGCGGGCTAACTCCGCCACCCAAATGTCCCCATGGACTCAGGCACGGGCACAACCCCCTCTCAGGGGTTGACCAAACCATTGAGTCCCTGAATTCCTTTAACGGAATACCCTTCACATAAGGATGGCGAGAGCGTTCTCCCATCCCTATCACCTGAATCAGAGCCTATCCGCAACCTTACAAGTTGTGACAATTTGCTACGCAGCAGGCAAAACCCAAATGGCACCAGCCAATCAGCCAAGTGGGGAAAATTCCTGCTGTGCCCCTGTCCCAATGACAGATGACACACAACGGCATAGCAAGGTCAAGTGCAAAACCCTAAAAGTAGGGAGAGGTGGCGGGTGTTCCAAATGCATGCGCCGAAAGAGGAAGCGCTGGGTCACGTGCATGGGCATAAATAGGTCCCTCAAACCATTTGGACTGTGTCCCATTGGCCAGATTGCACCCAGCTTCGAAGGACCTACCAACCGGGTGTTGTGGCTGACCAATAGTACCCACCCACAACACAGGGTGTCGGTTGTCCAGGTCTCACCACAATACGTGCCCTCTTTAAGGGAGGACCCGATTTACCATATGAACCTGTCCAGACACTGCATTTTTTATCTGAGGACCTTCTCTGTGTCCCACCTCCAAAAGAAGCACAGAAAGTGATGATCAGAGAACGGCCCTCCTTTTTAAAAGCCCCCTTGAAACACTCCCCTGTGTCACCTTTTCTGTCATTTTGGCACCAGATAAAAACTTCTTTATTCTCCCAGGTATACTGATAGGACAGTTACTCAATCTGGCTTGAGTGTGTGTTTTTAAAGTTGTTACTTCATTGATACTATGTGTGGCTCAACAGGTTTTTATTATGCTTTCTTGTATTATGTACATTGTAAATTGCTTTGAGCCTTTTTTTTTTTTTTGAAAGATGTAAAGCGATATACATGGGACGCGGGTGGCACTGTGGTTTAAACCACAGAGCCTAGGACTTGCCGATCAGAAGGTCGGTGGTTCGAATCCCCGCGGCGGGGTGAGCTCCCGTTGCTCGGTCCCTGCTCCTGCCAACCTAGCAGTTCAAAAGCCCACCAGTGCAAGTAGATAAATAGGTACTGCTCTGGCGGGAAGGTAAACGGCATATCCATGCGCTGCTCTGGTTCGCCAGAAGTGGCTTAGTCATGCTGGCCACATGACCCGGAAGCAAGATGAGCACTGCAACCCCAGAGTTGGTCACGACTGGACCTAATGGTCAGGGGTCCCTTTACCTTTACCTTTTAAAGCGATGTACAAGTCTAAATCAAATCAAAATGGATGGGAGCCATTGACGACCAAACTAGGCCCCATTTGTGTGGCCCCGTCTCTTCATCTGCGTATTCTTGACCTGGGTTCAGCTTCTTCGTTTGATGCTTGGGCCCTGGGAGACTGGGGAGGGTTGAACCCTGTGTGTTTCTGAGAGTGTGCGCGTGCATAAGAGAAGCACACAGAGAGCATTTGCTTTATGGTTACAGGTTGCAATGATGGCTGAACCTTTTCTCACACTGTGGGAAGAAAAGAACTATTACATTCCAGAGCATATGCCACCATTTCCCCCTTGTTAGCTGTGCTCTTATTTCCACTTGTAGCTAACACTGATCTACAGTGACACTTAGTGAAAGCAGCACGATGGCATCAAAACTGTAATCTTCTTTGACGCTGATGCCTCTTTGTTGGGAATACAACTCATGGCTTTCTTGGCACGTTAACCAAATACTGAAGTGGTTTTAAGAATCACAAAGACTGCTAGGATTTTAATGGTAAAAAAAGAGTCTGTGATTAACTGAACTTTAAAAGCCCTGACAAGCACAACCTGATCTTGAAATCCTGTTACTCACAAGCTTTAACCATCTTCATGTGCGGATAGATGCCTAATATTCAAAGTGGAAGTAGAGCAAAACCCAGCTTTGCTGGAAGACCTCACTAATTAGAAAGAAGCATAATTATTCTGTGTAATAAGTGTGGAATTTCTGTCCCCCCCCCTCAGCCCAGCCCCCTTCTCTAGACTTTTTCTGTACAGGTTGTGTCCATGTTCTCTGACATACTCAGCAGGGCTTAATGCATAGCTGTCAACCTTCCCATTTTTGCGGGAAAGTCCCTTAATCCAGCGCCATTTCCCGCTGCTTCCCACTGCTATCCCAGATTGTTAGATATCCTGTAGACTGTCCCCGGGACAGGTGAGACTGCTGATCCCTTATTTTCAGATCTGAAAGTTGACAGCTATGGGTTAATGTGTAATTAGGAGGACTGTACTGTGGTACCTCAGGTTAAGTACTTAATTCGTTCCGGAGGTCTGTTCTTAACCTGAAACTGTTCTTAACCTGAAGCACCACTTTAGCTAATGGGGCCTCCCGCTGCCGCCACGCCGCCGGAGCACGATTTCTGTTCTTATCCTGAAGCAAAGTTCTTAACCTGAAGCGCTATTTCTGGGTTAGCGGAGTGTGTAACCTGAAGCGTATGTAACCCGAGGTACCACTGTATATGCTCAATATGAAAAAGCAAACAAATGAAATCCTGCACAAGGCAGTTCATATTCTTCACCAAAAAAAAAAAAAAAAAAAAAAGGATGTGGGTCCCCCTGCTTCCATGATTTCTTCTGTTCTTGTGATTTCTTTTACAAGCTTTATAATTAGAATGATTATTTTTTGTCCCGGCAGTTATGGAGAAGGGCACAATGGCCGTATCATTAAGGCCTGGCCAGAAATCTACCCAAAATTTTACAGGAATACTCATCCTATGCAAAGATCAGGGCAGGGCACATGTGGAATATTGGCGACTTTCAGGGTGTGAGCAAATTTTCAGCACTTTCAATGGAAGGAGAGGCCTTACTTTTAAATATGAGGTGCCTGAGTTTTCCTCTCTATTTTTTCCTCGTTAGCAGATGCACACACACACACACACACACACACACACAAAGATTTGCTTTTGCACCAGGCAATGGCTAGACTGCCCTGATAAGCCAAAGCAGCATTCACCTCCTAATTTCAAACAAAACGTTTCATGGGGACAATGGTACGTAATGACAAAGGCTTAGTTCCTGTCAGGGCATTGTACTCTGAATGCGGAAGGAATATTGCTGGGTCGCTCCTCTGCTTCTTCAAGTTTCTGCAATGTATTTATGCTGAAAAAAGAGGGGTGAACCCTGACCCTCCTTTCCAGAATGGTTTTGTACCCCATCTGAAAAGTTTGCAATTTTAGCAAGACTCGCCCTTTAAAGATTGCAGACCCCTACCCTTTGGGGATAAATGAACATGTGATGGGGGAGATATTTGGTACTCCTCTCATCTCTGCCTCTTTCTCTCACTCTTGGAAAAAACTGTATCAGCGGTATGGACAGACTGCCCCACAGATGGCTGTCTCAGACCCACAGACCAGCTTGACTAACAGACGTGTTTGCTCAGCGTAATTCTTCACTGTTGCTATTGGCATCTTTCCCTGCCACAGTAAATGCCGTAAATAATGCACCAGCACAAAAAAAGACAACCCTCCAGAGTTTTAAAACTGTAAAATATGGTAGATGTATTAAGTGAAAATTGCAAATGTGACACAATTAGTAAAAAAAAAAAAAAGTCATTAAAGAAATTACTAATACTGTACTAAAAACAAATATGCATTATGGTCTACTAGCATATGCCTGGGACCACCCTATTAACAGAAGTACAATACATGGAAATTGTTTTTTTAAAATCCCCATACATAGCTAAACTGCTAGAGTGGAAAAAAATTAAACTTCCTTCTTCCCCTGACCATAAACAGTCAGTTAACTTTCCTCCTTCCCTCCCTTTCCCCTGTATAGTACTAACAGCTTGCAGGATGCAATCCAAAAATGCACATATTGTCTCTGGTACTCTAGTAGTAAACAGACCATTGTCATGGGGGGAATAACGCGGTGTTTAGTAATGAGGTCCATGTTTATTTCTATTGATCTGACACAGTGTTCCTTATAGTATAGAAGTAAGGAACCGGTGTTGTTTATTCCCCCTGCTCCCCAATGTTTGTTTTTAGGAATTGAGTTTGCCCAGGGTCCTACGGCTGGGAGCTGAGGGATATCAGCAGCGTTGGCCTGATATGCTTTTGATGCCTAAAGCAGAATTCAAATGGTTCCACCCAACACAGATGGCCATTTGTTCTGATTTAGGGCGAAAGAGCAGGTTTTCCATGGGAAAGGAGTGCAGCAAGCTGAAAACCGCTCAGACCTACTGTTTCTAGGTATGGGACAAGTGGAAGTGTGTACAAGACCCAACCAACACTCTAAACAGCCTTGCTACGTCATTCAGGTGCCAATTTCTGGATTCATCTATCCTTCCCTTCTTAGTGGCATTTGAAACAGGCTGATTCACCCTGTTGCATGGCAGGGCTACCCCTGGATATCAGGTGCAGATCAGCCTGTGCACGGATAACCAGTTTTGGCCAAAGAAGGGAAGGCAGCCAGACTGGCAAGTTAGCTTTTTAGCAACAGGTTGTGTGATACCTTTGGGTCAGGTTCATTCCTTAACAGGAAAAGGAAGAGGATTCTACTGTCATGGTGTGATATATTGCCTCCTCTTCTGGGTCTGACCTCTGTAAACACAAAAATGTAACTCTAAATGAATCTTCAGCTATGACACTCAGGTCATATAGTGCACATCAGATACAACAAAGAGCCATCAGAGGAAAGAAATGTCCTTTATTGTAATATTCATTCTCTCTGTGTGTGTGTGTACCAGAGGATATTGACGAGAAGTTACATTTCCCCTTTTAAATCCAGCACTGTTGTGGTTTGATGAAGTCTTCTTTGAATACGATACGTTGTAGAGTCATGAAAGTCTGTCTCCTGGGTTTCTCTGTTGGTTGGCCATTGTGGCCTTCATGGATGGTATATTTATGGTTTTGAGAATGCCGTGTCAGCAAACCTGCTGCATAATGTTCCCCATTTCATTGTTATACTGTAAGTGGTTAAAGCCAAGTGTATATGAATATGTAATGTCCTCCTCCAGCTTCATAGCCTCGAAATACATTATACTGGTGAGCTACGGAGGCATTTATTCCAAAGCAAATTCAGGGAGTGATTTAGAAATGCCAATAACAATAATGCAATTACAGTTGCAAAACATCTCAGTTGACCAAACAAATCTTTTCTAAAATGCACCTGCAATATTTCTTTAGCACATTTTAATTAAGCATATATTCAGCATATTTAGTCTGAGACTCAATTAAAGCACCAGGAGCATCAAGGAATGAAATATGGCACTTGGTACTTGGTATTCTTGTTTAAATTCAGTAGTGATTTTGTTCAGAGCTGCTGCAGAGGTACTCAGAAGTCTGGGGCCATATTGGTAAATGCCATTGGCTCCTTTCAATAGCAGTTGCGTGTCGAGGTCCCCAGGTCCACCCCAATAACTCACACATCACACAGAAAATTTTTGTTTAAGATTTTTGGCATAATTTTGGCCACAACTTTATTAAAATACAAATTTGTGAGTGGTTGCGTAGGCATTGGTTGCCACTATCTGCTCCCACCATGGGGGACAGACTGACATTCCGCACGATGCGAAAGTCAGAATAGGGGAATACACTTGGGGGTAGCGACGGAGCAGGGAACCTGCCCTCACCCCAAATGCAACCAGGAGCTCATTGCTATGGCCCGAGCCCCCTTGACAGCGTGGACAAGCAATAGTTAGCCCCCATTTCCTTTAACGGAATCCCTTGCAGCAGCAGCATTAGAGGGGCAGGCACAGCCAATCCATGCCCCTCAACCAACCAAACCATAAACCAATGCCTAACCGCAACCTTACAAGTTGTGACGATTTGCTACGCAGTAGGCAAAAACCAAATGGCCCCAGCCAATCAGCCAGATGGACAAAATTCCTACCAGGCCCCTGCCCCAAGAGCAGACGACCCCATGACAGGCATAGCAAGGTCAAAGCGAACAACCCTATTCCAGGGAGGGAGGGACGGGCAATCCGATGCACGGGCGAAAAGAGGAAGCCCTAGCCTCGTGCAAGGAGTTTTAGTATTTCTGGCTGTCAATCAATAAATGGCAACATTAACTTCTTCCCAACAACAAGGGAAGCCCCAATCGCATCAGTGGCCAACGGTCAATTAGCCCGCCCCCCAACTTTGGAGTGTCCTGGCGGCCCCCACCGCAACACGTGCTCTCCATGAAGGAGAACACGCTTTACAGTCCTTTAGGCTGCAGCTAAAAAACAGAAGAATTGAATAAATGTTAGAAGCTTGTACCTTTACAACATGCTTTCAAGCACATTATTCTGCCACTTTCTTTTCTCTATTGATGTCTTAGTTGCCCGTTTTCTTTGCTTCTCATGTGTGTACACACACACACACACACACACACACACACACACACTACCATGTTAGATTCTTTTGATCTATTTAGAAACAGATCGCTGTGCAGTATTTACAGCCCTGCTTTAGTCTCTAGTTTATATATCAAGGTGTCAACATATCTCCCAGCCAAGCAGCAGAACACATAGAGTGAAAGTGACAGTGAGATGAGGTTACAGCATTCCAACCAGTAAATCACCATGCTGCAGAGAAGCCATAAGACATTGACAACAAGGGGTAGACAGAAGACCATTTTAACCTGCAGCATGCTAGATTAATGACTAGGATTACCGTTTCAGTTATCAGTAGTTAAAACAACTCTCCGGCTGATAATATTTGTCTAAATAGTTGCAAGGCAGAGAAATACATTCTGCCACAGGCATACTAAAGGAGGCAAAACCAGGGAAACTTCTTGTTGTTGTTGTTGTTTAGTCGTGTCCGACTCTTCGTGACCCCATGGACCAGAGCACGCCAGGCACTCCTGTCTTCCACTGCCTCCCACACTTTGGTCAAACTCATGCTGGTAGCTTCGAGAACACTGCCCAACCATCTCGTCCTCTGTCGTCCCCTTCTCCTTGTGCCCTCCATCTTTCCCAACATCAGGGTCTTTTCCAGGGAGTCTTCTCTTCTCATGAGGTGGCCAAAGTATTGGAGCCTCAGCTTCACGATCTGTCCTTCCAGTGAGCACTCAGGGCTGATTTCCTTCAGAATGGATAGGATTGTTCTTCTTGCAGTCCATGGGACTCTCAAGAGTCTCCTCCAGCACCATAATTCAATAGCATCGGCGATCAGCCTTCTTTATGGTCCAGCTGTCACTTCAATGGAAACTTATTATGTAAGATGCAAACAATGCTTAGTATATAGGGCCACTTGGGAAGGAAGACTGGGCTGAGCTCACAGGCTTTTCCAGAAACTTATTTTGCAGATCAACATCATTTGTAAAAGCAAGGTATAGGCAGTTTTAACACAAGAGGTCCCTACATCAGGGCCTGACAGGGTCAAGCCTGCACGTGGTGAGCAGGAGATCCAGAGTAATATGAATCCAAATCAGGTCAAACCTAGGGTCCAGGGTACTGAATGAAGATCAAAAAGTCCAGAAGCGGATGTTCTGGACCTATTAAAAGAGGTTGATCAGATTGAGGAAGCAAGCCTGAAGCAATGATTTATACAAGGCCAGACCGGTCCCTACTGGCTTTCCAGCTCATGTGGTCAAGTTGCGCTGATGAACTGCAGAGTCCCTCTCTGGCCATTATCCGTGTGGCACTGTAGTACAGTGGTACCTCGGGTTACATACAATTCAGGTTACAGATGCTTCAGGTTACAGACTCCGCTAACCCAGAAATAGTACCTTGGTTTAAGAACTTTGCTTCAGGATGAGAACAGAAATCGTGCTCCGGTGGTGCAGCAGCAGCGGGAGGCCCAATTAGCTAAAGTGGTGCTGCAGATTAAGAACAGTTTCAGGTTAAGAACGGACCTCCAGAACGAATTAAGTTCTTAACCCGAGGTGCCACTGTACGACAAAGACCAAGCCAATAGCTTCCTCTGCCTGAGAGTTTCCTCAGCAAGGAGCAAGGGCAAAACTACATGTTACACTTAATGCACCAAAACGAGAGAGAATTAAGTGACTCAAGGAATGAGAATTGTTATGGAGATCACAGTGCATAGAAAGAGGTGGTTTATCCCTTTCCTTCTCAGTCACAGCTACTGGGAACACATGGACTTGATGGTGTAATCCAGTGGATTGGGCAATGTTTAAGGTAAAATGAACCAAAGTCTCATAGGCTGATATATATTTACTGAGTCCCAATGAACTCAGTATATTTTATTTCTGGGCAGACTTGTATAGGATTTCATTACTACTATAGACCAAAACCTACACCCCTCACTCCATGCTTTGTTTTCTTTTCCTGCTTTACTCTTCCATCTTCTTTCTGTGCCCACTTGGAATTAATATATCTCAGTCCCTATTGAGCTCATACTTCGCTATGCTAAAGCCCTGTTCCGGTGTTCATTGTCCTTAGATGAGAATAGAGAGTTGCAAGCTGTGCTCCTCATCTATGCACATTCAGTCAGATATATGTAATGGGCCCCCGTGTGTATAGTTGACTATGTGACGGGCTCTTAATGTGTGATTAAGATGGAACCCTCTATACATACAGCTATATGCCTGGGAGCTACATTCAGGCAGATCTTGGTGCGCTTGCTCTGTGCATGTTTGCAGATATTGAAGGCCTAAATCGGAGTACAGTGGTACCTCTGGTTAAGTACTTAATTCATTCCAGAGGTCCGTTCTTAACCTGAAACCGTTTTTAACCTGAGGTACCACTTTAGCTACTGGGGCCTTCCGCTGCCACCACGCCGCTGGCACACGATTTCTGTTCTCATCTGGAGGTAAAGTTCTTAACCTGAGGTACTGCTTCCAGGTTAATGGACTCTGTAACCCAAAGTGTTTGTAACCTGAGGTGTTTGTAACCCGAGGTACCACTGTACCTATTCCCATCCATGCTTAGGTTGCCCAGAGCCAGCTATGTACCCATTTTGGTCTTCTTTGTATGCTTTCAAGAACTCTGAAAAGGTGTCCATGTGGTAGGCGGAAGCGCAAAAACCACTGGCAGGTAATACTTCTTGAATGTCGACATCTGGTAGCTTGTCATGAAGACGTTCTTCTGAGGACATGTTTCTGCTCTTTGTGCTTTGGAATAATTTAGCATCTTGGTTTCCATGCCACAAGGGGAATTGCTTGTGGTTCTCGTGTGTTCTCATAAGGATGTATTTTCAAAGTTAGCTCAGCAAGTCTTGTTGTGAAGATAGTTTCCTTGGGAAGGGCATGTCTTGAAGAAACAGCATATGTGTCAGGACTGGGAGTGTAAATGAGGGGAACGAATGAATCCAGGCCAAAGGATGAGAGGAGAGGGAATCCTTCTGTTGTGTGTTTCCTTGCCCTTGAAAAAGTGCTGGGCTGTCATCTAGTTTTTGTGGCAGTGCTTCCAAGTACAGTCAGAACATCTGAGACACACGAGTGATGGGCTGGGGTTGCTGCAAAATAAGTATCTTCTTCTTCAACATGGTGTCTTGTAAATTTACTGGATTAACCTTGGAATATTCTGATAACAGATGGAATAAAAGATCACATGGCACCGTTTAAATAGTCAAAGCCTGACCCCAATGTCCTGGTCAGTGTTCCTTCTCCAGTTTAATGACATTGCTAATTAATTGGCACAAGTGTTGCTAGCTAGCCTTATGTGGGTTGCTGCTGAAAGCCTGCTGGGGACTGGCATTCAGATATGCCGCAATCACTATCTGGCCAGAATGCCACCGTTTGACCCCACCCCCACCCCCATCTAATTGCAGCAACAAGAGGGATGAATGCAAACTTTGGAAAGTTGTTTCCATGTTTGCCTGTTTTATATATTTCCGTCTCTATAAATTAATAGAGGAGATTGCTTCTTCAGAAGGTTAGCAAATAGGTCTGACTGAAGGGTTTGCAGGCAGACACCACTTGGATTCCATTTTAGCAACCTGGCAGTGATACATAGGTAATAATGGCAAATATCTGGTGTAGCAGCTAGTGTGCTAGATGCCAGACTAGAACTGGGGAGACTGAGGCTCTCATAACCATTTAGTCCTGAAGCTCACAATGTGTTTTACCTAAAATGATTGTTGCAAGGATTAGAGCGGGAGAACTATGTAAATGTGTGTGTGTGTGTGTGTGTGTGTGTGTGTGTGTGTAGGTAAAGGTAAAGGTACCCCTGCCCGTACGGGCCAGTCTTGCCAGACTCTAGGGTTGTGCGCTCATCTCACTCTAGAGGCTGGGAGCCAGCGCTGTCCGCAGACACTTCCGGGTCACGTGGCCAGCGTGACAAGCTGCATCTGACGAGCCAGCGCAGCACACGGAAACGCCGTTTACCTTCCCTCTGGTAAGCGGTCCCTATTTATCTACTTGCACCCGGGGGTGCTTTCGAACTGCTAGGTTGGCAGGCGCTGGGACCAAACGACGGGAGCGCACCCCGCCGCGGGAATTCGAACCGCCGACCATGTGATCGGCAAGTCCTAGGCGCTGAGGATTTACCCACAGCGCCACCCGCGTCCCTTGTGTGTGTATACCCCCCTATATTTGCACTATATTGATATTACACAGCCCCCATTGGAGCATTTGTAGTCCTTCACCACAATTCTGGATTTGCATGAAGTCAAGGCAGGATAGGGGAGCGAAAGAGAAGGCAAGGTTGCACAACAGCAGTGGCTGCAACATAGGAGCAAAAAAATGAGGAACATTGAGAGAGAGAAATAAACGCAAGAGCAAGTTGGGGAAAAAACAGAGGAGGAGGAAGAGGTAGTAAAAAAGGAATGGAGATGAAAACAGGGTGCAAAGATGGAGATTTGCAAAAAGAAGGAGAAGAGGGAATTGAAGGCATGGGAATGGGGGTGAACATGAAAAGGTTGTTTGGGAGTTGCAATGTTTGGGAGTTGGAAGACGCAGGAGGTTAGAAATACTTTATTGCCACTGTACCACTTGTTTACAATGAGATTAAACGAGCCCCCCTCCCCCCCAATCTCTCGGTCCTTGTTACACTCTGTGTGCTGTCGTACGACCACCAACCCCGAACGTCAGCTGCAATGTTGCTGTCTTCCATTCAGCAGCCTCACGGCCCACGGGCAGAAACTGTTCTTTAACCTGTTGGTGTGGCTTATCATGCTTCTATATCTCCTGCCCGAGGGCAGGAGATTCAAATGTGCTGGCCAAGGTGTGAGTCATCCCTGAGAATGTTCCTCACTCTTCTGAGGCAACGGTCTCCTGCGATGACATCTAGTGGACTCAGGGGACAGCCCATGATATTGTGTGCTGTCTTCATCACCCTCTGTAGGGATTTTCTGTCCCTGGCTGTCAAACCAGCATACCACACCGTAATACAGCATGAGAATGAGAGAAGACTTTCTATCGTGTACCGGTAGAAGGAAATCATCAGTTGCTGACTAACATTGACCCTAAGGAAATATATAGGGACAAAGGTGGTGTTGCGGGTTAAACCACAGAGCCTAGGACTTGCCGATCAGAAGGTCGGTGGTTCGAATCCCTGCAACGGGGTGAGCTCCCGTTGCTCGGTCCCTGCTCCTGCCAACCTAGCAGTTCGAAAGCACATCAAAGTGCAAGTAGATAAATACGTAGGTACCGCTCCAGTGGGAAGGTAAACGGCGTTTCCGTGTGCTGCTCTGGTTCGCCAGAAGCAGCTTAGTCATGCTGGCCACATGACCTGGAAGCTGTACGCCAGCTCCCTCGGCCAATAAAGCGAGATGAGTGCCGCAACCCCAGAGTCGGCCACGACTGGACCTAATGGTCAGGGGTCCCTTTACCTTTACCTTTAAGGAAATATAGTCTCTGTTGCGCCTTCCTAACCACCTGGGCTGTATTGACCTTCCAAGTAATGTCTTCACTAAGATGGACTCCCAGGAATTTAAAGGAAGAGACTCTCTCCACACAGCCCCCCCCCCCCCGATATACAATGGGGCTAGCTCCCCTCTCTTCCTCCAAAAGTCCAACACCATCTCCTTTGTCTTGCCAATGTTTAGGTGCAGATTGTTCTCTGAGCACCATGTGGATACCTTTTGAACCTCCCCCCTGTATGCAGTTTCACCTCCGCCTGTAATTAAACCCATTACGGTGGTGTCATCAGCAAACGTAATAACTGCAATGGATGGGTCAGATGAAATGCAATCATATGTATACAACGAATACTGGTATGGACGTAGCACGCATCCCTGTGGATGCTGAACTTCAGGGAGGTAGATGTACACCTGTAACAGGTGTAACAGATGTTATCATTGGGGGTGCAGGGGGGAGTGCAGAAAAGGAGGAAGAGGAAGAGGCATGAACATGGGTTGAAGGTGAAAACAGGGTTGTTAAAGGTGTCTGTAGAACAGAAGAGAGAAGCTGGGATGATTTCTTAGTTGGTCAGACAATTTAGCAGGTAGAGGGCCTTATATGGGGTTGGTTAGGGGGTAGAGTGAGCGGGGTTGGGCAGAGCCCCCATAATATATAATGCACACAGTATATATTTTCCACAATCAGCCCTGAGTGCTCACTGGAAGGACAGATCCTGAAGCTGAGGCTTCAATACTTTGGCCACCTCATGAGAAGAGAAGACTCCCTGGAAAAGACCCTGATGTTGGCAAAGATGGAGGGCACAAGGAGAAGGGGACGACAGAGGACGAGATGGTTGGACAGTGTTCTCGAAGCTACTAACATGAGTTTGACCAAACTGCGGGAGGCAGTGGAAGACAGGAGTGCCTGCGTGCTCTGGTCCATGGGGTTATGAAGAGTCGGACACAACTAAACGGCTAAACAACAACAACATACATTTTCCACACACTGGTTAGAATGCAGAACTGACCTAAGGATTCACTTGAAGTCTCACGTTGTTTTAAGTTGCAAATAAAATAAAATTGTTCAATTTGTATTCTCTCAAGTGCTCGCAGAGTTTATCTTCTAAACGTGGGGATTTCACAAGGAATTCTAGATGTTCCTCATGAAAGCAATATCAGTGTTGGATCTCTGTGATAAGGAGATGCAGGACTACTGCCAAAGCTACCGGCTCATATCTCTCCTCCTCTCTCTTCTGGCAGTGTCTAGTAAGCCATAACTACACAATCCGACTCGTTCCCCCACTCTGTATGCAGCAGTCAATGAAGCAGAGCAGGGACAGCAGAATTTGGAATATGGTGGCACTGCATCCTACCTTTTGTATCACTAGATATTACTGGGGGCAGGGCAGAGAAAGACCTGCCTGGGGCTGCTGCTTTTGGTTGCAGTCTTGCATCGCCTCTGTAATCTCATTCTGATATTACTGCTGGAAAAAAATGGAAAACAGTTTTTTGAAAATGTTCTGCATAGTGGTTTTGAAAGATACCTGTGCGGTGCAATCGCATGCATATATTCAGAAGTTCTGCTCTGTTCGATGGGGCTTATAGTCTAGTAAGTGTGCAGCGTAGGTTTGTAATCCTAAATGCTCTTACCAGGGAGTAAGTGACTGAACATAGTGGAGCTTACATCTGAGTAAACGTGCATAATAATATTTTTTATTTATTTATACCCCGCCCTTCCCAGTTTAAAAACTGGGCTCGGGATGGCTAACACCAAATATAAAACATTGATTAAAATGTGACTTAAAAGCAGCATAAAGGTAAAGGTAAAGGTACCCCTGCCCGTACGGGCCAGTCTTGACAGACTCTAGGGTTGTGCGCCCGTCTCACTCTATAGGCCGGGGGCCAGCGCTGTCCGGAGACACTTCCGGGTCACGTGGCCAGCGTGACATCGCTGCTCTGGCAAGCCAGCGCAGCACACGGAACGCCGTTTACCTTCCCGCTAGTAAGCGGTCCCTATTTATCTACTTGCACCCGGAGGTGCTTTCGAACTGCTAGGTTGGCAGGCGCTGGGACCGAGCAACGGGAGCTCACCCCGCCGCGGGGATTCGAACCGCCAACCTTTCGATCGGCAAGTCCTAGGCGCTGAGGCTTTAACCCACAGCGCCACCCGCGTCCCAAAAGCAGCATAAAAGAGCATAAAATACAACATAAAATGCAGCATCAATAGCAATAAAATTCAAAAATTCAGGGGTCATTTTGGGGGAAAACAAAACAAAACACTGTCAGTAGACATCAAAGGATCACCAGGGCTAACTGGCCAAGTTGGTCCTATTAGGGCCAGCAAGGAGACCAGGGAAGAATTTAAATGTGGGGTCCCAGAAAGGGTTTCTTCATAGAAGAGAAAAGGGGGAAAGGGAATAGAGGATCAGGCTAATTCATACTGAAGGCCAGGCGGAATAGCTCTGTCTTACAGGCCCTGCGGAAGGAGATCAAGTCCTGTGCATAGATTGCACTGGTGCCACATTTGTTATGTAGTTCTTTACTTTGCTAGTTTTCTGGGTGGAATCCATTTACTAGTAGCCAGCGGTGCCAAGTTGAATTAAAAAAAATGGGGGGGGCAGGTAAGCCCAACCCTGCATAATTGATCACAAGATTGGTGCACACACACTATTGAATGGCAATGTCCATCAACTGGGGCTGGCCCCCTCAAATATTTAATTGGGGTGTATGTGAAGGAATCTTGGACCCTGGGTGTTGGCTCCTGTGCTAATAGCTTGTTTGCAGGTTTCTTCTTCCTTCATTTTTCATACCCATGTGATTTTACGTGGATTTGGAGGTGGGAGGGGGAAGAGCTGTCAAAATTTTGTGAAGCCGAGGTCTTGTTTTCCCCCTCCTCTTCTCTCTTTTTGCTCATCCTCCCCCATCTAGATTAACCCAAATTAAATTTCCCACAGTCATGCCAGAGGCAGTTAACGATTCATTTGCTTGTAAGGGATTTGGGCTGATTGTGGGGGAAACGATGATTGCCTTCATTGCAAAATGTGTGAAATATAGGAGAATAATTGTGGAGCAAAAATACCAACATTTATTGTACAATTAAACCTGTGCAAAATAATAACCAACAGAATTACCGAAATTGCAGGGTAAAAGTAATCACGAATGAAAGGGAATACAATTGTGCCAGAAAATTGAGTACACACTTCATTTGTGTGTTGAAACCATAGTGACTGTACAGGGGGGGAAAGGGGGGAGGAGGAGAGAATAACAATAATGTAGGTAGATTAAATGATCAAGGAAACCAAGATTACAAGATAGATTCAACCTAAGTGCAAGAACGCTGTACATTATGAACTTAACTGAGGTGATACAACCCCCCCTATATATATATATATATATATATGCTTTCGTAGATTTTCACGGGTATAGGTATGCAGGTTTTGGTGTCCTCGGGTGTCTTCCCGTGTAAAAGTTGGGGTGTCTAGGCGACGTTTCGACGAGGTCTCACTCGTCATCTTCAGGCTGGTGCTTTCGGCTTCTTGTTACTGGAACAGAGCAGGATCTCAGTGTTTGAGTTCCTATAAATACTGTTGAGGGGTGTGGTGTATAGCCTCCAATGTTCTGGGCCGAGAGGAAGTTCCCAGGCTAGTGTGCCTTTTCTTCTTTTGTTCCTTAGTTGCTTGAGGGATATCTTGAGTGATTTCTTGAGTGATATCCTGAGTACCACTTAGGTGGGTCATTAGGTGTGGATTAGTTGCTAAAGCCTTTGTGTCTTGACCTCTTGAACTTTGTGAAGAGTTTTTCTGAGAAGATGGCTGTAGTTGTGCTCTGGCTTGGCTTCGTGTATAGGGGCGAGCTGTGGTTTTGTGGCCTGTGCCAGCCAGATCTGTGTAGGGATTGCAGGGGGGTGCAGCATCCGGAGGTGCCATCATGGTTTGGCTACTGGATGGTGTCTGTAATTTATCTGTGGAGAGGGTCTGGGTTTGGGTCTGGTGTGGTTGATTGGTGATGGCGTTCTGTGTGCCTCTGGATCTGGTGTCAGTTTTTGTGGGGAGGGCTAATTTCCAGATGTCTGGCAAGCGGGATGTGTCGTCACGCTTGTTCATGTTGTGAGGGTGTTTCTCTATCTCGATGGCTTCCATGATTATTCTCTTGTGGTGATGTTCCATGTTAGAGAGCAATTTGGAATCTGCAAAATTAATTTCGTGTCCTGTTTCTTTCATGTGTTGGAAAAGAGAGGAAGTTTTTTCTTCTTTTTTGACGGCATTCTTGTGTTCTGCGATACGTGCATTTATTCGTCTGTTTGTTTGTCCAATGTACGTGGCTGGGCAGACTTTGCAGGGTATTTCATAGACCCCTTGGTTTTCCAACTGGATTTTATCCTTGGGGTTTCTGAGGATATTGGCTATCTTTTGGTTGGCGCAAAAGGCTGTTTTGATATTGTGTTTATGGAGGATTTTGCTAATTTTATCTGTAGTGCCCTTGATATAAGGAAGGAGGGCCATGCCATTGTTTTCTTCTGTGTCTTGGTTTTTGGGGGGTGTTTCTTTTTGGATTAGCTTCGTAACCCTGTTTTGCTGGTATCCATTGGCAATTAACACATTTGAGAGATTCTGTAACTCAGTTGTCAAGTGGTCTTTGTCAGCCAGGCGTTTGGTTCTGGAGATGAGAGTCTTGGCTACGGAGTTTATTTGTGCAGGGTGGTGGTGTGATTGTGCATGTAAGTAGCGGTTGGTGTGTGTTTTTTTCCGGTAGATAGTGTGTCCTAGGGAGCCATCAGGTTTTTTGTAGATTAGGACGTCAAGGAAGGGAAGTTGGTTGTTGGCTTCTATTTCCATAGTGAATTGTATTTTGGGGTGTAGACTGTTGAGATGTGTGAGGAAGCTGTCCAGTTTTTCCTTCCCGTGTGGCCAAATTACAAAGGTGTCGTCAACATATCTGAGCCAAAGTTTGGGTTTGTGTTCTGACTTGTCTAAAGCATTGGTTTCAAAGTGTTCCATGTACAGGTTTGCGATGACCGGTGAGAGGGGTGATCCCATAGGTACTTCCCAACACGTACTTCATCCACAATGGACAAAGATACAAACAGATAGAAGGAGCACCTATGGGATCACCCCCCTCACCGGTCATCGCAAACCTGTACATGGAACACTTTGAAACCAATGCTTTAGACAAGTCAGAACACAAACCCAAACTTTGGCTCAGATATGTTGACGACACCTTTGTAATTTGGCCACACGGGAAGGAAAAACTGGACAGCTTCCTCACACATCTCAACAGTCTACACCCCAAAATACAATTCACTATGGAAATAGAAGCCAACAACCAACTTCCCTTCCTTGACGTCCTAATCTACAAAAAACCTGATGGCTCCCTAGGACACACTATCTACCGGAAAAAAACACACACCAACCGCTACTTACATGCACAATCACACCACCACCCTGCACAAATAAACTCCGTAGCCAAGACTCTCATCTCCAGAACCAAACGCCTGGCTGACAAAGACCACTTGACAACTGAGTTACAGAATCTCTCAAATGTGTTAATTGCCAATGGATACCAGCAAAACAGGGTTACGAAGCTAATCCAAAAAGAAACACCCCCCAAAAACCAAGACACAGAAGAAAACAATGGCATGGCCCTCCTTCCTTATATCAAGGGCACTACAGATAAAATTAGCAAAATCCTCCATAAACACAATATCAAAACAGCCTTTTGCGCCAACCAAAAGATAGCCAATATCCTCAGAAACCCCAAGGATAAAATCCAGTTGGAAAACCAAGGGGTCTATGAAATACCCTGCAAAGTCTGCCCAGCCACGTACATTGGACAAACAAACAGACGAATAAATGCACGTATCGCAGAACACAAGAATGCCGTCAAAAAAGAAGAAAAAACTTCCTCTCTTTTCCAACACATGAAAGAAACAGGACACGAAATTAATTTTGCAGATTCCAAATTGCTCTCTAACATGGAACATCACCACAAGAGAATAATCATGGAAGCCATCGAGATAGAGAAACACCCTCACAACATGAACAAGCGTGACGACACATCCCGCTTGCCAGACATCTGGAAATTAGCCCTCCCCACAAAAACTGACACCAGATCCAGAGGCACACAGAACGCCATCACCAATCAACCACACCAGACCCAAACCCAGACCCTCTCCACAGATAAATTACAGACACCATCCAGTAGCCAAACCATGATGGCACCTCCGGATGCTGCACCCCCCTGCAATCCCTACACAGATCTGGCTGGCACAGGCCACAAAACCACAGCTCGCCCCTATACACGAAGCCAAGCCAGAGCACAACTACAGCCATCTTCTCAGAAAAACTCTTCACAAAGTTCAAGAGGTCAAGACACAAAGGCTTTAGCAACTAATCCACACCTAATGACCCACCTAAGTGGTACTCAGGATATCACTCAAGAAATCACTCAAGATATCCCTCAAGCAACTAAGGAACAAAAGAAGAAAAGGCACACTAGCCTGGGAACTTCCTCTCGGCCCAGAACATTGGAGGCTATACACCACACCCCTCAACAGTATTTATAGGAACTCAAACACTGAGATCCTGCTCTGTTCCAGTAACAAGAAGCCGAAAGCACTAGCCTGAAGATGACGAGTGAGACCTCGTCGAAACGTCGCCTAGACACCCCAACTTTTACACGGGAAGACACCCGAGGACACCAAAACCTGCATATATATATATATATATATATATATATCGCCGAAGAATTGATGCTTTTGAATTATGGTGCTGGAGAAGACTCTTGAGAGTCCCATGGACTGCAAGAAGATCAAACGCATCCATTCTTAAGGAAATCAGCCCTGAGTGCTCACTGGAAGGACAGATCGTGAAGCTGAGGCTCCAGTACTTTGGCCACCTCATGAGAAGAGAAGACTCCCTGGAAAAGACCCTGATGTTGGGAAAGATGGAGGGCACAAGGAGAAGGGGGCGACAGAGGACGAGATGGTTGGACAGTGTTCTCGAAGCTACCAGCATGAGTCTGACCAAACTGCGGGAAGTAGTGGAGGACAGAGGTGCCTGGCGTGCTCTGGTCCATGGGGTCACGAAGAGTCGGACACGACTAAACGACTAAACAACAACAATACATATACATACACACACATACACACACACACACACACACACAGACACACACACACACACAGAGTTGTGTAGTTCTTTTGAGAAAATGAACATACATTTGAAGCTGTCTTATGGCTTGTCAGACATGCCAACTCTAAGACCATTGGTCTATTTACCTTAGTGCCATCTTTTCAACTAGTAAAAACTTCCAAGGTCTTTTCCACCCAGGAAGCTGTTGTTGTTTAGTCGTTTAGTCGTGTCCGACTCTTCGTGACCCCATGGACCAGAGCACGCCAGGCACTCCTGTCTTCCACTGCCTCCCGCAGTTTGGTCAAACTCATGCTGGTAGCTTCAAGAACACTGTCCAACAATCTCGTCCTCTGGCGTCCCCTTCTCCTTGTGCCCTTCATCTTTCCCAGCATCAGGGTCTTTTCCAGGGAGTCTTCTCTTCTCATGAGGTGGCCAAAGTATGGGAGCCTCAACTTCAGGATCTGTCCTTCCAGTGAGCACTCAGGGCTGATTTCCTTCAGAATGGATAGGTTTGATCTTTTTGTAGTCCATGGGACTCTCAAGAGTCTCCTCCAGCACCATAATTCAAAAGCATTAATTCTTCAGCAATCAGCCTTCTTTATGGTCCAGCTCTCACTTCCATACATCACTACCCAGGAAGCTACCTGGCTTATATTCTAACACTTGCTAGTTGCCAGGTTAGAACAGCCTACTCCCCCCCCCACTGCTTCAAGCTCATATAGCCATTTCAATCAGGTTTTTGGCACAGAAACTGTTTTGGTCACCCTGTATGATGACCTCTGTCAGGAGAGGAATAGGGAAAATGTTGTCCCTGTTAATTCTCCTTGACCTTTCAGTGGCTTTCAATACCATTGACAATGGTATCCTTCTGGAGCAGCTGTCTGAATTTAGGGTGGGTGGCTCCTCTTTGCTGTGGTTCCAGTACTACTTAGACGGATGTTTCCAGAGGATGATGTGTGGAGAATGTTCTTCAGCCCCATGTGGCTGAACCTCAGCGTTCAATTTTATCCTTTATGCTGTTTAACATCTACATGAAACTGTTGACTGGGAATGAAGAGTGGCATACAAATTTAATAATAATAATAATAATAATAATAATAATAATAATAATAATATGCATTTATATATAGCTATTTTGATGGCATGATCTAGTGAGCCAATTTGTGCAGGTTTCCCACAGCACCCACAAGTTCGATATTTGAATAATTGATTGAACACGTGGCTCCCATACTATTGTGGCAGGTAATAGTATGCTAATGAGTCTACCATACCCTTGGCAAAAAAGAAAGAAAGAAAATAATTTACTCCGCTTACAGAATATGTTTTTGTAAGTCTCCGGGAGAGAAGAATTCTGAAGGTGAGAGAATGCATTTCTCTGCAACTCTGAATTCTTCATTAGCTCAGAGATATTTAACAAAATTCCTGGTTGATCTTAAAGGCACAGTATCACACAAGAGTGGAAGAGGTCTAAATGTTGTGGTTGTAAGCTGCTTAGGGCTTTACTGGTGGTAACCAGTAAGCTTAAAGGGAAGGTAAAGGTACCCCTGCCCGTACGGGCCAGTCTTGACAGACTCTAGGGTTGTGCGCCCATCTCACTCAAGAGGCCGGGGGCCAGCGCTGTCTGGAGACACTTCCGGGTCACGTGGCCAGCGTGACATCGCTGCTCTGGCGAGCCAGAGCCGCACACGGAAACGCCGTTTACCTTCCCGCTAGTAAGCGGTCCCTATTTATCTACTTGCACCCAGGGGTGCTTTCGAACTGCTAGGTTGGCAGGTGCTGGGACCGAGCAACGGGAGCGCACCCCGCCGCGGGGATTCGAACTGCCGACCTTTCGATCGGCAAGCCCTAGGTGCTGAGGCTTTTACCCACAGAGCCACCCGCATCCCAATAAGCTTAGAAGGCAACAAAGATTCAGTGAAGAGAAGACCCTGGAGCACTGTGGCTGTAAGCTGTCAATGTCTTACCTGTAGACCACTATGTTTTGCATATAATGAAATAAAGTGTCCTATAGATACTGGGAGTTAAATGTTACTGAGTTACTGAGTTAAATCTGATGCTATCTTTGTCATTGCTATCCTCATAATTCCATCTATCTTAGTTCATACACCATACAAACAAGATAGCTACCCCAATACCATTTTAAAAGATAGCCTTTGGCTTTCATGTAAAGTGTTGCATTATTTTTCTCTGTGTCTTAAATCACTTCTAAGTGGTTTTCAGGCTGACCTGCTGGGCTCTTGTGCAGAAAATTGTACAGATTACCTGAAGTGAAAACTGTAACACACAAATGTATTCAACTTTATTGCCTGTGACTTAAAAGAACTTCATCTGTTGAAAGGGTTATATGAGCTTGAATGGACTTGCACTCCAGACATAAATTGTTTATGTAAATACTAGATTCTCACAGTAAATCTTCACTGAGTAATGCTCCCTTTTTGGAGTTCAAAGAACAAAATAAGAGGCGATTATGACAGAATTGTGGTTTTCAACTTGTATTATTACATATGCTTAAGTCTAGGATTCCCAAAGGGACCAATTTGCAAACACTAAACATACTCATTTCAAATAGGATGCAGCGAATCCATAGTTGCCCCCCCCCAAGTTTACAGCTTAATTTCTTGTCTCTCTTAGTAGCCCTGGAGTTCCAAATTAGTGGAACTTTCCCCTAACCCTCTTATTAATTAGGAATTATCCGAAGGTGAAATATCGACATTAGCTTGCCAGCGGCAGAATAAAGATTGATGTATTGTGGTACCCAAAAGCTCATGGTGGTGATTACGCAGAGCACAAAACTTATAATAAACTAGGAATGACTTTGATGAACTTGACAACAGACGATTAATGTAAATCCTCTTTCCCAAGAGATGCTTCTTTCTTTCTTTCTTTCTTTCTTTCTTTCTTTCTTTCTTTCTTTCTTTCTGTACCATTGCTGGGGATTCTCCTTTTCCTGTTGGTTTTAACACATTAACCAATAATAGAGTATATATAGCATTAACTGGTTGACTGCCTCTTTAAAAAGAGATGATTTTTGGATGGGGAGCAGAATTGCAGGTAAAATTTCCAGCTCTGGATTTCAAAAATACAGTTCGCCTGAGTGTGGTCAGCTGACAGACCCGGGACAAAGAGAAGTAGGAAAGAATTAGAATGAGTCAGAAGAAGGAATAGAAAACTCTGGAGTGTGCTGAAGGCTGAAATGTCCTTAGGGGTTCAGGGTCTTTCTCTTCCTCTGAAAATCTGATGCAGGGTTTGTGAATTTCCTCCTTTCTGAAGAAGTCACTATTTGTTTCCAATATGCTCTGCTCATATCTTTGTAAAAAAGCAAAACAAATTCACATCAGTTTCCAATGCTCTTTCATTCAATGAAAACTAAACATTTTCGTTATTCCCTTTGGAGCTTCTCACTTTTTGGACAAATGAAGATGTTTCAAATATGTTTTTATTGTTCTATCACGTTTAGGTTGTCGCCCAGCATGCCTTTGAAAGTAAGGCTGGGATATAAATCAAATAAATAAACAAACAAACAGCATTATCCGCATAAGTATATGGTTCTTTAGAGAACAGCATATTCCTCCCTATTGTTTTAAGAGCAGGTGCGGAAGGGACATCAATCTGTGAGCTAAAATGTGTGAGTATTCAAGCCAGAGCAGCCTCATTTCCCAGAAAGTCTTGTCAGGGAACATCACTACTCAGATTTGAACACCAGAATGGCCGCTGAGTCCAGCTCACAAATGTGTCTCTTCAAAAATGGCACAGATAACATATCACTTTTTAATACGGTTTAAAAGCAGCTGTTGCATTGCGCACTTAACTGGGATCGTGCCCATTGCTGTGATACAAGATGGAGGCATTGTTTGTATATGGTTTATCGGTTCAAAAAATGGTGGTCATCATCTTCTGATGGGCTTATATTTCTCCTCCCTGAAAAGATCACTGTCTGGAGGTGCTCAACTCACTGAAGGATCAGTCTGTAGATTACAAGAGGACCTTCCAACATGCAGTTTTGAATGATGCAAGAGAAGACATTTACAGCAAAGTCCTATATATGTTTAGTCAGTAGCAAGTCCTACTGAGTTCAATGAGTCTTTCTCCCTGGTAAATAGGTATAGCACGGCATTCTCAGACTTCAGACTGCCCGCCATGGGCACTGCAAAATATATGCCTGGTTGGCAGCTGAGTCATTATAATTTTAGTCCATATAAACTAATAGCAACTGCAACTTTCAGCTGTTTGGAAAGGAAAGGGGACTATATCCACTTTTTCCTTCTAAGTAGCTGAGCTGTGACGCCATGAATTTTCCAGCAGGGTTGCAGCTGGACTGCGGAAGCAAGCACTTGTAGACCACCTGTTTGTGCATGCAGTTTCTCATCTAACTAAGGAGTTGCATGTGGAAAATTCAGCGGGATCAGGATTTTTGTTCTTTCGAGTCACAAGCACTACTTGTTTTGATTTGTGCTGTTATAAGAAACATTCTAAATGCAGTAAGTTTTTCAACAAATGTGTGTTTTTTCTTATTTCAGGAAATGGGATCTTGAAAGTACCAAATATTTGAAAATTAGGATCAAGTTCTTTAATGATAACTATTCTTCAGGGCCAAATTGTTCTGTAGTGTGAGTGTAGGCGCGCGCGCGCGCACACACACACACACACACACACACACACACACACACACCTTGTATTGCTGCTATCTATACATGTCAACAGAATATCAATCAATCAATTTTTATTGTATATAGCCAAAGGTCTTTACAGTGGACGGTAGTGGAGAAAAAAAAGAAAACTTTCATCTAAAATCATACACATAACATTTTATGTTGCGGTTTACAACATAAAATAAGTTTACAGCATTTAAATTTAAGATTGCAGTGCATTCACATAGCTGGAACAGAGCTAGTGCAAATTTGTCTACCTGGTGTGTAAAATATAGGTGTTTATCTGCTAGGAGTTCAACTGTCACTTTCTGTGCGGATCGACATGGAAAAATTGGTGATATAAATTTTCCTCTGGCTGTTGTATACAGGGGGCAAGTCAGCAGGTAGTGTGTGAGGTCCTCTTCCTGATTATATCCATGTATACATTGCGATCTGTGGGGGGAATTCCCCAGTATCTCCCCTCTAAATATCCCGAGGGCATCTGTTGAAATCTTAGTTCTACAAAGGCCCTGCGTAGTTGTGGGAAGGTCAGAGTCTCAAGGTAATGGGGCCTTGAGTGATTAGTCTTAATTTGGGGGTACCAAGTAGAGTAGCGGGAAGCAATGATGGATGCTCTGCATCCTTATCAAAAATCCAATTTCTAAGATCACTAAGTAGTTCTCCATTTGGAGATTATAAACCCTAAGCTATTTTTGGGGGGACTTTTGTGGCCAGCCTTCTGTCCTTAGTTGCTCTAACCAGCAGAGCTTAGTATGGTCCTCAAAGTCATTTAGCCTGCTCCAGTATCTCAGATAGGCTAGATCAATTCTGGCTGCTTCTTTCCAAATTCACTGTCTCATTAGTTGAGGTGAGGAGTATTTAAGTGATTTTTCTTCAAAACGTTTGCAGAGAAGCAGAATGTCAGACCTTTCTGTTCTCTCTCTCTCATTAAATTTCCACAAATTTCACATAAAATTCCAATACGTAATACATTTTTCTTATTTTTATTATTGACTTCCCATCCCATTTTCTGTGGTGTTCCCCCCCTACCCCTTTGCTGTACCCTCTCCTCCCTCTTTTATATCATAACCATAATACAATAATCACTAATTCTTCCTGTTGCTCATGGTTCAAATCCTGCTCGTGAATACATCATATTATAACATGTCTTTTAATAGTCTTTCTGTTCTCTTTCTAAACTCATTTTAGTGCCACAGGCTAAGGCAACCATAACATAGCTTTCCTCATGGCCATCATCTGTTGGCTATGATCAGTTCTCCAGAATGCCCTGGGAAAACGTTGCATCCTAGAATTTGTGTGGATGGGTGTGTAAATAGTGGCCACTGACTACTAAGAAGAGCTCTACCACCCTAAGTAGCAGTGGTGAAGGTTTTTTTTAAAGCTGTCCTACAAAATGAACATTTAAATCCCACCCCTAACCATTTCTCTCTTAATGTGGGCAAAGCCTCTCCTCATCCAAGAGGGGAGGTGTTGTGGGCGGGACGCGATTTCTGCGTCATGCAGGGGGCGTTACGCCCCCTGCCCCACTCACCTGGCTGGCACACCACGCCCACAGGTAAGCGCCCAACCGGGCGGCTTGGAGGGGGCGTGGTTTGCAGTTTAACTTACTGCTGTGCCAGCCATTCCGCCTCATTTTCCGCCTTCCCATCGCGAGTCACCCACCCTCCACTCCCTTAGAGTTTAGGGTTTAGTTTTTTCTCTTGGCCTTGCTATGGACCTTAGGTTGGCCACCAAGGTTGTCCTGGGGGCCTGATAGGAATTTTTCCATCTGGCATTAGGCCTTGTGGTTTTTTCGCCTATCTCGTAGCAATCGTCACAACTTTCTTGGTATTGGCGGGTAGGTTAGGCATTGGAATGTGTTGTTGGTGTGTGGAAGGGCTAGGTGTGGCCATCGCCTACCCCTTCAATTTTGGGTATTCCGTTAAAGGAATCCGGCGGTCGTGGATCCTGTCCGATGCCTGTGTGGCGGGGGGCCATGGCACGACCCTCGGTGACATCAGGAGAGAGCTTATACAGTGGTGCCTCGCAAGACGAAAAGAATCCGTTCCGCGATTCTCTTCGTCTAGCGGTTTTTTCGTCTTGCGAAGCAACCCCATTAGTGGCTAAGCGGATTAGCGCTATTAGCGATTTAGCGCTATTAGCGGCTTAGCGGGCTTAGCGGCTAAGCTGTTAAAAGGCTATTAACGGCTTAGCGGCTTTGAAAAAGGGGGGGGAAAGCGGGGGGGAAATGGCGAGACTCGCAAGACGTTTCCGTCTTGCGAAGCAAGCCCATAGGGAAATTCGTCTTGCGAAGCGCCTCCGCGACGGAAAACCCTTTCGTCTTGCGGGTTTTTCGTCTTGCGAGGCATTCGTCTTGCGGGGCACCACTGTAGTTGTATTAGCATCAACAGGCTCCACCTTCTGGTGAATAAACCCCCTTCAGGCTCACCCCCTCTCCGAGAGGGTGGAGTCAATCTGTCGTGGTCCAATGCCTAAGCCAATACCTTCTCACTTGCTGTAATCAATAAAGTTGTGGCCTTTTCTTGCCCATTAACCTTATATTCCGTGTCCGTGTGTCTTCATTCCACAAAGCAGGGATCGGGTCCTCGAACCACAACTCCTAGCCCTCCCACCCCAAAATTCAATCCCAATCTGCTCATTTGAGAACTTTCAAATCAGGATTCCAGACAACCATTCCACTGCATGTGAAGTGTGTTAACAGTCTCCTCACCACCTGACAGGATGCCACAAGGGACCAAGCCACTGCATACAGAGCAAACTCTTTCATTCTGAATGGTTTGGCCATCTGCATGGACTCTGTTTTGTTTCCTATTGAGGGCTAAAAGATTTTAGATTTAAAATACCTCCATCACAACCAACTCTCAGCCTCCTTCCCCTCATGATTTTTCTCTTCTCTCGTACCCATCCTTGTTCCTGACACCTTCTGTCTTCACACAGAGAGACACGCACCTATATGACTGTGTCGTTTGCCTGTGTTTGAATTCACTGCCTTTTATTTGAGAAATGCAAGTTCTATTAAAATTCATAGATGGCTGTCACCATTGATTTTAGTAGTAAAAATAATGGACAGTCATATTTTGTTTTATTATATGATATAACATTACATGCGAACATAAAGCAGTCAGTTGCCCTGACTTGTATGTGATATGTGGGTGTGATAAAATCATTGCTATGCTGGTACAGGCATCCGTGATGCCGCACTTCATTCACCCTGGCTCCCAGCATCTCTTGAGTGTAGTCAGAGTGGGTGACTTCCTTTTCTCTGGATATCATCTCACTGTCTTTTCACCCCTCGCCCCAAGCGGAGGACTAGGCCCCAGCTCAACTCTTGTTCATTCATACTGGTCGTGAGCATAGTCAACATTGGGTGAATATAAGCAGACACTCAAATGGATAGTGCAAGTGGTTTGAATACACCCTTTCTTCATTTTGAAGCATTGGTTTTCTAGGCAGAGATCTTGGGTGATCTAGCAGTACCCAATCACTGCTGTTTTAAGCTGGATGTGGAATAACAATTCTGCTTACATAATTCTGGAATCCAAATCGTATTCTGTTGCCAAGTGGGCGGTTGCTCTTTTCCCAACTTTAACATGAGACCAGGGCCCTGCAGGATCTGATTTCTTTCCGCAGGGCCTGTAAGACAGAGTTGTTCCGCCTGGCCTTCGGCTTGGAATCAATTTGATTCCCTCCCCTTCTTCTTTTTTCCTTTCTCCTCCTGTGCTGGAACTCCTATTTGGGGACTTCCCTGGCTTTTTCTGGCCCATGTAGGACTAGTTTGGAAAGTTAGCCTTGGTGAAGACTTGGCGTTTTCATCCCCCAAAAAGTTTTTGATTTGAGTTTCAACTGAATGAGGCTGTATTTTAATATTTTAATGTTGTATTTAAATCTTGTTTTAAAGTTGTATTTCAATCAATTTGTTTTATATTGGGTGTTAGCTGCCCTGAGCCTGGTCTTGGCTGGGGAGGGCGGGGTATAAATAAAATTAATAAAATTAATAATAATAATAATAATAATAATAATAATAATAATAATAATAATAATAAAAAAATAATAACAACAACAACAACATTGGGGGTGGGGGTGGATTTTCATTGGAACCATTGTGTGGTAAGAAAGGATTAAATAGTTCTTCCATCACCATGGGATTCCCAGTCATGATTGCCATCCTGCTGCAGTTTGAAGGAGGGAGAAAATATTCTGGAAGATCATGGACAAGTGGGAATTTCAGCACATATTGCTTACCATGCAAGCGATACTCCTGAAATTTCCTCTTCTGGGAGAGTCTTCAGTGGGGTCAGCAAAGGATGTGTAGGGCTGGGCAGCACCTTCCTGTTTCACATCAGGGGGCCAGCAGGTGTCCACAGATTTTGGCTTTGATAGTCCTCTGGAAAAGAGCAGGAGCTTTGCTGAGAGAGTTTGGAGGGTGGCCTCTGTCACTTTGCACCATTCTTTAGAGAAAGAAAGAAGCAGAAGGAATCTCTCTCATTCTTTCCCTGCTCCCCAGGATCTGGTGTGAAGTGAGAGTGAATCACTTTCCCCCCTTTAAACACACCATGAAATTGAAGAGGTCATCTCTAAATGGGCATGGTTAATGAAGGCAGCCACAAGACCAAGATGCAGCGGCTCTTGCAAGAGTTTTACTTTCCACTTACACCACCGCTTATGCAGTGAACTTTTTTTTTAACAGTCACTCTGTGGTTAGTGGTCTTCTGAAACCTCCCATTATCTTGTTGCTATTGTTTAGTTGTTTAGTCGTGTCTGACTCTTTGTGACCCCAGAGCACGCCAGGCCCTCCTGTCTTCCATTGCCTCTCGCAATTTGTTTGTAGCTTTGAGAACACTGTCCATCCATCTCGTCCTCTGTCGTCCCCTTCTCCTTGTGCCCTCCATCTTTCCCAACATCAGGGTCTTTTCCAGGGAGTCTTCTCTTCTCATGAGGTGGCCAAAGTATTGGAGCCTCAGCTTCAGGATCTGTCCTTCCAGTGAGCACTCAGGGCTGATTTCCTTAAGAATGGATAGGTTTGATCTTCTTGCAGTCCATGGACAGATGCTCTTCGAGCTCATCTGACGTTGTGTTCCATACTGCAGCTGCCTCTTACTTCAGCCCACTGCCTTTTGGTTTGAAATTGAAATTCATGGTGTATCAGATATCAGTTTGTTGGTGTGGGCTGTTCCCACCAACCTCATCTCTGCTAAGGCCCTGAATCTGAATGCCAACTTCCACTGATAAAGAGCTAAATTATGAACTGCTAATCTCCCCTATGCACCAAACATTATAAAGTATGTAAGAATACCCACTGTTCTGAGGCCCCCTAATAGCCCAAGCCTTTAATGTTATTTTTACATTTTTTTAAAATTAATCTTGTATGCTCTAGTTGAGTTACATGAATGGATTAGTATACAGCGTCAACCAAGGCGAATTCCAGTACAATAGACTGAGGGTTGGGTGGATGGACAGACAGATGCAAGTTTAAAGCACGAGAGGATTTGCATATTTAGTTCTACTGTACAGCCTGTTTTAGAAGAGTGGGATTAATGATCTGCTAAATTATGAGAGTCCTCTTCACTGGTATGCATTTCTACCCGGCTTCTTTCTGCAGGGCCAATTTTGCAACTTCCTTTGAATGAAAGCAGAAACTGAACTCAGGCAGGGTGTCTGCTAACATTGCAAGAACAGGTTCTCATCATTAGAAACTATTGAATTCATCCCTGCTTCTTATGACCAGTTGCCAAACACATTGGCTAAGAGAGCTCCCAGGCTTGTCCTGACTAATGAGATTACTCTGAAGGTTAAGGAGATTCTGGGCAGTGCAAGCCTGGAAAACTCTTTGAGGCTGCTCATAGCTCCCAGCTTCATGCAGCCTAATGAGGCTTCCCGTGAAACAGCATTGCTGTGAATAGTTCCTTGGAGCAGGTCTCAACCTCTGAACTCAGATGTTTGGGTATCCACGTTTAGAAGGCTCAGCAAAGCTTCTGAGGAGAGGGAGCTGTCCATGAAGCATTTCCCAAATAACGTGGGCCTCTCTGGCACCCTATTTTGTACACAGTGGGCCATTTTGATGTTAACCTGCAAGACAGTGTACAGGGAGGCAACTTCAGATTGGGGTACTCAGATAAAGCCACTTGGTTTAGGGAGGATATCTGTTCATTCCTGATTTTCACTGGATGGCCTAACTTGGCTGGCCCCTGTTCCTCAGCCTAGTTCCTAGATTATCACATGGTACCATGAACTATCACATAGTTATTGTGAGGAAAGAGTGGGGAAACCCCCATGGATGCTGCCTTAAACTCTGGGAGATGAATGGAATACAAATGCAATATGTTTTTCTAATGATGGGCATATGAGCAATGCTTGAATGCCTGTTGAGTCCATCTGTCTCATCAAAAATTACATATGTAACAACAATAGCACTTTTAAAAGTCATTTAAAAGCAGATGTTACATTGCAGCTTCAATACTATATACAGTGGTACCTCAGGTTACAGACACTTCGGGTTATGCGTTTTCAGAACGCGCAGAAGCACCAAAGCGCATCACATGCGTGTGCTGACGCAGTGTGTGGGTTGCGGTGACTGGGTGCAGCCACCGAGACCACATAACACTGGTCTTGAAAGACCTACATTGGCTCCCAGTATGTTTCCGAGCACAATTCAAAGGTGCTGACCTTTGAAGCCTTAAACGGCCTCGGTCCAGTATATCTGAAGGAGCATCTCCACCCCCATCATTCTACCCGGACACTGAAGTCCAGCACCGAGGGCCTTCTAGCGGTTCCCTCACTGCGAGAAGCCAAGTTAGAGGGAACCAGGCAGAGGGCCTTCTGGGTAGTGGCGCCCTCCCTGTGGAATGCCCTCCCACCAGATGTCAAAGAGAACAACAACTACCAGACTTTTAGAAGACATCTGAAGGCAGCCCTGTTTAGGGCAGCTTTTAATGTTTGATGTATTGCAGTATTTTAATATTTTTTTGGAAGCCGCCCAGAATTTATTTAATAAATAAATAAATTTATTTATTTATACCCCAGCCAGATGGGCGGGGTATAAAGAAATAAATAATTTATTATTATTATTATTATTATTATTATTATTATTATTATTATTATTATTATTATTACAAACATGCCTCCCACACAGATCACGTTCGCAACCCGAGGTTCCACTATGCTTAACTGGGAATGTGTCCAACAGAACTTAGTGGAGCTTATTTTTGAGTAGGCACCCAAATGTTTTCACTACAAAGCTTTCAGTTAACAATACATGGATTCCCCCAGCACCTCACCCTCAAACCAGTGGTGATGATACAAAACTGACATTTGGCATGCTTTTCAAAAACGCAGAAAGGTGTTATAGGAGCAGTCATTGTAGTGCTGGAAAAACCACAGCAGAGGATTCAGAGATCTTGATGGAAAAGCAACCCACCACAGCTCTAGTCGTTAGATGCTGTTTGAGTCAAGATACTGCCACGGCATCTCTTTTTAATTCTAAGATCTAAGCTTTGAAACATATGAAAATGCCTCTGAATAGACACACAACTACAGAGGGTGTAACACACCAGGGGACTGGGGTGCAGAAATGTCCAGTGCAGGGTGATTTTTCCAGGCAACCTTGAGTCACATAATTTCTTCTTCTAGAAATTAGGGTCTGAGTTGGATTGGAGATTCATTTTTCATGTGCAGCGCTAGTCTAAGTTAATAGGCTGCTACAAAAGAGCCTTCCTTTCATCCTTCTAAATACGGCCACAAAATAACAACATGCATCCTGAGCCCCAGAACGGAGACAGCATTCCTCTGTTGTGTACATACCGCATGATACCAACTGTAAGGCATTGTTATTATTTTTTCCGGGGGAAGAAAAACACTAACGTCTGCAGCTAATAATAATGTTGCATGGCTGCTACATAGTGGAGATACTGTTGCACAAAAACAGGCAGCTGTTCGTATTTAGCATAAATACGGAATGTCCGTGGTATCAAAAAATGCCTGCATGGCAAGGTAGACGCAGCTTAAACTTTGCTGTCTGGGCAGTGTATACCTTGCTGGGTGATTGATGATAATTTTTGGTGGGTGGGGGCCACATTTAATTCCTCTATTTGCCAAGTGGAATCTTTGTGTTGATTTCAAGTTGGATTGAGCCCTGACAGAGCAATCTGCCCCACTTCATTTGCTGCCTTAAGTAAATCTAAGATTTCAACATGCTTACTTGTTCCGTTCCTATTAATTTCATGCTTTCTTCCTTTTGAGCCTAAGGTTGTATTTACCTTAAAGCTTAGAGGATGCCAGAATCACAGCACAAAATCTAAGGGCAGGGAAGGAAGCCCTGCAGTCCAGGCACAGGTGCAACTCAAGAGTAATGGCAGTAAGGGGTCTGATATGTACTCCAATGCATGTTTAAATAGGGTTGCCAGCTGACCAAGGAAAAAGCAAGAATCCTAATGAAATATACTTGGAGTCAAGAATAGATTTCATGCTCTTTATTCAGCTCATAGTGGTGAGGAGGAAATGGAAGTTCCCCCAGAATGTCTGCTTTATATACATTATTTACACAATGGGCCCCACGTGATTGGCTAATTCCGGGATTCTCCTGTAAGCCAATCAGGTTGCGGATTCACTTCCACCTGGAGCTGGATTGGGTGGCTCCTGTGGACCAATCAGACTGCTGCATTCTGAATCCTATTGTTCTAGGACCAATCAGACTGCTGCATTCTGAATCCTATTGTTCTAGGACCAATCAGACTGCTGCATTTTGGATCCTATTCAACTCAGTGCATAACACTGAGGATGGCCAACTTTTTGACCCCTGAGCTAGTTGCCAGAATATTTTGTGCAAATGCCCCCAATTTGGCTTTGCTAAGCACGTCAAAGTGCAAGTAGATAAATAGGCACCGCTCTGGCAGGAAGGTAAACGGCATTTCCATGCATTGCTCTGGTTCGCCAGAAACGGCTTAGTCCTGCTGGCCACATGACCCAGAAGCTGTACGCCGGCTCCCTTGGCCAATAAAGCGAGTTGAGCACCGCAACTCCAGAGTCAGTCACAAGTGGACCTAATGGTCAGGGGTCCCTTTACTACCAGATATATTTCAGCTTAAGCTCACCATATGCTTGAACTCAGGTTACTGAGATGATACTCAGATGGTCATTTCATATATCAGTCATGTGACAAGGCAGACATCAGAGTGGAGCTATACGGTTCCACCCTCCATAGGCTCCAGAGTGAGCAGAGAAAGGATGTATAGTAGAGGATCTGAAGAAAAGGGAGGAAGTGCCATCAGTAGAGCATAGTGAGATGGTTCCTGCATCTACAGAGGTTGTTTTCACACCCGTTTCACTGCCCATCTCTTCTATCCTATGCTATAAACACAATGCAGTCTCTCAGTACACCGTACCTACCAGCCATCACAGGAGAAAGCGATCCCTGTTAGCTGTGCCAATGGCCTACCAGGTTGTCAGGATTTTGTTCCCCAAACCACCTTGAGATCCTCGTTTGGTGATCACCCAAGTACCAAAATGAAAAGCTGGCAAGTCAAAGTAGAAATACACTTGTGCTGTTTGGTCTGGATAAAGGCTGTAGCGGATACTTCATCTTACCGGGGTGCACATCCCAACATAGATGAACATTCACTCTGCCTGGTCTTCCCAAACCAGCAAGGAAATCCACATGCGCAAGCTTCCGAGGGCAGAAGAGGCATTTTCTGCAACGTGCCAGACTTTGTTCACTTTTCTTCCATTGCTTTTCATTTTTTAACTGCAATTTGTGAATTAATTTTCTTATCTCCACTCTACAGTTAGTTCCCTTCTTTGGAGTTATTCTCTAAACAATGTGCCTGAATTTCTCTCCCCCCTCCCCCCTCTCTCTTTCTCTCTCATTTCACAATATATATATATATATATATATATATATATATATATATATTCATTGATTTCACCACCGTCCCCGCTTAATTCTTTCCAGGGGTACCTGGGAGGGAGAAACTCCTCTCCCCACACACCACTTTCCCAACTGCATGTAACTATTCCTAATGTCATGCTATAAGCTATGAAAGGAAAGTTGGGATAATATGTATTCTCTCATGAACAGGCCTGCCTTTTAATTGACCACTGGCCAAAGGTGAGTCAATTAAAGGGGAGTCAGTGAAAGGACTTAACCTTAAGGCTTAGCAGGGCATGCTCTGGAAGACCTTTCATGTTGGGGTACATAGGAATTGTAGTTTTTAGGACCAGCTAGTTGGAGGGGGAAATACTGAATACGCAAGCTGGCAAGACAGGGGAGTTGGTTGAACTCTGCAAAGCCTCCTCTCTTAACAGGCAGCCATTCCCACGACTAGTTCATCTTGCTTCAGAGAGGTATATTTGTTTGGGAAATGAGAGACTAGCAAGGGTGAATGGGTTGTGGGGGCTGCCCTAGGCCTGAACTGTGGCCAATTGCAAGCCACAGGGGTTAGTGGAAATCACTAATATAAATAAATCAATGGACCTAATCTATAATATATGCCAGAGTGATTCTTTTGAGTTGAGTGTATGGGAGTTTTCATCCACCACCTGCACATTCAGTAAATGTGTGATGAGGGAGGGGGATTATTTCTGCTCTTTGCACCACTAAACCTGCTAGCAATGCACCCACAAATCATATGCCCAGCAGGCACAAATTCATCCTTTAGTAATAATAATAATAATAATAATAATAATAATAATAATAATAATAATAATAATAATTTATTTATACCCCACCAATCTGGCTGAGTTTCCCCAGCCACTTCCAATCAAGTGCTAAAAACAATAGAGCATTAAATATTAAAAACTTCCCTAAACAGGGCTGCCTTCAGATGTCGTTTAAAAAGAAGATAGCTGCTTATTTCCTTCACATCTGAAGAGAGAGCATTCCACAAGGCGGGTGCCACTACTGAGAAGGCCCTCTGCCTGGTTCCCTGTAACCTCACTTCTCGCAATGAGGGAACCGCCAGAAGGCCCTCGGCGCTGGACCTCAGTGTCCGGGCTGAATGATGGGGGTGGAGATGCTCCTTCATATATAGGACCGAGGCCATTTAGGGCCTTAAAGGTCAGCACCAACACTTTGAATTGTGCTCAGAAACGTACTGGGAGCCAATGCAGATCTCTCAGGACCGGCGGCCACTCCCAGTCATCAGTCTAGCTGCCGCATTCTGGATTAATTGCAGTTTACGGGTCACCTTCAAAGGTAGCCCCACGCAGAGCGCATTGCAGTAGTCCAAGCGGGAGATAACTAGAGCATGCACCACTCTGTCAAGACAGTCTGCAGGCAGGTAGGGTCTCAGCCTGTGTACCAGATGGAGCTGGTAGACAGCCGCCCTGGACACAGAATTAACCCTCGCCTCCATGGACAGATGGAGTCCTAGGCTGCGCACCTGGTCCTTCAGTGGCACAGTTACCCCATTCAGCAGGTAGAGGGCTTACCTTCTGGGATAGCTCAGTCAATAGACGGTGAGGCTCTTAATCTCAGGGTTGCAGGTTTGAGCCCCGGGTTGGGCAAAAGATTCCTGCATCGCAGGGGGTGGGACTAGACTAGATGTGGTCCCTTCTAACTCTACCATTCTGTGATTCTATGACAGGGGTCAGCAACCTTTTTCAACCATGGGCCGGTCCACCCTCCCTCAGACCATGTGGTGGGCTGGACTATATTTTGAAAAAATAATAATGAACAAATTCCTATGCCCCACAAATAACCCAGAGATGCATTTTAAATAAAAGCACACATTCTACTCATGTAAAAACACACTGATTCGGGCCGGATTGAGAAGGCGATTGGGCCGCATCCGGCCCATGGGCCTTAGGTTGCCTACCCCTGTTCTATGAGATCTACATGTGTGGGGCTTTTCATTGCAAATGGAAGCCTTGCTCAGTCAGTAGCCCTGGCTATTAGAGGGCACAACAGCAGGCATATTGGCATCAGGAGGCATGGCTTGCAGGACGCCTTCCTATGGGCATCACCAAGACTGCCTTTTACCATCTTCAGGCAGATGTTGAAAACATGTTATTCTGCAAGTTACTTTATAAGTAAATGTTGTGCTGGTTTTATGTCTTTTTATGCTGAGGTATTGTACAAAAAGGTACGTGGGTGGCGCTGTGGGTTAAACCACAGAGCCTAGGACTTGCCGCTCAGAAGGTCAGCTGTTTGAATCCTCGCGACAGGGTGAGCTCCTGTTGCTCGGTCCCTGCTCCTGCCAACCTACCAGTTCAAAAGCACATCAAAGTGCAAGTAGATAATAGGTACCACTCTGGCGGGAAGGTAAACGGTGTTTCCGTGCGCTGCTCTGGTTCGCCAGAAGTGGCTTAGTCATGCTGGCCACATGTACCGGAAGCTGTACGCCGGCTCCCTCGGCCAATAAAGTGAGATGAGTGCCACAACCCCAGAGTCGGTCATGACTGGACCTAATGGTCAGGGGTCCCTTTACCTTTTATTTTACAAATACATTGGGTGGGGTAGATTTTGTGTGCATTATTATTGTGTTGTGTTGTGTTGTGTTGTGTTGTGTTGTGTTTTTTGTTTTTGTTTTTAATATTGTGAGCCACTCTGGACAAATGTTTTATTCTGAAAGACTGGATACTGGTGACTTAACCAAACAGTCTCCACTCACCTCTCCCTGAAATCCCATTCCCTTTCCTATCTAAAATTCTTTTGCTCACCGCATCTAAGTTGGAACTTAGCGGCAGCTTCGTGTTGTTACTGGGATGTGGCTGCAGCAATGTACTAAAGACAGTTGAGGTCCTGCTATGATGTTTACAGCTCCCATTCTCTTGCCGTTGGGGACTAGGTATAAAAGATGTCACATTGCAAGCTATGAAAGCAAAGTTGGGACAATCTGTATTCTCTCATGAGCTGGAGTGCCTTTTGATCGACCGATGCCCTGGCAAAGCTACATACACTCTCATCCTATTTCACAGGGAATATTTACTCATAATTCTCCTGATGTCTTACAGTCTCACATGACTGCTGTATTTCTTCCATTGGCAATCAGCACTCCTTATCCCTTTTCAGAGCTGTTTTGAACAGGAGTCATTGAATAACAGAAGTCATGATATCGTTTTCAGATTCCACCATTACCTTATGAAATTATGGGCGCTTCCAAAAGGAAACCTTAAAGGACATTAAATAAATCTCATTTCAGAGTTCACAATGTCTTCAAACATGCTGCTTTTTTATTATAGCTTATTATTACTGTCATTTATATAACATTTTCTGCAGTGGTTTTGTTTTGTTTTTGCTATTTTCTTGTCTTGTCTGCACAACTTCCTGGTGCAAAAAAAGCCATTGTCATCTACTTTTGGCATACGGTGAAGGGAGGCAGAGAGAAAGTAATTTGGCCAAGGTCATAAAATTAGTCAACTTCAGAGGTGGATCTTAAATCCAGATCACAACATAGCTCTTACTGCAGTGGGTTGTATCTGCTACAATGAGGGAAATTTTTCTTCCTGCCCCCACTTCTGTGTATCTTTTCTGATACTCTGTTCCTGCCTCTGAGTTTGTTCACACATGCAATACTTGCTTGTTTGCTTCATGTGACTAAATATGTGTGAACTGGGTAGCACACCAGATTGGGGAGAGCTGTAAGGATCCCCTACAAACAGAGGTCAATGGATTCCAGCTGTCTTCTTATATTGTCAGGCCATTTCCAGACTATCTCTGTTTTGGGGTTTGATTCTGTCACGTACTGGCAAATTCAGGGTCCACCATTAAAGTTGATTTGGCACTTTGGTGCAAAGTTCCCCTTTCCCCCCTCCAAAACCAGACCCTGCGGGATGAAAAGTATGGGATAACAACTGATTGACATTACACCATCTAACCTCCCAGCAAACCTTGTGTGAGCAAATCAGGACAAATGCTCAATTAGCAGAACACGTGCAAGAAACCTCAGATCCTATTTCTCAACGTGACCTGTGTATAGCTGCAGTTTGTGCAAATATTCACCTCTGTCTAAGTTTGCATCAACGCCACTTCCCTCCCTTGCCCCCACGCCCTTCCTGGCTTTCATCACTGGATATACAGTGGTACCTCGGGTTACAGATGCTTCAGGTTACAGACGCTTCAGGTTACAGACTCCGCTAACCCAGAAATAGGACCTCAGGTTAAGAACTTTGCTGCAGGATGAGAACAGAAATCGCGCAGCAGCGGCAGCGGGAGGCCCATTAGCTAAAGCGGTACCTCAGGTTAAGAACAGTTTCAGGTTAAGAATGGACCTCCGGAACGAATTAAGTTCTTAACCCGAGGTACCACTGTGATCACATGTTACTCTTTTAGCTATGATGTTGTTCCAGCAGTAGGATCTGTGGTTATTCCATACCATCGATCCGCTTTTACAGTTGCAAGGAGAAGGAGAAGGCATTTAGTATGAGAGACAGTCATAGAATCATGGAACCATAAAATTGTAGAGTTGGGAGGGATTCGGAAGCTCTGTATACATTCATGACGGCAAGCCTGGAGCGTTATTTCATTATTTCTCTCTCCCCCCCCCCCCCAATTGAACAGCAAAAATCAAAGGCCTGCTCTTGGGTAAATTCAAGTTTATACAGCAGCAACAACAAAACCCCAGCATGCTTTACTTGTGTTTGTTGTTGTTGTTGTTGTTGTTGATATGTTTCATAAAGAAAACCCAAAGCCTGGATGCTTTCCAGGAATAATCCCATGTTGTCTGAACAGACGCTTCAGGTTACAGACTCCGCTAACCCAGAAATAGCACCTCGGGTTAAGAACTTTGCTTCAGGATGAAAACAGAAATCGTGCTCCGGCGTCGCGGCGGCAGCAGGAGGCCCCATTAGCTAAAGTGGTACCTCCGGTTAAGAACAGTTTCAGGTTAAGAACAGACCTCCAGAACGAATTAAGTTCTTAACCCGAGGTACCACTGTATGCCATGATAGCATCCTTGTCCAACTCTGTTGCCTTTTCTGCTTCACACTAGCCTCTGCTATAAAGGCACACATTCTTCTCTGGAATCATGGAGGAGTTGAGACTTGATATTCAGAAAACAGGGATTTCTCTATGATAATCCCTACTCCTGTGTCTTTTCCCAAAGCAGGATCTCATTGCATTGCCTGAATTAAACTCTCCCCTCCATTCTGTTACGTTTCATCATCAGTAAGTGGGAGTTGCCTCTGCAAGGTGCCAACAAGGGCAGGGCCTTTGAGTTCCTGCATTTAGTTTAAGACCATCTACGAATATCTAAGCCAAAGTTCAGATGAAGGGCAGCGTTTCAGCCAGAAAGTCACGCAGCTCACATGTTGGTTAGTATGTCACTTTGAACAGCCCTTATCTGATATTATTATGACTAACCCGGTGCTGACAGCATGGAACAGATTGCAGAAGCCATGTGATGATTATTTAAGGCCTCGCTGGGTACAACGTGTTGCTAATATTAACCCATTCTTTCCGGAATAGCTTTATGTGTAAATTACACCCTCGGAGGGAGACTGCAGTAAGGGAACACTGGGCAATTACACCAAGGGTTTTTCCCCCCATGAAAACTAATTGCCAGCAGTAATATATTTATAGCCTGACTCTTCTGGCCTGCCCTACACAAGCAGGGAAGAAAGGTTTGCAGATTGCAGTTGTGGGTCTAAGGTTTGCTTTTTGCTCTTTTTATAAAACTTTTTTTAAAAGAAAAAGAAATCAGAAACTATTACTTCTGGCGGATGTAGGACTTTTTTCCAAGCACTGCATGCCAATAAAATGTGGACTTTGGTTCTTTTGATGGCTGATCTTTAAAGTTTATTGCAAAGTGCGCTGAAGTCACAGGCTGCAGAAACAGTCTCTCAGCGCAGTACAGAAATGTCACAGTAAGAAGGCAATACAAACAACAGAGGTAATGATTTGTGCATAGGGTGAGGTCATGGGGCAAGCACACATATTGAACCCATAATAAAGGCTCCTACCAGTACATGGGGCATTTCAAAACACCACCAAATGTAATGTTATATGAAGTATAAATAATGGTCAGAAAGAACAGAGTTGGGACAAGAGGCGATGCTGACCTTCACCCCATTACACCCCCATTTTTTGGAGATGCATTTGGAAAAGAGGCTGTCCTCATGGAAGGAGGCCACTTGCATGACAATTTGGGAGGGGGGCAAAGCAAAATGTCAAAAAGTGCCTCCATTTATGCTGGAAAGAAGTTTGGGGGAAGTGTCCTCACATGGGAGGCATAGGAATAAAAGTAAGTTGTTATGTGCTGAGCTTGGATCCTAGAACAATAGGCAAGTAGGATCCTAGAAGGCAGCAATTGGATTGGTCTGCAGGAGCCGCCCAATCCGGCTCCAGGAGGAAGTGAATAAGCAACCTGCAGGAACAGTGCAATCAGGCTCCAGGAGGGGAGTTGAATCAGCCAATCATACGGGGCCCGTTGTGTAAATAATGTATATATAGCCAGAGGTTTGGGGGAAAGTACTCACTTAGAGGGACGCAGGTGGCGCTGTGGCTACAGAGCCTAAGACTTGCCGATCAGAAGGTTGGTGGTTCGAATCCCCGTGACAGGGTGAGCTCCCGTTGTTCGGTCCCAGCTCCTGCCAACCTAGCAGTTCAAAAGCACATCAAAGTGCAAGTTCCGGCGGGAAGGTAAACAGCATTTCTGTGCACTGCTCTGTTTTGTCAGAAGCGGCTTAGTCATGCTTGCCACATGACCCGGAAGCTGTACGCCGGCTCCCTCGGCCAATAAAGCGAGATGAGCGCTGCAACCCCAGAGTCGGCCACGACTGGACCTAATGGTCAGGGGTCCCTTTACCTTACTTACTCACTCACTCACTGTTTACCATGAGCTGAAATATACTCCGAGTATATTTCATAAGTAATTGCGGCAAGTGGTTTTGGGACAATAAGAAGAGAAGCTTCTACCTCCTAGGATTGCTTGGGCCACTCTGGGAGCTGTGTGACACTGCTCCTGAGGTCTCAGGCCACAAAGCTAAAAGTGTCGTGATGGGAGGGCATGATGGATTTTCTCTATTTAGCCCCTGCCACCACCACTCCCGCCTTTTAACCATGCCCATTCATTTTATCAAGGGGTGGAAGGCCACACTGCGCTCAGGTTGATGTCCTTGTCCCAAGCCAACGTCTGGCCTTTAAAATAATCCCTTTTAATATTCTACCACTAAGCTGTGCATATTCCACGAGGCACTTTCCCAGAGAGATTATATTCTCACTGGAGAGTTGGGTGGTGTTGCTTTTTGGAGCAGCTGTTGAGTCAGGTCTAAAGGCACCCTGAGAATCGAAGCCACATAATTCTTCCTTCATGGTCTTTTCGGTGGTGGTGCCCTGGCTTTGAAATAGTCTCCTGAAGAAAATAGGACTATATTCTTTTTGGCACCTGGTTAATATAATAATAACAACATTTTTTTTTATTTGTACCCCGCACTCCCCGGCCAAAGCCGGGCTCAGAGCGGCTAACATCATATAAGTAATACAATATGCATAAAAACAAGCAATAAATCAATTAAAATGCATCCCAGGCCTTTAAATTTTACTGTGTTTTCTTAGCTGACTGAATAGTTATCAGTGCTGCTTCTTAGATTTTATTATGCAGTGGTACCTCGGATTAAAGACGCTTCAGGTTACAGACTCCACCAACCCAGAAATAGTACCTCGGGTTAAGAACTTTGCTTCAGGATGAGAACAGAAATCGTGTGGCTGTGGCGGCACAGCAACAGGAGGTCCCATTAGCTAAAGTGGTACCTCAGGTTAAGAACAGTTTCGGGTTAAGAACGGGCCTCCAGAACGAATTATGTTCTTAACCCGAGGTACCACTGTATTATTTTTAATTGTTGCTTTAACATTGTATTGATATTTCAATTTTATGTACGTTGTCCTGGAATCCATGTTTTGGATGAGGGTGCTACAAACAAGTTCAAAATGCATATGTTCTATGCACTGATGGCATGGTATAAATAAATTGATGCTAATGCTTTGCATTATGAAAGTGAGACCTGGACCATAAAGAAGGCTGATCGCCGAAGAATTGATGCTTTTGAGTTATGGTGCTGGAGGAGACTCTTGAGAGTCCCATGGACTGCAAGAAGATCAAACCTATCCATTCTGAAGGAAATCAGCCCTGAGTGCTCACTGGAAGGACAGATCCTGAAGCTGAGGCTCCAATACTTGGGCCACCTCATGAGAAGAGAAGACTCCCTGGAAAAGACCCTGATGTTGGGAAAGATGGAGGGCACAAGGAGAAGGGGACGACAGAGGACGAGATGGTTGGAAAGTGTTCTCGGAGCTACCAGCATGAGTTTGACCAAACTGCGGGAGGCAGTGGAAGACAGGAATGCCTGGCGTGCTCTGGTCCATGAGGTCACGAAGAGTCGGACACGACTAAATGACTAAACAGCAACAACAAATGCTTTGCATGGTTATCCTTAGAGACAGTGGATTGACTTGTGCTGCGTAAGTGCTATGATGGACAGGGGCCATTCATATCACTGAAGAGATGATGTTGCCACCTACCAGAACACACAGGGACTGTCTGCTGTACATACTTCAGAGGCTGCCTATGTGGGAAGGCATTTCCCGTGTGAAGAGATGGCTGTTCTGCTTCTACGGCGTTTCTACCTCCTGCAGGCCAGAATGGAGGAAATTAATTGGATTCCTACTAGCATGGAGAGGAGTAGCTCTTCAAAGGAATGAGGCAGTTTAAGCCTTTTTGTGTTGAGATTATTTTTATTCCTGCTATGACATTGTAGTCCGAACTCTCATCGCACCATGCAAGAGAAGTTCAAAATTCTTCCTTGTACAACCCAAATTGCTACTTATCCAAAGGTCCTTATACCGCACACCGTTTAAGCATAAATCTATGTAAATAATAAAAGCAGTGGCTGTTTCAGAATTGACCCTTCCTTTACAGTGGTACCTCAGGTTACATACGCTTCAGGTTACAGACTCCGCTAACCCAGAAATAGTGCTTCAGGTTAAGAACTTTGCTTCAGGATAAGAACAGAAATCGTGCTTTGGCGGCAGCAGGAGGCTGCATTAGCTAAAGTAGTGCTTCAGGTTAAGAACAGACCTCCGGAACAAATTGAGTAATTAACCTGAGGTACCACTATACTTTGTAAACTTTATATGTATTTTCTTAAAAACGTGCATAACACGTGTTTTATATAACTGTCCTTCTCTGCATTACAAATGGAAGCAGTGATCTGGAAAGATTAGGGTCCCTGCGTTCATTCTTGCGGCAGGAAAACATTGCAGAGGGTTGGACTGGATGACTCTTCCAACTCCATAATTCTATGGCTCTATGTGTCATTGAAAACCAAACTCTTTAAATGTGCACATAATCAGCAGCTTCCAAAACATGCTAGGTCGCAGATTGTTCACCTCTGTAGTAGACTCTATACATAAAGTTTAGGCAATAATAAATCTGCTAAGTCTTTAAGGTTCCACAACATGGGCATAGCCAAGGGGGGGCTGGGGGCAGCTGCCCCCCTAAATCAAGTAAATCAATAAAAACACTTAACTAACTGAGGTTCTTCCCCCCGAACGCGAAGCCTGCTCCCCTAACATAAATCCTATCAATGCCCATGTTCCACAAGACTCTCATTTGTTTGTTGGTTGGTTTTGTTTTTGCTGTAAAAGAGTAACGTAATTATCCCTCTTAAATATGAATAGTTACTCCTTGACTTGCTTGACTGTGGGAGGGGGCGCGCGTTCTATGCTCTGTTCACAGACAGGGAGAGCCAGTGTGGTGTAGTGGTTAAGAGCGGTGGACTCGTAATCTGGTGAACCGGGTTCGCGTCCCCGCTCCTCCACATGCAGCTGCTGGGTGACCTTGGGCTAGTCACACTTCTCTGAAGTCTCTCAGCCCCATTAACCTCACAGAGTGTTTGTTGTGGGGGAGGAAGAGAAAGGAGAATATTAGCCGCTTTGAGACTCTTTAGGGTAGTGATAAAGCGGGAAATCAAATCCAAACTCTTCTTCTTCTTCTTCTTCTTCCTCTCACCCTTTCAATGCATACTTTTGAGTGAAGTGGGGATTCTTTTTTAATATGTACTAGGTGATTGTCAGCTGTGTATGTTAATTTTTCTGGATTAATTAAAGTGATGGTATAGTTTTGTGCTTTTTTTTAAGGATTGGTAAGCGCTGTGGTTTAAACCACTGTGCCCTTTGGACTTGCCGATTGGAAGGTTGGTGGTTTGAGGCCCTGCGATGGGGTGAGCTCCCGTTGCTTGGTTCCTGCTCCTGCCAATCTAGCAGTTAGAAAGCACGCAGTGCAAGTAGATAAATAGGTACCACTCTGGCGGGAAGGTAAACGGCATTTCCGTGCGCTGCTCCGGCTTCACCAGAAGCGGCTTGGTCATGCTGGCTACATGACCTGGAAAAACTGTCTGCGGAAGCGGACAAATGCCAGCTCCCTTAGCCTGTAAAGCGAGATGAGCGCTGCAACTCCGGAGTCGTTCACGACTAGACTTAACTGTCAGGGGTTCCTTTACCTTTACCTAAGCAAAATTATTTTGGCACAAGTAGTGTAGCAGGGTAGAAATTTCTTTCCAGACCAGTTTGAGGATGAGCAAAACTTGCCTCTTTCTTTTTGAGACTATTTCCACTTTCCCTAGCACTGGAATTGCATGGTAGGGACATGTTTCCGAAGCCTTGCTGTGTATCACATAAATATTCGCACCCACAATATTGTACTATTGCTTATTCTTTCTCTTTGTGTTTCCTCTTTTCGTCTCTGAGTTGCCTCTTTTTACCTTCTCCGTTGGAAAAGAAAGTGTATAAGCAGCACTCCTCTTTTCTCCTGATTTCTAGAGCGGGGCTTCGTATTCTAGTCCTATGTTCCCCTTGGTTTGTGTGCTTCCTCTTTCCTTCCTGGCTCGTACAATTGAGCATGCCCTGTGGCAAAGTGACAGTTGGACTTTCCTTTTGCTTCCATCAGGATGTCCTGCCAAGTTGGAGTATTTGTGTAGTTCCCCTGGGGCTGTGGTGCCTGAACTGAGGCGTTTTCCTAGAAGTGCTTGGAAACGCTGGTGTTTGTGTCCCATCCCCTTGATCTCCTTTTTCGGTTCTCTTATTCAGAGTTGTCGTGGGGTTGTTGTCTGCTGCCCTGTTTGTCTTTTCTTTGACAAATCGAGTCTGTGTCTGCCTGTCAGTCAGTGATGAGTAGCTTTCTGGTGCAGGTACGGTGGTACCTCAGGTTACAGATGCTTCAGGCTACAGTCCACTAACCCAGAAATTGAATTGAAATACTTTATTGTCACTTGTACAACTTGTATACAGTGAGATGAGATTACACAAGCACCTCCCACTCAGCTCTCTTAGTCTTAATTCCCCTTGTTTACTGATGCACTCCCACCAAACCTGAAAGTCAGTTGTCCTTTTGTTATCTTTTCATTCAGCAGCCTAACAGCCCACGGATAGAAGCTGTTCTTTACCCTGTTGGTGCGACTAATCATGCTTCTATATCTTCTGCCCGAGGGCAGGAGATCAAGAAAGTGCCGGCCAGGGTGTGAATCATCCCTGAGAATTTTCCTCACTCTCTGGTGGCAACGTTCTTCCGCGATGTCATCCAGCGGATTCACGGGACAGCCCATAATATCTTGTGTTGTATTCACCATCCTCTGTAGGCACTTCCTATCCGTTGATGTCAAACCAGCGTACCACACCGTGATGCAGTATGAAAGGACACTTTCTATTGTGGACCAGTAGAAGGAGATCATCAAATGTCGATTGACATCATTCTTTCGCAACACTCTGAGGAAATGGAATTGGGCTTTCTTAACCACCTGGGTTGTATTGATTTTCCAAGTAAGGTCTTCACTGAGATAAACTTCTAGGAATTTAAAGGAAGAGACTCTTTCCACATAGCCCTCCCTGATGTACAGTGGGGCTAGTTCTCCTCTCTTCCTCCGAAAGTCCAACACCATCTCCTTTGTCTTGCTGAAATTAAGGTGCAAGTTGTTCCCTAGGCACCATGTAGATATTTTTTGGACCTCCCCTCTATATGCTGATTCGTCTCCACCTGTTATTAAACCCATTATGGTGGTGTCATCTGCAAGCTTAATGATTGCTTGGATGGGTCAGATGATACACATAGTACAAATAGTACCTCAGGTTAAGAACTTTCCTTCAGGATGAGAAATCACGCTAAATTAGCTAAAGTGGTACCTCAGGTTAAGATCAGTTCAGGTTAAGAACAGACCTCCAGAACGAATTAAGTTCTTAACCCGAGGTACCACTGTATAGTTATGTCAGTGTATTGCTGTGACCCAGGCTGCTTGTTATAATTATTTCTCACGCATCCCACCAGATCCCAATTTTTGGGAGTGTCACTGCTTAGGGACAGAGAGACAGGTCATGTATCAACAACAAGTGACTACCACAGGACAAATGACCACTGGGAGAAGCGCAGAGAAAAGAAATGTCATGTTGCACCTGTATCAGCAAAATAGGATGCCTTCATCTGCCCCAACTGCAATAAAACATGTCTCTCCCGTATTGGTCTGTAGTGGTTTGACTTTACCCCCAAAGGCGCACTCCAACAACAACACTGCCAAACATATATTTTGTGCGTGGCTCTCCCAATAGAGGTTATTATCTTTATATCTTAACCGTGGGTGCTGAATTGTTCGCTCCCATAACAGGTGTATTAGAGTGAACCCACGTTTCCCTTTTTAAAACTGTTGACTTAAGAGCACATGGCCTGCAGCGACTCTTGAGCAGCCAATTTACTATTTTAAAGATTTACGCTTATATTGCTATTTTCTGCCGTTGGTACAAGAATTTGCAGAGTACAAGACACGATGGGAAACAGCACTGGATTAGCAAAAAGAAACCAGCCTGCTGTTCAGTTTCATTTATTTATTTTATACTGCCTAGATTAAAATACTGGCAGACACTTCCCCACTTGAGTGAGGGACAACGAGGCTTTGGGATGGAAAAGTGGGACCTTTGTAGTATTTGCTGCATTTGCAAAGGCACAAGGAGAGCAATCTCCTGTGATTTTCTGAGATAACCTAGTTGGAAGTGGATATTTTTCTGGAAACAAGTACTAAACATCTGCTACATCTGCTATACTTCCAGAAGTGGCTTTTGCATTATAGGAAAGATATAAAACATAAAGATTATCAGGTAAGGAAATGTCGAATAAAGTGTCGTCTGAAGGCAGCCTTAGCATAGTTACAGCTCTCTACCCTTTTCCGTCTCCCAACTCAGCCTGCAAAATGGCTGGAACCTGCTTCTGTCCCTGCTCCCAAACTCTGATGGACAATGCCCTGCAGGGGTCAAACCATAAAGGAGCCTTGGGACTTTCCTACTGGTACTTCTGGTGCTGTTTTCAAAGCCCTGGTCATGTGATGCAATGCTGAACTGGCCCAAGAATTCTGCTGACCAGAATTCTCCTAAGCACCCTTTCCCCCTCAAGTGAAACCACCCAGTTACCGAATATATCCAGGCAATGGACACCGAGAAGCGGCAGGGATGATGGCTAGAACACCAGTGGAGGAAGACTCTGTCTGAATATGACAGAACATAAGTTACAGCTCTTGTCTGAGCCTGCTCAGTGGCAGTAATGGCCCAAAGGAGGGGTGCTTTTCTGTAACTCCTGTGTCCACTTAATGCTGTTCAACAAAGTGCTGTTTTGAATAGTTCAGGGATTCCTTTAGTCAGGTCACCAGGGTGATCTCAGAGAATTCGTAGGCCTGCTGTGATACATTTGCAAAGCACTTTGATAAAATCACTCATATCCATTTCAATTTGGAGTCCACGGTTAAAGCAGTTCAGTCACAGAGTGTGTCTAGGGAACCGCAGCTGCAAGCTAAGTATTTAGAGGGGGGTCCGAAGGGGTTTAGTCTACTATCTCTTTATTTGCCACCTGTCAATCTTGGCTAAACATCTGTCAGGGGGCTGACTGGATAGATCGGTGAAGTGATAAATTAAGAGGTCCTGGCTGCTGGCCTGAAGAAGGTGGTCATGCAGCCACTTTTTATTTTTATTTTTTAAAGAAGTCTTCCCTCGACTCAGAGGATTGCTTCAACCACCACTTGGTTGCAGATATTTCCTTCCTGAGCAAGTTGCTTAAGCATCTGTTAGCTAGGCAACTCCAGTCATTTTTTGATGGCATTGATTTCTGGATCCATTTCAATTTGGCTTCAGTCCTGCATGTTGCCAGAAACTGCTTTGGTTACCCTGATGGATGACCTCTTCCTGGGGAAGGACAGGGCTTGGAACATGTCCTGAGGAGGGTGACAAAGGAGACCAGTTCCTATGAGAAAAGGTTGAAAGATTTGGATATGTTGAAGGAAGTTATTAAGAGGCAATATGGTTGTTGTTGTTGTTTAGTTGTTTAGTCTTGTCCGACTCTTCGTGACCCCATGGACCAGAGCATGCCAGGCACTCCTGTCTTCCACTGCCTCCCACAGTTTGGTCAAACTCATGCTGGTAGCTTTGAGAACACTGTCCAACCATCTCGTCCTCTGTCGTCTCCTTCTCCTTGTGCCCTCAATCTTTCCCAACATCAGGGTCTTGTCCGGGGAGTCTTCTCTTCTCATGAGGTGGCCAAAGTATTGGAGCCTCAGCTTCAGGATCTGTCCTTCCAGTGAGCACTCAGGGCCAATTTCCTTCAGAATGGATAGGTTTGATCTTCTTGCAGTCCATGGGACTCTCAAGAGTCTCCTCCAGCACCATAATTCAAAAGCATCAATTCTTCGGTGACCAGCCTTCTTTATGGTCCAGCTCTCACTTCCATACATCACTACTGGGAAAACCATAGCTATACGGACCTTTGTCGGTAAGGTGATGTCTCTGCTTTTTAAGATGCTATCTAGGTTTGTCATTGCTTTTCTCCCAAGGAGCAGGCGTCTTTTAATTTCATGACTGCTGTCACCATCTGCAGTGATCATGGAGCCCAATAAAGTAAAATCTCTCACTGCCTCCATTTCTTCCCCTTCTATTTGTCAGGAGGTGATGGGCCCAGTGGCCATGATCTCAGTTTTTTTGATGCTGAGCTTCAGCCCATATTTTGTGCTCTCCTCTTTCACCCTCATTAAAAGTTTCTTTAATTCCTCCTCACTTTCTGCCATCAAGGTTGTGTCATCTGCATATCTGAGGTTGTTGATATTTCTTACAACAGGCAATATGGTAGTCATCTTCAAATAGTCATAGTCAGGCAATATGGTAGTCATATTCAAATGTCACATAGAAGACGGTGGAGAATATTTGCTTCCTGTTCCTCCCAAGGGAAAGACCTAAACCAACAAGTTTAAATTACAAGAAAAATGATTTAGGCTAAACATTAGGAAGAACTCCTGATTGTATGGGTCATTTGACAGACTGCCTTAGAAGGTAATGGACTCTCCATCATTGGTGGTTTTAAACAGAGGCTGGATGGCCACATATCCTGGAATGCTGTATTAGTGGGTTCCCAGCATTGGCAGAGAATTAGATGGCATTTGAGGTCCCTTCCAGCTTTATGTTTCTGAATCCTGAACCGGTGTCTGTGGGTGGTAAAGGGCTGGATGAGAGCCAGTCAATCAATGCTCAATCCAGACAAGATGCAAGTGCCATTAGATGACCAACAAATCTGACCAACCTGTTCTGAAGAAGGATCCCCTTTAAGGATCAGAGTAACAGTTTGGTTTTTAGTTTTAATGCCTAAAAGAGCTGTCAGTGGTATGCCATGCTTTCCACTGCCTGGTTGGTGTGCCAGACTTCCTCCTGGACAGAGAGAGACTGAGAGCAGTTATCCATTTCCAAGTGATCCATGCCCAAATAATTCACAGTACTGAGTACTGCAGTGTGTTCTGTGTTGGAGGGTTCCTTTGAAAACCTCTCTGAAGCTACAGTGGATGGGCAAAGCTGCAGCAATCCTACTAACTTGGGCAGAGCATATCTCACCAGCTTTAAAACAGCTGCACTTGGTTTCTGTGTGTTCCCCTGCACAATTCAGAGTGTTTTAATCAATGAAGCTTCAAACAGCTTGGCACTGGAGGAATCTCAAGGATGTCCAGTTCCCATACAAAACTGACTGAGGTCAACATGAGAGGCATTTCTGCAGATACCCATTCAGATCAGGTGTATGGTGGTTGAGATTGGGCCTTCTCAGTGGTGATACCATTGCAAGGGAATTTGTACTCTGTTTCCTTATACTCAGAGTCCAGCAAGGGTTTTAGGTGTTAGGTAAATATGGCTTCATTTTCCCAGGCTTATAAATCCTCTCCCCCCCCCCCCACTGCTACATTGAGTTTTTTATTTGAGTTTTATATGCTCCTTCAAGGGTTTTTATGGTGAGTGCACTGTATTTTATTGCAATATGCTTTAACGGTCTGCTACTGTTTTTTTCATCTTCTTATTTTGTTTTTACACTTATTTATGTATTTTAAAATGTTTGTGATGAGTAGCTGCCTTGAAAGATATTACATGATGCAAGGGGCATACCGAAGTAAATAAGCAAGCATTATTTTATAAAATCTCAAATGCCTGTCGGATAGCACTTTAGGAAAAAACTGTGCTGATAGAACCATTCACAACAGCGAGCCATCCAGAACTTGCACCAAATATGTTTGTTAAGAAATCATTAATAAAGCACAAGGGCTAATAATAATAATAATAATAATAATAATAATAATAATAATAATAATAATAATAATATATTTATACCCCGCCCATCTGGCTGGGCTGACGTTAAGACTGATCCCTTTTAAAGAGCAAGTCAGGTTACTTATTCCTATGTGCACATCTTGCATAATTCTAAGTTGTATTTCCAGAAGCACTGGGTGTTTTGTTGTCATTGGAGGTGCAGCTGGCCTTTGTGGCAAGGAGTTTCTGTTTCTAACTAGGATTGGCTCACCAGCTACAGCCATACCTAGGCCAAGATAGAACAGGATCAGTTGCTCATGCTCTAGTGACCCCACATTGGATTATTGTAATATGCTCTACCCTCGAAAATAGTCTAGAAACTGCAGCTGGTGCAGAATGTAGCTTCCATAGTGTTAGCTTGGCCATCAAGATGGAAGAACGCAATGCCACTCCTTTAAACACTACACCTGGCGACATGTAAACTACTGGACACAATTCAAGGTTATTGATAATGGTCTGTAAAGCTCTTGGCCGAGGGATCAAGTATCTGAACCTTCAGTGCCAGGTGGGGAGATCTGCTTGTGGTCCCTATAAGAGAACTTGTACAAGCGATTTCAGCTCTGAAACGATCTGCCCTCGTCATTGTTTAAATGTTGACTAAATATTTTTCACCCACGTCTTTGCAGTCTGAAAGGTTAGTTAGTATGTGTCATGAACAGCATCGGGGGACCTGTGTTTTGAATCACTGCCGCGTCTGTATATTTTAGTTCTATATTTGTTTTTATGCCTTGATTTGTTGTACAAGACCCTTGGCTCTGTTGTAGGAAATGCAATTAAGTAACAGCACATTTGTCTGATTTCTCAAATCTAGGAACAGCCATACTCCTTTTTAAAAAAATAAAAATAAAAATATTTGCATAACGTATTCTGCTTCTGAACTCTGCATCCAGGACCACTAGCAAACTATTCAAGCACAGCCCCTCTAGCTTCTGAGATTTCACCAGGCATACTTGCAAGCTGAGTCTTAAAAAACAGGAAGGCCGAGATTCTCAGAAAGGCCCATTCTGTTTCCAGTATTATTATTATTTTATTAAATTTGTATACTGACCTACATCCATAGATCTCAGGGAGGTTCACAAGATAAAATCACAATGTAAAAGTTCAAAACACACAATCAAAATAAAAACAGTATCAAACCAATAACCCACTCCCAGCACATTTTAAGAAGGCATTGGATTTTAAGCAGCCAAAGGCCTGGTTAAAGAGGAACATTTTTGTCTGGCGCCTAAAGGTGTATAACAAAGAATCCCTGGGGAGAGCATTCCACAAACCTGTGGGGAGCCACCACAGAAAAGACCTGTCCTTGAGTTGCTACCCTACGGACCTCCTGTGGAGGAGGCAGACAAAGAAGGGCCTCAGATGATGTTCTCAGGGTCCAGGTAGGTTCATATCACACTCTACTTTGTGTTGCATCCTAGCATACAGAGAGAACCCTGGGAACAACAACAAGAACAACAATCTGGCTGGGTTTCCCCAGTCACTCTGGGCGGCTTCCAACAAAATATTAAAATACAATAGTCCTTCAGATATTAAAATCTTCCCTAAACAGGGCTTCAGATGTCTCCTAAAAGGGAATTCCCACAAAAAGATTTTGTGGGAGAAGCTCTTAGTAAATGGTAGCCAGGGGGACATCTTCCTGCCCTCCTGAGGTCACAGGCTTAGTTTTCGTGAAAGCCTTAGGTCTGGCCTGTAACACTTCAGACTTCAAGCAGAGAATCACAAGATCCAATGTTTCCCCATTCAGAAACAACACACCCCTCCACAAAGATAGCAGTCAGAGAGGCTTCTTGAGAGGTTAAGGCCTTGAAGTTGCTGGACTGAAGGGAAAGTATGATTCTTTATTTTTAAAAAATGCAGAAAATGCTTGTTTATTTGTAGGGTTATTGTTTTTTGTTTCATTTTTGTATGGATGTGTATTCAGTCATATGAACTCCAACCTGCAGTCTGAAGTGCTAGAGGATACACAACTTTGGTGACAACAGTGCCTGAGGCGTAGTATTTTTTTCTGATCCCTTCTCTGCTTCCAAAAACTGTTATGCATCCTCCTCCCCTCTCCTCAACAAGTTATCTTGAAATGTGCAATCTTCTAAGGCATTAGTTTCCTTCAGATATAGACCCATTGCAAAAACTCCAGACATAACACTCTCTTCAACCACAAACTCTGCGCTGTCTGGCAAGCCAACAGCCAGAGCCAGCAGAAGCTCAGTCACTTGAATGTAGGTTGTGTAATTGCTGGAATATAAATGGCAACAGCCTTGCGAACTCCCTTTTATGTTGGTAGAAGGGCAAAGAATTCCTGTGGGCAGCCGTGTGACCGGGTCCTGCATGAATGAGAAGCCAACACCCCCCCCCATTGTGCTGCCACACAGAAACTTGGGTAACCAAGAGGAGGTAAATTCTTCCAGTGCCTTGTGACTCAATCCCTAACTGGGGGGAGCAGCAGCATAAAGAGCTATTATTTGAGCACTGGTTTGCAATCAGCAGGCTGTGCGAATGTCAGAACGAAGATTTTCTCACTGCCTCTCCTTACGATGGGAGTGTGTGTGTTTGTTTGTTTGTGTGCGCACGCTGTTGTAAGGACTCTGGGGTTAGAGTGGAGCTGAGGTTCATCTCTTTCTGCACATAGCGACACATTGAAAACATACACTGTGAAATCCCTGCCAGCAAAACGCCAGCCTCCGAGTATCAGATTTTGCCTTACCACAACATTCTCCCTACAGGAGAAAAGAAAAGGGCTGTTACAGTGCCTATCTGCAGGGCTGCGTCAAGGGTTTGGTCAAGGATCTGCTGGGAACTGTGAGAGATAAACAATGGACCATGGAACAGAGTAGAAAAAACTGATATTTTAAATATTGCTCTCACTACTGAAAAAGGCTGTGTTGGACCTAAAGCTTTAAATTTATGAAGGCGAAATATTCAGAGTCTGTAAGAACTAGTTCATGGGTAGGCAAACTAAGGCCCAGGGGCCAGATTTGGCCCAATCACCTTCTCAATCCGGCCTGCGGATGGTCCGGCAATCTGTGTTTTTACATGAGTAGAATATGTGCTTTTATTTAAAATGCATATCTGTGTGGGGCATAGGAATTCGTTCATCTCCCCCCCCAATATATATATATATATAGAGAGAGAGAGAGAGAGAGAGAGAGAGAGAGTCCAGTCCCCCACAAGGTCTGAGTGACAGTGGACCGGTCCCCTGCTGAAAAAGTTTGCTGACCCCTGGACTAGTTAATGACAGTAATAGTTGAGGACAGGTTTACAGGTTCCACAAGTGAATCCATATCCTATTGTCAGCGTGGGTGACATTCTCCTCAAATTCGGTTGGAGTCCAGCTGGGTTGCTGCATGAAAAGAGCTTGATGGTGTTGGGTCAATCCCTTGTGAATTATTCTCAACGTAAAGTGGTTTGTCAGTGATTCACCATGCCCTGGTATTATTTTCATGCTGAACCCAGGAGGGGCCAGAAATGAGCTAGCATGAAAACAGAATTGTGTTTGCTTCCCTTGTCCTACCCAAAACGGTCAGGGTTAAGGTCGTGAACAAATTCCATGAGTGAGAAGGTTACTACATCTTCCCTTTACACGAAGAATAATAAGGCAATGCCACAAAGTTATACTGTATTTGTATTTTAATCCTATAAGTGATTGCTTTTATTTTTGAGTAATTCTGAGCTACCCCCTTCAAGATGTAAGTGCTTTTTGGCAAACTGCCAAATACATTAAACTTCTGTAGGAGTTAGGTGGTTTTTTTGTTTATTGTCCCCTGCCTCTTATCAGGGTGTTCATACTAAGTATTTCTTCTGAAATTCATCATGGTGAAAGCAAAGTTGGAGGTCACCATCTCATTTTTGACCTGTTCCTTTCTCGGATGCATTCCTTAACTCTGTGCTAGGACATGAAATGAGTGTGATTGCTCATGCAAAAGGGAGAGAGAGAGAGAGAGAGAGAGAGAGAGAGAGAGAAGAAGAAGAAGAAGAAGAAGAAGAAGAAGAAGAAGAAGAAGAAGAAGAAGGGAGGAGGAGAGAAGCAGTAGCAGCTACAACCTGAGTGTTGCAGCCACAATTCATTCAGAAGCCTGGGGGAATTCAAATGACCTTCCTTTTGCGTTCACAGAGACAGGTGGTGGGAAGAGCCATTGCCAGCTGGCTACCTCCTTGCACCCTCATGACTCATCATAGATCTCTTCAACACAAGAGGAGATCGTGGGATAATCAGGGTCCTCCTCCCTTTCATAGAGGAAGCCTATGTGTGTTCAGCCCTTTCACGCTGATGCAGAATGTGGCCTGCAAGGGACATCGTCAACACATATGTCAGCACGCAGGTGGCCTTCTCTCCTGTATTCATAAGCACGTGAGTTGGGCTGTGTGAATCCTTCTCCCGTGAATGAGACTCCAGGTGGGAATGAGATGCTGACAGCATCTGTCCATTCTGAAAGTTTCTAGCTCTCCCTCGGCTTTGCCAACCCTCTCACTCAAGGGGGTTTGGAACTGGCTCGGGGTTTAACTCACGCGCGCATTGCAACTTGTATGTGCTTGTTCCTACTCCACATAGTTCCTTTCGCATCATTCCCATTTTTAGCCTATTATTTCTCCCAATAATTCGTGAGGTTTGAGGCCCACAGCACGTGGGAGAAGGCATTTCAAATCCCCAAATGGCTTGGGACTAAGAATGGAAGAGAATGTGTGTATTTTAAGTGGTCTGACCTATTGCACATGTCCTGGTCCGATACACAGCTTGGAACACAGTTATCCTTCACAGCTCAAAATCATGCAGGAAAACATAGATAAAATGAATAAGATACATTTAGAAATACATGCTGAAATAGGTATTTAGTAATTAAATATGTTTTAAATATTATATACTACATTTTATTTAAAAAGAGTTCGCATATTGATGCACACATTGACAGAATGCTTTAAGAATAAGCATATGCAATATTGTATTGACATGGACTTGAAATAGGCTGATCCAGCCATGTATACTTGAGACCAGTGAACCTTGAGGTCTATTAACCATTAATTCCATATGAACCTGCCCAGAGTTAAGATCTTCTTATGTGGCTCTTCTTAGGATCCTCCTCCTTTCAAAGACAAGCCAAGTGGTGACCTGAGAAAGGGCCTTTTCAGTGGTGGCACCCTCTCTCTGGAGTGCCCTCCAGGGAGGCTCTCTTGAAACCAGCAGAAAACCTTTTAATTTTTTCAGTTCCTTTTGACTGTCTGCTTAATTGGTCTTTTAAATCCCAGTACTGCTCAGGTTTTATAGTCTTTTAATTCCTCTTCTGCTGTTCTGGTAATCCCTTTTGGTGTTTATGAGAGGGATAGAACTTGTTCAAAGGAAGGAAGGAAGGAAGGAAGGAAGGAAGGAAGGAAGGGAGGGAGGGAGGGAGGGAATGGGTGTTTAAAAATACCATACTGTTTCCCACTTTATATGTATTACTGCTGAATTTGAGGTGGGTATAGTTCCTCTCTAGCAAGGCAACCATTTTGTCTCTTGTGGTTTCATTCTGCTGACTCAATACATACAACATAAGCTTTTCTGCTATCTCTGTGTGTATGTCTTTATTTATTTATTTTTTAAAAAAAACTGTTCCTCTGTGAGTGTGAAGAGTCTGCGAAATAGCTTCATCAGCACACAAGAAAAAGGTGAAAACCTGTTGCCAATCGCTAGACATTTAATCTAGTAGAATCCCGGCAAATTACTGTTATCAGCCAATTCTAATTTTTTTGTTGTGTGTTCAAACATCAGTGGGTGTGTTTTTATTACTAGTTGTGGTATATACAGAGATGATCCATTTATTTATAGGATTAGGGAGTTATAGGTGACTGTGAAATAAGCTGCCCCTCTGTCAAATTCTGCTCTCAGTTGGAAGATTTCCCCATTTTTACAGGGTGAGATGCAGTTCATCTTGTCTAGTACATGACATTCTTCCCTTTCTAACTTAATAACCACTTTTGTGTCATATCACTCTAATTACCCGTCTTGTGACAGCTTGGCAAATTTAGATATTAAATTGCATTGATCTCTTGATATAGTGAGACTCCAAAATACTTTTCACTGAGAGGTTAATAGTGAACTTTCGGAGGTCAAGAGCCCATGCGTTATCCAGCAAAGCACCTTGTCTACTCTGAAACTATTTCAAAGAGTCCTTCTGCCGTACGTCTCAATGAACAGAACTATTGTATTCAGTGAGATTCTTATCAGCGGGGTACTCTGTTTCCTAACACGCACATTTGCTCTGAGTCACAAAATTAATTAATGGAGAAAATTTATTTTAAAACGGAGCAGTGAAGCTGATTTAGTGCTCTTCTCTCCATTTATAAATGTCTCTACCCCTATGGCTATGAGTTACATTAGTTATTTTTCTTTTCTCTTCAATCTATGTACAATGTGGTGTAATGAGTTGAGATATTAAGGCACTTGCAAAGAGCCAAGTGCATTTCTTCTAATGCAGTTTATTTTAGTTTTATAGTTGTCTTTTTTTCTTCATTAATAGCTTCATCAAGACAGCATGCCAAGATAACTGAGTGGCCTGGTAGGTGCAACTCTTCTGGGCATGGAGATGTGTGGTGGTGAAGAAAGGATGAACTCTTTGGGCATCTGCCTGTCAAACAGTTGTTAAAAACAAAGGAACTAAGGTCTGGGATTTTGTTGTTGTTGTTGTTTAGCTGTGTCCGACTCTTCATGACCCCACAGACCAGAGCACTCCAGGCACTCCTGTCTTCCACTGCCTCCCACAGTTGGATCAAACTCATGTTAGCTTCAAGAACACTGTCCAACCATCTCATCCTCCGTCGTCCCCTTCTCCTTGTGCCCTCAATCTTTCCCAACATCAGGGTCTTTTCCAGGGAGTCTTCTCTTCTCATGAGGTGGCCAAAGTATTGGACCCTCAGCTTCAGGATCTGTCCTTCCAGTGAGCACTCAGGGCCGATTTCCTTCAGAATGGATAGGTTTGATCTTCTTGCAGTCCACGGGACTCTCAAGAGTCTCCTCCAGCACCATAATTCAAAAGCATCAATTCTTCGGCGATCAGCCTTCTTTATGGTCCAGCACTCACTTCCATACATCACTACAGGGAAAACCATAGCTTTAACTATACAGACCTTTGTCGGCAAGGTGATGTCTCTGCTTTTTAAGATGCTGTCTAGGTTGCCATTACTTTTCTCCCAAGAAGCAGGAGTCTTTTAATTTCATGACTGCTGTCACCATCTGCAGTGATCATGGAGCCCAAGAAAGTAAAATCTCTCACTGCCTCCATTTCTTCCCCTTCTATTTGCTAGGAGGTGATGGGACCAGTGGCCATGATCTTAGTTTAACATGAATGACACTGGAGCACTATTACTTAGGAAGCTGCCATACACTGAATAAGATCACTGGCCCATCTATCTCAGAGCTCTCTCCAAGGTTTCAGACTGTGGACAATTCCACCTGGAAATGCTAGGCGTTGAAGCTGAGACCTTCTGTATGAAATGTAGAAGCTCCACCAATGAGCTGTTGCCTCTCTTCTTATAATTGCCTCTGCTCTTGGTAAAGAAAAATGTCTCCCCCATTATTGTTATTTTTTAAATGTGTTTTGCAAATATAAGCTAGAATGTCATTTCAAGCATAGTAGCGGTCTGTTTTACTAGGGTGACACTTTGGGTTCTCTACTGTAGGGTCAAGTGTTCAAGTGAACTTGCTAGTTTCTTCCTGCCTGCCAGATAGCAGCAGAACTGCCAAATTTGTGTGCCTCCAGCACCCGTTCTGGACGGGCAATCCAGATTCCAGGATACATTGGTTGATGGCACTGAAGTCCGCAGTAATATCTGGGAGAAGGATGATGCTCCCCCTCTCTCAGAGAGCAACCAAGGCAATTTCAACCTCACTGCCTCCACTCTCTTTCTACTCTAGCCTGAAACTGCACTCTTGAAGGTTGTCTAGGATGGCATGTGATGTCACATGGAGGGCTGGTGGTCAAGGTGAGGGGATTTACAGATATCTGTAGCCCTCATGCCCAAGTGGAAGTTACTTTAGGTTCAAGCACACATACCAGTCTGTCATTGGATTAGGAATGAGCAGTGGCCACAAGTGAGTCATACTTAGCCTTCCTCTCTTGATAACTTTTGTGTTGACCACTGGTACAGCTTTTCTGGCAGGTAGGGTATCAGATTTATCCTTGTATTTTTGCGTGGACAGGCGGAGTCCCCCCAACCCCAGAGTGGAATAATGACTCAAGACAACGTGCCATGGGATTAAAATTGGCCACAACTTTATTAAGTTTCAGATGTAGGGAGACCTTGGCTCAGGTAATGGGCATTTATCCTTCCCAGTCCCCATTCGGGGATCTGGTGGTCATCAGGGTTATCCAGAATGTGTGGGGATTGGGCTGGCTCTGGAGAACATATGTTCAAGCAGAGAGCCCGCCCCCCCGTTTTGCCGCCGTCACAAAGGAGAGCAATGACAACCTCTCGGCTTATGGCCAATGCTTCCCCTCAAGACCCCTTTAACAGGGAACCCTGTGATCACCGCCTCAAGGGGGACGTGAGTCACCACTTCAAACCCCCCCCCCCCCATTTAGGAAGATAGACTAAAGGATTCCGCTCAAGGCCTGAAAACTGTCAAAGTTGTGACGTTTTGCTACGGGGAAGGCAAAATCTGCCAATGCAGGAAAATTCCTTTCCGACCCTTCAACAGCGACCATGACGTAGCAGCGCACGCGTACCTGTGGAGAAGAGATTAACCTGCAAAAGAAGGCTTAACTGAGGGAGGGCAGGGTGGGAGAAGCTCTGGAGCCAACTGACGCTTCACAGGTAAGATTCACCTGTTGTGTGGGCAGGGTGGTCCCTCCCCCTACCTGGCCGATCCCCTGGCAACACCACCCCAGGCGGGATTGGGCGATTAGCTGAGGTAGGCGGAGACCTCCAGGTATCCAGCCTGGGAAGGGCGAAGCCAGCCTGCACTACCAGGAGCCGCATTGGGATCCAGGGGGCTGCGCGTGACCACACACCCCATTTGATGTGGGGAGCGGTCATTTTTGACTTTTTTATCTTGCTATGTTATTGAGTCTTTCGGAGCTGAAATAAATGTGATCCTTGGTTTCAATGTGAATTTTCTTCCAAGGTTTTCTGAGTGCGTAACAGATATTTGGCGCCGGATAACAGCTGGCATTTAAACTTGCATATCTGAAATGATTTTTGTATGTATTTGGTAGTTTATAGCTGACAATGCTTGATAGACAGCCTGCAGTGATATTTGGTTTTTTTGACAGTATTTGACAGCTGATATTTGGCGTTTGTTACTTGATACCTTCGCACAAACCAAAGAATCAAGAGTTTGAAGCAGTCAGGTTTGTCTGTTTGCCAGAGTGACATATTCTGTCCCTTGCATATTATGCAGCTGAGAGGCTGGAGCGGAAATGAAGGATGAAAGCGAGCAAATCAAGTATAGAGGAGCCCAAAAGAATAACAACACAAAAACACAAAACAAAAAGGCCCCTAAACCCTAACCTGTGGGGTCTAAATGCATATAGTCCATTGTGTTTGGGATTAATGGAAAACTAGATCATCCAGTTATATAGACTGTAACTGTAAACCCCATGAATGCTCCCACTGTTTCACGTACAGTTTTACCTGCTTGTATGTTTTGTGCTGAGGGACCATGGGAGGATTATCTCTGTTCTATTTGTTTTATTAAACTAATTAAAGTATTTCAGACTAGGAAGTACTTTTCCAGTTATTATGAAAACACTCCAGGGATAAACAACGAAGAAACAGGAAAGGGTGCTGTATAGGTTTAGCAAACGCACAATTAATGCAGTGTTGTAAAACCCTCCGAAAATTAACAGCATCATCCAGCCAAAGTTAAGATTTTTTTTTTTTTTTAATTTCCATTGATTTCAGCAGGAGAGGGAAGCATGTACTTAACTTTGTGAAACTGGCCATGACTTAACAGGCTGATCTGCTTCACTGTGAATTTACAGCTAAATCTCTGGGTATTTGTGAGCAGGAGAGAAATAAGAGAGCTCTCCCCTTTTTACTGCTTCGTAATGCTACAGTGCCATCATAATAACTATAAGAAAGGGAGCAAGATTTGGTTCTGGCTCATGCATAACCAATAAAATTGCTAATTAAGGGACAGATTCTGCCCTCTGGTACTTGGGTGAAACTCTCATTAGTGTGAAATAATGGTGTTGTGTCTTTTAATTCGGGTCAGAATCTGAATCTGATGTGCCAGTCTGTTAAGACGTATTCTCTGGGTTGAAAGGGGGGTGTCAGTGGAACAAATTTTGTCGAAAGTGGCTAAAAACAAGACTGCAAAATAGTTATTAAAACGTCCATTTATTTGAAGGCTGTGCATTCACCTTTCAGTTTGAAACCAATAGAATATTTGCAGTCTTGATTCAACTCCTCTCTCCCACTATATACTAAGTGAAATTGGTTGCTTAATGGCACCTGAAAATCCCAGTTCTGCAGTACTGGAGATGTCCCATGTAAGCCTCCCGTGTGGAGGGAGACACAGCTCCTTGGTAGATAGAGCACATTCCTTGCACATAGAAGGTCCCAGCCTTAATTATTGGCAATTCTAGTTAAAAGGAGTCTGCCAGTCAGAGTAAGCAGTCTTGTACTAGATATGGGACGCGGGTGGCGCTGTGGGTTAAACCACAGAGCCTAGGACTTGCCAATCAGAAGGTTGGTGGTTCGAATCCCCTCGACAGGGTGAGCTCCCGTTGCTCGGTCCCTGATCCTGCCAACCTAGCAGTTCGAAAGCACGTCAAAGTGCAAGTAGATAAATAGGTATCGCTCCGGCGGGAAGGTAAATGGTGTTTCTGTGCGCTGCTCTGGTTCACCAGAAGCGGCTTAGTCATGCTGGCTGCATGACCTGGAAGCTGTACGCCGGCTCCCTCGGCCAATAAAGAGAGATGAGCACCGCAACCCCAAAGTCGGTCATGACTGGACCTAATGGTCAGGGGTCCCTTTACCTTTACCTTACTAGAAGGATCCATGATCTGACTCAGTAGAAGACAGTTCCATATGCTGAGATATGTTGCAAGCGCAACAGGCACCCTGTAATGTGATTTCGCCCCACACCAATTTTGAGGTCTTCCTGTCACCCGTCTGCTCATGAGTGTTTATATTTCTGTGTGGAACCATTTGTAGCCAATGTCTTCCTTATTGGTGCCTCTACAGAAAAGTTGTGCCAAGTGATCACTGATGTATTTCATCCTAAAAACCTGAATACAGTGGTACCTCTGGTTACGTACTTAATTCGTTCCGGAGGTCTGTTCTTAACCTGAAACTGTTCTTAACCTGAAGCACCACTTTAGCTAATGGAGCCTCCCACTGCCACCGCACCATTGGAACATGATTTCTGTTCTCATCCTGAAGCAAAGTTCTTAACCTGAAGCACTATTTCTGGGTTAGCGGAGTCTGTAACCTGAAGCGTATGTAACCCGAGGTGCCACTGTATCCACTTCGGAGATGGACATGTTGCTGAGCTTGGTAAAGGGGACCCCTGACATTGTCCAGTCATGAACGACTCTGGGGTTACAGCGCTCATCTCACTTAACAGGCCGAGGGAGCTGGCATTTGTCCACTTCTGCAGACAGTTTTTCCAGGTCATGTGGCCAGCATGACTAAGCCACTTCTGGCGAAGCCACAGCAGCAGATGGAAACGCCGTTTACCTTCCCGCTGGAGTGGTACCTATTTATCTACTTGCACTTTGATGTGCTTTCAAACTGCTAGGTTGGCAGGAGCAGGGACCGAGCAACGGGAGCTCACCCCGTCGCGGGGATTCGAACCGCCAAGCTTCCGATCGGCAAGTCCAAGCAGCACAGTAGTTTAAACCACAGTGCCCAGAAGAGATTTCTTATTAGCTATTAAATATTAGCTTCTTTTTATGTTACCGCTTTCAGGTTTAGATGCAAGTGGTATTTAGCCTTTGTCATCCCGCAAACCTTTCCTTTTTAATTCAATGGGTTTTGTGTTAAGTGCACAAAAATGTCAATAGGGACATGAAGAACTCAAGGTAAGAAACATGGTGTATTTGTTGTTGTTGTTGTTGTTGTTGTTGTTGTTGTTGTTGTTGTTGTTTACAAAGCACGATGGCTCTGCAGTATGGCAGCAGACAGGCTGGAAGTGAATTCCCCCCTTCTTCCATGTGCTGACCTCTTTCATGCTACTTACTGTGAATTAAATCTGCGAGTGAGAACCAGTTTGGGCATGTGCAGCAGCACTCCATTGCTGCCCAATAATAAGATTTATGTTTCCAAGGAACTGCGACAAAGAAAAACGGGGGTAAGAGGGAGGGGTTAAGAGCCAGTAGCTGTCACTGTGTAAAATAGAAGTATGTATGTTTGGATAGGGAGTTGGGGCGAAGCTTGGATTAGCTCATCTCATATCCTGTTTGCCGTGTGCTCCCCTTTCTGAAAGTTCAGAATGAAACAGCTGTGAGTGTGTGGGGTTTAGCACATCTCATGCCATTACAGCTTTCAAAAGTCAAACGGGATAAAAATCAGTTGTGACCTGCTCAAGACATGTGATTGCGCAAATGGCATGACTGTTGTTTGTTGTTCCCTTGGGAATGATTAGTAACGGCAAACGAACTCGTGAAAGGGATACACTGAAGGCAGAGAAAGAAAGATCTCTCTCTGCCCCCCGCCTTCTTCATAGCTTCAAACATGCATAACTTTTCATCCACACTGAGCCCGGCTCTGCCAAACAGTGTAATCCACGCCCCCTGCAACCTTTAGGTTATAAATAACTTTTGAACGAGGCACATGCATAGCCACAGTTGTAGCAAGGATGTCACGAAAAGGATTGTTTGTGCAACAAAGCATCTTTAAGGAACGAAGAGCCATAGACTGAACCCCAAAGGAAACGTTTAAGAATTGAAAAACTTCTTTTTCCTCTCCCCTCACACCTTAGACAGGGAGGCCACCTGTCCCTGTTGCTGATATCTAACACCCAGGGGATCCAAATCTGTCGGAAAAGTCCATAGAACCGCATGTCTTTTCTCCACGTCTCTCTCCGATTAGAACCCACGAGTTCATAGGAAAGAATCAAGCCTTAAAGACTATATATAACGGCATTTGCTCTCACGGGCTGGCACCCACTTTGTCAGGTGGAAGTCCATGAAACACGTGCTTCAACTCAAGCTTGGAAAGTGTGATCTGATGATAGGCATCTTCTTTTATGCAATAAGCTAGCAGAGCAGTCCCCAAGCCTTCCTCCATGCAAATGCCAGAAAAAGCTGCCTTTCATATTAAGGAGAGGAATGTCCTCTGTAGCAAGCTCCCGTTTTAAAATAACCAATATTTGTATGTATCTCAAATTGCCCAGAAGATATTTTGGTCTGCTTATTTGCATGATATGGAAACAATTTTCGGCAGCGAGTGTTTTAAGCTATTTTGGTGTTCCTTTTCTTTTGGAGCGATCAGAAGGGTATACATTTAGGAACGTGTTTCTCTCTCTTCCCTTTTGAAGTCGGCAAAGTGTCTAATTTGCAGCAGAAGAGAGGGAAAGTTGGAAATAGTACACAGACGTGCGTTTGAACTTGGGAAAACTTTGAGGAGTTTTGAGAATCCGTGTTTGAAAAGAGTCACTTGCAAATTCTCTTCCTCCCCCTCTTTCTTCTTCTTCTGGATGAACTTGAATAGCTCTGAGCTGAGCATTCATTTTTCCGTGTATAATCTAGAATGCTGTCCATTCCACTTCCTGCCAAGTTGGGTGGTGTGAAAGGTGAAAGGAAAGCAGGCTGCAGCCAGGTAAGGCAGAGGCAAAGCTGAAGGAAGCCTGTCACTGGGAGCAGCAAGAGGAAGTGTAGAAGCAGCATCCCCTGTTCTTCAAAACAGTCAGCAAGCTTGATAGGGTAAAGGGTAAAGGGACCCCTGACCATTATGTCCAGTCGTGGCTGACTCTAGGGTTGCGGCGCTCATCTTGCTTTACTGGCCGACGGAGCTGGTGTACAGCTTCCAGGTAATGTGGCCAGCATGACTAAGCCGCTTCTGGCGAACCAGAGCAGTGCATGGAAACACCATTTACTTTCCTGCCAGAGTGGTACCTATTTATCTACTTGCACTTTGACGTGCTTTCGAACTGCTAGGTGGGCAGGAATAGGGACCGAGCAATGGGAGCTCACCCCGTCAGGGGGATTTGAACCACCAGCCTTCTGATCGGCAAGCCTTCTGATCGGCAAGTCCTAGGCTCTGTCCCATAGCGCCGCCCGTGTCCCACAGCAAGCTTGATAGAGAGGCCTTTATATGGGGTTCAGACAATAGCATATAATCTATTGTGATCTGCTGCTACTAAGATTCTGGTCTGGTCAGGTCCCCTCCAGCCTTTGGCCAGAAATAGATTGATGGTTCAGAAGCTGATTCGCCACCTTAGGTAAAACCAGAGTCAGGATCCGCTGTGGTTTCATGTCCACAAATGTAGAATCCAGGATAAATTTTTACATGGGAAGAGAATAACACATTGAATGTATTTCCGCTTGCCGCATCACTTTTCAGGTGACACAGATAGCAATATTTGCATGTAAACAGTGCACACGGCAAGTTGTTTCGGATACACTGATCTCCATAATCCTTATGAAACCACACACAAACACCTTCCCTATGAGAGATTATCTCATCTGCCCTCATATTGTTTACGTGCTCCCTAATTCTTCAAGCAGCATAATTTTCCGGGGATGCAGCGCTCACCCGGGTTTGGTTCCCATTGGAAGGTCACGGGAGGTTTACGTAATGTGTTCAACTATTTACAAATGTAGTGCAAATATTGAAAATAAATAAGTGAAAGTAAGTAAATACTGATTGAACACAGGTGAAAATATCTCTTGAACACTCACAAAGCAACAATAAGAATCCATAGCTCCCACGCCATATTTTGAGGGAGACTGCCAGCGCTCAAAAATGCTGTTAGCTTTCTCAGCGTCCCGCAAAACCCAGGTCTCTTGACTCCGTCTGGCTCAAAGGTGCAGTCTGCACACACATCTTCACCCCGTTGCCACCATTTTCTGATTGACTTTTCCTCTTAAGAACCTGACCCTGTATCAAGAAGTCATTGGCTAGCTATTGGCTCCCATGGCAACCTGTCACCCATTGAAAATAACAAAAGAGATGGGATGGGCAAGACGTATCCAGCAGGTTTGACTTTAGCTGTCCTCATCTAGTCCTAACCCCAATAGCTTTATTCAGTGTTGTTAATCAGGGACAAAGGGCATGTCTGCATTTGCAAGTCCCACCCTCAACATCCCAGGCATGCAAGCTACCCTTTAGATCTTTGCTTCAGTTGTGAGTAGGCCTATAGAAAGTTCTGAGCATGCTTGGTTGACTTTTAGGTTGGGCAAATTTGTCAGCTTTGGTTTCTCTCCGTTTCTCATTTTCCAAATTTTCAAGGCGGCTCCCCACATTTCTACATGAGCCTGCAATTTTTTTTAAAAAAATGTTTTCATGAAAATTCATCAGCATTTTAGTGTCATATTTTTGCGTGCTATTTTGGCGAACACACATACTTTTTTGCAGTGAAATTTCCCTTAATACAATGCATTTTTTTGTATGTTATTCTCATGAATATATGTATTTTTGGGCATGGTTCACTCTACCAGAAAACTGAAAAGTTAGGAGAACTGGCAAAGGATGGCTGAGTTTTGGTTCATGTGTTACAAAGAAGCAAGGAGGATAGGGTGGGGAAGTCATTGATGTTTCCTTGCGAATGTTTCTTATGCTCTTCCACAAGCCATAGTGTTTGAAGACATTCTCAGTGTGATGCTTACTAGGTTGTAAGACCCACTGAACACAGTATGGCTTCTAAGAAAACATACATACAATTGTGCTCCTGGCTGAAGAGGGATTCAAATTTGAATCTTGAGCATTCATATTCTAATATATATCCATTACACTAGCCTGGAGTTTTGAGGGAATTAGACATTCATGTCGAGAGACAAATCTTGCCAATTTCCCTGTGTTGTGTACTATATGCACTTTATTTTCCTTTGCGTGATATCACAAATTGTGCATAAGAGCCAGCTAATTTTGTATGCATTAAAATTCAGAAAAAGATGGGCCATCACCTATGTCCTCACACAGTTACAACTTTCCCACCTTTCTGGGTTGTTTTTTTTATAGAAAATACATGCTTTCATCTTTAAATGTATGTTTTAGGCATCAGATATGCAAAAGATTTTATTTTATTTTAAAAATTATATCCTATATTCTGGGCATCAAGAATCTTCTAGGTAGCTAATAAATTCAAAACGCAATGCATAATAAAATATACATAAAACCACTAGTCTTAGTCTTAGTCGTCTTAGTTGTCCTAGTCGTGTTCGACTCTCCGTGACCCCATGAACCAGAACATGCCTTGGAAATTCTCACTTTCTTCTCAAAGCTTCTCCTTTTTTATGTCCATGGAGTTTTCTTGGCAAAATACTGGAGTGGTTTGCCAGTTCCTTCTCCAGGTAGATCACATTTAGTCTAAACTCTCGGCTATGACCTGTCCGCCTTGGGTGGCCCTGCACGGCACAGCTCATAATTCTTGGAGTTATTCAGGCCCCTTTGCCACGACAAGGCGGTGATCCATGAAGGGGAAACAAAACCATACGTTATATTAAAACATTGACTGGCTAGAATGCTTAAAAACAAACAAACCAACAGCAATGCCAAAAACTCAAATGGAAACAAACCTGGCAGTCCTCTCCTAGGAAGGTATTGCATAGGGAAGGTGCCAGCACAAAATAGGCCCTGCTTGTAAGGAGCTACCAACTTGTGGCTTCATGTGTTGAGGGAGTCTAAGGCAGGGCATCACCTCAAATTCACAGTAGCCAGGAAGATGCATAGAAGCAGGCACTTCTGGAGATACCCCAAGTCCAGGCGTTAGGTACCAGGCTGGTCGGCAGACCAACTCTACATTAAAAAGATGTCTGCAGACATGACATGAAGACTGGAAACATCAATGTCACCATATGGGAATCCCTTGCAGATGACTGCAGTGCCTGGAGACAGACGGTCAGGTCAGTATCCACAGCAACAGCCACAGGAGAAATGGCTACTGCAAGGAGTGCAGAGAAGAAACGCCATTGTGCATCTGCACCAGCAAAACCAGAAGCCTTAATCTGCCCCAGTTGTAGTAAAACATCTCTCTCTCTCATATCGGTCTCTGCAGCAACAGCAGGTGCTGTAACTCTCTTTCATTGTATCTCAAGACAGATGGATGCCAACAAAAGCCTGCAGTGTACCTACTTCAAACTCAGAACAGGCAGTATTTAAAGAATACCTCTTCGATAAAACGAATAAGATTATTTTTGTAAACATGCAATCCCATGCCCATTGTAACACAGTGCTATCCCATATACAGTGGTACCTCGGTTTAAGAACAGCCCTGTTGATTAACTGTTCAGTTTACGAACTCCGCAAAACCAGATGTTGTGTCCCTGTTTGCAAACTTTACCTCAGTCTAAAGCTGAAAGGTGGAAGGGCACCGGCAGCGGGAGGCCTCATTAGGGAAAGTGCACCTCGGTTTAAGAACGGTTTTGGTTTAAGAACAGACTTCCGGAATGGATTAAGTTCATAAACCGAGGTACCACTGTATATTTATCTGAGAATAAGCTCCACTGAACATTGCAATTATGAGTAAGCATACATAGATTAAGGTTCCTTATCTCCTGTTTGCTGCCATTTCAGATGTCAGCCTTATGAACATTTGTCTTTCAGCAATGGTTTTCAAACTTTGCACCTAACTTCCTACCTTCCCGAATTGACTCGTTGGCTAAGAGGAACAATCGCCCTGTAACCCCCAACATGCTGCGTGGGATTTTGGATCAGGTTCAAGGAAACACTGTTCATGGATGGCAGTGATCAGACCTGTTGGGCTTCATAGGAACCTTGCTTGAACTTTGTGTCCTGGAACATAGTCAACATTCTTCAGCTTCACATTGCAGCAGCAGGTCAGTTGGCTTTCAAGGAAGAATGCCTGCCATTTCAGATCATATCTCTGAGGGATCTCTCTCATAAATATCGGATGAACCATAGAGTACCTGGGGAAAATAATTTGAAAATGACCATGAAGGGTTCATAGGCTTCAGACCCTAAAAAGAGCGAAGGGTGTTGACTAATTGACAACTGGCAAGTTGACAAATGAATTTTTCAACTTTCTTCACATCACATGCAGAGGCCACCAGCTCCCAGCTCCACACACCAGGACAGGATTCCTTGCACGCTCAAGCCCCACATGCTACAGTGGTGCCTCGCAAGACGAAATTAATCCGTTCCGCGAGTCTCTTCGTCTTGCGGTTTTTTCGTCTTGCGAAGCACGGCTATTAGCGGCTTAGCGGCTATTAGCAGCTTAGTGGCTTAGCGGCTATTAGCGGCTTAGCGGCTATTAACGGCTTAGCGGCTTTAAGAAAAAGGAAACAAACTCGCAAGAACTCGCGAGACATTTCATCTTGCGAAGCAAGCTCATAGGTAAATTCGTCTTGCGGAACGACTCAAAAAACGGAAAACCCTTTCGTCTAGTGAGTTTTTCGTCTTGCGAGGCATTCGTCTTGCGGGGCACCACTGTATAATGTATGATTGATATTAATTAGGTTTTTTGCAAAGTACCATACTCCTCAACTTGAGCTGAACCAGAAATAAATATGTAGCCATATATTAAAGCTTTATTAGTTGAAGAGAAGGACAGGGTGAAGGCACCTATATGAAACTCAATGTATGTTGGCTTGTGCTTGTATTAGTGTTGGCAGCGCCTTGAGATTAATTTGGTTACCACCATGGGTAAAGAATAAGAAACAGTATACCATAATGTAACTATGTTTATCGATTCATTTCTGGGATTAAAACTTATTGCCGCATTATATATGCAAGGGCAGACTCCCCTCCCCCACCCATTCCTTTGGAAGATGAAGGGAGGCACATTTTGGTAATTAAAGTGAATGTTGCCCTCTAAAGAGTCAGACGTAGAAAACTTGTCATTCAGGCTCTCATTACATGAGATTGGGGAGGAAATCTTTGGGATATCAGCATTCTGTACCCTCTTGTTTCTGTTTTGTGATGTGATAACATCTATTTAATATGCCATTCAACAGCGCAGGTCAAATGTCATTTTCTAACATCATGTTACTTCCTGTCTCATCAGTATGTACAAGACAGGACGAGCCTTGCATCTTAAAACATCAGAAAGCGAGGGTCACGATGAAATAACACAACAGAAATATCGCATAGATCCTGAAAGCAATTATATTAAAGGGCTTTCAATTTTGACACATTTAGATTAAGAATAAGTCTTTCCTGTTTCATGCGCCTGCTGTCAAGAATGCTGTTAAAACAAGGAAACTACCTCCAAAGAGAATAACTTTTAAGCACCAAAATGCAAAAGGGATAAGCACTAAATATATGGGTAGATATATTATGCTGTAACGTCGATTTGTGGTGTTCTTAATACAAAGCACAGTAGGGCTTAATTAAAAAGTGATTGTACCGATCTATCACAAACCTGCATTAAGGATATAGATGCCAAGAAAATTAAGTTGAATAGGTGGTAGTAATGAAATTGATTTTTTATTGAATAGTTTTTATTTCTCCAGCTTTGTTTTCTAATCCGGCCTCTTCATCAGTTAAGTGTGAGACATTCTTCAGCCAGATTCTTTTTAACTTCAGCATGCAGCTGGTTTTTGATACCAGAATTTGCATTTCCATTAATCCTTTGTATTTTATTTTTTTAATGTTTGAAACTGCTGATAAAGACTTGAAGACTTAATCATGGCAGTAAATGAAGAAGAACAAACCCTTTCAGCCTTGTTCCTTCCCTTCTGTTTCCTTCAGCAGAATGCTCAGGTTGCTACTGGAGCAAAGCTGTTTTGCTAGATTTTTTTTTTTATTATTTCATGTAAGCAAAAGTCTGAGACACGCTAAGAAGGCTCCAGGCAGTCCCATAACTGTACTTTATTACTTCGTAGACAAATCCCAGCAAACAGCCACGTGTCTTCTGCACCCAATATATTTAATGTTCTACTGATAACGCTGCGCAGGAGACAAAATGGACACAACTCACTAACTACTTCTTATGTGTAAGGTAAAGGTAAAGGTACCCCTGCCCATACGGGCCAGTCTTGACAGACTCTAGGGTTGTGCGCCCATCTCACTCAAGAGGCCGGGGGCCAGCGCTGTCCGGAGACACTTCCGGGTCACGTGGCCAGCGTGACATCGCTGCTCTGGCGAGCCAGAGCCGCACACGGAAACGCCGTTTACCTTCCTGCTAGTAAGCGGTCCCTATTTATCTACTTGCACCCGGGGGTGCTTTCGAACTGCTAGGTTGGCAGGCGCTGGGACCGAGCAACGGGAGCGCACCCCGCCGCGGGGATTCGAACCGCCGACCTTTCGATCGGCAAGCCCTAGGCGCTGAGGCTTTTAACCACAGCGCCACCCGCGTCCCCCTTCTTATGTGTAGCACCATATTAATTTAAATAACGGTGAACACAGCCTGTAAATACATGGGCACAATCCAGCCACAGATAAGCACATAGAAGGGGAAGGGATTTTAAAATGGTGAAATTTGCTCATCTGTTCTCCTTCTCCCCACCCCTCAATCTTTTTTTGCCCACAATCTTCCTCAGCCTGCAATGGTATGTGTTTTGCCCTACTTTCAGTGGAGCAGAAAAAATAACCAAGGAGGACTCTGTGGCTACCTTGACACTCTATTGACTGCTGCTTTTAAAGGCAAACACTTACTTCGTTGCCTGAAGTCTGGTAATTCTACCCCCAAACAAACAGGTATATACAGTGGTACCTCGGGTTAAGTACTTAATTCGTTCTGGAGGTCCATTCTTAACCTGAAACTGTTCTTAACCTGAAGCACCACTTTAGCTAATGGGGCCTCCTGCTGCTGCCACGCCACCAGAGCACAATTTCTGTTCTCATCCTGAAGCAAAGTTCTTAACCTGAAGCGCTATTTCTGGGTCAGCGGAGTCTGTAACCTGAAGCGTATGTAAGCTGAAGTGTATGTAACCTGAGGTACCACTGTAATGACATTCATAGTGAGAGTCTACAGAAAGCAAAGCCAGAGAAAGTCCAAGCAGAGTTACCATATAAAGAATGAAATGCTAATAACTGCTGCTGTGTTGCAGAATAATTCTGCAACAACAGGTTCATCAGAATTCAACATTCTGTTTAAAAAGCCACATTGTTGAGGGTGAATATATTTGTTTTTATGGCCATCTCAGATTTTTATGAAAGCTATCCAGTGTCACAAAGCTATTTTCCCTAGATTAATACATGCTTAAAGTTTAATTGCAAAGCACACACTTTTCTCTCTTTTTTTGTGTGTGGAGAGCATCCCATAAAACTGGCAAATTGCAGCAAGCCATGAAATTTTACCATGAAATAAGAAATTGGCTATCATGGGGGGTGGGTTATTGAGACTGAAATACATGTTTGGAAATGGACTATTACAGTAGGAGAATTAACCACAATATAATAACAGTAAACCCCTCTGTCCACACAAATCATTGTATTTTTTTATTCAAAGGGTGCAAGGCAAAAGTTGATGATGTTGTGACATGAATTCAGATAGCAAAATGCAAAAGAATATTTTGAAGAGCTATATGATAGCTTCTCACGAGTAAGAAGTGGATCAGTAAAACATTTCTGTGTTGACAAGTGCTGGCAGGGACTGGCAGGACCCTGACGAGTGCAGTAGGGCTGGAGTCTTGACTCGGGAGAGTGATTCGTGGGGAACTGTACCAGCCAGGAGGCAAGAGTTAGAGGCAGGGGAAGTTTCAGAGCTGGACGCTGGAGCACAAGATGAGTCGGAAGAAGAGGAGGAAGAGGCAGGTTAGGTAAGTGAAGCACCAAGTGCTTCCCTACCTTCTCCTGAACCACTGTCTCCCAGTACCAGGAGGGGACTGAAAAGAGATGAGCAGAGGAAGAACACTGGCATAATCTCTGCTTTTGTGCATGCAGCCCATGGGGGGGGTACATAAACTGTTGGAGAGGGAGTGCCCCCCCCCCCCCATTGCTGCAACTACTCCATAAAGTGTGGACCTGGGAATAGCTGCCTAGACGTTGGGTTGGTTTGCGTAGGTCTCCATCACTGTAGAAGGAACTCTCTGCCACGTGGTGGTCTGAAAGGTGCCCAGATGCAGAGGCTGGCTGACTGGGAAAAGGAATTATAAAGAGGAAGATCCTCAGCCTCTTCCCAAGACATCAAGAGAAAAAGCATCTGAAATCACCTTTCAGTGATGCAGCTAAAATGATACCTTTCCGCACCCACATGCTGCTATGAGGAAAAAATGGACTTACGTAGTTAGTTTTGAACTGTTCCTTTGTTCATCTTTGGAGCCCCATTGTGTGCTTTATTCTGCGCTCGTAAAATAGTTTCCATTGGATTTTAAGCCCATGATGCCTGAGAGAGAAGAAGAAGAAGAAGAAGAAGAAGAAGAAGAAGAAGAAGAAGAAGAAGAAGAGGAGGAGGAAGAAGCTACAACCTGAGTGTTGTAGCCACAGTTCATTCAGGAGAGAGGTGCCATGAACCATGAGAGCCCGGAGATAATTTGCAGGCAAACAACACGTCCCACAGGCTAATAGCTCTTCCACACGTTGACATCCACCTGTGGCAAGGAGGTCCACAACTAGATCTAGGGGAAAATGGTATATTTTGCTATTGGTCTCGATGTTTCTGAGATTTGTATGGCACATGGCCAGGCTTCTCAAACCATTTCTTTTTTTTACTCTTAGCATAGGTCATCGGAATTCCTTAGCTTGAGGTTATGAATGGGCCAGGAATGTAACTAATATATGCTTCAACATGTAATTAGTAATAGAACTGTGATTGGCATACGTTTATTCTTCAGTTTCAATAAAAGTTTTCCTTTTTCCAAAATCCTGCTTTGTGTGTATTTCATTCATTGCACCCACCTGCAGGCACACCTAGGCAATCGTCTCTTGCTTCTCAGCAAAGTGTCTTGCCTATCTCTAAGAGGGGGACGTGATCTGACCAGGGGTGGGAGCTGGGAGTTGGTGTGTAGCGGATAGCATGTTGTACTCCCATCAGACATTCATAAGATTAAGTCTTGGACACTGTGCTTAGAAAACCCTTTCCCCATCCCCCAACATGGAAACATCCTTGATGGGTAATATAATCCACTAGCAGCCCTCCATTGTAGCCTGCAAGAGCATTTGATTTCCTCCCTTTCCCTTGGAGCTCTCTCTCTCTCTCTCTCTCTCTCTCTCTCTCTCTCTGATGGGCTTTCTCATGAGGAGGCGGCTGTCCTGGTGGGCAATGCAGCCTACAGTTTGAGGAACACTGAATTAGGGTATTAAACTAGGCCTTTGCATTGTTGTTGTTCTCATTGGTTTTAATGATTTTAATGTCTGAGGCCATGAGCGATGCAATTTTTTATTTTATTTAGTTATTAAATTTATATACCACCCTATACCCGCAGGTCTCAGGGCGGATCACAGGATGAAATCAGAATATAAAACCACAAAATACATAATGAAAACAAAAAACAACAACCCAGTAACACCCCTCCAACACATTTCAAAAGGCCAATAAAGGTAAAGGGATCCCTGACCATTAGGTCCAGTCGTGACCGGCTCTGGGGTTGCAGCGCTCATCTTGCTCTATAGGCCGAGGGAGCCGGTGTTTGTCCACAGACAGCTTCCAGGTCATGTGGCCAGCATGATTAAGCTGCTTCTGGTGAACCAGAGCAGTGCAGAGAAACGCCGATTACCTTCCCACCGGAGTGGTACCTATTTATCTACTTGTACTTTGACGTGCTGTCAAGCTGCTAGGTTGGCAGGAGCTGGGACTGAGCAACGGGAGCTCACCCCGTCGCGGGGATTTGAACTGCCGACATTCTGATCGGCAAGTCCTAGGCTCTGTGGTTTAACCCACAGCGCCACCCTATAATCCGTTTAATCTGTAAGGTCCGCAAGACTTTCTGTTACAGATCAACAGGGCTCCCACTTTGGATACAGATGAAGAAGCAGGTTCATACTGGCCAGAGCGCAGGCTGTGGTGAGTTCATGTGTATGCATGCAAACACTTCTCACTGCCTTCAGCCTTTTCTTCAGTTGATTGATAGACTTCTTGCAATAGGTGTTTACCTTTAAACATACACACCCCTCCAACACCACCAGGGCACACAAAGGAGACTGGGTATTCTTATTTTTAAAAATATGTGCCGTGGCTGATGTTTAGTGAAGGAAGGGTTAGGGGAAGCTGTATCCGCCGCACGTAGGAAAAAAATTCAAAAGGAGAATGTGTTTACCTCTGCTGGTGAGCGACAAATCTATTAGTGACAGGAGAAATTAACAAAAGGCAAGATTTTCTGCATAAGGGGGAAAGGATTCGGGGAGTGAGTATAAATCTGACCTTCCATATTGCTCAAAAGGCAAGCTGTCTGGGAACTGGGATGAGCGCAACTTCAATGCTATGTGCAATTATCTGCAAATAGCATGCCCCGCAGAATTTAGGGGACTGGGGAAACACGCATAGGATCAGCATGCAGAAGAGAAATTTTACCACCTGGCAGCAGATTGCAGAAGGGCAGCAGAAATATAAAGGCATAAGAAAGTGCCCCCCCCCCCGGCCATCCTCTTAGGTGAATTTAGTGTGTGCAAACCTTCCTCAATTCCCCCTCCAAACAAACAAAAAACCAAAACAACCTTACCAACCACAGACTTTTATTAGTGATGTTGAAGCACATACCCCGAAAGGTAAGGAGAGGCTGCTTATCTCCTCAGTATCTTGTGATAATGAGGCTGCTTGGATCAGGCAAATGAGCATCTGAATTCCTCGCAGACGTGTAGTTATTCATCTTGGGTTTTCCACCTGTGGCAACTGGGTGATTTGAGATAGTTGGAAGGTATGGCTTTGGTCTCAGGTTGAAAAGCCCATGCAGAATAAATAAAATAAAATCTCAAATGAAATAATCTACCCGGGGATGAAATTGAGAGCTGCCTGAATGGAGCAGCGTAGGAATGGGGGCAAGCTGGAAGCAGGTGCAAGATACTGAACCGAGAAGCAAGGCCTACACTTGACTGTTGGGCCTGATTTGGAAGCATTTATAGCATAGATCAGAGCAAAGAATTTGCTGTTTGGGGTGGACAACATCCTGAGCTGAAGAGGACATTATCCCTTGTGAGAGTTACCTGGATCTTGTGCAGAGTCTGAACCAATAAGCTCTCCACACTGAGAAAGAGTCACAACATGTTATTTTTTAATTTTAATTTACTTATTTATTGAATTTATATTCTTCCCTATACCCGCAGGTCTCAGGGCGGTTTACAGAGAAACTGCAAATGGTCTTTAAACTTGTTACAAAAAAATGTTGTCAATAAAGGTAAAAGGTAAAGGTACCCCTGCCCGTACGGGCCAGTCTTGCCAGACTCTGGGGTTGTGCGCCCATCTCACTCAAGAGGCCGGGGGCCAGCGCTGTCCGAAGACACTTCTGGGTCACGTGGCCAGCGTGACGAAGCTGCTCTGGCGAGCCAGAGCCGCACACGGAAACGCCGTTTACCTTCCCGCTAGTAAGCGGTCCCTATTTATCTACTTGCACCCGGAGGTGCTTTCGAACTGCTAGGTTGGCAGGCGCTGGGACCGAGCAACGGGAGCGCACCCCGCCGCGGGGATTCGAACCGCCGACCTTTCGATCGGCAAGCCCTAGGCGCTGAGGCTTTTACCCACAGCGCCACCCACGTCCCTATGTTGTCAATACAAATCGGCAAATTGCTCTTAAACAACTTAGCAAGGCTGCCCAGTTTTCTTAGGTCCTTCCTTCTTAATATTGTCCAATAACTATTCTCTTTGGTTCCAGAGAGAGTCAGGTAAGCAAGTTGCTTCCTCAGTAAGCTGGAAGATTCTGAGAGAGACCCAAACTCCTAGGAATGAGTCATTGATTAACATATACATAGAAATAAAAACCACTCCATTCCCTTGTTGCAGCTTTAGCCGCAAAAGCACCATTTGCATTTGCTGCAGTTATCAGCAAAACATCCATTCTCCAAATGCAAACTTCCGCTACGTTCCATACACAATGAACACACCCCACTCCAGCTGCAACTTGTTGATCCTGGCTGGTTCTTTTCAGTTGAGCTAGTTGAAAGCCTTGGATTTCTTCAGCTTAATGTGAAACCAGGGAGAGTGCACAGAGACTTGGTAGGGCATAGCCATGCCTTTCCACATTAAGATTAGCCTTTGAACAAGGTGCGTATTCAGTTGTTCCTGGGTGAATGGACGATCTATCCATTAATCAAGATGTTGTGTGGCTCCTTGGGTGCTCATATCTGCAAACGTTTTCTTCCAGAGTCGATAGTTCATTTGGTTAATGATTGGTGCTGGTGATGCCAAGTATGCAGGTTTGATCCCCGTATGGGACAGCTGCATATTCTTGTATTGCATGAGATTGGATTAGATGAACCTCAGGGTCCCTTACAATTCAACAATTCTATGATTCTATGATTCTGAGATCTGTGGCTCCATCCCTGTCAATATGCAACCATAGAAAATCTAATCCCAGGGCTCACCCCACAAATTCACAAGGCGGATGTTCTCCTATGTGGCGGTATAATATTTGAAAGAAATGCTGGTAGTTATAGCTTGGGTCTGGTCATCAAAAAAGGGTGATGGGGAAATCATTGATATGTTAGGAATTCTGAGCACCAACAGTAAAAGATAGTGTTTTCTATCAACGTGTCATTTTTCAAAAGTGCCTCTCTATTTATGAGGTGGACCTTGTTCTCAATGATTGAAATGTTTTCAAGTCGTTTGTGTCTTTTCTACATCAGCATTTTTGGGTTTTAGAAAAAGTTGTAAGAACTATGACTTTGCTGTTTGGGAAGATTTACTCATTTATTTAAATGGTTTGTTTTTTTAAAGGAAAGGAAGTTGGCAATACCTTTCTCCCCCGTATAAAAATGTCTGGCAATAAATTGTCATTTGGTAGTTTAACATCAGCTGCCATTAAATGACCCAAATGTTTGCCATTTGCTCCCTTGCACACATTTTGCAGGAGACAAAATGTAAATATATTTACTGGACAAGAATTAATATCCGCTACAGTACAGTTTATGGCATAACACTAATAAAGGATTACCGTTTACCATCGTTCTTCCATCTGCCTTAAGGCTATCTCAGTACTCTGTCCCCAACGAATATGTCTGCAGTTTGCACCACACACTCCCATTCAGTGTTAAAAGGAAATCTGCAAACAATGTAATATTATATTGAGCTGGAGCACAAACACCATTTTCAATTTCTTTGTAAACAGGGACACGTGAGAATGAAACAGCTGGAGATATAGCTCCAGAAGAACCCCTGGGGATATCTCACAGTCATTTCTTCTTTGTATGCAGCCTTGGTGTAATAAATTGGTAATAATATGATGATGAAGTGCTCTCTTTTCCCTCTTTGTTTGCTGGGTTGTTATTTTTAATATTATTATCTTAAGAACTGGAGCCTTGCAGGGTGTGCCTGAAATTTCAGAAGCTGAAACAATCCAAAAGTGGAGTTTCCCGTGAGCAAGAACCAGGCCAGCAATCCATCTGATGATTCTTGTGCTGGCAATAGCATTCCAAAGTTTCAGGCAGAGATTTTTCCAGCCCTGTTCCCTGAGATCAAATTAACCAAACTCGAGATCATCTATCTTCGTGGAAAGCCGAAGCAGTTCCACTCAGCTATGGCATGGCATGAACTGTTTTGTACCTCTAGCTAACGCCGGTGTGGTGTCTGAGTGAGAATGTTATGGCAGCTCGCAACGTTTGTACACTGGTTCTGTTGACGTTTGGAAAGAATGCCACACACATGCCATTACAGCAAGCGACACGTAAAATAATATTGCATCCTTGGACATCTCCTGCTTTTGCTAATATTGGTAAGGTGGTGAACTCCTTGAATCAAGTCAAGGATGAGTGTAGGAGAGGCTTTCAGCAGGACAGGTAGCAAGTGGATTCTCTTGTTGTTCAGGCTACTGAAGAAGCCTGACTTACAAGCTTTTGTAGGGGCCAGGCCTTATCTCATAATCTGTTCCAACCTGTCATTGTTCATGAGGATCTCCTCCACACCCCCAGGTCTGGCTTCTGCAATTGCATCTTTTGGCAAGGTCATGATGGCCAAATCTCTCAGGCTAGGAGTTGGGACCAGCTGATGATTTATTTAATTAATATTTATTTGACAGATGTGTTGCCCCCGTCTTTCAAAATAAAATTCAGGGACATTCAGCTGCTCCCAGTTCTTTCCTCACAATCACAAGGGAATATTCCATGCCCAACCATCCCTGTACACTTTTAAAAGCCGAGAAGTTGGCAGAAATCCTACATGCTGCCATTTTTCCCCCAGTCGCCTTGATTTTGAATATGTTTATCTCAGGGGTAGCCAAAGTGGTCCCCTCTACATTTTCATAGAATCATAGAATTGTAGAATAGGATAATCTGGTCCATCTTTTGCCCAACATGGGACTTGAACCCACAGTGCAACCATGATAACAGGGCACCACATTGGCTAGTTGAAAAGTGTTCTTGGAATATGTGCCCTAAAATAATGGATTAGTTCTGGCATTATTACAAGATTCCTTTTCCTGCAAATAAATCCTGTGACTAAGTTGTTGTTTCAGGTCTGGTGTTTTCCTCAATGGGGTCTACAGATATTCTTAAATTGCCTCAGATTGCCTGAGAGTTTTGGTAGTGGGTTGCAGAAAGAGCAAGCATATTTGGCAATCTAATTTCAATTGTAGCCTGACATGACATTTCACCTGGAGGTACAATTGCCCTTAGAAGCTAGGATTCTTTAAAATGATTGTCTTTGAAATGATGGTAATTCACTCACAGCTGCATTCCAGAAAGACTTGGGTGTGATGCTTGCGCTCTCTCTCTCTCTCTCTCTCTCTCTCTGTGTGTGTGTGTGTGTGTGTGTGTGTGTGCTTGTAAAGCAACTATTAAATTTCACTTTGAGAATAACCACTTTTTTTGGATGAGAAAATGTTTTGGAAGTTGGGCAATAAATATTACTAGATAGAATTAAATAAGATTTTTCAGACAGCTTTAAAATAATTACAGGTGATATACGGGGTGGGGGGGAGAGAACTCTTTTCACATGTTCACTGAGAGTTGGCGACAGGATTGTGTGGACTTTGTTCAGTCAAAGGTTACAGCAGAATCTCTCACGTGTGTGTGTGTGTGTGTGTGTGTGTGTGTGTGTGTCTGTGTGTGTGTGGTTGTCTTAGCACAATCTGGAATCCATGATCACTTAGAGAGAGTCTTACATACTTACAGTTGTGCATAGGTACGCTGTATGTGTCCCAACCTTCAGCTGAACATCAGAAGGCAAACATTGATAGCAGCTTCCTTGATTAACAATCATAGACTACTTAGGCAAAGGGACCTGAAGAAAAATTAAACCTGTTCCTGCATTGGTCTTAATGAGAAAGAAGCTGCGCGTGGCTAGTCTAAAAAAGACATGCTCTTTATTTTGTAAAATTGATTCCCGTAGACAGTGACTTTCTGGATAAAGATTGCTTCTTCCTCTTCCTCTTCTTCTTCTTCGTATTTCAAAAGACTTATAAACAATAAAGCTGTGCTCATTTCACCACCATAATTATTTTTTGAAAAAAGCTTTGATGTTTCAAATTATTCCCTTCCCTTGGCCCCAAAGGGTTTAGCATCAGTTGCACAGTCATGATGCACATCCCATAATATGCATATATCTCTACTGCCACCAGTGGCAGCCAATGATATGGAGCCGGAATAGGGAATGTGCACAATTTGATGACATCACATGAGGAAGATCTCAGCATTGGGATGTATTTTTCAGCAGCAGAATGGCATTATAAGTTACATGAGATGCATCGCATAGGTGCAACCAGTAACAGAGTTACTGTTGCTCTTAAGATGTTATACACATCATTGTTTCTCTCCCCATGTTGTTTCTAGTCAAGCAAGTACGTAGCGCAGGGTGTTCCCCAAAAAATGCAGATGCAGCACTGGAACAAAAGAAACAGATGTCAACACAGTTATACCTGATTTCTCAAAAGTAGTTTTAGAAAGGGTTGAAATCTGTGTCCAGTGTTGTCGTTTAGTTGTGTCCGACTCTTCGTGACCCCATGGACCAGAGCACGCCAGGCACTCCTGTCTTCCACTGCCTCCCGCAGTTTGGTCAGACTCATGTTGGTAGCTTCAAGAACACTGTCCAACCATCTCGTCCCCTTCTCCTTATGCCCTCAATCATCAGGGTCTTTTCCAGGGAGTCTTCTCTTCTCATGAGGTAGCCAAAGTATTGGAGCCTCAGCTTCAGGATCTGTCCTTCCAGTGAGCACTCAGGGCTGATTTTCTTCAGAACGGATAGGTTTGATCTTCTTGCAGTCCATGGGACTCTCAAGAGTCTCCTCCAGCACCATAATTCAAAAGCATCAATTCTTCGGCGATCAGCCTTCTTTATGGTCCAGCTCTCACTTCCATACATCACTACTGGGAAAACCATAGCTTTTCTCCCAAGAGAAAAGTACTGTGTCCAGTACTGGAAGCTTATGGGACACCTGAAAAAAGCTTTTCACCTCGAGAGCTAAAAATTGCCCCCTTTCCTCTTCAAGTACCTCTGTTTCATTTTGGAAGACTCACACTCTCCTTACAGCAGCACTTCTCAAAGATTGTGGCGTGCCACAGTGGTGTGGCAGGAGAGGATGGCAAGTGGGGTGGGAAGATTCAAGGAAAATCAAGATTATATTTTTGGAACGATTCATGTTCTTATGTAGCTGCGTTGTTTTGTACTTTCTGGGTGTCCCACGATCACATTATGAAGTAGTTGCATTCTGTGTTATAACTGCTATGAGTTGTTTCTTTTTGTTTTCCAGTGTATTCCTTATCAATATAAAATTTGGTGAGCAATTTTTTTATTCTGAAATTGTGGCCCAGAGAAAAAAGTTTCAGAATCACTGCTTTACAGTGGCTACATTTTTCTTTCTTACGCATTTCTCCTGGGTGCAAAATGCTTTATCACAGGTCAGAATAAAATAATGGAAACAAATAAAATGATTGAACTAAAACTGACCCACATTTTTGGAGAAGACGTTTGGTCCTGTTTTTTCTCCAAAAGGAAAAGTGCTGAAATATGAACCAAGGTTTTTGCTGTATGTGATGCTTAGAAGATATTGCCGCTGGATTTCTTTGGGAGAGACTCCAGTGCCATATTTTTATAGGACTGCTGTCCTAGGGTGAACTAGCTGTTCAGCAGCAGACCTTGGTGTGTGAATATGTTTGCAAAATGGTGGCTTGATTTGCAGGAAAGAAGCAGTGTGTGGGGGCCATGAGACTGATGGTTGCTTAACTTTTTCCATGCAACCCTCTTAAGAGTTTGGATTTGGATTTGATATCCTGCTTTATCACTACCCTACGGAGTCTCAAAGCAGCTAACAATCTCCTTTCCCTTCCTCCCCCACAACAAACACTCTGTGAGGTGAGTGAGGCTGAGAGACTTCAGAGAAGTGTGACTAGCCCAAAGTCACCCAGCAGCTGCATGTGGAGGAGCGGGGAATCAAATCCAGTTCACCAGATTACGAGTCCACTGCTCTTAACCACTACACCACACTGGCTCTTGCCTCAGTGACTTTTTTCCTGTGTCAGGGTAAACACATCTCCGGAACCTCCTGTAGGGAAGAGGAATTTGCAAGGGAAAGACCGCAGGTGAGGTAAGGTTTAAGCCAGGGGTCAGCAAACTTTTTCAGCTGTGGGCCAGTCCACCGTTCCTCAAACCATGTGGTGGGCCAGACTATATTTTGGAAAAATAATAATGAATGAATTCCTATGCCCCACAAATAACCCAGAGATACATTTTAAATAAAAGGACACATTCTACTCATGTAAAAACACACCGATTCCTGGACCGTCCGTGGGCCAGATTAAGAAGGCGATTGGGCCGCATCCGGCCCCCGGGCCTTAGGTTGCCTACCCCTGGTTTAAGGTGACCAGGTCTCTGTGGCAAACTGGACCCTGCCACTGGTTCCCAACTGCTGGCAGCAGATTGGTTCCTGCCACTCTTAAATGTCCATTTCCCCACTCCTTAACAAGCAACCCTTATTGTAAATTTAAAAGGGACACGGGTGGCGCTGTGGGTTAAACCACAGAGCCTAGGACTTGCCGATCAGAAGGTCAGTGGTTCAAATCCCCGCGACAGGGTGAGTTCCTGTTGCTCGGTCCCTGCTCCTACCAACCTAGCAGTTCGAAAGCACATCAAAGTGCAAGTAGATAAATAGGTACCACTCCGGCGGGAAGGTAAACGGCGTTTCCGTGTGCTGCTCTGGTTCGCCAGAAGTGGCTTAGTCATGCTGGCCACATGACCCGGAAGCTGTACGCCGGCTCCCTCAGCCAGTAAAGCAAGATGAGCGCCGCAACCCCAGAGTTGGCCACGACTGGACCTAATGGTCAGGGGTCCCTTTACCTAAACCCCACCAAACAAAATATCCATTATTCCACCTCAGCATTCCAGGGCTGCAGTCTTGATTCAAACAGGGCACAATCCACTAAAAAGTCCTCCTATGCCAACCACACCAACGTGACTGGAAGTTAGGCAGGAGCCCAACATAATTCCTATTATTTCAGTGTCCAGTAGAACATCCCAGTAGATTGCGCTTAAAGTTTGGAAAAGCCTTATGCTATTTGGAATATTTTGTTGCATTTTTTTTTAAAGTTGCTTGCTGTTCATTTGGCTACCCGGAGAATACAAGTCAGTCAAAGATCTTAGACAAAAATGGGCCTCTTTCTTGTAAACAGAAAATTTATGTCATGCATCAGACTGCTTTAATATGAGAAAAGCCAAGCACAGGGGCCAAGTTCAAAAGAGAACAGGCTGATTCAAATAAAGTGAAGATCTATCAATGGGCAGATTTCATTTGAAGATGAGAAATGCTTTGCTAAGGCTGGCTGTCGGCTACCACTAGTTCATTTAAAATGAAATTCTCCCAGGCAATACAGTTGCCTATTGTCTTTCCCCTCTGTTCCTTTATTCAAAGGCACTTTGTTCAGGTGGGAGTTACCATACAGGGTTTGTTTAAAATAAATGTTATCCTTTAAGGGATATAGTACTTAAATTTCAGTACCGCGTTGCTGACTATATACCATCGGCCACATTGCGTATAATGATGAAGTAATGTGATTCCTTTGTGATCCCCTTCTCCCAATAGCTTTTGTTGCACCCATACTCTACCTTGAAAGGTTCTGTTAGAGAAAATGTATCCTGGTAATAAAATCAGGGTTGCTGAAGTGGATGTTTTCATACTGATCATTTCCTCCCCAACAGGTGATAATGAGACCAGATGTGATTTATTCCTTGGTGGCGGCTTGCAAAAGAACCTGTGAAGGAGACTTTGCATCCTCCAGTTGGTTATAGTGATTATTGGCTCCGGCAGCAGCTACAAACAGCCAGAGAGCTTTGTTGTAGTCTTCTTTTGGCCACACTTTTTATTGCTACTTCAGAGGGTAGAATGGAGGGACAAGGAAGTTGTAGTGAACGACAAGTAACGGCAGCAGTTCTACTAAACAGGGCTAGAATGGAAATGTGATTAGTCATTGCTCTCCCTTGCTCAAATACAGTGGTACCTCGGGTTACATACGCTTCAGGTTACAGACTCCGCTAACCCAGAAATAGTACCTCGGGTTAAGAACTTTGCTTCAGGATGAGTACAGAAATCATGCAGCAGCAGCGCAGCGGCAGCAGGAGGCCCCATTAGCTAAAGTGGTGCTTCCGGTTAAGAACAGACCTCCAGAACAAATTAAGTACTTAACCCGAGGTACCACTGTATAATCTTCTTGGGTTGGTTCAGACATGATGTTCTCAGACCTCCAAAAACGTACTTTGGAGAACTGGGAATGTGATGTGCTCCAATTCCCTGCTTCCCCCATTTCAGCAAAACACAGGTTCTTTTTGTGAATACTCCAGCATGCCAGGAATGACCGCTCCCCACATCAAATGGGGGGTGCCTTTTGCATGGTCATGCGCAGCCCCCCCCCGGATCCCAGTGCGGCTCCTGGTAGTACGGGCTGGCTTCATCCTCCCCGGGCTGGATACCTGGAGGTCTCTGCCTACCTCAGCCAATCGCCCAATTCCACCTGGGGAGGCGTTGCCAGGGGATTGGCCAGGTAGGGGGAGGGACCACCCTGCCCACACAACAGAAGGTGAATCTTACCTATGAAGCGTCAGTTGGCTCCAGAGCTTCTCCCACCCTGCCCTCCCTCAGTTAAGCCTTCTTTTGCAGGTTAACCTCTTCTCCACAGGTACACAGGCGCTGCTACGTCAGGGTCGCTGTTGAAGGGCCCGAAAGGAATTTTTTCCCATAGCAAAACGTCACAACTTTGGCAGTTTCAGGCCTTGGGTGGAATCCTTTAGTCTATCTTCCCTAAAAAATTTTTTTTTGGGGGGGGGGTGTTGAAGCGGTGACCCACGCCCCCCTTGCAGCAGTGATCTCAGGGCTCCCCGTTAAAGGGGTCTTGAGGGGAGGCATTGGCCATACGCCAAGAGGTTGTCATTGCTCTCCCCTGCGATGGCAGTGAAACGGGGAGCGGGCTCTCTGCTTGAACATATGTTCTCCAGAGCCAGCCCAATCCCCACACATTCTGGATAACCCTGATGTCCCCCAAATCCCTGGCTGGGGACTGGGAAGGATAAACACCCAATGCTTGAGCCAAGGTCTCCCTACATCTGAAATTTAATAAAGTTGTGGCCAATTTTAATCCCATAGCAGGTTGTCTTGAGTCATTATTCCGCTGGGGGGTCACCTGGGGTTGGGGGGACTCCGCCTGTCGACGCGAAAGCTTCAATTGCTCAGATTTCTGCGTGTGCTTCCAGACAACCTCTTTATTGAGTAGGGAGATTAGACGATGTTGGCTATTACCTCTGGGTATAGGGCGGTATATTAATTCAATAAATAATGATAATAAATAATGACCACTCTTTCTGTTTGCAGGAAGGCTAGATGGTTGTTACATTGTTATGTTTCCCAGTGTGTTTTGCTATCAGTGTCTTTATTGCAAAAAGTCTGATCTTTTTGTGAAGCAGATTTTTTTGCACAGGAGTTCCCTATCAACTTGAATTCCACGCTCTGAACTTGCCAGTATGTGACTGAATCCCACTTGAAATTAGTGACTGTCTGGAAGTTCCCTGTGTTTGGCTGTTGTTTGAAACGAAAATGGAAGAAGACATACACAAAAAAAGTTGCAGCCCTAAAAACTGTTGTAAATAACTAATATAATATGACAATCCCTCTCTTGCCTGATCCTCTTTCAATCAGATTATTCTTTTACTAGGTAACAGAAAATAAAAGAGAGTCACTTCTACATGGATTAAGAGAAGATCAAATATACAAACCTGAAAGCTTAGCTTTCTCTCCTATTTATAGGAAACTTAAAAGCAGGAGAACATGTGTTGGCAAAATACGATGAGCAAATATTAATGTGTATCCATGTAACATTGTAGGCTGCAAATGCAAGTTTTAATACTGTTTATTAATAACAATAATAGGAGGGTTACATTTTTTATATTAAGGGATGGACCAAAACACATTTAGAAAAACAACCACCACAATGAATTCTTTAGAAAATAACAAGACCCACTCTGAAGGTTCTGTGCAGGTTGATGATTCCAACCCATCATGCTGTTTCATATATCTTATGCTTGCTGAGAGATGAAGTATGCGCCTTAACGAGGTGCTTACATGTGTCTCAAGTCTGCAAGGATTTTGCAGGATGGATTCAAGCAAATAGTATAAAATTTAGGTTTCTGCAGTTAATGTGGATTAAAGAGCTCTGTCACCCTAGCATAATAAATCCACTTTTTTAAAAAAGAAACATACTTTTGTGGTTAGTAAAGTGATGGGAGGGAAAGCATTGAAAAGCGTGGAATGATTAAACACCCAGTAAGCAAGTAAGGACGAATGCTCATTCTCCATAAAACGAGAGACTAACATGTTGTTGTTGTTGTTTAGTCGTTTAGTTGTGTCCGACTCTTCGTGACCCCATGGCCCAGAGCACACCAGGCACTTCTGTCTTCCACTGCCTCCCGCAGTTTGGTCAAATTCTTGCTGGTAGCTTCAAAAACACTGTCCAACCATCTCATCCTCTGTCGTCCCCTTCTCCTTGTGCCCTTCATCTTTCCCAACATCAGGGTCTTTTCCAGAGAGTCTTCTCTTCTCAGGAGGTGGCCAAAGTATTGGAGCCTCAGCTTCAGGATCTGTCCTTCCAGTGAGCACTCAGGGGTGATTTCCTTCAGAATGGATCGGTTTGATCTTCTTGCAGTCCATGGGACTCTCAAGAGTCTCCTCCAGCACCATAATTCAAAAGCATCAATTCTTCAACAATCAGCCTTCTTTATGGTCCAGCTGTCACTTCCTTACATCACTACTGGGAAAACCATAGCTTTAACTATACAGACCTTTGTTGGCAAGGTGATGAAACTAACATTACTGTTTTGAAAATACACAGTGCTGTTACCAGTCGAATCCAACATTGCGCGAACCACCTTCTACTTGCACAGTGGAAGGAACTTCACCTTTGTTTCCATCCCTCTCCAGCTCCTAAAGCATTCCTGGAATCTGCTCCTCAGGGTCCCTCAACTTTCCAGATTAGATCTCAAGAGTGGGAAGAGGGTTGCAAGGGGAAAGTGAAGCCCCGTCGTGCAACTGGAAGTCTGTTCTGCTGGCACGCAGACAAAATTGAAAACAACATTGTCCAGCCCAATGTAGCAGCCTTATCCACTCTGATTTGGGAATAGATTTACAACCTGTTCCTGTTTCAAGGAACCGTTCCTTATTTGGTAACCTTGAAATAAGGAATGGATAGGAAACCTCACTGGGAGTCCTGACAATGAACACTTACTACTGAATTCAGATTACTTAGGGTCACAATGTATAGATACTTACCATGTGACCATTCATGTACTGATTTGGTGTTGATTTCATTTTACTTTCTCATCTTTCTATCATTTTTGGTTTGTCCATGGTAAGACGTCTAAGAGAATAAAAGTGCACTTTGATCATGGAAAGTCTGGTTTTTAAGAAAATGCCAATTTCAGCTTTCTTAATCAATGATACCTAATCAAGCTCCTTTTCTCGACGATGTTAAGGAAGTCAAACCAATTGAATTAAATGAATGCCAGGCTATTATATAAACACTCTAAAGGTGTTAAATTGAATGTGATGGTTTGTTAATGGAAACAAAGAATAACGTTCAATTTGTTCCAGTATTTCTTCTAATCTATATTATGGTAGTAAATGCCTGAAATATAAAGGCAGGAGGAAGCATTATAACAGTGCTTTCATGAAAACCAGTATCATTTTAGTAAGTGTTAACTGACATCAGCCAGGATCCAAAGTATCACAGATCCAGTTCCTTGCACCAAGGAGGCCTTGAGCTTGTTTCTTGACTATCACAGCTCTCTGTTGCCCCCATGCTATATGGAAAACCACTTGTGCTAACAAGAGTTTCAAAAACTGTTTGGCTGGTACCTGTTGTCCAAGAACAGAAGTGAAATTCCCATTAGGCGCGGCCAATTCCTTGGATATTCCCATGGAAGTTCCTGGGAGCCTAGCCCATGTATCCCTCTCAAAGCCCTGCAGATTTTGAATCTGCATTTTTTGCAAAGCATGAACACAAAATAGTAGAGGACCACCTACACCGTGCCAAAAAGGAGGACAAAAGATGGGCACAGCTCTGCATAAAATGTGCATGCACTAATTTCTATGTATAGATGCACATCTAGAAATGATTGCTGTAATTTAATTTAAAAATACTGCCCATTTCGCTATAGTGGGGAACACCCATAACCAGATGTCCCACGCATGTTTGCTAATGGCCAGCTTCAAGCCTCTTATTACTGTAGTTCTTTATCTTAAAACTGGACTTGCACCAGACAACCCTTCAAAGAGTTGTACAGAATGGCACTTGACCACATTACAAAACAATTTCAAAATTTCCATGGGCTACAGTTTGAAATTAGAAAGCCGTAGCCCTAGAGAGCAAAAAGGTGTGTAAGGAGGAGGCAATATGTATTGAGTAGTTTTCTCATCTGTTTTGTGATAGCAGCCGTGGGGCTTTAACAAACTAACTGTGGGGCTTTCAGAAATCTAACAGGTACAGTTCTCACCAGAATGGGGGAAACTTTCATTTGCTGAATATCTACTTAATACCCTAAACACCAGCAGTTGGGGGAAGTGGAAATGGTGGTGGTTATAGCCTCAGGGCACTCCTGATGTTAGCAAATATTCCATCAGTAGGAACATTTGAAAAACCATTGAAGTATTCTTTAGGCCTTCAGTTAGTGACGTTGCTTATAGCATAGTGAATTACAAGTGTTTTCTGTTGTGATGGTCACATTTAGATTATTAGCATTATTTATTAAATGCGTTAATTGCTTTATCAACCCAAAGCAACTAGCAAGCAAGCAAGCAAGCAAAAACACTACATTAAAACCAAGGGGGGTAACAAGGATTACTTGAGTAATTGATTTCTATTCTTGTTGGCATCAATGGCATTGGAAAATGTAGACCTGAAGTCCAGAAAGCAAACGATAGATGGCTAGATGTGAAGCTGAAAGACTAGATGTTTTCAGTAGCTTTCTCTGAAATACCAGTAGAATGGAACCAGATTGCCATTAAAATTCAAAAGATAACAGAGCAGCTTTGAAATTGATTGGCAGAAAAAGCTAACAAGAGCTGAGGGGCATCTAGTTTGGGGCAAATCATCTCTAAGAGATGAGCATGAAAATATTCAAGGTTGTCCAGATGGGCACAGGCTACAACTAGGTAGCGAAACTACAGTGGGACATGGTGGTGATTCCTAGTGCCATAGAGGAAAACAAACATATGTGGAGAGGCACTGTGTATAAACTTTTAGTGTATATGTGAATGCTCAAAGCCTTGAAGCCAAGATGAGTGAGCTGGAAAAGAGGTAAAATTTCTTGATACACTAAAATGACTGCTTCCTAGAACTACTGGTCAAAGAATGGACATGAGGGGAAGTGAGTCTGGACGTAATCCTAAGTGTCATCTAGGATGCAAGACTTAAGTTTTCTTGAACCAGTTGGAAAGACTGTGTTGTTGGCTTCAAGCTATACTTAAGTGAACAATTGCCAAGGAAGTCAAAAACTGGCACGTTTGACTTCAGAAGATGAAACTTAAAAAATGGGGGGGGGGAATTTTGCAGAAAGGAAGTTGAAAGGGAAAGTCAAGAGGTCAAATCTCTCCAGGATGCTGGAGGGTTATTCAAAACCACGGTAATAGAAGCTCAGCTCGAATGTATACCGCCGATCAGGAAAGGTTAACAAGCGGAGTCAGGGAAGCTATTAGAGGCAAAAAGGCCTCTTTTGGAAAATGAAAGTCTTGTCCAAATGAGGAGAACAAAAAGGAACACAAATTTTGGAAAAATAAAAATAAACATTGGCAAAAACAATAAGGGATGCGGAAAAAAATGAGGGGCATATCACTTTAAACATGAAGACCAACAATTGTTGTTGTTTAGTCGTTTAGTCGTGTCCGACTCTTCCTGACCCCATGAAGCACGCCAGCCGCTTCTGTCTTCCACTGCCTCCCGCAGTTTGGTCAAACTCATGCTGGTAGCTTCGAGAACACTGTCCAACCATCTCGTCCTCTGTCATCCCCTTCTCCTTGTGCCCTCCATCTTTCCCAACATCAGGGTCTTTTCCAGGGAGCCAAAGTATTGGAGTCTCAGCTTCAGGATCTGTCCTTCCAGTGAGCACTCAGGGCTGATTTCCTTCAGAATGGATAGGTTTGATCTTCTTGCAGTCCATGGGACTCTCAAGAGTCTCCTCCAGCACCATAATTCAAAAGCATCAATTCTTCGGCGATCAGCCTTCTTTATGGTCCAGCTCTCACTTCCATACATCACTACTGGGAAAACCATAGCTTTAACTATACGGGCCTTTGTTGTCAAGGTGATGTCTCTGCTTTTTAAGACCAACAATAAGAAACTCTTTTAACTACATTTGAAGCAGGAAACCAGCTAGGGAGGAAATTGGACCTTTGGATGACAAGGAAGAAGAAGGTGTGTTAAAGGAGGAGAATGAGATTACAGATTACAGATCTGATAAATTAATTATTTGCATCTGTCTTCACTGTGGAAGATGTAGGGCAGATCTCTGTGCTTGAACTTTCTCAGTAAGGGGATTTGAGGAACTGAGGCAAATAGTAGTGACAAGAGACCACGTTCTAGGCCTTATGGATAAATTAACAACAAACTAATCACCAGGTCCAGATGGCAGCCATTCAATGGTTCTTTAAAATTCTAATGTGAAATTGCTGATCTTCTAGCAAAAATATATAACTTACCCTTAAGATCAGATTCCATTCCTGAGGATTGGACAGTACCAATGTAACACCAATTTTTAAAGAGAGATCCAGGGGGATGCAAGAAATTGCAGATCAGTTTGGACAGTTAATGATTGGGAGTTGCTGTGCCATTAAACTTCAGATAACAGACTTGGATAACATCCCGGATTGGAATGGAGTCAGAGGAAGCTGCGCTGATAAAAAAGGCAGTGGGAAAAATATATACTAATAAAGCTGTATTTGACAGATGAAAGTATATGATGTTTGACATGATTGAGAATCGTGGACTCAGGGATAGAGAATTATAAAGCATCAAAATCGAGATGTTGAAAATATGGAAACAAAGAGGAGAGGCAGGACTGAGATGTGGAGATATGCTGCAGAGATCCAGACCGTGGGGAGCTCCGAAAAATTAATAATTATCATTTGGGCTATAATTTGGTCTTTTTTATTTTAGTTTTTTATTTTAATTGGAGTTTTATGATTGGATATATTAATTGGATGTTTTTTATTGGAAAATCAATAACAATGATTAAAAGAAAGAAATTACAGGTCAGTTAGCTTGATAGTCTTCTTGGAAAATTTGTGGAAAACAGCAGTAAAGACAAATTCTCCAAGTATGTAGAAGACTAAGTCTTGCTGAAGAAGAATCAGTAAGGCTTCGGCAATGGGTAGCTCCTGCCTGCCATAACTGGGTGGGTGGGTGTTTAAATGGCAGTGCTAGCAAGTGTAAAGTGGTGCAGTCTGGGGCAAAAAGCCTTACCTTCAAATGCCTGCAAACAGGCTCTGAACCGTTGGTGTCTGGTCATCAAAGAGATCTTAGAGTCTTGCAGAATAGCTTGATGAAAATGTCAACCCCGTGTGTGGCAGTTATGAAAGGGTGAATTCTGCAAATATCATGATGCTCATATACAAATCTATGGTGTTGTTAAGTTGTGGGTGAACATATCAGACGACACAGTGATTCTTCAAACAGCTCTTGTTTACTCACAGGCCAGAACAGAACTGAACTGAAGGGTTCTGCCAGCCTGCTTATATAGAGCTCCAGTACAACGCAACTGTAACAACAACTTTCTGTAACTATCCATCACTTTCAATCCCTTATTTGCATATGTGGACCTGAGTGAAAACTATCTACAGTATCCCTCTGCTGGCCCAGGGTGAGAACTTCAGTACATAACAGGTGTAGCCAGAATACTGCGTACGGTTCTGACTGCCTTACCACAGAAAGGATATGAGTCGCATCTGTAGTCTGCTACTCAAACTGTTTGGTTCATGTTACAGCTTGAGATACTGGTGTAGGGAGGAGAAAATATTGCATGTGGCAGCCAGCAGCGTTTTGTATCTCCAAAGCTGACAAACTGTGGAGGCAGCTTTATGCAACTCAGCCCACATCCCTGGCCAGCACTGCAAAGCACAGGCTCATGTTTTGCGTGAGTGTGAGGGAGTGCAAAGATAGTGGTTTGGCCAGAGGAGGTATAGTGACTGGTTGTGCCTGACTGGGATGTGGGGTGCAGGGGGAAGAGCTCAGGGACAGGGGTAGTAATGCATCACAACAGAAGGTCTGAGCAGAAAACTGAGACATGAAGAAGACAAGAGAGGAGCATTGCATTTTCTAATAAAAAATTAATACGGTAAATATACTGCATATAGGGCATCCATTTGTGCTAACCCAGCTTTTCGGTAAAGTTCTTCTGCCCTTTACTCATCAGAGCAGAGCCTTATCTCTTGGCTCTAAGTGATGTCAGTAATCACTGTCCCCACGTTTTCAAACTTTCTTCAAACTTTCTTCAATGAGGATGGGAAACTTGCTTTTATCTATCATCTATCTATCATCTATCTATCTATCATCTATCTATCTATCTATCTATCATCTATCTATCTAATCTATCTATCTAATCTATCATCTATCTATCTATCTATCATCTATCTATCATCTATCTATCTATCTATCATCTATCTATCATCTATCTATCTATCTATCTATCTATCATCTATATCTATCATCTATCTATCTATCTATCTATATCTATCTATCTATCATCTATCTATCTATCATCTATCTATCTATCTATCTATCTATCATCTATCTATCATCTATCTATCTATCTATCTATCTATCTATCATCTATCTATCTATCTATCTATCTATCTATCATCTATCTATCATCATCTATCTATCATCATCTATCTATCTATCTATCTATCTATCTATCTATCATCTATCATCTATCTATCTATCTATCATCTATCTATCTATCATCTATCTATCTATCATCTATCTATCATCTATCTATCTATCTATCTATCTATCTATCTATCTATCATCTATCTATCATCATCTATCTATCTATCATCTATCTATCTATCTATCTATCTATCTATCTATCTATCTATCTAATCTATCATCTATCTATCTATCTATCATCTATCTATCATCTATCTATCTATCTATCTATCATCTATCTATCTATCTATCTATCTATCTATCTATCATCTATCTATCTATCTATCTATCTATCATCTATCTATCTATCTATCTATCTATCATCTATCTATCATCATCTATCTATCTATCTATCTATCTATCTATCTATCTATCTATCTATCTATCTATCTATCATCTATCTATCTATCTATCATCTATCTATCTATCATCTATCTATCTATCTATCTATCTATCTATCTATCTATCTATCTATCTATCATCTATCTATCTATCTATCATCTATCTATCATCATCTATCTATCTATCTATCTATCTATCTATCATCTATCTATCTATCTATCTCTATCTAATCTATCTATCATCTTTCTTTCTTTCTTTCTTTCTTTCTTTCTTTCTTTCTTTCTTTCTTTAAAAATGGAAGCTGGAATTCTTTACCACTGCAAATGCATTCAGGGTGACGAAACATATCAAAAAGAATGGGGAAAATTTATGTTATATAGAGAGAAAACGATGCGAAATAGGGAAACCAGTAGAATTAAAATAAACCTCATATCGGAAAACACAAGAAATGTATTGGATAATAATATCAAAATGAATTGAAAATGTATCTTAGGACTATGGTTGAACAATATTTGTAAATGAATATAGACAGACAACAAGAATTGTATATATAGAAAGATTTATTTGTTTACAGACATTTTATGGGGGGAAATTGAAGAAGAACAATTATATATAAAATGGACAAAGACAATGCGAAAAGTTAAAGACGACATAAACAAGCCGGAAGGAGGAAGGAGGGAAGTCAGCTCGGAAGAGCAAGAACAAATGTGAAACATAATGTACGTGTATGTATAGTGGCGCTGTGGGTTAAACCACAGAGCCTAGGGCTTGCTGATCAGAAGGTTGGCGGTTCGAATCCCCACGACGGGGTGAGCTCCCGTTGCTCGGTCCCTGCTCCTGCCAACCTAGCAGTTCGAAAGCACGTCAAAGTGCAAGTAAATAAATAGGTACCACTCCAGTGGGAAGGTAAACGGCGTTTCCGTGTGCTGCTCTGGTTTCACCAGAAGCGGCTTAGTCATGCTGGCCACATGACCCGGAAGCTGTACGCCGGCTCCCTCGGCCAATAAAGTGAGATGAGCGCCGCAACCCCAGAGTTGCCCGCGACTGGACCTAATGGTCAGGGGTACCTTTACCTTTATGTATAGTATGTAACTAAAAATTCAATAAAGATCATCTGGGGGGGGGGGGAGCAAATGCATTCTTGACTCCGTACTGTGTTGCAGTGTGTACTCTACATAAAACTCAAAAATCGTTGCCGCCATAATGCAATCACCAGTTTTGTAACTATAGTGATTTTTAAGGTCCCTGCATGTGGGAGATATGCTGGCATTGGCTGGAGAAACAGGAACTAGAGAGAAATTGACCTCAGCTGGCTGGAAAAGACAGCAGTGGATATTTCCACACTAGCCTGTGAGTCATGTGAGCATGGCAAGATCTCTCCCCTGTCAAATACAGCATGGGAATGAGTAAGCTGCAGTGATTTAATCAGGAATCTGCTTAATAAATGGGATAAAAATGGTTCTTCTCCCATTATTTGCTAAGTTCCTATAGTAGCTAGGCACTGCACAAAGTTGTTTTTAAAATCCATGCCCCCACCTGAAAACTTACTGTCTAGCAGGGAAGGGAAAGGCAGAGGTAAATTAAAAGAGCAACTGTCCCATTAGTTGGATCTTTTACAAGTATGGAAATTCCTTTTGCTGTTCTTTTAATCGGATCGCCTATCATATTGCAGAGTTCCATAAAAGCAACAGTGCCACCTCATGGACAGTTGAAGAACAAGTACATAATGTACTGCAGTGTAGTTAAATGATGCTCAGTTAATTTTCATAGTCTTTTACATTAGTGGTGAAGAAGCTGCTATCTGAAAGGAAGTAGGTCCTAATGGTTTCTGCAAGGGCACTGCAATATGGAGTGGAAAAGCAGAGGTGCACATTAAGTCTTATTTTCCTGACACATAAATGGCTCTGTATACTTGTTCCTCACTGGTATCACAAGTGCTTGGACACTTCCAAAAACGTTTAGCTATCCCTGTATAAATGCTGTTCAGATTATTGGCAGGATATTTTTATTTATTGAAAAACCTAGTGGGAAAAAAGAGCCCAACTGCAGAGGCTGGGAAGTGGGGACAGAGAGGCGAGGCTGCAGAAATGTGCCTTGGAACTGGAAATAATTCAGCGTTACAAACAACTTCCCTTTTGAAATTTCTGAACTAGGGAGGCAGTTACTCTTGAAGTAAGCAGCAGAGGAGCACCGTGTTATAAGAAGTTATATGCTACCTCCATTTAACTTTATATTTAATTTACAGCAATGTTTTAATACCACCCACCTAAAAGTGAAGACTCCTAATCTCTAGGTAGATCTCCCCTGGGCAAGCATTCTGCTACTTCCATACATTCTTACTCCTTTTTAGGGGCAGGGGTAGCCTGTATCTATTCTTGTTTATACAGTGGTAGCTCTGGTTAAGAACTTAATTTGTTCTGGAGGTCTGTTCTTAACCTGAAACTGTTCTTAACCTGAGGTACCACTTTAGCTAATGGGGCCTCCCACGGCCGCCGCCGCACGATTTCTGTTCTCATCCTGAAGCAAAGTTCTTAACCAGAGGTACTACTTCCGGGTTAGCAGAGTCTGTAACCTGAAGCGTTTGTAACCTGAAGCGTTTGTAACCTGAGGTACCACTGTACATCAGGTTTTCCTCCCATGCATTTTATTGTGAGTCAAGATCAAGTAATGGTTTGTATGTGTGAATGGGCCATCACCAATATAATATAAACCACATACGTACTGAACTTTCATATCAAAACGTAATGTTTTTAATGTGATTATATCTGCCCCCGATCGTTTTGTTCGCTGCTGCTGTGTTTATGTTTTATCGTTTTGCTGTTTTTAATAAGTTGTAAACTGATTGTTTTATCGACTAATTGCAAATTGCCGGGGGGGGGGGAACTCATCCCGAAAGGCAGCTTAAAAATACATCAAACACATAAATGAGATTCACCCCAGAGAAGAGCTACTGCGCTGTAGTGGTTAGAATAGGGTGTGTGAGAAAGACTAACCCTTTGGGGGAATAAACACATTTTCTAACTGGAGAAACTGTTAATCATAGAATTGCAGAGTTGCAGGGGACCCTGCAGATCATCTAGTCCAACCCCTTGAAAAGCAGGAATATGCAGCTGCCCCATACAGGAATCGAACCTGTTACCTTGGCGTTATCAGCCCCATGCTCTAACCAACTGAGCGATGTGAGCTGTTGTGGGCTGTGCACCACTGGCACCACTTTTTTCTCTCATTTCCTCCATTCCTTCCTGCTTTTTATTATTAGATCTACGAGTGTTGCAAACTACGTTTCGGAAGTGTGATAGAAACTCCCTAATGAAGCTATTTATAGTAATCACTTATGAGCCAGGCAGTTGTTAAAAACCGGGGGAGGAAGGGGAAACCCTTGCTGGAGTGAGTCTGCCGATATTTCTAGAGGTATAAGGTACTGTTTGATGTCAATTCTCGAAAACTCCTGTTGCAAATGCAGTTCTGTAGGCCTGTCTCAGTAGAAAAATTCCCTAATACTTTCAACCATTGTTCCGCGCAGGAAGACTTCGAAATGCATGCGCCAGGAAAGTCGCCCCCCCCCCACATCGTTTCTGAACCGCTGCTTAAGTTTGTAGTTATCTATTTGTCAGTTAACTTGCTAATTTGACAGAAAAGCAGTGAAATGGAATTGTAGAAAATACAAACAACGCGGGCAGGTTGAAATATGCTTCTCCTTCCCTCTGCAGTCTAAGATGTTGCAGTATAAATATGATTCTATAAAAGGTGTGAATGGAACATAAACATAAAAGTGATGGATTTGGTACAGTCAGTGAACGCAATTATAAGTAGGTATGGCAGAAGACTATTTCATCAAGACTGGATCCACTGATTAATACAAATCTACTCCAATTCTGCCAGTCAGCCGTCGTACTTCACAGATGAGTTTTCTAAGGGCAGAGGTAAATAACCTTTGCCCCTAGTCCCAATAATTTGCTGTCATTTTTCTCCATTAAATTAGCATATAATTTGGAAGAAATTCACTCTGTTGTTTTCTCTCTCTTCATGAGAAGAGCAAAATCTTACCATCCAATCTTTTATGAATGGCTGCTTTGAATTCGCGGTGCATTTTGCTTTAAAGAAATGAGTAAAATGCAATCTGTGGGTGATACGCAACTTAGTTTTATTCAGAGAAGACTCATTGAAAATAGTGGACATGAGTTACTACTGAAGTCCATAGACTTCATTGGGTCTGTACCCTTTTTATCATTTAGGGGGTTGGGGGAGTGGGAGTTTGCTATGTAAAACAAAAGCAATAGGTTTTTTACATTGCCTAACTTCCTTTCTACATTTGCCAGCAAAGTAGCCTTAACGGGTGAGAAAGGCAAGAAATAGTTAAACATTTACTTGCAGCCTGATTCATATTTTGAATGGACGTAGAATCTGGGAGAAAATGACTGTTTCAAGAATCGCCGCTTCCTGTCTGTCAATTCAATTCTGTCTCTGGATAATAATTGTATTCATTTAGCATTTAGAATACTCAAATTTGCAAATGACAACCCAAATGAATATTTCATAACAAAGAGGCATGATCCATTATGGTAGTGTGACTCTAACTAGTAGCGCAGCATGACTGATCTCGCATTTAGAATTTGTGTGAGAGACTTTGGCACACGGCTAATTAAAAGTACAGCTTTTAATCTTTAAAAAAAACAGAAAGAAAAGAAAAGAAATTTAAGACTCAGGTGGAGGGGAAAGTCCTGTTTTTCCTGTTGTGGGAAAGGTGTGCTGGGTTTGTTGTGAGTTCGTTCCGTTGTGTTGTCACAAAACAGATGCACCTGTAAAAGTCTGGAAAGGGAAAACAGTCTTTGGAGTTGCCATCTGGGAGTGTGTTTTGTGCCCTCCCAAGAAAACGCATAGCCTAGGCCAGCAACAGGGTTAATGTGCAATTTGGTTTATACAAAAATATGCCCCAAGGCAACACTGGAGAACCTCTCCCGATCATGGAAATGTGGAAACAGGAATTTGAGTTGTTTGGGTTAAAAACCACAACAGCAACCCAGTATGGTAGTTGTGTATAAAACAGACATGCAACGGTTCCGGGGCTGCTTTTTTCCTTTCAGCTAATTCAGCCTGTGCAATTTAACATAGCACAAATGTTGAAAAAGTTGTTTTATAAATATTGATATTCTTAGTAGCAATGGGTTTTTTTCTTTCTTTAAATCATGCTTGGGAGGTTCAGAGCGACTGAGTGAGTCATAGAGGATATATGGCTATCAGTAGCTGTTAGCTGTGATGGTTAAATGGAGTTTCCATGTCTGATTGCAGTTTACCTGACCAATGGGACAAACAGTCAAGGAAGGCAGTAGCCTTCATGTCCTATTACTGCGTTTCCAGAGTAAGCTACTTGAGAGTAAGCTTTTGTGGGAGTTGGGTTTCCCTAAACATGCTCAAGACTAGAGCTTTCTGCTTGAGGTCTCCGGTTGGAAAGAGAATACTCCCGACGCAGTTGCTGCTACAGTTTCTTCTTTCCTTTCCCTGCACAAAACCAAAGCCCTGCAAATCGTCCAGCACCAACCTTCACCTCTTTAAAAGTTTAGTCTTTTAAGAGGCAAGCGGCCTCCAAATCAAGGCTCTTATTCCTGCCTCCTTCCAAACTTCCAAACAGCCTTTTGCTCCGTTTGCCTTGGTTTGGAAACGAAAAAAAGATGGGTGGACGCAAGAAGAGAAAGGATTTTAATTTTATTTTTGTAAAGCCCCTTGCAAATGGATTGAGTTTATTGGATCTGGGCACGGCAGAGTTCTGGAGGTGTGGCGCGGGAGGGAACCTGCTTTTTTAAAAAAATAAATCGATCCCCATGTTTTCGCCTGGGAAAGATGCGCGTGTGTGTGTGTGTGCGCGCCCGCGCGCGTGGACCGGGCTTGACTCGGCTCCAGCCTGGGTCTGCCTCTGAGCGTGACGTCACTTGGCTTTAGCACACAGCGGCACAAGAGCAGGCGGCTGGGTGAGTGACAGGCCAGCCTACTTTTTAATAGCTTTGTCATGTGACTGGAACAGTAGTAAGACAGGTGCCTTCGGTTCACTCTCAGTAAGGGGCTGCTTGGCTGCGCGCGAGTATATTTGCTCTCTCTCCCTCTCTTTCTCTCTCTCTCGCCCTGGCTGTGGATTGTAGTTTCAAAGCTTTGCTGCCGTCATTCAGGAGCTGGATGGCGTGGGACATGTGTAATCAGGACTCTGTTTGGAGTGACATCGAGGTGAGCTTTTTGGGGGACGGTCTCTCTCTCTCTCTCCTTTTTTTTTGCGTGCAAATTCACCCAGCTGGAGGGCTTGTTTCCTTGTACAGTATCCTGTTTTTCCTTTCCCCTTCTCCCCCCTCCCTTTTTTATTTTTCGCTTGTGTTGCTTTGAATCTTGTCCACCCCTCCCTTGCCGGAAAGTAGCTAGAAGAAAGAACCCTTTTGGCATGGAAGCGAGGCTGCATCTTATCTTTAATCCTGTAAGTTTTTCTTTTCTCTCCACCTTCCCACCCCCCACCCCACCCCGCCGGCTTTCTATTTTAAGATTACGCTCCGGTTCCTTGAGCAAATTTAAAAAAAAAGAAAAGAAAGGCAACTGGCTCCTGTCATCGGGATCTCCTGCAGTTGGAAACTATTTTTATGTGCCTTTGGCTCCCTTTCCAGTCATATGCAATATTTATGCACAGAGATATTGATATGAATCGATGTCTGAAGTCTTTCCATTGGCATTTAGTGGCATCTGGCTTGGGGAAAAAGCTGCCTCCTTTTCTGTGTGCGTGAGGCAGATGAAATGCTGTCGTTCGCCTTTTAAAACTTGCAAAAAGAAAAAAAAGT